>NC_141990.1:76978879-77623879 GCF_049901715.1 Pseudonaja textilis | reverse complement strand
CACTTTTACATTAAGGATTATTGCTGGGGACTACCAGTGCTAGAGAAGTACAGTGCTTCTCATCTTATAAACTAAATACCTGTTAGCTTTTTGAAATCGTCCAAACAAGAAGCATTGTCAGGAATATCAGCACTATCTTTATTTTAAGGTTACATTAACAAAACCTTACAAAACTGAAAGCATTTTTCCTCTCCTCTCCTTTTTCTGTCTAGAAAACTAGGGAGGGTTCTTTCTAAAATGCATCCCATACCACCTCTCCTTCTGTTAACTGAACTACCTCCTGCATGCTGCTAGCCCAGTCTATTGCTCTTTCCTCCCATCTCCCAACATAGCTACATACCATTAATACCCTTTCCGTCTTATTATTACAAATAATCAGAAATAAAATAACTAGCCATTTTTATAACTATATCAACAGGTAGCCTATAGGACAGGTATGATTGTCAGTGTTGCAGGAAGACCTACCTGTTTTCCCATCCAGCCCCAATAACAAGCTGACTAACAAGGCTAACCTGTTGGAGACTAACAAGGAATTGGATCTGCAAATTCTTTTCAAACATACTTTCTAGTGGACGCTTCCCACCGGAATTCAAAAAAGCCAAAGTAATATTGCTTCTGAAAACTGGCAAATCACAAGACAGACTAGAAAGCTACTGCCCCATTGCCCTTCTGAGTTCTTGTTACAAATTTCTGGAGAGACTTGAAACAATTCTCTAACAGAATTGGTCCCACAATAGGTACATTTCTGCCCGTGGAACAAGCCGTCTTTCGTCATAATCACAATTGTGTTGATCAGGTGCTGAGCCTAACAGGATATATCAAAGCTGTTTTCCAGCAAGGCTTAAAAATCACAGTTGTGTTCATTGACCTTACTGCAGCATATGGTACCATGTAGATGAAGGGTCTGCTTTACAAGCTGAGTCGCATCATCCCCCGTAAAATCCTATCACCTAATAAACAACATGCTCAGTGATAGATCCTTTCAGATCATTATGTGGGACCATTTTAGCAAGTTAAGAAGACTAAATAATAGCCTTCCACAAGGTTCTGTACTGGCACCCACACTGTTCAATATTTATATCTCAGATATGCCAGCTGCAAGGGGACATAAATTTGGATATGCAGATGACCTGGCCCTAGCAGCACAAGATAAAAACTTGGAAGTATTGGACTGCCTCCTCTCTGAGGACCTGAAGTCCCTGGGAAAATTCTTTGCTTACTCATACCCAATGTCAGCAGAACAGAGACTACCTATTTCCATCTCAATAACAAACTCCACAATTTCATCCCAAAGGCCTACCTGAATAACAACCTTCTCCCTTATGATCCTCACCCCATTTACCTCAGAGTAATTTTGGATTGGACTCTCTCCTATAAGAAATACTGTCAGCCTTCAAGATATCTTCTACATCTTTTCTATGGCTGTGCATCTTTCTCACTGCTCTCCATCTTTCGGCTGTCATTAGTAACGGGGGGGAGGGGGGATTGAGGGAAAGAAAGCTGGAGGTATTACATTCCTGTGCTGTAAAGGAGAAGGAGGAGGGGGAGTATAAATTCCTGTTCTTAAGTTTCTATTTCCTCGCCTAGCTTTTTCTTTCCTTTGCGCAGCTGCGAAGTTTTATCAAAATATGTCAAGGTCAACGGACAGAGGCCTCATCACCACCTGAAGATGCCCACATGATCATATTCAGAACTTTTAATTGGAAGAGTTTTTTGGACTTTGGAGGGTAGGAACAATTCCATCCCTTTGTATATGTGAGCTGCGCGCCAAATTCTTTAGATTCAGAATTCTACCTGTTGCTTCCATTTTGAATTTCAGTAAAAGGAAAAACTTTGTTCTAATCATTGGAGTCTGAGCATTTCTTTCTTGGATTTTGAATGGAGCACAGACTGACATTATTCTGAATCTAAAGAATGGATTTTGAATGGAGCACAGACTGACAAATACCTAGAGAGCATGTCCGCTTAAATCAATACCTGGAACAACTTATTCCAGAAACTAAGAGGATCTAGATGGGGAGCCTCAGCCTCTACTCTCAGAATATCAACATGAGGATTGGTCTACTCCACAGCTGAATCCTGCACCCCCGTTTAGCTTAATAGCTGCCACACTAGCAAAATCAATGCTAGACTAAATGATACAATGAGGATCATAAGCGGTTGCATAAAATCTTGCTGGTTCCCCATCTTGAGCCACATAGCACCACCAGCCCTATGAAGGCAGGAAGCCTTAGTGAAGGAGTACAACAAAATTATGAGAAACCCACTTCTTCCTGTGCATGCTGATCTTCCTCATCTATCAATTGGCAGGCTTAAATCTAGGAAGCCCTCTCTGGCACTTGTTCAACAGCTGTCAAACAACTTTGACATCAACTCACAGTGGAAAGCCCAATGGGCTGCTGAATGCCCAGATACAGACAGTTACGTAGATAATCCTACATAAAAGGAACCAGGTTTTGACTTTCCTTGCCAGCATTGGTCAACTCTGAACAGGATCCATACCCAACATGGTGTCTGCCAGGACTCATTGTTTAAGTGGGGTCTTGTCTCTATCCCTAGGTGTGACTGTGGTGTTCCTCAACAAAATATCCATCACTTTGTGTCTGAATGTCCATCAAGAGCTTACATGGGCCCAATGTCTGGTTTTTTTCAACATAGACAACCCTATCCTTGAATGGGTGTGTGGAGGGGACATTAACATTTGAACTACTGTATGTCCATGTATTTGTCATAGGCTAAATAAATAAAATAAATAAATAGGCTGGCTAGTAAATCCCAAATTACTCACTATTGATGGCAGAGGGAAATTAGAAGGATCTGAGCATGCAAACTGATTAAAAATTCCTGGGAGGGAAAAGGAAATTGCATTGGTCCATATTTCTCTCTTCCAGGCAATCACTAGAAAGATAAAACAGGTTATATAGATAACACACTGGGTGTTATCTGTAATGATTTATTCTTCCTATAGTTCAGGTTCACAGAAGCTATTGGCTACCTGCTGACAGACAAAAATCCATCATGTAATGAATACATAGAATAATATGGTGGGTTGTAGTTCATGACAGAAATCTTTGGTTCCTTGTCCATTTTTTAAAAAATAACACACATGTCCAGTTAAAGGATGATATATATTTTCTTAGCAATTACAGATGTTTAAAATTCCTCAGGCTTAATAAGAGATAATAATCTTTCCTGAGTCCTAATGTCTCTTTCCCAGCATTGTATGAGTTTCCAAAAAGAAATGATATTATTGAAAAATGAGAGCATATTTATAGCTTTCCTAAAACATTGCTTTTCAGTCCCCTAATGAACTGTCCCCTAAACTTGGCCCACAAACTTAATTTCTAAAAATATTGTCATTTTGGTATTATTAACTCTCTTATAAATTTGCGGGGTATCATTCCATTTTCTTAAAAGGTATCTAATCTCCACATTTAAAAGAATATAAGAAATGTTTCTTGTTAATTAATCTTGGATTATCTTAATCTACATTTTATGCTTTTCAGTTAATAATCTCTAAATCTAAACATTGTTTCCTACCCCCAAACAATACAATGATTTTGGAAACTGGTATGAAAGTTGGACAGACATAAATAAAGAAATAATGGAGATTTGTTCACGTGTGTTCCCCAAATTCTAGATCTTAATACCTTGGCTACATATCTTTAATGTCTTCAGTAAATATGTACCCTTACTGCAGTTAAATAAACACATCTGAATGAGGCAATTCCTCTCAAATATTCTGAACAGTCACCAATAATAAAAAAAACATGGCTAGAGAAGGAGAACAATCCTTCTCAATCCCCCTGTGTGATGATTTAGGCACTTATTGGAACATTTCCAGTGAACATACATGGCTGACTGAAGAGAATTTCCCATTCCATCTTCCTAGAACTGCTGCCAAAGAGAGGATCATGAAATGTGACATGTAAAGAAAATCTAAATTACTTTACTAGCATATCATAGAACAAAATTAGCAAAAGAGGTCTCTTTGGAAGAATCTGTGCTTCGTTTGACACTGGGAGTATATGTTACAAATAGGCCCTGTCTGCATTAGATCCCATTTTTATTGGAGATATTCATCTCCTCTATATACATCTCTATACAATATTTATTTCCCAGCATGTTGGGATTTTATGTTTATGTTTTCTTGTGGTATTTTACTGTGGAGCACTGGGTTGTACATTTCTGACTGAGAACAAACTCTGGCATCTTTCTTCAGAAGAAATTATCTCTCAATTCAATGGGATTTAACCTCCTGGAAGCATGTTTATCACAACTGTAATATGAGTTAGCATTGCAGTCTGCTATTGTTCCTCATCTTTCTACTCAAGAAACCTTTTTGTTTGTTTTTATTCTTTTGTCCTTTTCAAATATTTTGGTGTTTTGTATTTTAACCTTCTTTGAATAAACTAAAATTTTTACATGCACACAAAAAGAAACATTTATTTCACCTATTTTGTGTCATCAAGCACACATTAATGGGATAAGAATATCACACAAACAGACTGTACAATAAAGTTTGGAAGTCCTCATAAGAAATGGAAACCCTAATCTCTCAAGTTGTAGTCACACTGGTTCTTATGAATATAGCTGTTGCATAAGTAAAGGCATTATAAATGTTCATGTTGATAGCATTCTAAAGTGTCAGATGACTGAATAAAAGCACAATATGTTTCTAATATATGATTCATATTGTAATGTTCCAAAGTGGTGACATCAGAGACAAACTGTTCCTTTATTGGCTGGTTATCAAGTTTTCAAAATCATATAACATAAAATGAAACCAAGCTTCATATTGGATGGAGCAGTTTAGCCACATCTGTTGCATGTTGATTTTTTTTTAAAGTTGCTAAAAATGTATTGCATTTTCTTTCTTTTTGATGCTTATGAAACAGATGCTATATTAAGATTTTGCTTGGGGCACAACACCTAAGGTATTGTGTTACTTGAAAAACTATGGGAATATTATGGACATTTCAGCCTCTTCAAAAAAGATTTCAGTGAGATTGTCATCAGTTAAATGTAAACAATCAAGAAACATTCTTCTGGATATTTGCCTGCAAGAAAGAGTTGTATACTAACTGTAGTAACTCTAGAAAATCTGATGTTAATTATAACAAAGGCTCCAATCTAGTCAGAAAATTACCTGGAGTGATCTTTCTGGATTAAGAAGGAAAAGAAAAAGAACAAATGAATATTGATTTTGGTTCTGATGGCTGCCTACTGGTGGAGAACCAGAGTCCCAAAACCTTGTAGGGTCTTACTAGTCAGTAATACAAACATATCAATATATTTATGTCTTTAAAAAAAAGCTTAAAAGTTTGGGCACACTATGGAGAAAATAACTACAGCTCTTCTCAACATCTTAAATTTCCCAAGAAGTTCTTCTCTAGGAATCGCATTTTGCCAAGGGACTTTCAACCCTGGCAGAAATATTGAGATTGGGCTATAATGATTGGCCTTTATGTCTTTTTCTCTAAGACCAAACACATCCACCTATAACCTGCACATGTGCAGATGAAGCTTCACCCACTTGTGCAACTCAGTTCCTAACTGGCCATGGATCAGTACCGGTCCACGGACCAAGGATTAGGTACCCCTGTTTTACAATTCTAATGTTTTCTTCCTAAAATATACAGTATATATATATACAGTATATAAGGTAGATTTTGTGTATACAGAAATTAGGTCTGCAGAAGTGTAATATTTAAATGCATTATTTCTCCCTTCTACTATAGTTATTACAGGTACTGGTACCACTAATAACATAGAGTTCTATATTCCCAGAATTCACTCAAGATCCTACAGAGAAGGATTTGGAGTATATAACCCTCTAAATATTCTGTCTACTCAAGGCAGACATAATTATAGACTATGACCAAGGATTGCTCAATACTTTTTGTCATCTGAGGCAAAAGTTAAGATAAGATGGTAACAGGACATCCTTCTCTGCTGACCTAAGAATACCAGTTTAGGATTGGGGTGAAAGGCAGAAGCCATCGTGGCCAGTTCTGTTCACTCTGCCTCACAATAAGTTTGCTTCTGCAAAATGTGTTGTATATAGACATTTGCATACTCGTAATACTACATTCTGATTGGCCAATCACTACCGCCTAGCAATTGGTGGTTAGCAACGAAATATGATTGGCCACCTAAACGGCAGGAGGTTTAAAATGATGGCATTGGTTGCGAGTCGCGAGCAGCCGCTATAAAAGAGGCTGCCATGGCTCGAGTTTAGCTGAAGTTACTGACAGTTAAATAAAGAGTTGAACTCAATTCCAGTCTCAAGTCTACTTTGTTCTGGCGATAGAACAAAATGCACCTAAGCTTTTATGCTTGAAATATTAAGATGTAGAATTCATGTTCTGACCAAGACTTCCTAGACCGTAACTAAGTACACACTTATTTTAAAAACAAGACTTATTTTATTGCAATGCTGGGAATTGTTTTCATTCCCAACCAGAATTAATCTCAAACAGTCCCTTGAGATAAGCACCCACCTTTCTTTTCTGTGAAGTGCTGCCAACAGTAGAAATATTAAATGAACTAGAAAAAAAACCAACCGAAGTACAAAGAGCTTCAAGAATGAATCTGAACCAAACGAACTACTTTGTTTCCTGCAAAAGTTTCATCATTTTTGCCTGTCCTTTATACCTGATGGGAGAGGCGATCATCTCCCAGCCTTACTCCGAGTGACCCCTTTTGTTTCAGCTGCTCTTGCCTTCTAGCAGCTCTGCGCACACGCGCACTAGGAACAGGCTCCCCTGGTCCCTCTGCCTCGCTGCTGCCAGATTCCGGAGGCTCTGGAGGCAGCACCCCATTCCTAGATGTCCTGGCCCCATCTCTGCATCAGATGCAGGACCCTCGTCCAAGTCCTCTCCAGACTCCCTGATGGTCCCCATTCTTCCCCCTGTCTAATTCCACTGCCATCTGCACCAGCTGCTGGCGCACCACAACAATTCACTGGGAGTATGAAGAATATTGGTCCTTCTTCCAGATTCAGATGTAGTCATCTTCATGAATGTTTCGGCAATCCTTCAATAGTTAATCCATAGGAATGTTAGGACCCAGCTTGAATGATTTCAATTTTCCCTGTTTGAATATAATTGCCTGAATTTTGCATTGCAGTGAAAATTTAAGCAATAGAATTATCCTTGCTTTGGGTGACTAATAAAAGATCCATGGTTCTTTAGAAGGATAATGTTTAAAATGCCTCAGTTATACTACAGTACAAAACACTCTTCCCTAAAACAGCTGGATTAATGGTCCACAAATTTTTTTGTGTGACCTTGAGTCAAATGTTTGACTCCTGGCAACTGTCTGGACAAGTTCCTGCAGTTTTCTTGGCAACATTTTACAGAAATAGCTTGCCATTGCCTGAGCTTGAGCTGATAGAGAGTGACTGGCCCAAGGTCACACAGCCAGCTTTGTAAATGAGGCTTGCCAGGAAGTCATTGTCTCCCAGTTTCTAGTCAGAAGCCTTTTCCATTACACTACACTGGCTCCTTAAGCTTTCTTGGGTACTGTACGTGAAAATCAAACTCTAGATGGAGTGGATGCAAATGGCCTAGAACAGGGCTGTCAAACTCAAGGCCGTGAGCCTGATGCGACCCATAGGGTGCTTAGATCTGGCTTGTGGGCCCACCCTGGCAACAGCGAAGGACCAGCCCTCAGTACCTCTGGCAGTGAAAATGAAGCCTGGGCAGGCCTCACGCTGCCTCCCTGAGCTCTGTTTTCACTGGCAAAGGGCTTCAGGAGGCTGTCCAGGCTGAAAATGGAGCCTCGATAAGTGACATCAAGCTGGCTATGCCCCCCCAGCCCCCGAGGTCAAACACAATCTTGATGTGGCCCTCAATGTGATCGAGTTTGGCACTCATGGCCTAGAATGAATGACATTGCAAATCTGTCTCTCCTCATGTACTGAGTCATCCTATTTGTCCATTGGTGCTGTAAACCCATCTTCCTTGCTTTGCATTTGGACATTCTAGAATCAGTTATATTCCTATTCATAGTGAGTCTCTCTAAAATAAGAAGCACTTTAAACTAGACTTTCTTCACGCTAGTAATACTATTCCTAAATTTGCAGATGATAAAACAGTGGTGGGACTTATCTCCGGGGGGATAAGTCTGTCAGAAAACAACAACTGAATAAGAAATTACAGGTGACCTTCTACCATTGCACCATAAAGAGCATTTTAACATACTGCACCTCTGTATGGTTTGCCAATTGCACAGTGGCAGATAGGAAAGCACTCCAGAGGGTTAATGTCATTGCCCAGAAGATCATTGGTTGCCCTCTCCCCTCTTTGGAAGAGCTTTATAGCTCCTGCTCCTTAAGAAAGTTCAAAACATTCTCAAAGATCCATCTCATCCTGGGAACCCTTTTGTTGAACTATTACCATCTGGCAGACGGTACAGAATAATAAAAACAAGGACAAATAGGCTGAAAAACAGCTTCCCAGGGCAGTAGCTCTTTTGAATTCTGCTGTATAGTGCAGTGTTGGTGTGGTGTCGGGGGTTTCTGGTTCAATGTTTGAAGGGTGAAGGATGTGTGCTTGTGTTTATTTTCATGGTCATGGTCATGATGTGCAGTGAAGATGGTATTTGATTTCGTTGTACGAGGTGCAATGACAATAAAGTAAACTAAATTAGAGTGTTACATTTGTTCTTACATTCATTAAATCCAGTTCTGAGCATAGAGCAGGGGTGTCAAACTGAGGGCCTGTGGGCCAGATGCATCACAGCAGGCCATGTCCTCCCCAACTCCACGAAGGGAAAAAATGTTGCGATACGTCATGTGATGGCAACGTGACGCTGCGAATTTGACACCCGTGGCATAGAGGGATTAAGAAAATCAGTTTTGCACAGAGAAACAAAAATGATGAAGAAGTAGCCTAGCCTCTTGACATTGTCATCACGCATCGTTTCTGGAAAGCTCTTCCAGTATGTGTAAAGTTATGCACCTTAATAGGAAAAGTAACACACAAACACAGAGAGTTTCTGAATGCACGAAGGTAGCATATGTTGGCCTTTAGATATGGCAAAAACAAAAAAAGTAGCTGAAAAGAAACGTAAGAGCTCTCTTTCAGAGTCCCAATCAGATATTCAGAAGAAAATGAACAAAAGGCAGATTTATTTTTGGCAGTGGAAAAGAAGTCATTTCATTGGTGAACAATTCAGAAAAACAGAGTTTTGGCACGATATGAATGTGCCTGGCTTATGTTAAAGCTCTTAGGCAAATATATGGCCATGACAATGATAAGAAATAAAAATGACATATTCCAACCAATGAGCCAGTTTCTCCATATTTGTGTACAAATAGGTACACTAAAAGTTTTTGTGCAGTATTTTGCTTTATTCTAAAGTTTTAGATATTCATTTAGAACAACATTAAAGCTAAGGGAAAAGGAACTAATGACGGAGAGACTTAATCAAATGTCAAAGTTGCTAATCCAGAATTGTAAAATAACTAAAATTAATCATACCCTTCCTATTTTTCTGTGTCTCTTATAGAGTAGTTGGGATTATTTTTATCTGACGGTGAAGGTTCATTTTCCAAGCTTGTGGGTTGGTTTCAGAACATTTCATTACCAAGCTAGGTAACATGTTCAGCAGAATTCAGGGAAATAAATGTATAAATATTTTTTATTTGTTATACTATATCTTTTGAAACTTATTCAATATACACATGTATCCTCCATGCCTTGCAACTATATCAATTTACCAAGGCTGGGCACCTTCCAAAAATGATTTGAACAACTGGATCAGACCCTGTGCAAGAACAACACCTCTCAGTTATTCATTAAACTAAACAGCTTTTTATCTAAGCTTCTGCAAGAGTTTAAAAGTGGTGCTTTAAGGGCTTGACTCATTAAAGTGAATGCTTCCTGAGTCCCCACTAAGCCAATTCTGCCTGCTTTATTTGAAAAACACCAATAAGGATTTCATTACAATTCTATCCCTTAATAGCTTTTGGTTTTACCCAGTGATGATATTCAAATTTTTTTACTACCAGTTCTGTGGGCATGTCTTGGTGGGCATGATGTGGATTGGTGGCAGGGGAAGGATACTGTAAGATCCCCATTCCCTCCCCACCCCACTAACCTGCTTTCCAGCTCCGTTCTCCTGTGCAGGGCAACAAAAGAAGACCCAGCCAAATCAGCTGGGACTCAGGAGGCAGAGAATAGATGGGGGCAGGGCCAACCAGAGGTGGTATTTGCCAGTTCTCCGAACTACTCAAAATTTCCGCTACTAGTTCTCCAGAACCTGCCAGAACTGGCTGAATACCACCTCTGGTTTTACCCTTTTATAATTACATAGAGGATAGATAAATAAATAGATAGATGATAGGTAGGCATGAGAAGGAAAGGCTTAGATACTGGTATGTTGGTCTCAGAGTTTTTATGCTGACCTAAAGTTTGCAAACTAGACTGCTTTGCTCTGTATTGTTATTCATTAATAATGACATTTGAGATTGGATTAGAAATTGAGTCCTATTTTCTAAAGTGTGTACATCACAGAGAACATGTTCACTTTTTGACTGCCCAGCCATTAAACTAAATATTACAGTAAATCCATTGTTGGCAAACCTTTTAAAATTGTGGTTAATTTGAAATTGCAGCCAAGAGCCAAGAATTTGTTAAGAATTTTATTTTTATTAATGCTTTATCTCCACACCCTGTCTCAACAAAATTCATACATACACAACTTGGAGTGAATCATGACAGAAGAGTAAACAGTTTGAAATCTTTTCATCCTCACCATAGTCTCCTTCCAGATTTTGCCTTCACCTTGTTGCTATGTTCTTATTTATTTATTTACAACTCCTTCTACCCTGCTTCATTCATGCCAAATTTAAGCAGCTTGCAAAAGAATCCAAATAAATAACTGTGCTATATATAAATAAAAACATTTCATAAAAAACAATAGTAATAACAATCATGAATCATCAGCAATGCCCACACACACGTCCTAGATACATACTGCACATCGTCAATTCTTCCGTTAGAAATGCCTTCCTAAACCACCAGATTTTCATGAAATTTCTGAATATTAATAATGAGGATAATAGGCTTTTTTGTAGGGGTAGTGATAGGAAAGGAGCATCAGCAGAGGATTCAAAAATGGGTTAATCCAAATTCTGCTCTGGGGCTGGACAGCAAGATAATAGAGAATTGGCCTGCCCCGAGAGGTCATGGATCCAAAGTTGACTCCATTTTTTCATACTGCAGCATGAACGAAAGCCCTGGGGAAGCAGTTTTCATTACCATATTGCACTCATCAGCCCAAGCATGCTGAAAACCCATTTTGCAACTGCTTTTTTTAAAGTTATCCAGTTCAAGACTTTTTGGAACAAGACGTGAGATTCTTGTTGGCCAAGTCTAGTTGCTTTTTCAGTTAGCTATAGCTGAGATCATGTCTCAGTTATAGCTTACAGGCAGGGTGGGGAGGAAAAAGAGACAAGAGAAAGAGTGAATCTATTTTGTTCTGAATTCTATCATTTCCTTTTCAAGTATTGTATTGTTAACTGTACAAATCCAGATCTTGCAAGCTGCTCTCAGGATGATTTGATGGATATCCCCAAATTCTAATCCTTTGTACTTGTCTTTTGAATAGCCTATTAATCTGATGCGATGCTTTAAGTTGATTACTACGATCTCTATACTTTTCATATTTTGACATCTGTTTCTTTTACTACTTAGCAAGATTAGATAAATATAAACATAGATCAGAAGATAAATTGCTAATTGGTTTAATCGTACCTTACATATAAATAATGCATCTTTAAAACTGAGGGTCTACCTAGAAAAGACATTGCATGATCTTCTTATCACAAAGTCAGGAGAAAATAAAAGTCATCTTCCCCGCTAATCATTTAGTCTTTTAACTCTGTTAAATATGGAGACAACTGAGATAGATAAATTCTAGAGATCTATATAACCTTTGAGACAAATCTGTGAGATTAGCTCTACTGAACTAGGATTCTGTTCACAGCCAAACTGGTATTTGGGACCAGGGGAGACATGATAGAGGTCTTCCAATATTTGAGGGGCTGCCACAGAGAGGAGTTGGTCAAGCTATTTTCCAAAGCACCTGAAGGCCACATAAGGAATAATGGATGGAAACTGAACAAGGAGATTCAACCTGGAAATAAGGAAAAAAATTCTGACAGTGCGAGCAATCAACCAATGGAACAGCTTACCTTGAGAAGTTGTGGAAACTTCATCACTTGAAGCTTTCAAGAAGAGACTGTACTGCCATCTGTCAGAAATGGTGTAGGGTCTGCTTGGGTGGAGGGTTGGACTAGATGACCTACAAGATCCCTTCCTACTCTGTAAATCTGATCAGATGTCTCTGAAAAACTCACCAGTAGGGCACTGTTTATCCTAACATCCAGTGTACTGAAGTGCATAATAAGCTGGTACCCTCCCGTTATTTCAAAGCTACAATTGGCAAAATTACTCTGCTCCTATGGTAATAGTTATCCTGGGTTTGGGATTTAGTGGCATAATCATAGGACAGCTAGAAGGTACCATGATGGGAAACGTTTTTTTAAAAGTGCCATCTGGGTTCCATCAACACACTGTCTCATATTGACAGAGAAAATTGAATTTTATTAAACCACACGAAATTAAAACATGATTGGCTAGTTTGTGGTTCAAAAGGTTGTGTAAATCTAGCCATGTCTCCAGAGCCCCCTTAGGGAGAAGACATCCCTTGCCCTTTTTGTGAAGAAGTTTATAAAAATAAAAACAAAGCAATCAGGTTGTCCTTAATCTGGGTTTCTATATTACACTAAGCCATAGGTTTTGTTTGTTTTTGGCTTAGTGTGATACACAAACTCACTTACTTTGACTTAGCATAAAGTGTCTCCTGGTACTTTAAGGGTAATCATAGGAAGGAAGGATAGATTTATTCTCCAAAGCAGGGGTCGCCAACCTTTGGGACCTCAGGGACCACCAAACTCATAATTTTAAATCCCGCGGACCAAAGACCCTGGGAAAATCCCCCAAAAAAGTCTGCAGGAAAATTCTGCACCCTGTTTTCCTACTGATCAATTATTCTTTATTTGGGATTGCAGAATACCATCTCCAGCTCTATTCTCAAGGGGGAGAGAGAGAGAGAGACTTTTGGCTTCATGCAAGGAAAGCAGCAGAAGCCGCAGAAGTCTTTCTTTCTCTCCCCCAAACTCTGCCAGACATGAGTCTTTGTGAGACTTGTCACGCTGGTGCAGCCTCTGGCAGAGTTTGGGGGAGAGAAAGAAAGACTTTTGCTGCTTTCCTTGTGTGCAGCCAAAAGCAGAAGAAGAAAGAAGCAGAAAGAAGCAGCCCGGTGGCCAGGCCAGGCACATGGGGCAAGTTCCCCCCCTCCGCCCTTTCCCCCCTCTCCTCACTACCTCATGTTGTTCGCAATGCAAGCAACTCAAGCCTTGTGTTCCCGTGGGCCATGTGGGCAGTGCAGCCTTGTGTTCCTCTGCAGCCTAGATTAACTGCTTTAGAGGGTCCTTTGGTGGTGACATTTCATTGTGGACTACCAAAATTTTCTTGAGGACTATCAGTGGTTCCTGGCCCACTGGTTGGCGACCACTGCTCCAAAGCATCTGACAAGAAGCAATGGGACCATGTCAGCTCTTTCCCAATTCTCTGGCTGCTCTCCCATGCTCCAAGAGCTCAGAAAGATTTTGTTTAATGGTCTGAGATCATATTTTCCTGCTCCTTCAGTACCCCCGAATATAATCCTTGTAGTCTTGGTGATTTGAACTCACCTAGAGTGGAGAGGTGTTTTTTAACCAATTTTTATTCTATTTTGATCTGCTTGAAAGGAAGGTGGGTAGGCCTCCATATGGCCAGATATTTGCCCAAGGAAAGTCGCAACCCAGGTGAACATGAACACGTTCAACTGTATCTTTTTCTCTCTCTCTTTATCATGGATATCATCATTTCTTAATTTGTTAACCATCATTGTTTTGTCCATTTTTGTCTTTTAAGTCTACCTAGCTAATGAGACAAGGAAGAGTTGCCCACATTTAGAGATCCTAGTATGCCACTGCATCAGTTCACATGTATGGATTGCCTCCTACATATACTTAATGACTGACTTCAGCGATTACATACAGGGCAATTCCAGTATATATCATTTTATTGGAGTAATTTCCCAAATCCATATATACTGTATTTCAGGGGTCACATTACAATTAGCTTTTTTATTTTATTTGAAAAACCAAATTGTCTTCTGCATGGTTCATGGAATCTCTCATCCTTCCCTTAAAAATAATATTAATAAACTATCCTCTTCCCCTAAAGAAATACTCCATTGTTTGTGCCTCTTTTGAAATTATATGCATATATCTTAAAGGCTGGTTGCAAGATAATAGATCTAAATATAGCAGTCTCCCACTATGACCCATGAAACTTCAGCAAGTCCCTCCCTCTTCCAGTAGAAGAAGATTGTGTGGGATTTGTCTAGGAAAAATAAATTGAACTAAGAAAAACAAATCTGGTCTTTTAAATCATCTGCAAAGGTCCTAGATCATTTTGCTGTCATCATCTTTTCAGAACTACATATTGTCAGGATGTTTGTTTACCATTCATAGATGTTTTCCCAAAACCCTTAAAGAAAACATCTGTCCAGAAAATTGTCCTGTACATATGCACTGAATCTACTTATCTGCCTAAGAAGTCTCCGGCTAAGAAATCTATTATGTTCTATCTTTCTGCATTCCTCTCAGAGGTTTGGCTCCTTTGTGTTGCCTCATTTTTCTTTTCTGAGCGGTCAATGTCCTGGACCCCATGGTAACTTTCTTATTCCTGAGTGCTCCTAATCTTATCTGGTTATTTCTTGAAGCAATGAGTTACAAAAAAGCTAACGTTTAATGTTTGAACAACAGTTTACTGCAGAAACTAAATAATTCTCATTATCAGATGAAATACTGGACTTGCTTGAACAACATCAGAATCAATATATGAAGAATGCACATAAACTGAGCTTAATTTCATACCTCTGCTATTTGCATCATAAAGCAACAAATACATCCAAGCATTTTGTTCTTTTGTTGTACATTATTTTGTAACCACATTCCCTGCATGTGACAGTGCACATTCTTGCTTTTATTTCATTTTCTGTGTTGCATTCTCCACATATATCATATATGTATGTATATCATATGTGGTTATTAAGGAATGTATGTTAAGTTCCATAATGTGTTCCTAACATAGTTTTACATCATCAGGCAGGTGCAACCAAAACCAAAACTCATATCTGAGGATGCATACCTTCCCCACCCCACCCTAGTCATTATTTTTTGTGGTTTTTATTTGCCATCTCAATTTTTTTAAAAAATCTTCTGTCTTTTAAGATGATCAATGACTGTTTTAGCTAAGATAATGCAACTATTATTACCAGTGGCTCTTTGGAGAGAGGATTATTTTCTGTCTATCCACCCTCCCTCTTAGACTGATCTATTAAAGCCACAAGAAAATTAGAACAGATTTTGGGAGAGGGTTATAAATTAGACCAGACCCTTAAAACAGTGGTGGGATTCAAAAAATTTTTACTATTGGTTCTGTGGGCATGGCTTGGTGGGCGTGGCAGGGGAAGGATACTGTAAAATCTCCAGTCAGAGGTGATATTTGCCGGTTCTCCGAACTACTCAAACTTTCCACTACTGGTTCTCCAGAACTGGTCAGAACCTGCTGGATACCACCTCTGCCTTAAAAATAAGTTGCTTCAAGAATCTTTTTATAAGTTTTTTTTTTTACCCAAAACAGTCAACATGCCTTCAAGAGATGTCAGAAGTACAATAACTACACTTCAAGTTAGATATCAAATTTGGGGACTCCTCAGTTCCCTTTCATCCATACCCTTGCATAGGGGTGGGATTCTACTGGTTCGGACCGGTTTGAGTGAACCAGTAGTTCCTGTGATCATTTGGCCCCACCCACCCACCGCTGTTCTTTCCTGTGCTTTATTTCCTTGTTTTGGAGCACAGCTGATTCACAAGGCAAAGCAGTTTTGCCACACCTCAGCTGTTTTACTCACTGGGGCTACAGTAGAAGGTAAGTATTATAGCTAAAAATGGGCTTTTAAAAATGGTGTGCATGCGCGTGCAGATGCAAACCACACGATCACCAAAACGGTTGTTACACTAGTTGAATCACATCACTGCCCTTGCATCATTCTAGCTTACTAATCTGTTGCATATTTCAATTTTTTGATCTACATTTTGTAACGTCCCAGTTTTTAAATATATACACAGCAGATATCTAGATTCAGAAATTGTTAAGTGGGAGATACTGGATTCTGGAAACACCACAAATACCTCCAGAACCATGTCTTGTGGGGGAGGTTTGGCATGGTCTAGAATGGAAACCAAATGTAATGAAGTTCCATTCCAAAACCAGTGAACACTGCATGACCCTGTTGGGTAATTTCTTTAGTAAATTGTGAGAAAGCTGTACATTATTATTTCTTGGTGTCAGCAAAACGTTTAACAAAATGCATCATGACAATCTGATTAGTAAGCTAATTAAGTATAGCCTGAGAGCAGTACAATTAACAGGTTTGAACTTTCTTTGGGTCATCAAACATATAACAGCATCCAGAAAGAAAGTTAAGACCTGTTGTCCATCCTTCCAGAGGGAAAGATATGGAATAATAAATGTACAAAAATGCAGACTCTGGTTAAATGTTCAAAATAATAAGAAACAGTAATTTCTCACTCACCCAGAAAGTGTCAGAAAGTACAAAGCCATGGAAAGACAACAAAAAGAGGAATGGAAAGAAAAAGACAAGAAGTGCTAAATCAAACACTTAACCAGAATAGCTCACAAAGGGGACCTCTTTTGATAGTACTCTTGCCTCTTGTCACATCGCCTCTGACTTTTGGAAAAATCTCCTCAATTAGTGTAGTTGGACTTGGAATACTCAGTACATATCAACTCCCCATTGCTTGTATTAGTTTAAAAATAACTGAAACAACAGGCCTAAAGGACAATTAGAATTCAACTGGGTTCAAGACAGTTTGGCTACTGCCAAATAAGTATTATATATACCCTAAAGGCTTGTTTGTGGTGAGCGGAGCTAAAGCCACTCACATTCAACCAAAAATGCTGGATTAGGAGAGGGAAATTATCTATGTGCTGTTTCTGCATGTTAGCTTGGCTTGACTCATGGCCTTTTCATTAAGCAAGCATGTTTTGTTTTGTTTTGTTTTGTTTTTAAAGAAGTTGAAATGAAAGTTCAAATAAATAAACAAAAATCCCTAGTATGGCTCTCAATCTGTTTCAGATCTCCAGAAGAAAAAAAAAACTAGGAAAAAATGCAAAGATATATAAGGGAGTGGAGAGAGAGAGAGAGAGAAAGAGGGCATGAGTTGCAAAGTGCCTTATTCGTATTTATCCTCAGATGGCCTTGGGCTAACTGTGACTCTCTAAATATCTACCTACAAATAATCCTTGACTTACGACCACAGTCTGGATGAGAATTTCCATAACTAAGCAAGGCGGCTGTTCGTGAGTGGTGTCCAGTTTTATTATCCTTTTTGCCACAGCTAAACAAATCACTGCAGTTGTTAAGTGAATCCCACAGTGATTAAGGGAAGCTGGCTTCCTCCATTGACTTGGCTTCTCCAAAGTTGGCTGAGAAGGTTGCAAATGGTGATCACATGACCCTAGGACAGTGGTGGCTAAC
Source organism: Pseudonaja textilis (assembly GCF_049901715.1). Taxonomy (NCBI): domain Eukaryota; kingdom Metazoa; phylum Chordata; class Lepidosauria; order Squamata; family Elapidae; genus Pseudonaja; species Pseudonaja textilis. The sequence goes on along the minus strand of NC_141990.1, from coordinate 77,606,188 downwards.
CTTTTTGGGCTCCTGTGCCAAAAATTGCGCACACGCCAGCATGCACGCACTCACGTGCCAGCACCCAGAATGCAATGCGCATGCCACTCCCCAAGCTCCTGTGCCTGTGCGTGCAATTCCCCCCTGCCACCCCCTTACCTGCACTGCACTGTACAGCTGATTTTTCTGCTGGTTTGAGGCCATTTTCGGCCTCCTAGAGGCTTTTCAGATCGAATTATAGGCCCGTTTCATCATTTCCGGTATTACAGGAAGTGAGAAATGGGCCTATAATTTGTCCTGAAAAGCCTTGCAAAGGTTTTTTCCAAGCCTCTGGAAGGCCGAAAAAGGCTTCAAACCAACTGGGGGAAAAAAAAAAAACAGCTGTGAGGCACATGCATGTGCAGTGAGGTTTGCCTGTGGCTCGCGTGCCAGCACAAATAGATCTGCGTGCCACTTGTGGCATGAGTGCCATAGGTTCTCCATCATGGCCCTAGGATGTTGCTATCATTGTAAATGTATGCAAGCTATACGGCAGCCATATTTTGTTTGTGTGACTGGAAGGATGTTCTGATAGTCATAAGCGCAAGGATTGATCATTAATCACTTTGTAACTTTGAAAGACCATTAAATAAATGGTTATAAGTCAAGGACTATCTGTATACCATTTCCAATGAATGATTAAGAAGATTAACCAATCAGAGGTGGCATTTAGCAGGTTCTGACCAGTTCTGGAGAACCGGTAGCAGAAATTTTGAGTAGTTCAGAGAACCAGCCAATACCACCTCTGACTGGCCCTGCCCCCATCGATTCTCTGCCTCCTGAGTCCCAGCTGATCAGCTGGGTCTTCTTTGGTTGCCCTGCACAAAAGAACGGAGCTGGAAAGCAGGTTAGTGGGGTGGGAAGGGAATGGGGATTTTACTGTATCCTTCCCCTGCTATGCCCACCAAGCCACACCCACAAAACCAGTAGTAAAAAAAAAATTGAATACCGCCACTGGGTCCAATGATCCATGTTAGGGCTATCATGTTTAGGCTGGGGGACAACTGAAGAGAGGATTGTTTTTATACTAGGCACTGTGCAGTTTTTATTCAAGCAGGTAGACATGCAGGGATGCAACTCCCCAACGTGCATTCTGTCTCTCAGGACCTAAAGAGACAAGCCCAACAGAATAAGAACATTAGTGACTGGAGTTGAAAGAGTGTTTGAATCTACTATTTTATTAGTATAAACTTGCTCCAAGTCCAGCTGGGCAGGGAAAAATATTTGGGGGCGAAATATGGGTTGGAAATGGGATTGGTCAGTTCATTGTTTGTGATATTTTTAAAACATTTGGAAAATTGCAAAAGAAACTTAACTGACCAAAAACAACCGAATGTCAGTAGATGCATTAAAGACTACATGCCTGGTGTTGCCTGGATGCTTTAGCAACCTCTGGAACTCTGGTAGACTTTCATACCTGAGACAAAACTAAAACTCACACTCTCCTGGTTACTAGCCTGATGCCTTTGCCACTAAACCAAACTGGCATTTCTATAAAGTTCTGATAATCCTTACTGGACTTTTTGCTGAGAGCAGGACTGCAAAGTTGATGATTCATGGGTTTGCATATAGATCCTGGCTGGGATATGGGAAGAACAGAGCTTTGTTAACTGGGGTAAAGAGTTACTAAGTTTGTTTACATTTACTCAGAAGTTACTTCTTTATATATTTCTTTTTCTTCTTTTCTTTTCTTTTTGTTGCATTTTTATACTTACTAAAAATAATACTCTTAAGATCTTTCAATCACTCACCTATGGTATTTGTTCTACAGCATAGAACACCTGTTTTTATATATATGCATCAATGTACAGCATGTATGGACAATATCTAAAACACCGCAGAGATATCCACTTCTTGTCATACCCCTGGTGGAGACTGACTCTGAGGGAGAGGAGGAACAGCTGACAGGGAGTGGAAGTGTGGCTCCAGAGGTTGTGGAGGAGGCTGGGGAAGGGCAGAGGCCAGCTGAGTAGTCAGAGGAGGACCCAGACCCATCCCCTATCCATCCTAGGGCATGCAGGGAGGAGATGATAAGGGAGAGACGTGGTCCACTCGGGAGGAGAGGGCCTTGATCCTCTTCATGGGCTGCAACTGTGACAACTGAATAAGAATACGTACCTGCGTATGGGCGAATGCTAGAAACAAAGCATGGAAATATCTCTAGTTGATGGTTCCTCTTGAGTTTGGCATCCTTCCCAGTGTGTGTTATCTGTGGATGTCCTCCAGCCCTTATCTTGCCTGGTTTGTGTTGCTTTTTTCCTTCTTCTTGTAACTGTTTATGTGGCGTTTTTTTGTCTTCCATCAAGAACATTTGGAGCTTGGAAGCAAAGTGAAGGAATAAAAGGGGCTTCACCTGTTTTCTGTGACTGTGTTTGTTTTGTATCCCACCCTGGGTCATCACACTTCTCTTCCCTCTAAATCACAGGTGTCAGACTCACCACATCATGTGCCATTGTGACGTTTCACAATGTTTTTCCCATTTGGGAACTGGGGTGGGCGTGGCCTGCATGTGACACATCTGGCCCGCGAGCCTCCAATTTGACACCCCTGCTCTAAATGGATTAATAAAATATCATGACCAGGAATAGTTTAGTTGCAATCACTGATATTTAATTAAAGAGTAGAGAGAGGTAAATAAGATACATATTGCTTCTTGTCCTAGTGGGGAAGTTTCCTCTAGCCCGGTAACTTGCACACTTGGAGAAAATTGCTATCTATCTAAATTTTAATGGATAAACGTTTAAGGTCCTATTCTCCCTCCTTATGGTTCTTATCTATAGAGCTGATTGAACTGATAAGCCTTTGAAACAGAAGATTCTTATGAATCAGGCAGTTATCCAACCTAATTAAAACTGCTTTTGATGGAGTAGGTAATATTATGTGCCATTGACTAACTACATACTTTAGCATTTCTTTATAACCTTAGAATGTTGAGGCATGTCTTAAAAACTGAAGCATATTTTCAAAGCACATCTGTACACACCTAGTGCAGCGTGATAAAATGTGTTTTAAACTGTTTCCATTTGTCCTGTTTTCCAAAATTATAATTCAACCTCTCACATAATTCAAGGGATTCCACAATGTCTTGTTGTTTGACCTTGCATGATAGGTTTTAAATATATATATAAACACACACGTGAGAAAGTCTTTTGGCTGCAAAACTATCATTTTTTGTATTTAAATCAAAATCATATGGAAAGTGTATTTATTACAAAAGGACTGTTCAGCACCTCTCAAAGAAAAAGAAATGCTTTAGCAGATGTTTCCTCTCAGAAGAAAATGTATTAGAAAGCCAGGAAGAACTCATCTTGGCTCCAATTAATCTCTGAGTGGAGAAACTCTCTGATATTCAGAAAACACAGACACCCCATACAGTATGCAATAACATTCACCAAGAAGCATTATGTATCATTATTTAGGCTAATGCTGCTAAGCTCCCCTCAGTTAACATAAAGATTTCAACAGATCTAATTCAATAAAAATCTCTCGGGGTATTACAGAATCCATTAGGATATACTCTTGAGCCATTTGTCCTGTTCCATTATGGGAATCCATTATGGGAATTTTATCAAAGGCAGTCGAGCTCTTTGTGTTGAACATGACACTTGTTCTGGAATCTTCTTTCCGCCACTTCTAGATTTTCTCATTGGTAAGGTGTATGTTACTTAATTCCTACCATCATTTCTTAAGATCTTTGTCTCCGATGTCTACCATCATCACTGCTAGCACTGATGTTTAATATTTCCAAGGCCAGAATATCTTGGTCAGTTGTCTAGAAACAGAGTTTTGCCTTGGATCTATAAAAAATGATTTTTTTTAATTCCTGTTGAGATACTTCTTTTTCTTGCTTCTATATTTTGGGTTTATCTTTTCATTTTGTAAAAAAATAAACTATCTATCTATCTATCTATCTATCTATCTATCTATCTATCTATCTATCTATCTATCTATCTATCTATGTTTCCAAATTTAAAAGATAAACACAAAAATATAGAAGCAAGCAAGAAAAAGAAAAAAAAGTGTCAAAAATAGTAGAAAGCAAAGATAAATAAAACAAAAAAATTAAGAAAGCATCTTCCGATATTCTTTACAACAGTAATAGACATTCTTGAAACCATTTTGTCCCTTCTAAATTATGTTTCCCTTCTCCATTTGTTCAACCCTTATTACACAGTAAATACAGAAATCATCAGTTCATTTTTTATCCAGTTACACCAAAAATTCTATAAAGGGTTTCCAGTCTTTCATAAAAGTAGTTGTTCCTTCCCCAATCAGAAGCCAAATAAACCATTTCTGCAAGTTCTACCATCTTCATAATCCATTTTTATTGTAGATATTTCTATATTCTTTTATCTTTATGCATATAACAATTTGGCTGCGATTACCGTGTTTCTCACAAAATAAGGCTGGGCCTTATTTTTTTTTGACCCCTGAAAAAATGTGTAGGCTGTCTTTTTGGGGGTGGCTTAATTTCCTCCCCCACCTAGAGTGGCCCATACGCACGTACCTCTCCACAAGGCCGTTTCTATTGGCTGATGAAATCTCCCCGAAGGCAGAGTCCCCAGCCGCTTCGGGGTGAGTCATGGCTGCCCATGTCCCCTTGCCATTAGGCAGTATCTTTCAGGTGATGGAAGCTCCCCAAGGGCAGTCAACAGCCACTTCGATCGGCTGGTAGAAGCGGCCTCGGGGCGAGCGCACACACACATTCCCCTCACTGCGAGGCCACTTCTACCAGCCGATCGAAGTGGCTGGTGACTGCCCTTGGGAGCTTCCATCGCCTGAAAGACACTGCCTAATGGCAAGGGGACATGGGCAGCCACGCCTCGTCCCAAAGCGGCTGGGGACTCTGCCATCAGGGAGCTTCTATCGGCTGATGTTCTATAGGTAGATCCAGGTATTCTAGTCTAGGCTACCAGCAGGGCACCCCAAAGGCAAATTTTCTTCCCACCCACCCCTGCCCTTCCCCCCCATTTCTCTTCACCTCGTGTAGTTCTAACGAACGATGTGAGAAATGGTGGGGAAATGCATGGATTAAATAGGCCTACATTTTGGGGGTGGGGCTTAATTTCACTTCATGCCTAGAAATCATGCTGGGCCTTCCTATTGGTGGAGGCTGTATTGTTGGAGAAACACGGTACCATATACAAAAACAAATAATCAATGAATCTTTTCTAATTGACTATTCATTAGCCCTGGTTTTATTTAAATGTTAATTTTCAAAACTGTCTTCTAGGCATCACACAACCTGGAGCTGCCTCAGGTAGGCATTTTGAAAAATATTCTCAATTATGTAAGTATTCAATAATTTAAATAATTTAATTTATTACTCTTCTTAACTATGAATTGCTTCTCTTTTGTCCAGGGTATGGGTGCACATGACACACTAGCAGAAGTCAACGTAGGGTTTTCTGAATTTTTGATTCACAGAGCTCAAAAGCTTCACCATCACTACTATAAGCCAAGTAATGGCGTCTATAAGGTGCATTTCTTTAAGATATTCATTGTACCCTTAAATTGGTTTGTTCCTTTTTTTTCAGGGAAAAAAAACCTAGCTATAATTCCTCGATTCTTTGGGAGAAACCAAATGTAAATATATAGCACCGCAATGTGAAAGAGGTCAGAATAGCAAGCAAGCCAAGTGATACCAAATATAATCTTAATGTTCTCCTTTTTCCCTAGGAAAATTATACAAAAGTTGAAAAATGTTCATGTTTTTCACCAAATGAAAACTCCTTCTGCAGTTTCTGTAAAAGGCTGCCTGCTAGGCCATTGTGTAGAGCACGGGTGTCAAACTTTCCACGTCACATTGCCATCACATGATGTTTCATGACATTTTCCCCATTCATGGAGCTGGGTTGGGCATGGCCTGTGCATGATACATCTGGCACATGGGCCGCCAGTTTGACACCCTTGGGTAAAGTAAAAAGCTGTCACACAATTTTCACTTCTTAGCTCACACTGTATCATACTCCTTTACTTCCTATTCAGTCCAGATTTCTCTCTCCCCCTATCTCTGTCTCTCTCTCTCCCTCCCTTCAAGTCAATGTTGACTCCTGACAAGTATCTGAACAAGTCCTTGCAGTTTTCTTGGAAATATTTTCATAAGTGGTTTGCCATTGTCTTCTTCCTAGAGCCAAGAGAGAATGGCTGGTCCAAGCTACCCAGCTAGCTTTATGCCTTAAAGTGAGACTAGAACTCATGGTCTGCCAATTCCCAGACTGATGCCTTGAACAATAACATCAAATTGACCTCATTGCCTACATTCATTTTAGCAGAAAGGCATTTAAAAAGAGATGGAGCAGGAAAATGTTGTGGTTAACCTATGATTAATTACAAACCCATTCCTTGCTCTGAATAATGTTAAATTAGAGAAATCAGTGAAATACTTCATTCTTTTACATAACCCAAGCCTGTCAGGAGTTAACATGCCAAACACTTGCAGTTATTCCATTGCTTTGTTCATTCACGATGTGGTGAGTTACTGGAACTGAACCAAAATGACACACACCTTCGGCCCTTTCAGGAATTTCAACAAGCTTGGAGTGTACTGCATATGTAGGTTGCAGCTTGTAACAATGGTGTACGTTGATGTCTGGCACTAATTGCTGAATTTCCAGGCTACCATTAGTGTGTGTTTCATTCCAAATTGGCTCGTGGAAGCTACTGATATATTTTCAGACTGTTACTATGGCTTACTTTACAAAAGGCAGAGTAAGTTATTTTCCAAGGCGAAGGGGAAAAAGAAATTTGGATGCTAAACAACTGTTTCTCCCATAAAGATTGCAGTATTTTTGGGAGGTGTATATGTAAGCATATTTAGGAAAAAATTTGTACTCAGTGTCCCAAATTCCTAAGCACTGAACTGTTTGAGCTGAATTAGGCTAGAAATGGCACTCACATGTATGGAAACTTCCATATATGTCCCTCACATTTACACTAAGATTCCAAGACAGTGGGTAAATTTTGCTTTGCATAAATATTTCAAGTACTCTGTGATATTGATGTTGGCAACCACTCCTATCTATAAATGGCCCTTGTTAGTAAGATGGATTTCACATTTGGGTTCTACAAGCCATATTTTTGGTGGAAAGGATACCTCCTGTCTTTTGGACTAGGCTCCTATCAAACCAACAGGGCCAAAGAAAGATAAATAACATAATAAACACAAATATATATTTATCTTGTTCTTTGGTTCTGAGATGGAGACTGCTAAGAAAGTAGAAAGTATTTTCACCAGAAAGACTTTTAGCCTAAGATCTCATGATACAATAAAATTACAATAGTTCACAGGAATTGATTAGTTTAGGAGACGATGATAGCCTGGGGGGAAAATTTTCATTATGGGATAGACTTGGATAAATGGCAGAAACTATGGGATAGAAACTGTAAATTACAACAATGTCAACAGCTTATAAAGAAAATTTGTATAAGATGTTTTATAGATGGCATTTTGCCCCACTAAGATTGGCAAAGATGTTTAAAGACAAATCCGCAAAATGTTGGAAATGTCATCAGATACCTGGATCACATTACCACATGTGGTGGACATGCACAGAAGCTAAAAGATATTGGACAAAAATACATACATAGTTGAAAAAGATCATAAAACAACATATAGATTTAAAGCCTGAGATATTCCTATTGGGGATTTTACCTGAGAACTATAGTAAAGAAAAAACACACACACACACATATACAGCAGCTAGAATTGCATTTGCTCGAAATTGGAAAAGCGAAAAGGTTCCAACGGAAGGAAGAGGTGATTAAGAAAATATTGGAATGTGCAGAAATGAGAAGGTTAACACTGGCAATTAGAGAACAAGAAGAAATTGAGTATTATATGATTTGGGATTTATTTTATAAATGGTTGGGAAATAAAGTAAGAAATTAAACAATATTGTCATAATGATATATAATGATGAATAGGTTGTGATATGAATAGAATAGGATAGGATAGAATAGAATAGAATAGAATAGAATAGAATAGAATACTTTATTGGCCAAGTGTGATTGGACACCCAAGGAATTTCTCTTGGTGCAAATGCTCTCAGTATACATAAAAGAAAAGATACATTCGTCAAAAGACAAAAATCATAAGGTACAACACTTAATGATAGTCATGGGATACAAAAAGCAATCAAATCATACTAGGAAACAGTCAAAATAAATCATAAGGATACAAGTGACAAAGTTACAGTCATACAGTCATAAGTGGGAGGAGATGGGTGATAGGAGTGATGAGAAGATTAACAGTAATAGTAGTGCAGACTTTGCAGTAGTTGGACAGTGTTGAGGGAATTATTTGTTTAGCAGAGTGATGGCTTTCGGGAAAAAACTATTCTTGTGTCTAGTTTTTCTGGTGTCAGTGCTCTATATTGTCGTTTTGAGGGAAGGAGTTGAAACAGTTTATGTCCGAGATGTGAGGGGTCTGTAAATATTTTCACAGCCCTCTTTTTGACTCGTGCAGTATACAGGTCCTCGATTGAAGGCAGGTGGTAGTAGTTGTTTTTTCTGCAGTCCTAAATATCCTCTGAATGTAAACTTAGTAAGAAATGTATACAAATATTAATATGTGCACAAGATATATGTACCCAGTCAACACACTGTATAACTGAAAGATGGATTTGTTTTTATAAAAAATAAAAATAAAACTTTTTTTTTTAAAAAAAAAAGCATGATCCATGATCAGGGAGTACAAGAGATTATTGCAACAGGATTCTTCCTAAATGAAAAAGACCTCTGCCTAGAAAAGCAGTTCATCTTGACATGACCTATTATCGGGGTGGGCTTCAAAATTTTTAGCAACGGGTTCTCTGCCCGGTTGCTGGGGACCCGTGGCCATGGTGGGTGTGGCCTAGTTAGCCTAGTTAGCCTCCGGCGTTTTTGCCCTCCCTGGGCTCTGAAGGCTTTCCTCGAGTCTCCGGTGGAAAGAGGCCCGTTTCTGGCCTTCCCGAACTTCTGGGAGGCCTGTTTTTCACCCTCCCCGAGCCTCCCTGCGCACCCTGCATCCAGAACGTTCCCCATGGGGACTTGCAGGAGGGACAGGGATGAGTGGGCAGGGCCAGCCAGGAGTGGGATTTGGGGGTTCTCCAAACTGTGCAGAATCTTAGCTAGAGGATCTCCCGAACCCCTGTGAACCTCCAGCAGCCCACTCTTGCCTACTATGATCCTCAAGCAGCATCAGAGGCCCTTACTTCACTCTTCATCTAAAAGAGGGTGAGGCAGAATATACCCAAAGCCAACTCATACCTGCTAATAGTCTTGTAAAAGCATAAACAGGACTAGAACAGCAAGATATTGATAAAAGATATTGCATAGGGAAAGAAACCTTGTGTTAAGTCTCACAAGTTGGACTGGTCAAGCATGGAGGCCAATAAATTCCCCATCCCTAATTTAGATCTTCAGATAAAACTGATTCGGTTTAAGACAGCATGTCAACCCTGCTTTTTAAATATAATATTTGCATGTATACCAATTCTGCACATGCATATTTTTAAAGGATCTAGGATTTTTGGTGCCTTTTCAATTACCTGTCTCCTGTTTTAAAGCTTCTGAACTCTGGCAATTGTTAGTTATGTTTAAAGATATATGCTAGACTGTGTGGAAATTTCAGATTTTAAAAATAGTTATAAACATAGAAAGAAATGTGTGATGACAGCACGAAGAAGCTTGTGCGCACCCCCAAACAGAAAATTATCCGGAGAAATATGAGCTATTTATACAAGCTGCTATAATATCCAGGCCAGATTACTTTAATCAGCTGAAGAACTCCATCTACTGATGGCAGTTCATCCATTTGACTACGCAGATTCTGCATACATTTTTTTGCTTGTGAAGCTTCCAAATAACAGAATGTGCGTTTTCTTAGGTGGTAAAGTATTACACAACTGTTGATTTAATCTTCTGGGCAAAAGAATCCCATGAGTGAAAGAACTGATCAAAGATGAATCAACTACTTTTCTGAATTGCAGCATCATTTGCCTTTCTCAGTAATGATTGTTTTAAAGATTGTCTATCAAATTACATACGAATTCTCCAGAGCTGCCATGTTGTTGTTGTTTTTTAAATTCTGGGGATCTCTCTAGGGCAGGGGTGCAGCCTGCGGAGTGCTTAGACCGGGCCTGCAGGGTCACTCTGGAAATAGCAAAGGACCGGTCCGCAGTGCTTTTGCCAGCAAAAACGGAGCCCCATCTTTGCTAGCAGAGCGCTCGGGACACCACAGACATCACCAACACGAGTGATGTTGAACTGGCCATGCCCACCCTGGCCATGCCGCCGCCAACCCACCCAAGTTCAAACACAACCCCGATGCAGCCCTCAATGAATTCGAGTTTGACACCCCTGCTCTAGGGAATCTGTCACCATACATTCATGAAATATATTCCGCTTGTTTCCAATTCTGTCAAATCTTTGACAGCAGTTTCAGTGACCCTAAAAGGGAATGTGCCCTATTAGCATGTTCTAAGTTGAATCTCTACCCTCTGAAAGAAAATTCTGAAATATTTTAAGTCTCTGAGCTTACTTCCAAGGATCAGAAGATTGTTGCCTTAAGTCAATTTATTTGCCATTTCATTCAATTTAAAGATAGGTAAGAATTTATGTGTAGTATTTTGTAAATTATTCTGCATTAAAAATCCAATGGAATGTTAGTATTTCAGTTGGTTGAAACTTATGAGATCATACGTTTCTGTTCACCAGACTTGTTTTCAGAACATCAGCTGAAAGAATACACTTTAAATAAACACAATCCTATTGTGTTTGTAGTGGATGAAACTCACTTTATGCATGAATGGACAAAGCAATACCATTTAAAAATATTTTTAAAATATGATCAATATTCTGGGTAAAATATTGAAAAGAGCCTCGGTGGCGCAGTGGTTAGAGTGCAGTACTGCAAGCTACTTCTGCTGCAGCCAGCTGCCTGCAATTTGGCAGATCGAATCTCACCAGGCTCAAGGTTGACTCAGCCTTCCATTCTTCCGATCAGTGGGTAAAATGAGGACACAAATCATTGGGGGCAATAGGCCGATTCTGTAAAACTGCTTAGAGACGCTGGCTCTAAAGCAATATAAAGCGGCATAGAAGTCTTATTGCTATTGCTTAAATATTAGAAAAATCAGAAATTTCAATTTCAGTGATATTATGGCTGAAGCCACACCTGATACACACTTCAGACCCTCAATTCCAAGAGGATTTCAGACAGGAGACATATTCCCAATTTGCTGCCATATTTATGCTGTTAACACTAAAAGAGAACTTTCATTGCAGCCATTTACTGAAAACTTCATTTGTTGTTGTTTTTTTTTTTAAAAGGAGATATTGAAAACAATCTCTCCCCCATTTGAAAAAAAAACAAAAGCTACTGCTTGGATGCAAGTTACACATTTTTTTCCGTAATCATTATTTCAAAAAAATATTCTATTCTATTATTTTAGCTGCTAGATCAAATGGAATGGGGACTGTAATGAGAAATCTCTGGGGATGGAACCAACTGTTGGCAGTAATTTAGGCAAAATCTTTTGGATATTCTGGATCCAAAGCTCCTCCATTCCCTAATAAGTTCTTTACTAGGTTGCTGTACACCAGCCTCAATTCTGGAATAGATATTTCTTCTTATCTATATCAATTAGTGACAATGGGGAGAGTGGATAGAAAGCCATTAAAAGAAAAAATTATAAAGCCTGTTTCCTATAGTTTATTTAGTCTTTAATGAATCCTACCATAATTCCCATAGTGTATCTTTCCATTTGCTGAGTTGGATAATTAATATTCACTCTTCTTCCAGCTTATGCAAACATTTTCTACATTTGTTGAAATATTTTCTAGCCTATAGAAGCTTATGTCATAACAAATTAGTTAGTATTTAAAGATACCAATAATTTATTGCATTAGCCAAACAGAATTTCTAAGTATGGTACAGCACTGCCATCTAGTGGCAATGTTAAAGACTTCCTGCTACCTTTACATAATAGAAAATTAACTATTTGTAAATTTGTAAATACACTGATTTGTAAATTCTCTAGGGGATGGAAGCCTACTATACTCAATCCAAGAACAACAGATGTAGCCATGGCGCCCCTATTTGATGATCAGATTGCATGAACACTTGAGTTAACATTTCATACTCATTCACCCTCATGGTTTTACAAAAATGACTTAAGGGACACTTACAAAACACACAAAATCTATCTTGTACTTCCTAGACAACTGAATCCCCTCCCTGCTGTTAATACATTAAATGATATGTATGAAATATTTTTAAGATCCTTATAAGGTGCACAGAATCATTTCCATGCTCTAATTTTTGATTGTTTATTTATTTTTATCCATATTCAATGCATTATCTACCCTAACATCTACTGCAAGTTTAGGTTCTCAGTCAACAACACAGCATAATCTGCATACAAAAATACACACGTATTCATGTCCCCAAACACATCTCTGATATCAAAATATTCCTTACACAAACAAATCTTTGGTTTGTTCCCTGCTCAGAGCTGAACCATTTGTCAAACATTCTATTTATTCTATTGTAATCTGCAACCAACTTTCAATATCTTATTTATATGCAATGTTTTATAATTTAAGCCTATTCAATTTACCTTGTGTCTAAATAAATCTATTTTTCTCATTTTCACCTTTTCCATATTTTGCTCTTTAAAAGTATGAGATTCTGAATTTTTAACAACCATTTCTCCAGGCATACTCAATACACCAATCCCCTTAATTTTCACATTTAAACCTAAAATTCTTTCATTTAAAATGGTCCATTAGCATAATACATATTTAATGACTTAAGAGTCATTCTGCACTTTTATTTTTGGAGCGTCATATACAATAGTGAGATATATAGTAGACATAGCAATAGATGGATATATTTCACTCAAAGGCACAAAGTGCAAATTACATCTTTAATCCAACCAATTTATCTTATATACTTGGTACACTATATTGTATCACTGATTTTTCCCACTTTCAGAAACACAAATTTCACGAACTGAACTTCTATATTTATCAACTGACACAGATTTTGAATCTTTATAATGAACATGCCGAATTTCAATCATTAACGTGAGTATAACAGTATAACTTAAGTACATGAAACTCTTGATATATAACTTTTCAAGACATCTAATTTATTAAATGTTCTCTAAATTTTATTTCCTGGACTCTTCTTAAATTTGCAAGAAATTATTCAAAAGCATTCAAATTCACATATTACTAAAAGGAATTTATAATCCATTTTTAAGTTTTAGAAATTTACATTCTTTCAGAAAATTAGATAACCCGTTTTTTAAAAGAGACAATTAGCACTTTCAGAACTTACAATTTTACCGCAATTAGGTACAAATTAGCTTGATAGAGAGGACTTTCTGGTCATGTGGTATTTTTCAGTAATGGAACAATTAACAATTGAACTGCTACATATTATGAAAATAATCTGAGGAACACTTAGGTCTTGTTTCTATAAGATTTTCTGTTCTATGATTTGCAAGCTGCATATCTTGAAGAAACGTTTTCCCAGTTGATCACATTCCAGATAGCTTTGAGATAGTCGGGTCTAACATTTTTATATTGAAGATAATATGCATGTTCCCATACATCAATTCCCAATAGAGGAATCAGTCCTAAAAAAGAGGAAAAATATTGCTAAAATTCTACAAACTTTAACAAGTTATTGCCACAAACATACCCACCACCCAAATTTAAATAAAGCCTATAGGGTTATTACCAAAATAAATACTGACCAGCCAGTTAGTATTAATTTCTTTCAAGGGAATATAAAACATACTTTTCAAAATAAACTGATTTCCACACAGGTTTAATTACTCTCATTACACACCCATCATGTCTCTTAGACATACAGGTAGTTCTCGACTTATAACAGTTCATTTAGTGACTGTTCAAAGTTACAATGGCACTGACTTGTTACTGTTTTTCACACAACCATTGCAGCATCCCCATGGTCACATGATCAAAATTTAGACACTTGGCAACTGACTGATGTTTATGACAGTTGCCATGTCCCGAGGTCATGTGATCCCCTTTTGCAACCTTCTGACAAGCCAATCAAAGTGAGACTTTCAAGAAGAGATTGGATTGCCATTTGTCAGAAATGGTATAGTGTCTCCTGCTTGGGCAAGGGGTTGGACTAGATGACCTACAAGGTCCCTTCCAACTGATTATCTGTTATCTGTCAATGGGGAAGCCAGATTCATTTAACAACTGTGCTATTAACTTAGCAACCGCAGTGATTCACTTAACAACTGTGGCAAGAAAGGTCTTAAAATGGGGCAAAATTCACTTAACAAATGTTTCATTTAGCAACAGAAATTTTGAGCCCAATTGTGACCGTAAATTGAAGAGTATCTATGCCTTCTTCCTCTAAGAAACAGAGTTCCTCTAAATACAGCTACTGTAAATTATAAAGGTGTAGAAAGAAGAGTTTTTATTTTGTTAATCCTAGAAAGTTGTAAAAAGGGCATTTTGGTCTTAAGATAGAAAGAGAAAGCAAATGCTTTTCTCATATACACAGAAAATACCTCCCAACATATTCTTATTCAAAGCAAAACTCAGTTCAAGGACAGCTGTCCTTGCCAAAAACTATGTGATGATCACAAGACTGAAATGAGAAGCTGGAAAGAGAGACTGAGCTATTTCTTAGCTGCAGGGGAGATGAGGAAGGGCAGGAGCACTTTGGAAGTTTTTCCACCAACACGTATTATTTTATATCAATGTCTGAACACCCAATTGCTGAAACTTTCAGGGTGGCTAAGAGTATGCTTTGGGGAATCTAGCCTTTAGCCTACAAATGTTGCTCATATCTGGTTTACTCTATTGTTTTCTTATCCAAACTGCTATGGAAGTGAGATTGTCAGAAACACATCAGGAGTAAAACAAAAGCATTCACTAGTGAAGCACAGAGCAGAATCATCAATGCTCATATTGGAGCCAGACTGTTGGGAACAATATGCTGACTTTATAAACCCGTAATAGTGAACCTGTGGCACACATGCCGGAAGTGGCACGCAAGAGGTTGCCCAGAAGAGTCTCACTGCGCATGCGCGCATGCCCCCCACCAGCCGTCGGGCATCCGCCGCGGATGCACAGTGGCATGTGGGGGAGACATGCGCATGGAAGACGCATGCACAGAGGCATGCAGGGGGTTGTGTGCACACGCGTGGAGGTGTGCGATGCGGGGGTCATGCGCGCATTGCATCATGGGTGCAGGCACGTGAGAAGGCGTGTACGCGCATGCACGCACACACTTTTGGCACACAATGTGGAAAAGGTTAGCCATCACCGTTACAAACCATTCAGAGAGTGCTGTAAAACACTACAGAGGAGTATATAAGACTAAGTGCTTATAGATACTACTTTATTCCTTCTGCAGCTAAAAATGATCTTTGATAGATGTAGTCAACTTCCATCTAGAGTTTTACCTGTGGTTCCCTGTAGAGGATCCTGATTGGAACAGGCAGCAATTTGGAGTCTATTAGATTCTTTATTAAAACCGAGCCATCCCCAACCTGAGCCTTGGACACCAACTGAAACAGCGGTGAGTTTCTCCTTAAAACTTGCAAAAGAGCCAAAATCACGTTTAATGGCTTCCAAGAGCTCTCCTTAAAACGAGAAATATATAAACAGTTTGCATTTACATAGCACATCATAGTTTGTTTTTCATCAGGTAGCCCAAAGAACTATTTCAGATTAATTCTGAAGACAGTTGGTGTAAATAAGAAATCAACATAATTTTAACCAATGTGAAGAAAATAGAAGCAGCCTAAAAATTACATATTTTATTATGTTCCTCCCATCAATTCAATGCAATATTAATTACAGCAAGGCATTCATTATCATCAGGATTATAATTGTAACTTATCAGGCTGTCTCTTAATCAAGATTTGAGAAAGATATGCTAGTTAATGGTAATTGTTTAGCAATGCTGCTACTGCAGTGCTGAGCCACCAGAACTGTAAGCAGCAAAAGTCAGAGCTATTTCACACTTGTGAAAGAAGGATATGTAGATATATGTAGATATGTAGGCTCTGTGTGACTCTGCAACCTGCTGATCTTGTATTTATGCTGTTGTCTCAAAAGGCAGATGACAAATAAAATAAAGTTTAAGACAAAATTAAAATACATTTGTAAAACAATCCAACTGATATCTATAGATGAGTTCTAGAATACAGCCCATATTAAATTATAATGTAAACACTAAAATTATATTAAATTTACAACAAAGTAATATTATCTAAAACCATTAGTATCAACAAATACTAAAATTTAAATGAATTAGTTACAAAGAATGCATTATGGGAAATTGGTCCATATCAAGCTTGAACAGAATTTCCACAATGCTGCACAAGACAGTTACAGTTACCTGTACTGTAACAAGGCGCACATATCTATGAGCAGCATCTGGGCAAAAGCCAAATTTGGGGAAATCTGGATATCTACTAATCAGAGGCAATATAAATCTAGTGTGGATATCTCCATAAAAGGAGCAATGAAGAAGAACATGTTTCGTAGTTTCCACTTCTCTGGAATCACTGGCCTTGGTATTTTTTGATCTTTACCATCCAATACTGCAGAGGGGAGAGCATGACACTGGGCAAGAAAGTTTTCTGATGGTTGGGTGTTTCTAGCCATGTACGGTTGGTGGCAGAAGCGACAATATATCTGTTGCATACTGATGATAGGAAGCCTGGGACCTTCTCTAGGTCTGCTTGCCTCTCTGTATCCTTTATCCCTTGCTTCAGGGTTTGTTTCGCCTGATCATATTCCATCTTAAGCACTGAGGACGGAGACTAGCCTGGATTTAAAATATTAGATTCAACAGCCTTGAACCCTGCAGATTGAAAACATGGTGCAGCCCTTCTGGCATACATATATAAATGTTACTTCACCATTTACAATCTTCTTGTTTGATACATTGCTTACTAATTATTCTAATCATCATAGCTACTTATGTTCTGACCGTGCCTTCTTCTACACAACCACTGATAGAATTTATTCCACGTTTCATAGTACTCAAGATTCTCCCTTTTTGTTTTTTAATTCTAGGGTTAACTGTCCAATTCTGCACAAGCCAATGATGCTAATTCTTGAAGACGTAAGTTGAGTTTTAACAAAAGGTTTATAGAAATTGGACACTCTTGACTCAACTTTTATCATACCTGTCTTCAGTTGTAGATGTGTGTTTGAGACACAGCATGGTATCTGGAGAGCTGCTCTGATAAATTTGGATTGTATCCTCTCCAGAGAGGTGAAATGTGAAGTTGGAGGAGCCAACCAGAGTCCCATAAAAGAGTTAGGCTAGCGACTTAGCCTGAAAAAGCTTAAGTGTGGCTGGAGCATAATAGCCTCCTTTGGATCATAAAAACTTAGGGATGGGATTGGCAAATCTTTGTCCAGTAGCAGCAGCATATTCACATGGGTGTTCCTTAAACCAGTGGCATGCATGACTACTCCTAAATACTTAATGCTAGCCACTTGTTTTATTATATGGCCATTAACATTCCATAAACAGCTTTGGTTTATTTCCTGATTATCAACTGCAGTATTGGGCCAAAGTTAAAATAATGTAAATGTTATTTTAATACCAATATTTTAGTTTGCTTTCATACATTCTTTTCCGATTTCTTGTTTTTATTTTTTGATCTGTGTTATTTTTGAAAGCCATATAGAAATATTTTACTTTCTGATAAACCTGTCTCAGCATGGCATCTGAAAAGATGCCCCAACTATCATGGCCCTGTCAGAGTCTGAATCAGTGGGGGAAGATGAGATGGAACAAGAACTGACAGAGAGCGAGAGGCAGCTCCATTGGCCTTGGAAGCAACTGGGGAATGGCAGTCAGTCCAGGCAAGGCCTTTCGGAATTAGTTAGGCCTGCAGGCAGACAGGAACAGAGCTCAGACAAGGGGCAAGAACCACCCCTTACTGATGCAAGGGCTCAGAGAATGCAGAGAAGGCAGGATCAACTCAGACGGAGCAGGCCACTCACAAGGAGAGTGTCCTGTCCAGCTTCACCAGGCACACCTGGGGAAGGTGATTTAAGGAGACACTGTGGGGAGGGGCATTTGTTGGGAACAAACGCTGAGTTCCAGAAGTGTTGTATGCTATTTGAATGTGCCAAGAATCTTTGCATTCCTGTGTGGCATTCTGGACCAATTATCTGGATATTTTGCTCCCTGAGTTCCTTGCTTTGCTCGTTTTACCAAATACATTTGGGATTTATTGCCGTGCAGCTTTGGTGAATACAGTGCTGGGTTGGACTAATTGCAACCAGAGGCTGCTTGAGGTTTGTGTGGGGTTTTATTATCACCCTGCTCAGGGACTTGTCAGCAACGTGGAAGCTTTGGGGGGAAATTTGGAGCATAAAAGGGCCAGTTTGAACTGCCAGCTGTTTGTGTTATCTCTGTGTCACACCCTTCGTCATCACACCAACTCTAGGCCTATGAATCTGCAGACACTGTAAAACTAGCTCTAATATTAGTAACATGAAAGGCTCCCTTTGTCAATACCATCAAGGTGGAAGACATAACTTTTGTATCTATATAATTATTATTTCTCATACCAGACATTATCATTCTGTCAAGCTAATACTGAAGCCTGCTGTGTTGGTAGGGGTTCAACACTCTCAAAATGGCAGAACGGACTGAGCAAAGTCCCACTTTTTTAACAGGTATTGTACACACTATAAAGGTAAAGGTTTCTCCTTTCCAGTCATATCCGACTCTAGGGGGCAGTGCTTATCTCAGTTTCTTAGCCGAGGAAGCCAGTGTTGTCTGAAGAGGCTTCCCTAGTCATGTGGCCAGTATAAATATATATCAGGGTGCATGGAACGCTGTTACCTTCCCACCAATGTGGTACCTATTTATCTATTTGCATTTGCATGCTTTCAAACTGCTGGGTTGGCAGGAGCTGGGGCAGGAATGAGATCTCACCCTATCCCACAGCACTCTGGCCCCAAACTCAGGCTGTCAGCTTTCCAGCTGACATACTCATGTCTTTAACCACTGAGCCACTGTGCCCCCTTTTTACACATTATATGCATGTAAAAACATTTATATGCATGCATTTAATTACCTGGCCTGTTTACCATTTTGCTACTGTTGATCCTCCCTGTGGACACCCTCATTGCAAACATTAATAAGCATTTTTGAGTGATGCAGATCAACTATTCAGCTCTGATTTTTATTTGCCACTGATATGGAAACCAATTTATTTTATTTAAAACTTAAGCAAAATTTCTAAAATAAACCCAAAGTTTACCTAAGCCTGTATCAGTATTACTAAAAACTACTATAAACCAGTTCAAATACAAACCTTTTGGTTCTCCTCCACCTTTAGGAGACAGATTTGTCCAAAAGATGCTATGATTAATATGACCTCCCCCATTGAACTTCACAGCTGGCTGAAGAGACACCTGGGCCGTTACATCCCCTGAAGATGGAAAGTACAGAGAAAAAGCAGAACTATTAAGCCCTAACTCAAAACATCTTATGCAAGTGCCTTCCATTTAAGAATTAGAACAGGTATTCAAGTACTGTCATGCACATCCTAGTTAAAACATGTGATGACATTCTTCAGTTCAGCAAAATTTCTAAAATGTTAGGAACTTAACCTGGCTTCCTTTAGGTTTGGGTTCCAATACACCAAATCCATGCTTCCTCATACCAGTTTCAAGGAATTGTAATTGCTACTTCCTGACCCACATCTGAATTAGGAGAAAGGCAAAACAAAAGTTGATTTCCCAGACTTTCTTTTCTTGAATGTATCATTAATCAGAAATGGAAATGGAAATAACACCAAGAAGGGAAAAGTCTTATGCTGAAAGCTTCTTTTGATTAAAAAAATTATCATCAGACTAATCAAATTTTCTTCTGATGACACAAAAAATGCAACATGAAACAATGGATGCAAATATAAACTAGCTTTATGCAAATTGATTTTTATTTTCTGTTTCATGCAGTTTAAATAAGATTCTTTTGATTTATCTCTAGACCACACACCAAGAACATTGCTTGGCTACATACTATGAATAAAGATTCTTGGAACCATCAACAAAAAGCATTCCTGTCCCAGTTTAATTATTAAACTCTTATGGACAACATCTCTTCTCCTTATTCTATCTCTAAAGCTTCTATGAGCAATTGTTGAGAAGCATCAAAGTCCTCAATAACTAGTATGCTGGTAACATAGAAATAAACTTATATTCCGGCTAGGATTAAGAGTTATATTCAATAACTTACATAAACCATTCATAACTAATACTTTTGAACATGTAATAAACCAAGTAGGGACGGAAGGCACAAATGACAAATGGCCTCCTCTGCTTACTTGTGTTAGTCAGCCAGGGGGACAACAAATTTCAACTGTGATTTCCTCATAATCCAAACATATTAAGGCTACTATCAATGGCTAGTTGATGATACAATGCCTTCTCTTTAACATATTCATTTTGCATAAAAGTCCTCAAATTGGTTTCATTATCATTTATGTTAAGTCTTTTAAACTAACATTTGACATGTGGATCCTGGACTCTACAATGCCCCTATTGCACTCCAATTGGGTAAGAGAAGATAAGAACAAAATTGCTGCATTTATATCCCATTTTTTCCTCTGAAAATTCAAAAGAGTTTATGTGTGAGTCTGACTCACTGACAGTCCAAAGATGGCTTTCATCTTGAATAATTATTACTCTTAGCATAGGGGAAACAAATGTACATAGAACAGTCATAAAGTGACAGTTTTAAAGGAATAAAATCAGAAAGATGTACAGTGATATATTATTCCCAGTACCTTTTGCCAAAGCCTCGTTGTATTTTTCTTCAGCAATATTCAGATTATTTACATATGCTGCATGATGTTTGCTGTGGTGAAGCTGCATAATTTCTGCACTAATATGTGGTTGCAAAGCACCATAATCATAGGGCAAGTCAGGGAGAGTGTGCTTTTTTCTGGAGGCCACCCAACCAAGAGATGTAATCAGCACAGTGTTATTTCTGAAAGACAAAAAAATAATTATATAATAAAAATGCAGTGATTTTCACTTTGTAGGATTTTTTTTTGCTATCACCCGATACCTTTAGCTGTTAAAATTTTCCTAATCATTATCATTATTGCCACAATTACTCATATCATTATTTCTTCCATTTAACCTGTGAATTGAAGATAAATAAAACATAGCCCAGGACAATGACAGGGATACAGGGATCAGCCTAGATATGATTTATGTTAATATCACACAATTAATTTGTTTGATCGTTTTACACTCTGACCTGAGATAGAGATGAGGTATGGGAAAGAGATTACTGTTCTCTGAAAGTGCAACATAAGCGTTAACTTCAACAAGCAATAACTGATGTCCAAGATAGCCTCCAACAGCTCCCACCCTACTGCAACAATATCAGTAGCCATCTATAGATAGCAACAACAATAGCACATACTTATATATCACTTTACAGTGCTTTACAGCACTCTATAAGCAGTTTACAGTCAGCATATCTCCCCCAACAATCTGGGCCCTCCTTACCGACCTCGGAAGGATAGAAGGCTGAGTCAACCTTGCACCGGTCTGATTGAACTCCTGACAATGAGCAGTGAGTTAGACCTGTAGTATTGCATTCTAACCACTGTGCCATCACGGTTCTCTATATTATCTCCAGCAGTCTACAATTACAACTACAATTGAGCACAAAAATTGCTAAGCAACAGAGTTGTGAATTTTGTTCCTTGTTGCTACCTTTCTTTGCCACAGTTGTTAAGAAAATAATTGTGGTGGTTAAGTTAGTAACATGGCTGTTAAGTGAATCTGGCTTTCCAATTGACTTTGTCAAGGTTGCAAAACCCTGGGACATTGCAACTGTTATAAATACATGCCAGCTGCCACATAACACAAGAATGGTGCAATGGTTCTAAGTGTAAAAAACAGTTATAAGTCATTATTTTCAGTGCCACTGTAATATTGAATGGTCACTAAACAAATGTTTTTTAAGTCAATGACTACCTGTATTCATTTGCTTGCAACAGCTTCTTCTAATTTTACCAAGAGTGTAAGACATGCCCTCCTCTCCATGGGAGATTCTTTCATATCTTCTGCACTGTGATACACATTTCTTTCAAACTGAACTACATTGAATATTTTATTCTTTAAATGTATTTTGAAAATATGGACTGTATTGTGTATATGGATTGGAAACACTAAGCACTAACTATCACTTATGACTTTTATTTTTCATTAAAGTTGATATTAGATTTCTTTCAGGCTTCTAGTCAAAACTACGTTTTTAATCAGTAAATAAAGTTGTTGCCATCCCATACGCAGATTCATTTATTCATTCTTTTTCTTTCTTTCAACATTTATATAGGTGCCTATCTTATATAAAACTCTCAGTAGTCCCAGCCAAAACAACATCAATAATAAAACAACATAATATATACATATATCCACAAACATTAAAAAGTGGCATCAAAGTTTAGCTATAAAATGCAAGTATTGTTTTTGTTTCTCTTTTGTGGAAGAATATATGTAACATTCACAAAGGGAAAAGTGCTAGAAAAACTTTGTCAACATAGGATTACTATACTTGGCCTCTAAATCCAGATTATTACAAGATGACAGCACATGCAGAAAACTCTTTTTACTAGGGGGCGTGGGCATTTGCAAAAAAACAAGCATTAAAGAAGAGCATGTTCATAGAAATCTATGTCCAATGGCACATAATCGAAGGGCACTAACCTACTCTTTGCCAGTTGGCTGGGGCTTTCTTGGCTGGAGGTGAGCTAGAGAGAAAATCCCCACCTTCGGGTGCTTGTCCTCTTAGTTTTTAGTTTATTTAATCTTCCTACTTTTAAGTGTTTTGTGCTATGTTTTTTACATTTTAATTACTCTGTAAGAATCGCGGTAACAGTGAGATGGGTGGCATACAAATTCGATGAATAAATAAACTCCCCTTTATAGAGGGAGGAACCAATGACTGGCCAATGACAATAATTTACTTAACAAGGTTGATATGCAACAGCCAAAGCCAGTTCCAAAATTATTGTAAAGCACTTCATTATCGGGCTGACAGTGCCAGGGGCAAATAATAAATTTAAGCTGCGCAGTTCCTTTGGACACAGAATAAAAGCTACATGCAAAAGCTTTAACGGGGTAGCTTCAACGCTTTGACCCTTCCAGCTATACTGGCCTTCAATGGGACGATAAACCCGTAATTCAAATGAAGGACGACCCGGGTAGTTGGGGGCAATAGGCTGACTCTGTAAACCGCTTAGAGAAGGCTGCAAAGCACTGTGAAGTCTAAGCGCTATTGCTATTCGCCTGCGGCAGCCGCCTTCGACCGAATCCCAGCGCTCTCCTCCTCCTCCTCCTCCTGCTCCCCAAGCAGTCCGCCCTTTCGTGCCCTCGCGTCCTGGCCATTCCTAATCTCCCGCCTCTCGTCGCGTCCTTGGCCGGGAATTCAAGGGCTTCCCGACCCCGCCAGGTTCTCACCTGCGGCCGGCCGCGACAGCCAAGCGGCAGAGCATGGCGGCCTCGGCGTTCGCCAGACAGCAAGAACGGAGCACCAAAAAAAAAAAAGCTCCGCTCGGGTACGAGGTCGCGCGCGCTTCTCTCGCCGTGCCGCGAGCCTTGCGCCCCTTTCTTCACTACGGCGCCTGCGCAGCTCCTCCTCCCTCCTCTTGGCGTTCGGCGGAGGGCATCTTCTTGTCTTACTGGGCCTGTAACGGGAGGTGCCGGATTCAGAGACGGAAGCGGTAGCCTGGAAGGAATTAGGGGGTGGGGGTGGCTGACTTCTTACTTTGCTTCTCTACCGAGTTGGAGTTCCTTTTTCAAGTATTTTTATTTATTTATTTTATATTATTTTTATTTTTTTCTACAAGCAATGGCCCGTTTGAATACCTTCTCGTCCCACGTGCATTGGCTGAATTCAGACAGTGCACTGAAGTAAAGGCATACAGTAGTCCTGGGCGGCAGACTTGGACGATCGTGACGCGAAGTGTTGCCTGTCTCATTGCTGCCGTTCGCTATTTGCAGCCGGCATTTTGCTGTCCGTCGCCAAGGCTAGAGGAGGTTTCTCTGCTTGCGGCGGAGCACGCTGTGAACGCAGTTTACTAGGCCAGCGTTTCTCAACCTTAGAAACTTGGGCTCCCAGAATTCCGCAGCCACCAAGTTAGCTGGGGAATTCTGGGAGTTGAAGTTGACTTGTCTTAAAAGTTATTAAAATTGAGAAATACTGTACTAGGCCTTTTCAGTTAACAGAATAACAGAATTAGAAAGGACCTTGGAAGTCTTCTAGTCCAGCCCCCTGTACAAGCAGGAGCTCCTATAGTACCATTTCAGACAATTAGGTGTCCAATCTCTTCTTGAAAGCCTCCAGTAATGGAGCATTCACAACTTCTGGAGGCAAGTTGTTCCACTGATCAATTGTTCTCACTTGTCAGGAAATGTCTCCTTAGTTCTAGGTTGGTTCTCTCCTTGATAAGTTTCCATCCATTGCTTCTTGTCCTGCCTTCAGGTGCTTTGGAAAATAGCTTGATTCCCTCTTCTTCTTTGTGGCAGCCCCAGAGATGTTGGAACACTGCTATCATCACCCCTAGTCCTTCTTTTCATTAAACTAGACATACCCAATTCCAGCAGCCTTTCTCTTTATATGTTTTAGCCTCCAGCCGCCTAATCATTTTTGTTGCTCTTTGCACTCTCTAACCAGGTGTATGTGGCAACACAACTTGTGTGGGAGAAAGTAAAACTTTTCACTCTTGTCTGTACCCTGCCTGCTATAACTGAATGGTTTGTGATTAGACTAGAGCAGGGCTGTCCAAACTTGGCAACTATAAGCTGGCTGGAGAATTTTGAGAGTTGGAGACCTACAGCTACCTGACCAGTGGAATAACTTCCATCCTGACACCTAAATAATGAGAATGTAGCAAAACTGTTGAGTTTCTAGCGTAACTATTTCATAATACATTAGAAGCTTTTTCATGTTACACAGATGTTACTGAAATGCAGCTCACTCCTATCCCACAGCAGAAATTAATAGCAGAAATTAATTCATGTTTCTACAATAATAGAAATTAATGGCTGTAATTTCTAAACGTTATTGCAGCACTGATTCATTTAGCAAATAAAAAATTTCATAGTTCTCCAAAGACTCCCAAATCAGGCAATATTTTTTTATTCTCTCACAATCCAAGCAGATGGGCAGAGATCCATGAGCAATTTTTTTTTTCTAAAAGCTTTGATAAGTGTGACTATATATAGTGGCTATGAGTCAAAAAAAGATTTACACATAATTTAGTCAGTCTATCAAGTCCTGTGAGATTACTTGATGTAAAAAGTTAGAGAAGACACAACTCCTTTTTTTTTCTCAATCTCTGGCTCATTGAATTATGGTTACTGAATTAACTTGGCTATCTGGATTTCCAGAGCATATTGAATCATAAATTTCACTCCAAACTAGTTGATTTTAGCATACCATAATGCATTGAGAATCTCAGCAAGTATTGTTAATTCATGGTTTCCAATATAATGTAAAATTGGGTTGAGTAAACTATGGTTATGTTACCTCTCAGAACATGTACTGTGTTCAGCTA
The DNA here is from genome assembly GCF_049901715.1 of Pseudonaja textilis. NCBI lineage: Eukaryota > Metazoa > Chordata > Lepidosauria > Squamata > Elapidae > Pseudonaja > Pseudonaja textilis. Next base: position 77,580,569 of record NC_141990.1, on the reverse strand, counting down.
CTGTCCTATATCTTTTTTTGATTTTACTTCCTTGGATTCTGTTAGAAGTGCTGTTTCCTAAATCAGCAGGATAGCTAAATAACAAATAATGAAGACCTTGGTCTTATTTAAAATAGGCAACAACCTGAAGTTAAAAGTCAAGCTGACTTGACAGGAAGCAAGAGACCCTTCAGAGTCTCACCATTTCTGGAGGTAGCTTTTTGGAGTCCAGAATGACTTTTAGGGGAGCCTAGGCCAGTAAGATAATTTTTCCTACCAGTATAATTGCTTCTTCTATGCCGGAAATCCCGGTGTATAGGACTGAGCATCAGGCTCAAACCTCCATTTGATCCACTATAGAGGGTATGGCAAATTTTCCACAAATGCATCAGGGACTGCTAGAGATTATATGGAAACTTCCCCAGCACAGGACAGTTATGCCCAGGCACCAGTTATTTCTGAATCTAGATCAGGGGTGTCCAAAACTCATGGCATCACGGTGTCACGTGACATATCAGGATTTTTTTCCCCCCCTTCATTAAACCAAGCGTGGCCAACATGTGACACATCCAGCCCGTGGGATGGGAGTTTGACAGTCCTGATCTAGATCCTTCCAGCTGGTCCAGCTCTGCTCAGATCTGTCAAACATGGCAAAAATAGAGATTGGCTCAAATTCTACAGCTTGGCCGCTCCCATTTTTTAGGATTGTAATGGGTAGAAAATTATTAGTGTAAGGTAAAAACAGGGACTATCTCCTTTGGGGTGTACAAGATGGTAATTTAACACCCGGAATAGGGCCATTGCTTTTCGAGGGTTGACAGCCAAGTGCAGTATGAATCAAATGAATGAGCTTGGAGGAAATATATAGAAATGGTTATAAAAAAGGAAGTGTACTTTAAGTATAGGAAATAGAAGAAGTGTGATAAAGCAGCTCAGTTTGGCTCCACCATAATTTGCTGGAGAATAAGAGACAGAGAAAAGGAAACACAATCAGGCTTTCAAATTTGATGGCAGGACTCTAAGATAGATCAGGTCAAGAAACAGACTCCATGAGTTTAAGTGAAATAATATTGATATAGTGCCTAGTAGCAGAATTTTGAAAATTCTGCTAATCCCTGTCTTTCTACAGGTTCATGAGAGACAGATAAGGATGATCTCTTATGGGAGAGTTCTGTGGACAATACAGATTTGCTACAGTACTGTGGTTAACATGGTAGAATGCAACTGGCAGAGGCCAACCAAGGAGTTCAGCCTTACTTCTGCTTCCTGGGTTCCTTAAGGGTTATCATTCCATTTTCTTTCTCATTAGAAACAGTCTTGTCTCCACCTTAACTTAAGATGATGAAAACAAAAGAAGATCTTGCAAACTGTTAAAATAAGAATACTTTTAATCCTGTAACCTCTTTCTTTCTTTCTTTTCTTAAAATTCTTTCCCTCTCTTCCTCTTCTCTCTTCTTTCTTTTCTTTCTTTCTTTCTTTTGCTTATTTGTGTATGTATTGTGACTGGTTTTAATTGTAAAAATTAATAAACTATATTTAAAAAAAAAAAAGAAACAGTCTTGTCTCCTAGCCAAATTGCTAGAATTTGCTGAGATGCTGATGCTGCTTCTCAGCTCTGCACTCCATCACTGAAGCAGCCATTCTGTGGTAGCAGCCTTGGAACACAAGGTCCTAAGCAGTGACGATCTCACTCCGTCCACCTGCTGCCTCCCTATCTTTGCCTGTGATGTGCAGAGGAACACCACTGGGTTAAAGACAACAGGCTTCAAGGAGAGCAGAAAGTCCAAATAAGATGTATGAGGGCACTAGTGTGGCTTGGTGGGCAGGCAAATGACTTATACATGAAGGCATATCCAAAGCAAGAGAGCAGGGACACTGTAAATGATGAAGTTGCCCTTGGCAGCACATTCTTGACAGCGATTTGAGTTGGGTGCACAAGTCTGGTTTGCAATGCACAACAGAATTGTTGTCAGACTCTGTTCTTGTTCTGCCTGGACAAGACAAAAGGTGGCTGTCTAGACAGAGAATGTGTGATGGCTCTCAAATTTGCTTGTGACTTCAGTTGAAAAAACTCTGTCTTTAGACCAACCAATTAAATGAACTTCTAAGAAATTCAATAGCAAAACAATATTTTATATAAGTTACAATTACTTGGAATTTGCTGCTGCAGTTTAGTAGCAACCATAAGCCTAACAGGCTTTTAAAAATGAATACATTAATAAATATAGGCAATTTTTGGCTGCATGCTGTTTTCAAATCACAAACCTCTCCCTTAAAGTTTTCCTGCTTTTTGTCTTTCTGGTGGCTTTCTCTAAGCTAGCTATCCCTACTGGTGGAAAAAAAATACAATTTTTGAAAGCATGACATACCCTATCATGGTGGGTGTGGTTACATGGATTTCCCAGAAAACAAAACGGCGAGGTTCCTTTCCACCATTCCCTTTAGCTTATGATGCGATTGCTTAGCTATTTTTCCCCTTCAAACCATGCAACCATCCTCCACACCAGCTGCTTGGTTATTATACCTCCCCCACTTAATTTTCTCAGATGTTCCCATCTTCAGACTAGTGTTTTGCAACTTGTTTTCTATATACATTTTTAATGGGAAGGAGCTTTTGGAAAAGATAGGTCAGGAAGTCTTGTCAGCATCTTAAGTTGCTGATGAATCTACAGGAATGCAGAGTGCCATACTGGGAGTTGAGATTACAGATATTTACATGAACATTAAAAGAAAATAACTTGTCAGACTTACCCAGATTTTTCAGGATGTTAAGAAACAGAATGCAAGATCAGCTAGACCAGGGGTTTTCAAACTTTTTTAGAACAGCCCATTAAAATAATTTACTGGAAGCCCTGTTACCTGTCTCAATACATACAATACTATGTCACCATAAGCACGATTGCTCTCTAGGGGAGTGTTTCTGAATATTCCTAATATGGCCTCATCTTCCCACAGAATCTTAGAAAAATTCTTATGGATTCCTTTTTGTTCAAGTGAACTTTTTTGCCCTTTGTTTCTCACAGAATCCCATCATGTTCCCCTGGAAACTTAGGGTTCTCTTGAACATTCAGAAAAACCCTGGTCTGGATAACATTGTGCAAGTACCATTAAGATTAAAAGCGAATGTATTTATATCGACAAGACCCCCAAAATACTAATTATTGATGTTTTTAAAGTACGATTTTGCATTAGAATGATGCAAGTTTATATTAAACATCAAAATTGTAATTTCTCTTTCTAACTTACCGATTGTTATGGGTTTTCTTTTGTATGTGTGCCTTCAAATCAGTGTTGACGCATGACAACTGCCTGGATAATTCCCTCCAAGATTGGTAAGATTTCAGAAGTGACTTCCCATTTCCCTGGGTTGCATGAGGGATTGGCCCAAGGTCACCCAAATGGTTTTGTGCCTAACGCAGTATTACAGCCCAGTCTAGATTCTGGCCTGGTGCCTTAAGCACTACTGTATATCGACATGGCTCTCTGTAATGGCTTTTAAGGATCCATAATGTTTTCATACTACAATATTTATATTTATACTGTAATGGTTATAATTTACCATTCATGGCAAGGCTATAATAGGCTACATTTATAAACTATAGAGTACACAAATTTCAAGATGTGTATAAATCTGTACATAAGACAACATTGTAATTGCAGTATATAGACAACTTGACTACTGTCACATTGAGGCATAAGTCAGTTTGACAGGTACATGCAAGCTATCTTGAAATAATCTCTTTCCTACAAATTTTCATTAAATTGAACAGAAAATTTACTGTGATAGAAGTTATACTAAATAACTAATCCAAATACTGTAGAACATAGGCTTAAAATTGAACCTCAGGGTTTAGAAATTCAGTTTTTTAATAGAAGAGGAATTTACCAAATGTACAAAAGAAGAGAGAAGTGCAACTAAGGATTTCAGATATGGACTATTTTCAGTACTTATATTTGTTATTCAGTTTTTACGGTATCACTTTCATCATGTAATAACATCAATGCAAGATCTATCATTTGTCCCAATATATTCAGTATATTAAAGAAATATTTTTTTAAAAGATTTTATAAAGATTTCTGCATAAAATGAAGAAAAATCCAATGCTGAATAAATAAATGCAGCAGCATCAAATAAATTACATTATTAAAAATTTTATTTGGGTTTGGTCAGTACAGGTAAGATAATATTGGAGTCACAGAGCAATATGCATTAACAGGATACAACAGTTCTTAAAACTGAGTAACTATGCACACAAAATTCTTAAACATTGTCATCTAAAGAGAACACACAGATGCATAGTGGCAAAAGTGGAACACAAACTACTATAGGACTCCCTCACCAAGTTTATTTTAGTTAGAAAACTACTGTACTGGGCAAACTTGGCAGTCATCAACCCACAACTATTCTGACAAAGTTTTGAGTGTTATAAACAGTATGAGTAAAGAATGCCCTTACACAGCACAAGTTCTAGATATACACAGATTTGTACATACATCATTGTGTTATACCTGGAAATAAAATTCCATTTTCAACTTCACATTAACTCAAAATATACCTTGAGCTTACACAAACATCCTTTTAGCAACATTCAACGTAATCAATTGTTAAAATTTCAGAAGTGGCAGAGGTATTGAAGCAGAAAACCCACAAAGGCAGAATTGTGACATATATGCACTAATTTGAACAGTTCTGGACAGTTTCTTCTCCCAATTAAGTGACACTATAAAAAAAATTTTTTTGCAGAAAAAGGTTACAAAACCGAACCCTGCACATTTACATTAGAGTCCAAACCATTCTGAACATGACGAGACCCCGAAGTTCTGTTACCTTTCACACTGACTGTTTTTTCCTCTTGTGGATCATGATTAGAGTCTGTATCATTTGAATGGTGAGTAAGAGAATTTTCACTACCAGTGGGAGAGTCTACACTTTCGTACCCAGTACTGAGTTGATTTATATAACTACCAGATCCTCTGCCAGTTCTATCTTCAGAGTGGTTGGAAAGCTTATTACCATTGCTTGGTGAGGGTGGAAAATCATCCTCTGTTCCACTACCTTCTCGATAAAAACCAGGCCCCGCTGTCCTCTGATGTGAAGAGCTGCCATTACTTGGTCCATTGGCCAGGCGACTGCAATCTTTGCTCATGGTTTCTCCTTGATCTGTAATTTCACAAGATGGAGTCCGGCTGGTACCTGGAATTGAAGCTTGTAACTGCTGCTGCTGCTGCTGCTGATACTGAACCAATTGTTGGCGAGTCTCTTTCAGCTGTTGTTGTAGAACTAGAATGGTACTCTGCATACCTTCTACTTCCTCATCAAGCTGGATGATGAAATCATTCAGTTCTATATGAAGAAAAACAATTGAGAGCATATACTTAATAAGTAGTATCTGTCTCTTCAAACTGGGCACAACTAAATAATATGCTCGGTTTCATATATTAATACCTTACTTGATCTTAAACATATTCCATCATAGCTCTTAAAAATAATTTAATGTAAATTAAATTATTAATAATCTATTTTCTCTGCATGCACATGTGAGCAACACAAGTCCAACAGAACAACTTTAAAATGTAAATTTTAAGGCCTATTTTAATTTCCATGATAATTGTTTGTTTAAAGCTTTGGTAAAGCTCAAAAAAAGATATTTTAATCTGTTTAATTGATGCCTAAATTCAGCATAAAGGAAATAAATGAAAAAATACATTTGTAAAAAGGTCAACAGATGTGCAAAAGTCCCAGTGGTGGATCTGTTTATCTAAATGGCTATATATACCTTGCTGCTTCTAATTACTTTTGAGCTAAGCAATATTTTCTGTCCAAAACTGATCTACAAATCCTAACATAAAAACTAATAATATATGCACTGATAATGTTCATAAATAAGGTTTGCTTATTGTACACAGATAAAAGTATTTGATATTAGCAGCAAAATATTTTCTACCTTTCTGCAAGAAATATTCCACATATTTTCCCTTTTATAAATTCTAGGGTTCCCCTTTATAAATAGTAATTTTTTTTATTTCCCAGGATTCCTAGCTAACACAATCTAATTGATCTGAATAGAATCACATTGCACTTGCTCTTTACTGTAATAACATACCGTACATTTAATTTAAATGTTAATTAAATGATGTATAAGTTCTCTGTGGCATTTAACAAACTAATATTAGACCCGTCATAATTAATAGCATAGAAATCTTTGAGCACATTGTAACATAGAGACAGCAAAAGTAGATTTTTAAAAAGATTTTTAAAATGTGTAGTCTATTACAATTTAATAACTACCCAAATTTAACTATGTTGAGCTATGGCTTCTGAAAATCCCAAAAGATAAAACAGCAATGTGGAGACTGGCATTAGACTTAAAATCTATGACCTGCATCTGATAATTATATTTTGAAATTATTCTCATAGAAACAGCACTGATTATCTTCCTTTTGTATTTCATATAGAAAAACTAATCATTTCTAGTGCAATTTCATTTGTTTACTTGTATCTTAGATATAACATTTATATAACTAAACGTCAAAAATGCATTCAAAATAATTTTATTGAGAATTAAATCAAAGTTTGCTAGCCAGAATAGCCTATTAGTGAAGATTTAAAAGAAAGTTTCCAATGACTATGAAACAAAATTTAACGAAGATACTAATACACAAAACAGTTTTCAATTCAACTAAGTATTTACATGGGAGCAACATTAAAGAAGTGCCAAATTCATTGAAATTAAGTGCTAACTTTCTGTAACTGTTTTCTGAGGCACTGAAATATAGTAAGAAACTAGAAAAGGATACCTTAAAGACTAAGAATTTATGTACTATCACTAGCACTTCTGCCTTTCAAAAAATAATAATCAAAACACTATAGAATAAACACAACAAGCTTAGTTTATGTTGATTTTGTTCAGTGGAAAAGAAAGCTTTTGCAGAGGACAGAATCATCCAAGTTAAAATTAAGCCTATTGTAGTTAACCATGTGAAAAATTCATGCTTAATTCTCACCATTACCATTTAGTTGCGCTGGTAACTATAAGTTTTATGAGCTTGAAATCCCTTCCAGAACATTTTAAATGTGTAGACATGTATAATACCCACATTTGACTTTTGAAGCTTACACAAACACAGTACAATTCTCTATTTTCTTTTTTTAAAAATCCCTTACCATCCTGACTGCTTTTAAGCTCCTCACTATATTTCTTCTGTAAAGCCAACTCTGCCTCAAGTTGTGCAATACGTCCTTGGGACAGTTGCCTTCCAAGCTCTTGATTCTCCTGGATAAGCATTCGACACTTCGCCATTAACTTTTTGCCTGTTTGGCTGTAAAGGAAAGAGTCATCTATCATAAAATGAAAACAATTTTCTTTCATCTCCCTTGATAAAGGCTGCCACTGGGAGCACTACTTCTGTAACACATCTTTCTAAAGTATCTTGCTGCCAGTTGACATTGAACATTGTTTATTGGTCTTCTGGCCCCATGTGGTTAGCTGAAAGGCAAGTTTCTACAGTTTAATTATCAAATTATAATCGAATTGTATCTATTGCTTTTATCTTTTGACTGGGCAATTTCGATAGAAATTGGACTCAATAAAAAAAGCAATGGGCAGAAATGTTGAAAACAGTAACAATTTTTGGTTTCTGGGAACAAAAAAACTAAATAGACTTATGTAATGAAAACCTTAGTCATGTCTTTAAGCTTAATTCCATATCTTTGAAATTATAAAGATTTGGAATCCCCAAAAAGAAAGTTTGAAGATTTCATGTCTCTCCTATTGGGCTCATGCCAGTATTTTGTTCCAGTGTCAAGCCATTACAAGCAGTGTTTCTGGCAAAGTAAAGTTCTTCTGCACCTTTTTATATACTCACTACTTTGAGTAAGCAGCTTATGCTAGCAGAAGCACCACCCACCTATATATGTCTGTCTGCTATCTAAGAATAGAGCCACACTGCAGTAAACTAGTATAAGACGAATATTAAAGTTGCAATAAACTTTCAAAATGCAGAAGTAATTCTGTCAATAGTATACAAGTTAACTTCTTATAAATCCCCAGCTTCTGCCCTAAAACATCCAAAAGTAATGTAACTTTCAGAGCTTAACATTTTATATAATCAGAAAGTTACTTTCAGTGTTTGAAATCTTTGATTTTTTGAACAGGTCGGTTCAAGCCTAAACCTCTAGTGCAAGGGTGTCAAACTTGCGGCGTCTTGTTTTCATCACATGACATACTGCAACTTTTTCTTTTCCTCCTTCGTTAAACCAGAGGTGGGCATGGCCAGCAAGTGACCTGTGGGCCGTGAGTTTGACCCCTGCTCTAGAGTAACTGAAAATGTGACCTATATAAAAGCCCTTCAAACATGAGGAAATGACATGTTTTAAATTGCCTTTTTAGGCTAAAAGCTTTGTCCTCGTAGAACTTTGGTATCACTTATCCACTTTATTGTTTTTTGTATATACCTGTCAACATCCTTCTTGAAGTGTGGTATTGGATCTTAGAACTATTTCTATTTGACAAAACTATTTTAGTTTATTACATACATTTTAAAAAACTATATGAAGCAACGACAGCTTAGTAGTAAAGCAGCAAACATTGGAAAAACTATTTTAGATTTAAACTAATTTTAAAAACTGAGCTGTGTAAACCAATGGTATGATTCAATATAAATAAAAATTATTAAGTTATGATCTGGCCAAAAGCAAAAAATAGAAGGCAAAATGCCTATCTTAAAAGGCCTAATAATGCAAGAAAGCACCTTTTCAACATAATAGCACATTAAACTATTGGAAGATAACTTACACATATCATTTTGAAAGAGAAACATGGCTTAACGGACTGCCAGAACTAAAATCCCAAAAGAAAACACAAAAAACTGGGTACATGTATCCAAGGTTTTTTCCTACGTTAGAAAGTTATACTTTGCAATATCATGCTTATTTTCTGAGCTTAGCAAATATATTTGAAGTTTTGATCACATAATCTAAGAAAGTTAATTTCAGTGTTCTTCCATTGGATTTTTTTAAACAAATCTAGTACCTGTTTCAAAATTGTAAGTCAATGCAGAATTATTAAATTATCCCACTTTTTTTCTGATTGGAAAAAAATGGCACCTTCAACAATATTTTCTAGTAGACTGACACAAAGATATCATACAAGTAGTTTCCTACATAAGTTATTTTTCTACAGGAAAACTATAAATGTAGCATAATGCCCAACAGTGCATATTTTGTACGTGCGTGGAACCCATTGTGAATCCTGGCCTCCAAAAATATGTATATTACATATTACAGCATATCTAGCTTTTTTTTGTTTCTGATACATAAACAACTTGAAGTGAACCCAAAATTTGGCTAGTTGCCACAAAGCTGTTTTAGATATGTCAAGATTTTGAATATGCCTTAGTTTTTTTAAAATAGCAACCTTCATTGATTATTAAACACTCTTTAAAAATCAGCATTGTATGAAGGTTAGACTTCCGTTCAAGGAAAAAAGACATATCTCAACCCTAAATTCCTGGAATTAAGTGGATGATTCTTTGGATCCTAATTCTTGCCTATAAAATTTAGCTACAATAGATTTACCACTAAACAAAATACATAAATGCTGAGTTTTTAGAATCTGAATAACATTTTAAATTTTTAACTTAGGGCAAAAATTGTAACTCTTGTAATTTTAACTACATTTAATGTATATTTACTTAAATTAATTTATAAATGACTGATAAGCAAAAACAAACATATTAATTAATGGAGGATGGAGGATGCCAAGACTATCTTAAAGTTTCAAAAACGAAACAAATATAATTTCAAAACAAATATTGTTATCTAATGAAACACCAATATTGTATCTTATTCCTATTCATGTTCATACTGTGAATATTTTCTCTTGCTAAAGTTCTAAAGCCTGTAAACAAGGGCAATGCAATACAATTCTTAAAACACTGTTGAAAAAAGGTAAGATTTTGAGCACAAACTTGCAAAGACATAGGATCCACAAAATATTATACGCAGATACAAGAATACTCTTTCCTTAGTACTTCAGAATCACTTTCACAGTGTAGAAAAATACATTACCATTTTGAAGCATAAGATCAGAAATAAATTATGGCAGAACACAGAAGACAAACAACTTAAGGAAAATATTTTAAAAACAATAAATTAACATTCATCTCTTGAACCAAACACTTTCAATCTGGCAGCCTCTGAGTTTTTTGTTTCTAAAGTTTCAAAATAATTGTTTCTATCTCTCATATATGATAGCTAAGGGTATTGAGGATTGCAGTTCAGAACATCTGGAGGCCAACAGCTTAAGGAAAGCCGTCTTACAATTTCATAGACACAATAAAGGAAAGTATGACTACTTGAGTACTTAAAAGTACCAATTTCACACTTATCTTCTGATTAATCTATTAATCTGATTAAGTATGGACATATCAAAGATTGAATTAAGATTACAATTAGTCATTTTCTGAAACCATATTTAAATGGTAGGTGTCTATTTTAAGTGCAAACAAAATAAATGCACCCTAAAATAAACTGGATATATATAGAAGCTATCTTTCCTTCTAAATATTATCTGATCAAGTTGGGAATTCACAGGCAATTTTTATGACACAATTAAAACATACCTATGAAGAATTATTTTCTGATTATACATTCAACAAGTCTTACAAAGACAAATGTAACATTTTAGGATACTTTTTTTCTGCAGAAATCTTACCTCAGTTCTGTTGATAGACCTTTAAAAGATTTTCCAAACCATCCCACCAAGATGATCTTCAAAAGCCTGAATTAATGTGAATTTTTTTCCTTTTGATGAAATACCCATGGTTTGTATATTACCACATTTTTATGTTGAAATAATTTTATCACAGGTATATGCATTTCATAAAATGGTTGTTTTAGATTTACTGAACGTGGAATGCTGGTATTGTGTCCAGTTGAAATATTCTATGCAATAGTCCTCAATTTTTTCAATCAACTTACTATAGAAGACTATACAAGTATTAAGACAAAGCAAGTAATTTTAGAAGCTTTTCCCACTGTAATCTTGAGAATACTGAAATGTCCAATACAACTATTCCTAGAAATCACTTAGGACGTGACATGGTGCCAGGTAGTACCAATGATTTTGAGCTGTTGAAAACCCATGGGATGTATGCAATAAGCTTTGACATTATCTTTCTTTCAGAGAACAGGATAAAACATGGTAGCAGCCTGTTCTCCATTCTTTTTTGTTCATAATTCACTGGAACTTCGTACAGTGGTTCAGCCAACTGTGTCTCTCAATTACTTGACATTACCTATTTTAAAGCAAACTTAAAGAGTGCAGCTTTATATGAAACTAAATATACAAATGCATTATGCTATCTAGGCAACTGACTCTGATATGCCTTGTATAGTTTGCATATATTTTCTCAGGATGATACTATATATGGCAATTTTATACTGTCAAGGATAGGATAGGAATCACAACTAGTTTTTGTTTATATATTCTAGTTGAGATTCACATGTTTATACAACTGTTCAACAATATAAAAATTGGTAATTAAATTGCATCTATGTTTGTACAGCACTAGATTTAGGAATTTACATTTTACCAGCCATCCACAGAATAATTTGTTAATCCAAACCACAAGTTTCACTGAATTCCTATAAAGCCCAAATGCTAAGCAAACCAACACTTGAATGTGTGTGTGTTCTCACCACTGATTAGCAAAAAAAATGTGATTTAAACAAAATTCACCTCATTTGAGTTTTGACCCAGCAGTTCAGTGAACAAGGAGGAAGTCCACAGTCTTAATGGCAAAACTGACTTAATCAGTCTCTACATCACTAGGTTTGGGATTAAGAACGAAGCACATTCCATTTATATGTTTTACTGGAATTTGATATGATCAATTCATGATTTAAAATCTCTAGGTTCTCCTCCAATTTGTCTGTAGACATAGTGTGCCACAGACTTTAGACTTCTGCTTCTCCCTCATTTTCTTCAAACAGAACCACTTTGCAAGTGTCTACATGTTCTAGAAAGTACACATTTTCTGTGGTGGCCACTTCTTCAGAACAGTCCGACGCTGTCAGGCCTCTGAAGCAAAGGGGGGGAAAAGCTGAAACACAAGGTTCATCTGATAAGTTTTACATTAAGCAATACAAGCTGGACAGAATAAAATGTAGCTTTTGGCTCAAAACGTCTGAGTCTTGGTGTGGAAACGAGTACGTGGTTGTCCCACCAAAGCATTCTCTGTCAGGGAAGTCTTGACTGGGGAGTATGTTTTGTTTACCTATCAGGTGTAAATTTCCAGGCACTCAGTTCATTTTGGGCTTGTTCCAGTTTGTCTTTAGTCTGTTCCAGTTCACCTTTCATTTTTAGGAAAAACAAGTTGATGGCTGGGTCCACCATGGTTGATCTCAGTTGAGCAACACTTGGTTGCTGGACTTGCTTGAGGTACTGTATCTGATTCTGCATGAAGGAAAGAAATATTAAGTCAATATATACTATCACTGGTCCACACAATCTGAAAAATAATCCTTTCTTTTTTATTAAAATTAGTAGAAAATAAAATAAACTTTGAAATTATATGACAGAATTTATATAGGTGCTATAAACACCATAACAATTCATACAACCATGCATGTACTAATCACAAATTTAAGAAATGGCACTGCAATACTGCAAAACACACACATACACACACAATTTTATCTTATAAAATATTTTTATATATACTATTTGTAATTTTATAAAATAAATATTAACAATATTTAAACAATTTTTCAACTGACCAATTTATAGTCTTTTATGATGTTTAGTTTTTAGTGGTGGCAAAATCTCATAACCTGAAAAACCTAATTCTTACATATTGCAAGGAAATACATGTAAGCTTTGATTTTAGTAAGGCAGAATAAATATCATTGTAATAGTGAATTCCAATTACACTTATTCCAGTATACAATATTTATTATTTAGTAAACTATTATAGTGAAAATACAATGTTTAGAGAAACATACAAATACAATAAACTTTGTCCTCAAAAATCATAAATTCTCAACATTAGGGTTGCTGAGGATTAGAAATTCAAGAGAATTAAACATAATAATGACTGCAAAAAATACCAGAGGATTTAATAATCATTTATCCAGTTTTGGGACTATCCAAATAGGTTAGAGCGTTGCAAGTGGTATTACTAAAAAATTGGTGACATCAAAAAGGACCAGAGTAACTTTTCAAAGTAAATTCTTTTCAAATTATAACTTTTCAAAGTTATAGTACTAAAAATAAATAATGACCAACACCCACATTTATATGTTCCCAGTGCTCCTTAGTCAGACTATGGAAGAGTGGTTAGGACACAAACAAAGTGGAGGGTGTAAAAAGGATTAGTCTTGTCAGTTTTGAGCCCCCTATAGCATAGCTATTTGGGTGACTGTTTCAAAAGGCTATGGAGAAAAGGAAAGCATAGGTGCAGTCACATGATTTCCAGCTTAGTGACCACTTCACTTATTGACAGAATTGCATGTCCCAATTATGTTTGCTATAATGGGACTACCTGTAGCCTCTAAATGGACAGAGGAAACAGCCCAAAATTTGCCATCAAATTTTAGTAGTGTAGTTGTGGGTAATTTCAAGGACTTTGAAACAGAGATTCAGGGCTGCACACAATCACATTACCATCTCAAACAAAAAGGAAAAGCAAGCCTTAGTTTTAGATTTATGTGAACATTGCAACAGAATTTTATAATACAAATTAGTGGTATTTATACGTTTTCTAATGTTAGTGATCAATCTAGTGGAACTCTGTATTGAATATGTTTTGTAATCTTTGTGTCATCTACATTAAAGGTTGCTATTGAACTATGGTAGCTCACAACTCTTTGAAAAATCAGTAATATATCAACATATTTTATATCATTAGAACAGGTTTTGATAAAAATTTATAGTTCAAACCATGCTAAATAGTAGGAATTAGCACAACAAATGAATAGAATTATGCATTCAAAGCCAAATCGATAGCTTTTATCAACTGACAATCTCAAACGATTTGATTAATTTCACTTACAGTACACTCTTGCATTTCTTGTTCTTTAGTTGCTAGTCGCATCACCAAGATATTTTCCCTTCGAGCAGATTCTTGTTGTTGCTGCTTCAGTTTTTCTTCAGACTCTCTCAATCCAGTTACATCATTGGCTAGTGTAAAAGGGAAGAAATTACAAAGTTTATAATTGAAATCCTTCAAAATAGTAAGATAAAAAGATGAACAATAAGATAAAAATGATATCTAAAAACAAAGAAAAAATAATGTGAATCATAAATATTCCTTTTTGGAAGCAAATGTAAAAAAGGAAGATATATAACTTCTATGAGAACACAGGTAACACCACACATAGTTCGCTCTGATTATTTTCTACTGGCCTTTTAACAGTTCACAAAAGAACAGAAGATAATAGTAATGGCATGACACTGCATCATACAAACAAGCTGTCACAATCCTCCTCTTCAGTCCCAATGTCATAAAATCACCTGCAAATTTATGATGATATTTTTTTACAGCCATGGGAAAAAGCAGCTTCTTGTTTTAAAGGGAGCTACAAATAAAATATACAGGGTCCTTATTGACAGGGATACAACTGTAACAGGTTTCTGTAACTGAATTCAAATTGCACATTAACACATACAGGTCATTCTATGACCAGCCTATCAAATCATGGCCCTGGACAGCTAGTAATTGGCCCCACAAGACCACCAACATTAATATGTATGTTTATATACATTAACTATATATTTCATGTGGACCAGGACAATTCCTCTTCATTCAGTGCAGCCCAGGGCAAGCCAAGATGTTGGACATGCCTGTTGTATGAGAAAGGGAAGAGCTACGAACTATAATCTGCTCATTTGCACCTACTGGTATCAGTTTTACAAGCACAAAAAAGCATCAAAAAGAATAGTTTTCTTCTACTTGCATTTTACTTTGAATTTTGTCAACAGACTTATATTAAGGAAAAGAAAGCAACTTTGATATAGGAAATAGTGATCTGTCAAACCCCAGAGGCATTGCATGAACACAGCTATCTATCAGTCCCTAATTATTGCTTAGTATTAATCTCAGGGCACAGGTGAAGCCAATGTTTTCTCCCCAGATGCATAGTTCTGGGACAAGGATGAGTAACTTAAAATAACCTAAACTCAAATCCCAAAGATATATCAACAGCTTAACAAGCTCATTATTCTATGAAGGTTTCTTATTTAATGTTGTTAAATCAGAAGTAAACAAGCTTGACTATTCAAAGGAAGAAAACATAATCCTAAAGCCTGTTGATGCCCTACAGATTATTTAATAATTAGATTATCTTATTTATTCTTAACATACTAAATTTGTCTATACAAGAATAATATATCACTGCTCTCATCCAATAAAAAACATAGGAATATAAAATAGTAATATAAAAGTTGCCCCTATCAATTTCAGAATTCAAAAATGAAATATAAATCAGGTTTAATTGAAAATACATGTATTTCAACACATTTTAAAGGTACTATCAAGCAAGCAGTGCTTTCATGGATACATTAATAAGGAAATGACTATCCCCAAAAAGCTTTAACTAAAATAATTAAACGTAATTGTTGTGCTACTTGTAACACATGGTTTAACAATTACCACAAAACAGGTGGTAAAATCAGACCAGTTACGTGAACTACTGTTTACTCATCTATCATGTCAACTGGGAAAATATTTATGCCAATATCTGAAATTGACAAAGGCCTGCTTCAGTAAATGTATTCAGAGTAACACAGTTGGTGTTTTGCTTTTTATGTATACAGGTGAACTGAGCAATATTACAGAAAAAATCTAGCCTAATGAATATGCCCAAGGGAAAGCCTTCCATCATTTCATATCAGAAATTATTGATTCAGATATAGTGTATAAATTTTAATATATCATTAGAGATTGAGAACAGGTAGTCCTCAATTTATAACTATGATTGGAACCAAAAATCTTATAATAAAGCGGTGCAGTTGTTAACTTATGCATCACGTGTCCACACCTGTTTTTGCAACTTTTTGTCAGTCGTGAATGAATCACCTGTAATGGTTAAGTGAGACATCAAGTGACTACTACTCCAGTCCCACATTAACTATGCCTGTCAGAAGCTAGCTGGAAAGGTCACAAATGATCACATGACCAGAGGATGACATGATTTGTAAATGTGCAACAATTGCCAAGCATTGTAATCACAATAACAAGCACTGGAATCACAGTAACGAGGATGGTACAATGGCTATAAATACAAGGACCAATCGTAAGTCACCTGTTTTTAGCATTGTCGTAGCTTTGAACAGCCACTCACTAAACAAATGGTTGTTAAGCAAGGACTGCCTGTATCAGTTTTATGCTAGATATTAATCTCCTTTTCCCAATAAGTTTTTTTTTAAATTTGCAACAAAAGATAAGAAGATAGCTCTTGTAGTAACTTCTAATCATTAATCCTTTTAATTATGATTCTAGATTAGTTTTAGGGAAAATTATTAACCAATTACTTTGAATGCTAGAGATCAGATAAAAACAACTTATTGCGATTTACTTTGATAGGAAGACTAGCCTGATGGCATTAGTATATAACCTTCCTCAAGCAGGGGATAAATATTAAGTTACCAATTCGTGAATTAATAGGTTCAAACTTACTTTAAAATGTACATACTATAGGAATATATTTTAGTTGCTATGTCCATATGTTGTCCAATAATTCACTTCCAAAAAACTCAATTTTTTATTATTACTTCCACTTTTCAAAGAATATGGCAGGGTCTAATTATATATTCAGCTGATTTTCAACTTACAGTTTAGATCAGTGTATTTGCCCTCAAGAGCTTGCACGTATGCTTCATACTGCTTCCATCTAAACAAAGAAAAAAAACAATTTCTGAATTGTGTATATGGTTTAAATAAGTAGCAGTATACAATTAAACCCACCTTACAGCTTTCATTAAATAATTTAATTACTTATCATGATATGTAGTTTAATATCTAGAAACAAGTTTGGCAGCTACAGTGAACATACACCAAGTCCCTATTTCAAATTGTAGTCTGCTTTCAAAAATAATCCTTTCTTTTGGAGAATTTGACGAATTACCTAATCTTATGTGTGAGCCAAGGCAGAGGCAATATTGTTTGAACAGGTTTACAGTTAACTTTCTTTAATAATTTGTATCTTTTTCAGTTTTTTCATCTCTGGCTATTTTGATTAGTTTTTTAAAATACATACATACCTACCACACTATTCATTTTCAGAGGATAAGCAATATAATGTAAAATTTAGAAAAGGAGTTAAGAAAATAAATATAAAGACATAGCTGAAAATTAAAAGATAAATATAATGTACAACAAAATCATTTGCCTTATCTCCCCATACTTTTCTATCCTTGCAAACTATATTTAATAGATTTTAATAGCTCAGTGAAATTGTTAACTGCTTTTAATCTGAGGGCAGAAGATGGGGCAAAACTAATTCTATAACCAGGGGTCCCCAACCCCCGGACTGGTCCATGGCCTGTCAGGAACCGGGCCGCACAGCCGGAAGCATGTGGTGAGCAAGCAAAACAGAAACCACCACTACCGGAGACCATGGTAACATTGTCTTCCACAAAACTGGTCCCTAGTGCCAAAAAGGTTGGGGATGCTGCTATAAACAACTGGCTCAAGGTCACTAAATTGAAAATTGAATTGAGATCTTTCTCATGCTTGTTTAGCCCAACCCAAATATATATATTACATGCACATAATTGTACTTTTAAACTAATTTCAGATATGCAAAGAAAAAGATTCGTACACCTGCCATTGTGCTTTCCAAATTATCATGCATTTGATATATCATTATGTGTTATGTGAATCAGGATTAATAATAATAGCCTAGTGCAATATGTGGACCCTATATCCATTACATGGGTAAATATTTGAATAATGCTTCTGTCCTGATGACTTTATAGACACTTCCACATAGTGTTCTTTAGGAAGTGGCTTGTCACGGCCGTCTTCCAAGTTGTCTTTTTCAAAGTCTTCATCTAGCAATAACACTTAGCTATCCTGACAGTCCTCAATTCAAATATTAACCAGGAGAATTATGCAGCACTTCAGATTTGATTTAGAAGAGATGCTCCAAAATATGCTTGTTTTCAGGCCTGAACTTCAAGAGCAGCCCTGCAGCAATTGTACTAATTCATAAAACATAACTGCTTTAACAAATTGCAGAAAGATCCTAATTTGTGAAACCATATTTCAAAGGACCTCTTCCAATGAATTCTATGATTTTTTTTTTTTTTAAGAGATTAGCCAAAAATGGTTCGGGGCCAACTTATGATCAACAGAAATGTTTGGATCAAACTGCAGATAATTCTTGCTTAATGACTATCCGTTCAGCAATCATTCATAATTATGATAGTGCTGAGCAAAGGGATTTTATGAGCTGTACCTGATATTATGGTCATTATAGCATCCCTGTGGTCACATGATTGCAATCTGGGCTCTTCATAACCCGTTCATTTACAACTGGTTGCCAAGCACCTCACAACCATTTGATCACCACTTGCAAACTTCTGTGATAGCTTCCCCAGAAAGTCAACAGGGAAGTTGGCAGGGAAAGCCAGTACTGCCTGCTAAAAGAACTCCCTCTGGTTTCTTGGGGCAGGCTAAAAAAGGTCTATCCTGAGATCCAAACAGGGTCTCAGCACAGAGCATTTGTAGCATGGTACATTTGCAGCCAGACCCCAGAAATCAGAGGATGTTCTCATCTTTGGGAGTTGGCTGCAAACATCTTTCTCAACCAGTCTCTTTGAGAGTGAAAGGGCTACCCACCATACAAAATTCAGACCTATCTGGGGAAAATACCTCTGGCAGGCAGCTCTTTGAGAAAAAAAGGGGCTGTCAGCAGGAAAATTTTGACTCCGTCTGGCCAGAGTTCTTCCACCAGGCAGCTGTTTGACAGTGAAAGTGCTGCCCACTGGAAGATTTTGACCACATATGAGGTAATCTCCCTCCAGCAGGCAGCTCTCTCCACCCAGATCACTCAATGACAACGGGACTACTGTCACTGAGCAAAACAGCCACATGACATCTCGCTTAACAACCACTTCACTCTATTTATTTATTTTAGAAAATTTATGTTGCCGCCTACTCGCATATGGCGATTCAAGGCGGCTTACAGGAATCTTTGAACAAAGACCAAAGATTCTGGTTTCAGTTGTGACCATAAGTCAAGGACTGTCTATAAATAATGGGATACTTATCTTTTCATTTTTCTGAAATTCGTTTTGAATCTCAATAAATCATGAACTACAAAATTTGATATTTTAAGCATTTAATTCTCCCAAATGTCTGATTTAGCTTAATTAAACTTTTTAACATTTTCATATGCAAAAATAGTTCTTTATTAGTCCTTATTCAATAAAGTATTAAGATCCAAATTATTCTATGTAAGTTATGAGAAATGATTTTTTGTTATTATGAAATAGACCATTATTTTACCTTAAGATTAATTCTTCTCTAGGTAGAACCTTGAAGTCTGTTTCACTGAGACGGGCCTGCACAAAAATAATTTCATTGAATTATTTCATCTAGCATTGACAAAGAAAAGTAATAGTAGAATACATGTTTCCAGATTACCTTCTTTGGAAGTGGCTCTTCATTAGTCATGGTGAATTCTGTAGAAGAAATAACACTATTATTATTTCACCCTCTTACAAGTGTAAGTTCCAATCAGTTTGAGTATATGTAGTACATTTTTATAATAGCTTTGGAAAATAATAAAAACTTTAATTTCAACAATTTATGTATACACATAACTCTTGAGAAATGTATCAATTAAGCCCTATTGAACTCTATGTTACAAAAATATTTTCCTCATTGTGTGGATAATTAAGACATTTATTTTCAACAATAATGAACATTTAAATAATTTCTGAGAATGTCTGAATATATATGAAAGCTCACTACTGCTTATGTAATACAGATCCATCCTATTACAGATAACTTTGCCATATTAAATTTAGGGTTTTTGCCATTTCAGAATGTAATCAACCCAGGATCACATTTATTGACTTTCAAATATTATTTTTCTGCACTACATAGGTAATCCAAAACTAACATTTTCCATAACTAGTAGAAAGCTGACCCTATTGTTTATAAGATGGGCAAATATATGTTTTAAATAAATATATAGTAGAGAAAATGTTTCGCTTAAAGTTTTAGAACACTGATAGTTGTAATTATCAGCATCAGACTAGAACTCTAAAACTTTAGCTTTACCAAATGAGGCAGTCACTATTTTTCAGGCTGATCTATTTCACAGCACCAGTGCAGAATGGCAACAAGCATGCAGCAATTAACAATGCTGCTATTTTATATAATGCCATATAAATTCAATCCGAGGAGCCTATAAGGAATCCTTTACTTAAATTATCAGAAAATTTAATAATCTTTTTTTAATTATAAATTCCAAAATACAAAAACTAAGCACAATTTAAAACCCTACACAGATCAGTGTAGGGGTTTTTGGCAATACTACAGAACTGGCTTACTATCTCACAGGATGTTTTGACTTTACTCTCTTGTAGTTTTCCATACAATGACTGAGTTCTGATTATTTTAAGGGTTCCCCCCCATAAGGATCAACCACAGTTCTTTTTTTTTTTTTTCTCATACCATAAAATTTGATTAACCCAGACTTTCTATCATTGTTTCAACTAATTACAATAACAATAATCTGTTTATATTCAGTAGCTTTATTGAAATTTTATTTTTTCTACTGCAAATAAATATTATCCATTTTTATATTAGATGACTTCTAATTCTAAAATAATTACCTTTTGCATGCTAAGATTTATTTGGAACAGATTTAGGGACTTTAGAAATTGAGATATTGTTCTGAATACAGCCTTCATCTCTTATGTACAATCTTAAAATGTAAGAACATAATCTGACCCCAAAGTTGTATATATAACCCCAAAAATGTAAGAGTATGTAATGTTACAGTATGTATTGTTAGACATTACTATGCTATAGTAAACTTTGCCAAATAAATACTCAGTAGAACAAGCCAATTTCAACTTAAAATTATTTGTTTTTCTCAAGCTTATTAAATAAATTTCATTGACATTTTTATTCCAATGAAAAATATTTTTTCTCTGCTCATAATAATCACTGGACTGAAACAGATATAATAGCAACTATAGTTAAAACATTTAGTAATATAAATTGTTGTACAAATACCTCATCTCATATAAACCTGGCTATATAATTTTAACAAATGGAATTGTGTACATTGTGATTTATAGTAACTATACACTGAACTTAGTCAATATAATAACTGACTTTCTACATGTGACATATAACTAATTTTTACATGGCCAGTTTACTTCATAGCCAACTGGATCACCACTGCATGTAACATATTCATTGCAATCTAGTACATCAGTGGTGTGCTAGATTCTTTCTAAGCAACCTGTAGAATGAACAAAAATATTCTGTCTCTGATCTGCCTTGCCCCCCAACTTGGGTTTTCTGCAAGCGCATTAGGCTACAATTCTCATTTCTACCAATTATTGGATATGCTGAAACAGATGATTTATAATTTAACATAGGAGGACATCATTTTGAAGAGTCATTTGCTAGATGGAAAATAACCAGTAACATTTTAGATTTTATACAACTGTTGTCCACAAAGTGGCAAAACTACCAAGTAAAATATCAATAGTTCAGCAGAGTATGTAAATATAATGAAATCTAGGTCAGTTTATGGTTTTAAGGGTAAATCAAACTAAATTTTCCTCCAGAATCACTGTTAACTTCCTAATAAAATATAGCAACATAATCTATCCTATTTTTTATTGAAAAGAATTGCTAAGACATAAAATACTGACAAACTTAAAACCATTTTTGCAAGCTTAAAAACACAAGCATGTGATGCGCAGTCCAATTCAACCCATTTATTCTGAAGACTTAAGGCACTCCCGTGCATAAATTTCGAGACTTTGTAATTTTTAGACACGTGCCTTTATATCTATACTTCCAAGCTTCTCAGGCACGCTATAATAAAAATAGCGCACGTTTGGAACTGTTCTGCAAACGAACAATATAAGAAGAACCTCTTCAGATTCTCCTAAGCCTTAGGGCCATCTAGGTAAACAAATCAAGATCTTCTCGAAAATAAAGGTCGCCTGTCTAAAATGGGCCTTCAGGAAGATCGCGGCGGGCGGGGGAGGGCGAGCGACAAGCAAGAAGATGCTACAGGCGTGGCAACGTCGGGCCTCGCGAAGGGTTGCCCCGATCCCCACTGGACGGCCTTCGCAATCTCTTCTTCGTTCTTCCCGGTGGTCCCTCGTTAAGGCTGACGGCGGCGGCTCGCGCGGGAAAAGGAGTAGGCCACCACTCACCTCCCGCCGATGGCGGCGCCGCCAAGGCGTCGTGTCCAGACCGCTCCAGATACTTCCAAGGACGGTTTCTCCTGTCGCATCGATAAACTTAGAACCACCGCCCTGAAACGGTCACCACCGCCGCCGCCACATTCCGCTTCCCGCCCGCTCTTTATTCGCTGGTTCGCTGCGCTACAAAATGGCGCCCGAGAGGGAAATGAGAAAAGCCGCCTCGCCCCTTCCTTCACTCCCGCCTCGTCCCAGCCAGAAGGCAGCGCCGCCGCAGCGCGGAGCCAACCGCTGCCACTCAATTCCCCGGCCCCTCCCCCGCACGACTGCCACCACTCGCGCACCCCCTCGCTCCCTCCCTCCTTCTTCACTTACCGGCCCAGCCAGCCAGCAACTGACTCCGCGGCAGCCGCTGCGGCGCTCGCTTAGCGCCGGGACTATACTTTTCCGCCGCTTCTTTCGCCTCCCCCCACTCCCTCCGCCGCGCGCGGACGGTGTTTCTTTCTGTTGGTTTCTGTGGGAACAAAACAGCCGTTGCGCGGGAAAAGGGACAGAATAATATTTTCGAGGAGGGGGAGGGGTTAGGGTACGCGAAACGGTCAAGTCGGTCTACTCCGTCTGTCAGGATGCGCATTTGCAAAGCATGATGGGTAGGTGGTGTCAGCGGAAGGATTCGAAATCTTACTATATAACCACCTGCAAGAGTGAGGCTGTTTTGGCGGAAGGAGACTTGACACAATAAAAATAAAGAGCGTCGAATCTTCATTTGCGTTTTTCGAATTGCAGGTGGATTTTGCAAAATGATTCAAGGATTGTGGCTCGGCTCTCCTACGCCCAGTTCACTAGTGCGCAGAATGCAGAACTATCTAAAATAGTTATCTGAAATTGGCGTAAAGGTTGCTTTTCCTTGCGTAGGAGGGATCCTTTTTCCAAGGTTATCGATTTGTTATTGAGAGGGGGTCGTTCTGAAACAGCCGGAAAACTATTAATGAAATGTTTCGGGAATGACCAACTTGTTCGTAAGAATCATTACTAACAAAAATTTTCTACAGGATATGTTGGCCAGTACTGCCGAAGTAGTTTGAGTAACGTTAAAGAGCTGCGATTATAAAATATAATCTTTTAAAAGAAACATAAAAAACAGCGACAGCTAGATTCGCATAATGTGGTAAGCCAAGGGGTTTTGACAGGTGACATGTTTTGACAACTTGTAGAAAGGGTCGTAATTGTTTTTAAGCTGATGAAATTGTGTAAGCAAAGCAGCCGTTTTTCAAGTTTGTTTTTTTGGAGAAGCTTGCAGCACCGGTTGGGGGACAGCAAATGTGTTTGGTTTTTTTTATAATTCTACATGCAAGAAGCCCCTTGCAGTATACCATGTGATTCACATTATGACTTCTGACAGAAGAAAGTCCAAATAATTCCATTTTGTAAAATTAGGGGTTCCAGTATACTTAGGTCAATACAGAAATACCCCAAATCCTACTGATCTAAATTAAAGATCTTCTCAAATAAGATTATTGTCTAGATACAAAAATCTAGACAATCACTAATTAGCAGTGAAGATACTTTATTTCCTGTATTTTTTTCACTATCAACAAATGGTTGTCCAGATTTTTATTTTCTAGATGCAATAACTGGTTGCCACCTGAGAATAGTATATGACTGTAGCATTGCTTTCTACAAACCGGCAAGGATATTCCACTTTAAACATGCCAATCCATTTATTTTCCCCTATTTTTAAAAGCCCTTTTCTTGCAAATTCTGAATTCTACATTTCTAAAACCAGACATTTGTATATGTGTAGGCTATAAACAAACTTTGAAATTCAAGAACTGTTGTGTCTCCCTACCTAGTTAGTATAAATGTTATTATGTGACAGTAAATTAACTCATTTAATTGCTTAGTCAAAATCAATGTGCAAAAATAAAATTGGAAGCTTGTTCAATACATTACTTAAATTAGCTTTATTATTTCCAAGCAAGCAGTTAATAACTTATATCTACTGTAATAGCTAAACTACAATGAGCTTGGTGTAGTTTACAGCATGGTGTGTGAATTAACACAATGTAACTTGTAAACCATGATTTATGTCTTAGGTCTTTTCCAGCAGCCAGTGCCTCCCCTCCTCCAAATGTGCTCCACCTATCCTTGAAGGGACAGAAAACTACACTGGAATGTAATTGGCTGTGTCCATTTTTATTATGCTTTTTACCTTGAAAATATACACAATAAATAGAACGCAAGTACGAGTAAAATAAACATATAGTTCAATTCAAATTAAAAGCTCAGTCATATATTAAATGCCACTAAGATAACAAAAATGCTTAGGACGTACACACAAAGATCATAATGTCCTGCTGGGCAATGCAACCACAGTCAGAACCAGTGACGGAAAATTCCGAGATGTAAGGGGACCTAGAATCCACAGTTGCTCAGCTTACAAAGGTTGATGTGCTGTCCCAGCCAGTCTACGGGAGTTGGATAGTTACTAAGGAATTGTGAGCTGCAATTCATCATGGAATGAATCATGGTAAATGTAGTTAAAGGTATTCTGGGAAATGTAGTTCATGTCACATGGCCACATCTGTAATCCTGGTTGGGCACTAAATTGACCCTCGAAGGGTTGAGGGAGGTTTCCTCCATTCTTGCCTGCACTCATGGACTGATAACAGCTTTCTTTCTATCGCTACGTGATGGGTTAGGAAAATAACCATTTTTTACCTGCAATGCTGATATACAAAGGATTGGTCATTATAGAAGAGCTTCGTAACAAATGTGAGTTAAGAAGATACCTGATGTACCAATAATTGTACTTTGTTATGGATGTTTTGTGGAATTATCTATCTGCATATCTGCATAGCCACAAATCCACCTCTGTGCATGAGATAGGACAGAAAAGTTGAGTTTAAGCTAGATTCTCCTTACCCACATTCCCGTAGACTTAAAATAGTGAAAAGAACTTGGACAACAAGTTGGCCAGGTTTGCAGACATACCATTAGGTTTTATCAGCTTTACCTGAGTTCCACATAAGTGATGGGGCGTATTATGTCATGATATTACATCATAAAGTTCAGCAAATGGAGTTTGCTAACAGTTTGCAAGACTCACAGCAATCCAAGCAGAACCACAATCAGGCAAAAGGCAATAGGGAAATGCAAGAAGAGAGCAAACCAGGTTTCTGGCTCCATCTTATGGCCGTCGGAAGAACCTCAGCCAATCACAATTACAGCACTCTCTTAAAGATACAACAGTATTAAATAACTATCCTGGTTTATATATCGCCAACCCAACAGTTAGGTGACTTATCATTCCTAACAAGCCTGGACCAAGAAATACCTGAGGACAGATTTTTTTAAAAAATTTATGGACTGATGAGTGACTCTACAGACAAATTCTCACTTTTACTTTCTTCAATATTCAGGTTTGAGGTTTATTAACATTTTCAGTTGACCCAGAGCACTATAGTTGTTCAACAGTAATATGAATCCTCCAAAATACAGCTTGCCTAATAATTGTGCACACAGTGTAGTTGTATCAGCAACCTTCATCAATGTTACTAACCCTTAATTGGAAGATCTGTTGGCCAGTTCTACACAAGTGGTTTGAGTAATGTTGAAGAACTGTGATTAACTGGCCTATAAAGCTTGTTCAGTACATTACTTATGTACTTAAGTTGGAAGGCTTTTGTTTATTTAAGGCCTGTTTTGTCAGCAAAACAGAGGAGATATAATTTGAGCTACTATATAATAGGGTTCAACATGTTCACCTTATGGTAATCAGAATTAATTATAAATGCCCATGAGTAAGAACTTTCTTGTGAAATATACAAAACGGTTTGCCTGATAAGTGTTGGTATAGTTGGGCTTAGCTTGATATGGAGACAACCATATAATGTATTTTTATAGTTGTAGGTTTGTAATCATTTTATTAATGGCATTTCATACATCAGAACTAGGTAGAAAAAGTGATTTTCCTTTTTGCCTCCCTGATCCAACTATGGCAAGCAGAAGCAGTGAAAACGAGTCTGCTTCAGTTGCAGCATCTTTGTTGTTTCCATTTTTTGTCTGTGTGTTTTTGCAGTTTGCCTTTGAGGGTGAAACAGGAATGCTAGTACCAATAGAAGACAATATTTGCAGCTCAGGGTTAAATTGTGGATTCTTTCCTGCTCTTGGTTATTTTTTTGCAGATGTTTCTTTGGGTAATGAGAGCTCAGGGCACCAAATACCCCCCACAGGAATGCCAGTACAGTGCAGAAAGCTCAACCTTTCTCTGTCTTACACACAGTATCTGTCTCTCTGTCTTATACATAGTATTGACTCTGATTGGGCCACCTCATTTTTTTAAAATAATAAAATAAAAATGGAAAAAGTAACCGGAACATGTCAGTGTCAGGTGGCCAATGAACACAAAGATCTCTGTGATGCCAACCAACAATAAAAGTTGCTTTTTTGCTGGCCAAGTGTGGTCTGTTGTCTTGGTTAGTATAGGTTTGAAGTACTGTAATTATGATTAGTGCCCAAACATGGCTTAGTATGCTGTTATTTTAAAGCATTATCAATATTACTGATCACCTTGGACAAAAGTATTTCCTCCATGTAATCCTTAGTAAATCTGTCCTGCTAACCTAAAAAAAAAAACCTCAAGTTCATTATTACAAATTTGATGGGCCATTTAACTATCAAGTTCTATTTCCTGTTTGGTGCAGATCATATTAAAGCTTTATCCATGGTGGCTCTCCAGTCTTCATTTCAGCACATCCAGCAAATGTAGCTTCATTGCCGCTCTCTGTTATTTTATCATATATTAACTTAAATATTAATAGAATTAGGGGTCATGGGAATAGTTTGCTATAGCAAAATCTGCAAGATCTCTTCTAGTTATTCCAAATATATTAGCAGTTAATGCTGCTCAAGATGCTATCGATCCGTGATGGCGAACCTATGCCATGCGTGCTGGAAGTGGCCATTTCTGCCGGCACGCGAGCCGTTGTCCCAGATCAGATCCATTGTCCATGAGCATGCACATCCCGCCAGTCAGCTGATTGTCAGGTATCTGACAATCAGCTGGCTGGTGCATGTATGGGGGTGCATGTATGGGGGTGGGACACAAGGGGGAGACATGCATGCATGCACAGAGTATGGGGTGTGCACATGGGTCGCATGCACATGCGCAGGGGGAGCATGGGGGGGTCATGCATGCATTGCATTATGGGCACCCCCGCATGCACGCACTTTTGGCATGGGACAACAAAAAGACAACACAAAGGTTAGCCATCACTTCTATAGATCTTGTTGCATAGCTCAGAGCATTTCACAATGAAGCTCAAGTGAATCCAGATCACAAAAAAATGAAGTGGTAAGTATGCATAAAATTGATAGTAACATCGGTATATTGATTTCCTTTATGCATTTTTTGGGTCAAGTGTTTAATTTTATATTACATATATATATCAATGCATTAACTATTTGTATCATCCTTCATTGTTTCAGTGTTCAGTGTTTCAATCTACAATTCTAATACCAATCACGATATCATTTAAACATATAAGGTAGTGTTCTGACCAAGGCTTCCTGAGATAGTAACAATCAGATGCTGTTCCCTCAAACCTTTGTTTTTATTTCAACAGCTGTGAATTATATGCATTCATAGCCTGTAATGAGTCCCAAACAGTTTATGAATAGTCCAACAGAAGTCTGCCGCAATCTTTCGGGACAAGGCTGGTAAGCACCCACCTTTATGTCTCTTGAAGTGCTGCCAACAACTAAATTGCCAATTAGCTGTACAAGGCCAAACGGAACATAAAGTCAACATGGAGCTTCAAATTTTAAACCGACCAGAATGAACAAAGTTGCTTCCTGCAAAGACTCACGTCGCTTTGCTCCTTCTTTATGTCCTATGGGAGGGGTAAATCATCTCCAAGCCTTACTCCTGAGTCACTCCTTTTGTCTTAACTGTTCTTGCCTTCTGTCAGCTCTGCACACACGAGCACTGAGAACAGGCTCCCCCTGTTCCTCTGCGTCGCTGATGTCAGATTCTGGAGGCTCCGGGAGTCAGCACATAACTCTCAGATGCCCCTGGCCCTGTCTCTGTGTCCGATGCAGATCCCTCGTCAGAGCCCTCCCCAGACTCCAGGACTGGCCCATGTTCCTCCCCACTGTCTGACTCTGCTGCCAGGTCCGCAAGCCACTGGTGGACTACAACAGGTAGATTTATTCATATTCTTTCCATTTATCCAATCCATGTAATTCTATTGATACGCATGCTTATATTAAAATATCTAATTGCTCATTGTTGAATTTTATTATTTTGCTGCTAATCATTATATTATTTAAACATGTTTAATGATACTATCATTCAATCTCTAATTTTATTCATGATTCCTATATTTCACTCTTCATATCTACTGTAGTTGTATTAAAATATTATCCTAGTCTCTATCGCAATACATACAAAACTATATAATTCTGGTATTAATACACGTTTTTGTTAAAATATGTTATTGAAGGATCTTTTTTCTATCCATCTCTTTTCTTCATCAGTACTTTAAGTCTTATTCTTTTTTTGACTTCTACATCTGCATCCTGACTGTTCAATCTAACCTTTTCTCTTCTCCCTACCCTTTCCCACTGTCTAATGTTAACACTATGAGTTCTAACACCTATCCCCTTTTCCAAATATCTTCCTGTTTCTCCCATTCTCTTTTTAAATCTTTTAAAGTATTTTCCTCCTGTTTGAATTCCTTAGTCATTACTAATTTGATGATATCTCTTCCTTGTTGTCTTCTTTTCGCTGGTTTCTTGGTCCTGCTTTTCCATCAGTTCCTTCTGCTGGTTCCTTCCTTTCCTGAACATCCCAATCTTTGCTCATTGTCCCTTATATAACATTTTCCAGTTTTTGGTCTATGCCATCAAATAATTCCATAGTTGCCTTATGTTGTTTCTGTATAAAATCCTTAATGCTTTGAACATCAGCTCCATCTCATTTAAGATTCCACTCATTTCTGCCTTGTGTTGCATCTTATTTTGTTTTAGTAGATCCCACTTTTAGCCAATAGTCCAAGAACCATTTATTCAAAGCAGAGCTTACACAAATCACAATTCTTTATGTCCCATCGATAATCAGTCACATCCATTTAAATAGACCAGGGGTTATCCAAGCCTCCTCAAATTACTTGTAATTCTTCTAAATTTTAACTTTTTTTATATTTAACTTTTACTGTTTTGTAAGCCTCCCAGAGTTGTTTGATCAGTGAGATGGACAACATGTACATTTAAGCAACAAAAATAAAAATATGATAAAATGGGTGTTTGCAGAGAGAATTACTAGGTATTATTTGACTTAGGTTGCATTTGATGTTGGAAAATTTGAAGTTGATCTATTGTTTCAAGTTTGAGAATACCAAAGACACTAGAAATGTACATTCCTGTTTAAAACAGTATTTCCTTTTTTAAAGGACCGATCTTGATTTAATCAATAGGAAGTCATATGACAACAAACAAGCTGGTGTGTATGAGCCTACTGTAGTCAAAACAAAGAGTTTAACGTTTGCAACAGAAGGAGCCAGAGGTGGGATTCAGCCAGTTCAAACCAGTTCAGGTGAACCGGTGGTTAAATTTTTGCCTCGGGAAGGGAAAGGCAAAAAGGAAGAGCCGCGGCGGCGCTTTGCAATGGCAGCAGCGGCACCGGAGGCTCAGGCGCAGCGGCTTGGACAGCCGCAGAGGCGCGCAGAGCCCCAGCCGGACATCTGAGCAGAGCCCAGGTGGTGTGAGCGGAGGACACTGAGCAGCAGGAAAAGGGAGCTGGGCAGCCACAGACCAGCCACCTCTCCGTCTGACGGCCTCGGCCGAATCTCTGCCTCCCAGCATGCTTGGTCCTCCGCCCGCAGGCTTCCCCAGTCCCTTGCCAAGTGGGTTCTCCGCCCCAGCCCGGCAAGGCCCTCGCTGCCTTCCCCTTGCCTGGCTGGCCGGGCTCCTTGGGCAACCCGGCTGCCTTGTGCCGAGAAGCACGCTGCCAGGTGGGGGCCACGCGGCGCAGGGCAACACGCCACCACCCCGCCCTGGCGAGGGAAAGCAGCGGGCGTTCCCCGGGCGGCGGCCTCGGCCCCGCCACCAGGGAAGCGGCTGCCCAGCTCCGGAGCTGATCCACGCCTGACCGGCTGGAAAGGAAGGGTGTGTAGCGTTGGTGTTGTGTGTGCGATTTCTTGGTGCACGGCGCAGGGTCTCTTGGATGGCCCCGATTTTTTTTTCAGACGGGAATATCATGCCTGAATTTGTCTATTTAGAACAACATAAAGGAAGCAGAAAAAAAGGCAAAAGAATTCCTAAGGGAGCAAAATCCTTACAGCTATATAATGAATGGTCTCTAAAGTGATCTTATTACCACAGTAAAAAGCTAGTACAATGACACTACAACTATTATTGTTTCCAAAAGAAATACCAGTACTTGCTAAAATTTTAGAAGGTATCTATGTTAACAGATAGCTGCTTCCATTAGCAGAAGAACATCTTCCAATATAGGGGGAAATAATAACAAATCCAGCAAATTTTTATATTTGCTTGAGAGCATGGGTGGAATTAAAATGTTTTAACTACCAGTTCTGTGGGCATGGCTTGATGGGCATGGCTTGGTGGCCATGTGACTGGGTGGGCATGGCTAGGTAGTCATGTGACTGGGTGGGTCAAAAGAGAGAAACTCACTTTAACAATCCTCTTGGAGCAGGGGGTTGGACTAGATGACCTTTGAGGTCCCTTCCAGCCCTGGATTACTGTGCTGTTTCAAAGCATCTTCTGAAGCTACATCTAGTGCTAGGGTTTGCAGTCCTTCCTTCCTTTCCTTTTTCTCTCCCGCTATCCATCCATCCATATGATGTCATCTAGTGATGTCATCTAGTGGTATCAGGGGACAGCCCACGATGTTTTGTGCTGTGCTCACCACCCTCTGTAATGACTTTCTATCTGCGGCTGTCAAGCCAGCATACCACATGGTAATGTGTGAGGACGCTTTCTATTTTGGACCGATAAAAGGAGGTCATCGGTCGTGGTCCCACTTGATTCTTTCCCAAGACCCTAAGAAAATGGGAGTCTCTGTTGGGCCTTTCTGGCCACCTGGGTTGTGTTGATTTTCCAGGTAAGATCTTTACTGAGGTAGACTCCCAGGAATTTAAAGGAGGAAACTCTCTCCACACAGCCCCCCTCAATGTAAAGTGGGGCCGGTTCCTCTCTTTTCTTCTGGAAGTCTAATGCTTTCTTTTGCCACACACACACACACACACACACCCCTCGTTCCCTGTTTTGGGCCTAGGAAGCCTCTCTGCACTTATCTGAGAGCCAGAATCAGGCGTGTGGGAACTATTGGGAGGGGCAGGGTGGGGTGGGGCTAGCTGGTCTTCAGAGCTACCAGTTTGGCGAACTGGATGTAAAATTAACATCTGGTTCGCCTGAACTGGCACAAACCAGCTGAATCCCACCCCTGCTTGAGAGTCTGTAAGAAACTTTTTGCTAATGTTAGAATGAGACTTCACTGAACAACTAATGTAGTTTTGCCTTCTTGTGGTTCTTGAAATCCATGTCACAGAATTCAGTGTTTCAAAGGTATTCATATCATTTTAGCCATTTTTGACATAAGATTGCCAGATTTAAAAATTCTGAGTGTTTAAACATTTCATGGAAGTCTTTATAATGCCACTATCAAACATTGCACATTAGGCTTGTCAAATTTCTTGTTTCTTTTCAGATTGCATTTCACAATGTTTCAAGTATATAATGGCTTGTTTAGTTATGTTAACATAATAGATATCAGTAAAAATTATACCTTTATAGTGAAAAAAGAGTAAGTAATCTATGGGAAATTGGGTGGGGAAGAGTAAATGGAATCTGAGATGCTAGCAAAGCAGACCCAGTCTGTGGAGACCTAGCAGGGCAGGATGGGGTGGGAGAAGCAATTGTGGGGAGCCCAGGGGAGCATGAGGTATCTCTGCTCCAGCACTAGACCTCACGTGCTGTTCCCCAGCCAGAGATACAGTACCTCATGTGCATTTAAAGACCTGCACATTTGATTAACAAATGTATTGGGGAAAGCAGGGAACGATCATGTTAATTTAATGTGGTTCAATCAAATGAATCTCCAGGTTATGAATGTAATTGGCAGACTCTATTACATCAGTAACTGGAGCATTACCTATATAATGTGAGGGAGAATCTCATGGAAGTCCTACCTTAGCAACACGCAACTCCCGTATCACACCACCCTGGCCATGCCCACCCAGTCACATGACCACCCAGACACATCTATCTACCCAGCCGGTTATTAGGGCAGAGAAGGGGTTGTTAAATTATTTGAATCTCACGACTGGAAGCAAAAATTACTATTCTTCAAATTGATGATCTTATTAAGTTGCACCCTGAAAGTAAAGGTGAAAAAGGAGGATGCTATGAAGATGCAGTTCAATCTGGAGCAATTGAAGACTAAATGAATTTTTATTTGCCTACTCCTGTGAAATTTTCTCAAGTCTGTATTAACTAATATGTTGATGAAAGCAAGCTGTCAGACTTCTGCATAACTATCAAATAAATAAAATGACCATATTGTATCTGTACGATAATGCAGAATGTAAAGGGGAGGAGGCTAGAGAAAACCTGAGGGTTTCAGTAGCTATAAAGTCAAATTACAGCCAAACACTTAGCTTTTGGTACATTTCTTATAAGTATTTTGCTACTGAGAATAATGCAGCAGAATACAAAAACCCTCCATTGTGTACATACGAACTGGTCATAGCTTTATGCTAGTATTGGAGCAGGTGGGGGAGTTATAATGTAATGGCTGTTTTTCTCAAAGGCAGAATGAAGTTATCTGCAGGGGTTAATATTAGGGTGGGTGTGAATGGTATGTAGAGGCTGCCTTCTGCTTCTCAAAGATTCAGTGCATCCCTTGTCTTCATTAGAAATCTGAGGTGAGAAGAAACCAAGTAGATTGTTGAAGAAAGTTCTACGTATTTAAACTGACAGCAGGATGCTTAGATATGGCCTAGTATCAATAGGCATTGTCTAAAATTGTTTATTACTTACTCAAAGATGAGTCATGTTACAAATTGTTATAAAATCAAAGAAAAGTTTCCTTTATCTTTCTACACACATAGCTATGCCCATTCCTCCTCCTATACATAAAGCTGCAACTCCTCGTTTTCCACCTGTTCATTCTAGCGAGTGCAGAAGTGTAACAAGGATTCGACAACCAGAGGCTCCAAGAGGGTGGCCAAGAGCAACAGCCCCACCTTCAATGTTAACCTGCCAAAATAAATAACACATCAGAAGCATATGTTAAATCAAATGTAGAAGTCTTCCTTCCCTATTCCTTGTGTGTCCACGCAAATTTCTTCTATAATCACTCTTCGCCAATAAGTAATTGTAATATGTTTTTACATTTAACAAGAAGATTTTTTAAATAAAAGTGAGCATAATTTTCTGAAAGGCTCTGGATCATAGCAGAGAGAAAGATAAGCTTTTAGTCACTGAAGTATCAATCTGCACTAGACCATCCATATAGTTTGTCAAATTTCCCAAAATAAATGTCCTGCAATTTATTTCAGATGACTATTTTGAATGTTACCCTTCCCATCCCACCTAGAAAATATTGCATGTTAGCATCAAACAAAATATATTTCAGTGCTCTATTCATCTGGAGCAGCATATGTATTCCAGGCTATAAGTAAACATATTGGCAGTATTTGGGGTATTGTGATTTTATGGCAATGTTAAATATACCTTTTCTGGCTTCAGTTTTAGTTCCTTTATTATTATGATAGGTATGATAGCAAAAGCTTCATTAATTTCATACAGATCCAATTGATCCAATGTCCAATCAGCTTTTTCCACCTGCAAGCGATCAACAAGTTCATTCAGTTAACATGGTTAAAAATCATGGCTGAATTCTGTTAGGAAATAATGAGTTAGAAAAAATATAATTATTTGTAATACTTAGAAATAAATGATGCTCTGTTACAAATACAGTGTTTGTTTTTAATAAATAATTCAATGCTCCAATGCTCCAATTTATGGTGCTAAAATAAACTCTAATCAGGAATTTAAATACACATAAGGGGTAGGGCATACAATTCCAATATCTCCACTGATGCTGCACTTATCCCCTCCTATAGGTACAATAAAAAGGCACAATTCAATTAACTTTTGAGAATTCAATCTTCACTAATGATCAATGGACTTGTTTTCTTTCCACAAAAGCATGTGCACGTAGCATGTGCACAAGGGCATACACCAACACAAGCGCACATTTAATATCCAGAAAAATTACACAGAAAAATTCACTAATGTGGAGAGTTAATGAAACATTTATTAGCAAAGCTACCATAATTCAAAAGGATTGGAACAGGTTATACGTATTATCTGAATATACTATGCTTAAAAAAACAGTTTGATTTTCAGAATTAACACATAAATTCAGTGTAATGGACCCTGTTCCCTACTTACTTTTCTTATCATTGTGATGAGTGCTGTTGCCATAACTGAAGGCTCAGTACCAACTTGAGCCAAAGACACAATCTGTGCCAAAGGAATGAGATTTCATTTAACTACTTCTGATTTTTTCATAAGAATGACAGCAGCGGCACCATCATTTATACCTGAAGAGAAAAACAACTAAACTTAGCTTTAAAGTATCTAGCAAAGCTTGATATTTTTCTAAATACATCAGTTTCACCAGGCTTTATCTTCACCAATATGTCTATCATAAAGCAGTAATTTCCAGTGAAATGTTTTCAGTTTTGGCCAGGATGAGGTATAATAAAAAAGAAATTTATCCTGGAAAAGATCTAAGATCTGCTCCCTTAAGCTAACATGATTTAC
Organism: Pseudonaja textilis; assembly: GCF_049901715.1. NCBI lineage: Eukaryota > Metazoa > Chordata > Lepidosauria > Squamata > Elapidae > Pseudonaja > Pseudonaja textilis. Next base: position 77,545,323 of record NC_141990.1, on the reverse strand, counting down.
CTCTGAAAAAAACTTTTTAGGTTAGATATATAGATGCTTTTTTAAAAGTGCAAAGTTCTTATTTAATTAAAGAATATATAGTACCAGAATCAAGACTTGGAATTGTAGTTAATGATCAGTAACATGGTTTCCTCTTCTTCTCCTTCTTCTTCCTCCTCCTCCTCCTCTTCTTCTTCTGTGACCCATCATGAGTGAGGTGGACTTAGCATTAGATATAATTTTGAAAGATTTTTTGGGTATTTTTCTTTAGTTTCATGTACTTTCTATCTGGTCCTTTGAATTCTTTGTCTAAGATCTTACTCACACAACACCACACTCCAGTAATTCATGTTTCTTTCACTAAATCCAAACTGTACCAATTGAATCAGAAAAATGTCCCCGCTCTCCTTATCTTCATCCTTAACAAAATCAGATTGCTAAAACTGAAACAGATCCGATTTTACGGCTCATCTTTAAATTGCTCAACAAAACAACCTGAGGCATTTGCTGCAGTCACAGTTCCTGTCCCATCAGTTATGAAGCAATGTTTCATCTTTGCCACAGTTTCTAGGTTGCACCCATGCCAAGGATGTTCACCAGCTTTAACTTCTGTGGGGCCTGTCAAAAACAAGTATTTCAGCAGCAGCCATTTTAAACTTAGTGCAAAAAAGGAAAGGTCTACTTCACATGCTTTTTCAACAAAGATATGCACTCCCCTTACCGATGATATTTAACATCTGATAAACTGTCAAGATATATAAGGATATGTATATGTTGGAAATGTAATCAGCCTGAAGGTACCATTTTTATTATCTGGTAGAAATGTAAAAAGTCTAAAAAATACAAGGATCAGATATGTACCTTATTCAGAGAATTCTTAGAACGCACAATTGAAACCAGAGATTTTTCTTTTAGGCTTGATGGATACATTCCCCCCCCCCCCCATGGGTCTGTTTTTATTTATGATAATATCAGGAAAACACTTGTATGCCACAGGGATGGAAGGACATACAGATATCGGCAACGGAAGAACTGATGGTCAAATGAATAGAGTTTGTGGAGATGACAAAACAAAGCAAACACTTTAATTTGTTTCTACTTGAAAATCATTTTTGGGCTTTTTGCTTGAAACCAAGACAAATTAAACTTTGACTTTGGCATTTGATGATTAGAACTGTTCATGATCATGGTGTGATACTGTTAGTCTTGAAGTTAAGAGGTTACAGTATGTCACATTTGTACCTCAACCAAAGAAAATGGGTAGTTAATTTTTTTAAATATGCTTCTCCTTTCCTTTAACTCCTAACCTCATTCCCTTGACTTTTTCTTTTGTTTTTTTATTTCTTACATTTTATTCTTTGTTGAAACTTAATAAAGTTTCATTTTTTTTAAATGCACTGCCCTTCAACTGAGCCTTGTAGACGGGTCATCTGCAGTAGCATTTTACCCTGGAACTCTAATGTCCAGTCCATGAGCTATGTAGTATGTGCTTCTTGTTATTAAAAATGGTAACATTATACTTATTTCTCCCTTAATATGACAAAGACTAGTAGCCAACTTTTCAAGGACTGCAATTTCCCACACTGCTTAGTTACATATATACTAGCCAGGGGATTCAGTTTTTTTTATCAACCCATTCTGTGGGCATGGCTTAGTTGGTGGGTATGGCTTGGTAGTCATGTGACTGGGTGGGAATGGCCAACTCGACATCACTCATGTCAAGGGGCGCTTCTGGCCTGGCCTCTCATGACAGTGGGGATGCTGCAATGGTCATAAGTTTGAAAAATGGTCATAAATCATTTTTTTTCAGTGCCATTGTAACTTTGAATGGTCACTAAATGAACTATTGTAAGTCAAGGATTACCTGTACAAAAATACAAAAAGCTTCTTTGCTTGCAAACAGCTGCCCTATATACCAATCATTAGATTAAAAATAGCTGCAAGCCAGGGTTACAGATCAGCCAGGGCGCCAGAACACCTTGAGGAATGAAAATAGCTAAAATGCAGTGATAACTATCAAGCAGCAACTCTTGCTCATAAAGTGAAACCCTTTAGCAGAGAGGTCATTTAAGCTCTCCAAAAAAACCACACCCAGGAAAAGCAATCCTTAGATCCATTTGCACCACTTAAAACTGATCTCACTCACCTCACAAGATATCCTAAGGAAATCATCCAGATTTAAGGAAAGGTCACATGCCCCCCAGAAAGGCAATAAAAAAAAATCAGTGCCAAGCTTGCACCCTGCCTCTTGGAAGTATACCCCAAAAGGACAGTGCCAGGTAGTACTAAAGCAGTGAGAAAGACCCTCTCCCTAGATAGAAAAAGAAACCATGAGGCAGGAAAAAGATTCAAACACAATACAAATAATTAAATCACAACAGTAGCTGTTGCTTGTTGAAGCTGAATAGGGAAAATTATCCCATCAATAAACACAGGATTAAACTTCACCAAGCACAGAATTAACCTTCACCAAAAATCAGTTTTAGACCAAAACTCAGAAAGAGTATGTAAACTCACGTTTGAATGTCAATCTTTCTAGATAGCCAAGAAGCCTTACTGAATGTCACTCATCTTGGTTCCCTGTCACTAAAAGCTTTGCTTCATAATTCAATTATTTCTTCAAAGTGCCGATTGTCCAGGGAAGTATTTCCTCCCAATAGCAGTGTAAAAATCTTAAAACAACCCTTCCCCCTTAAGAAAGCCTCAGAAGCTCCAGAGACAGGAAGTCTAGGCCCATGATGGCAAACCTATGGCACACGTGCCACAGGTGGCACGCAGAACCATTTATGCTGGCATGCGAGCTGCAGGCAAACTTACCTCACTGCGCATGTGCATGCCTCACAGCTGATTTTTGGCCCGTTTGAGGCCTTTTTTGGCCTTTGGGCTTAAGGAAGGCTTCTGCAAGCTTTGCAGGCCGAAAACTAGCCCTGTTTAGTCACTTCCAGTATTTTTGGAAAAACAGAAAGTGATGAAATGGGGCTAGTTTTCAGCCTGCAAAGCTTGCAGAAGCCTGCAGAAGCCTTCCTCAAGGCTTTGGGAGGCTGAAAAAGGCCTCAAGCTGGCTGAAAATCAGCTGTGAAGTGCAGTGCAGGTAAGGGGACATTGGGGGTGTGTGTGGATTGTGCGTGCATATGTGGGGGGCCACATTGCCTTCTGGGTGCTGGCACGTGAGCACGAGCGTGCAAGCACGCGCACAATTTTTGGCACAGGAGCCCAAAAAGGTTAGCCACCACTGGTCTAGGCTGTCTGCCAAGAATGTAATAAGGGTGGAAAAAAACAAAAGGAGATTGCTTCTAACTACCGGTACTCCAAACTGCTTAGAAAATTAACAAGGGGTTCTGAACTGCTTAGAAAGTTAACAAGGGGGTCTATAGAACTGGATAGAACCAGTAGAATCCCACCGATTCTAGCCTAGAAGTGTTAAAGTGAGTTCATATATTAAGCCATAGAGTTCTACATTGGGATTTAAATACAGCATGAACCCAATCTAAGTGTTTTGGTTGATTTTGGGTTAGCGTAAAGTCCGTCTGCTGAGATTTATTCAACAAATCACTATTAAACATACTATAGCATAGAAAAATATATTAAAGGCATAATAAGGTTCCAAAAATTTATTTAGTATGTTTTGAAATTAACTCACAAGAAATTTTAAAATTCAGTGGGATTATTCTTTAAATTACTATTAAATTAATACAATATTTTTTTTAAAAAAATGTGTTATTGAAACAGGAAGATACTCTAGTTCAATCTATTAACCACTTTAAAACTGACATTCTGCCAACAATGAATTTTAAATGGCATTCTTTCCAGATCTGTAATTATATTTCTCTTTTCAACTGGCAACGGAAGAACTGATGATGAAATGGAGATGACAAAACACTTCGATCAAAGAAAAGATTCTTATGTATCTTTATTTCTACTTGGAAACCACTTTTGGACATTTTTTCTTGAATCCAAGACAAATGAAACTTTGATTTTGGCATTTGACGATCAGAACTATTTTATGATTAGAGAAATACTGTGTGTTACTTTTAGTCTAGGAGTAAAAAGTTACAGTATGTCACATTTGTACCTCTACCAAAGAAAGTGGAAAGTTTATACACACACACACACACACACACACACACACACACACACACACACACACACAGACAGACAGACAGACAGACAGACAGACATATATCCTTTTCTGCCCTCCTAACCTTGTTCTCTTGACTTTTTCTTTTCTACTTCTTTATTTTTCTCTTTCTTACATTTAATTCTTTGTTGAAACTTTAAGTTTTATTTTTAAAAAATGCACTGCCCTTCAACTGAGTGTTGTAGAGGGGTCATCTGCAGTAGCATTTTATCCTGGAACTCTAATGTCCAGTTCACAAGCTATGTACCATATGCTTCGTTATTAAAAATGGTAACATTATATTTATTTCTCCCTTTGTATGACAATGTCTTATTAGTTACCTTTTCAGAGACTGCAATTTCCCACACTCCTTAATTATGTGTGTTCTAGCCTAGGAGTGATAAACTGAGTTCATATATTAAGCCATACAGTTTATCAACTAACATCAACTAAACAACACAGATTGGACTCATGCTGTATTTAAATCCCAATGTAGAGCTCTGTGGCTTAATATATGAATTCAGTTGATCACTTCTAGTAATGTGGAAAAGTACAGCATGAACCCAATCTGTGTTGTTTAGCTGATTAAAGTCATAAGAAGGTTCAAAAAATTGATTTAGTATGTCTTGGAATTAACTCACAAAAAATTTTAAAATTCAGTGGGATTATTTTTTAAATTACTATTAAATTAATAATTATTTTAAAAAACCATTGTTACTGAAACAGGAAGAAACTTTGGTTCAATTTATGAACCAGTTCAAAACTGACATTGTGGCAGCAGTGAATGATAGATGATATTCTTTCCAGACCTGTAATTATACTTCTTTCAAAGTCTAGATGTTTATAATTGGCAGCACAAAATGGTTACATTCACAATTTTATCTTCATCTAGCAGTAAAGACTAACTCTTACTAAGTGCCTCTCCCTTCCCAATACACCAATTATTTTAACACATTAGGGAGGAGGAATTGAAGCAAATAAAATGAATACAAAGATGAATCATTATAGTTAGAAATAGGTCCCAGCCACTTGTCCAGTATGTCAAACTGTTCACTGACCTCTTCTAGAAGGCACAACAACAGGTACAATCTCTTTATCAAAATATCCTCACTTCTGGGCATTTTCAGCCTTGTTCTGAGACATTACAGTCTGTTGGTCTTGTTCTCTTCGAGTAACCTTCCATTGTTTGGCCACATTTTCAGCTGAAACAATTAAAAAATGCAGTAGATACTCTAATCACTATGCATCACAATTTAGTTACTATATATTTATTACATTGATTATACTGAGTCTTCTAATACTGATAAGAGAATGCATCGTTTTCAGCATGTAATGTTCCACATTTGCACCAGTTTTGAATTGGGCTTTATTGGAAATTTACTTCCATTGAATAAATGAGTACGCAACACTACAGGCAAAGAAATATAATTTTGAAGTCCTGTGAGGTTGATCCTACTTGATTAGCTGATTAGGATAGAAGAAGCTATTAAAAATCAACTGAGCAAGAGGTGCGAATGACTGCAAAGTGGAGGATCCCTTTGAGGATTATTTATTTTATAACACAGCATTTATTACATGGCATATATACTATACATTAAATATAAGTAAAAGTTTACAATCGATGCAATTATACTGATTATATAAATAAACTGTAGTTATTTATTACTATTACTACTAAATAGGGGTTCTTTATCTTTACTTTTTTTCCTAGATCATACATGCATGGACATAGCAATAGCAGTAAGACTTATGTATACCACTTCATAGTGCTTTACAACCCGTTCTAAGCGGTTTACAGAGTCAGCATATTGCCCCCAACAATCTGAGTCCTCATTTTACCGACCTCAAAAGGATGGAAGGCTGAGTCAACTTTGAGATGGTCAGGATCGAATTGCTGAACTGTTAGCAGCTGGCAGTCAGCAAAAGTAGCCTGCAGCACTGCGCCACCATAGCTCTTATGTAGGTATTTCCATGCTTTTGCAGCGTTTGGGTACAGGGATTCTTTTAATTACAGCTGGCAAACTCAGTATTCTTCCTCCCATCCTTATAATTCTTGCATTCTGTCCACTCTTTCTTTTTCTATGAAATAAAGCCGGGACACATGTGATGACCCAGGGTAGAATACAAAATAAACACAGTCACAAAAAACAAGTGAAGCCCCTTTTATTCCATCACTTTGCTTCAAAGCTCCAAATATCCTTGACTGGAGACAAAAAAACTCCCACACAAGCAGTTACAAGAAGGAGGAAATGCCGTTTAAATTATAAAGAGTAAAAAACAACACAAACCAGGCAAGATAAGGGATGGAGGACATCCACAGATAACAGAACACATACTGGGAAGGATGCCAAACTCAAAGAGGAGTTGCTTTCTGTCAACTCTTCCTTTTTCTATGAAATAAAGCCGGGACCACACTTTCATCCAATCTCCTTGTAAATGCTATTTTCACATGGCTTACCTATAATACCCATGTGATAACAGTGGAAAGCATCTGTCAAGCCATCTACAATAATAGTGCCTTGCAAAGAGGTTTCCCCCATCTTCACCCCACCACGCAGATGAATGACATGAGGAGCCTGGGGGAAAATATTTTAACACATTCAGAACATTAAAAGCAAGTTTCTTTCAAAGTGGATGGAAATAATCTCTGGGGTGCCCATTCTCACTGTATGTGTTCTGACCCAACCTGGTTCCAAGAGAGCAAACACAAGACAAAGGCAGCAGCCCCCACCTTTTAAGGTTTCATTTACAAATTCTGTTTCTTCACAGATAAAAGGCTGCTTCCAACTAATTAGCTCCAACAAGAAAGAGCCTTGCCAAGTTGTTTTTCAAGGCTGCCAAAAACCCACGGATAAGAAATAGTTTACAAGAGTTTTCAAAATACTATAATGTCCACGAGGCTGAGCTTCAGAGCATCTTTGCCTTCTGCAAAGAACGCTTCTTCACACCTGGCTTTTATCCTCTTGGGGGAGAGGCTATTACCTTGCAGCCTTAATCCCGAGTCGCCCATGCTGCTGTAACTGCTCTCTCCTATGAGCAATCCTGCGTGCACGTGCACTTGGCACAGGCTCCTCGGGAACCTCATCATCACTGCTACTAGCCCCCACAATCTCTGAAGGCAGCTATCCACTCCCTAATGGTCCTGGCCCCTCATCTGAGTCCTCGCTCTCCTCCACCGTCCGCACCTACTGCTAGCTAACCACAACCGTATGACCTTTCTGTTCATCGGCTATAAGTACAGTACATTATCGATCACAGGCCGCTGATGGCGAAGATCAGGATCAGCAAGCCCAAGACCAAGATTGACAAAAGGAACGTAGACCAGCCACGAATCAAGTGGTGGAACCAGAAGAAGATGGCGGGACCCCTCATCAAACCGGAGCAGTTCCTGCAGATGGTCGACGGGCCACAGGAAGCGTGGTCCATGTTGAAGAGCACTGTTCACACTGCCGGCTGCCAACAGCTTGGTTGCACCAAGCCAGGACGGAGACGCATCGAACGAGATACATGGCTCTGGACACCGGAAGTACAAGATGCCGTACACCTGAAGAAACGGCTCTACAAGGCCTTTCTTCAGGACAAGACCAGCGAGAAGCTCTGCGAATATAAGGCGGCCAAAAAGGCAGCCAAGAAAGAAGTAGCGACAGCCAGAAGCTCCCACTACGATGACATCTATGAGAAGCTGAACACGCGAGAAGGCGAGAATGAGATCTACCGCCTAGCCAAAAGCAGACACAGGAAGACCCTGGACATTGACCAGTTTCATGGGATCAACGACGAAAGGGGAAATTTAATCGTGAACCCCAGAGACGCTGCCGAGAGGTGGCGGCAATACTTCGAGAAGATCTCCACTGAGGAGTTCCCACACCCACGAACCCGCGAGGTGACCCAGTTGAAGGCCCAGTCTCAGGCATTTATGCCAGCGAGGTCACCGACGCCATCAAGGCCATGAAAAGCGGTAAGGCAACAGGACCAGATGACATCCCTGCCGACTTCTGGAAAAAGGCACTACCGGGCTCGGCATTGTGGCTGTGCGAGCTGTTCAACAACATTGTCTCCACGGGAAAAGTGCCGCACGACTGGTACCGCAGTACCACTGTTCCGATCTGGAAGGGAAAGGGCAGCCCAGCGGACTGCTCCAACTACAGACCGATCAGGTTACTGTCACACACTATGAAGATCTTGAGCGTGTCCTTGATAAGCGCATTCGGGACATCGTCGACATCAGCATCAACCAGGCCGGATTTATCAAGAACTGCGGCACCACCAACGCCATCTTCGGTGTGCGGATGCTGATGGAGGCTCACAGAGAGAAGAAAATCCCGCTCCACACCGCCTTCCTGGACTTGGAAAAGGCCTTCGACCGAGTCCCGCACGATCTCATCTGGTACGCACTGCGAGATCACGGCGTGCCTGAGCTGCTCGTACAATGGGTCCAACTCCTATATAGATGTCACAAAAGCCGTGTAAAAGCGGCAGCTGGGATATCAGAGGAGTTTAATATCACCGTCGGCGTACACCAGGGCTCTGCTCTCTCACCACTGCTGTTCATTCTGGTGATGGACACAATTACACACGACCTGTACACGCCCGCCCCATGGACGCTGCTCACGCCGATGATGTGTTCCTGGCTAACCTGTGCAAGGCTGAACTCGAGCACCTAGTTCAACAGTGGCACGACCGCCTCGAGCAGTTCGGGCTCCGGCTGAACCTAAAGAAGTCCGAATACCTGACCACTGACAATGAAATGACAGGCTCCATCCACGTGAACGGGCAGGAGCTACCGTGCGCCTCCACCTTCAAGTACCTGGGAACTATTCTTGGGAAGAAGGCCTATTACAAACTGAGGTGGCAGCCAGGATCAACGCAGCGTGGGGCAAATGGAAGTCCGTCACGGGCGTCCTCTGTGACAAGAAGATGCCGATGCGCCTGAAGGCGAAAAGCTATAACTCTGTGGTGCACCCGTGGCCATTTACGGCGCAGAGTGCTGGCGGCGACCAAAGAAGTTGAAAGCAGACTCCAGATAATGGAGATGCGAATGCTCCGATGGTCGGTAGGCCTCACCCTACTCGATCGCGTCAGGGACGAAGAAGTGCGTGAGACGGTTCAACGTCGTGCCCATCCCCACGGTCATGAGGCAGTCCTGGCTACGATGGTTCGGCCACGTGAGCCGCGCCAAGGAAGAATCTATCATCAAATCTGCAATGAAGGTGACTGTCGGAGGAGCAAGACCGCGTGGTAGACCTAAGCAACGCTGGATGGACACGATCAAGGCCGATCTAGAGATCGCGAAGGCAGACCCGACATACGTGGTAGACAGAGAGGTGTGGAAGCAGTACTTAAGGACATTAGCGGACCTCGCCCGAGCGCGAGACAAACGCTGAAGAAAAAGAAGATTATCGAGAAGGAATCCCAACTCAGTTGTCGAGCACTTGTTTTGTATGCATGAGGTCTCAGTTTCAATCCCTGATATTACCCATTAGAAGAATCACGTGATATGAATGAATGAGAAAGAGTATAAGAAAAAATAAGCCTCGATATTTCATCCTCTAGAATTCTAGCTGGGAGGAAGGGGAAGGCTTGAAATAAGCTAAAGAATATTTCTCTTTAAAACTGTTGTGGTCCGCCAGCGGCTAGCGGAGCTGGCAGCAGAGTCACACAGTAAGGAGGTTGGGGAGGAATATGGGCCAGTCCTGGAACTTGAGGAAGGCTTAGATGAGGGCTCTGCGTCAGAGGCAGAGATGGGGCCAGGGTAGGCTGGCAGTTATCAGCTGCTTTCAGAGTCAGATAGCAGTGAGGCCGGGGAGCAGCTGGAGACGGTTTGCACACTGCGCATGCGCAGAGCTGCCAAAAGAAAAGAACAATTACGAATTAAGGGTTGACGTGGGAGTAAGGCCACAGATGAACGGTGAATAGTCCCTCCCATAGGGATTAAAAGAAGAGCAAAAGGGGAGGTGGCTTTTTCAGGAAACCATTTGTTTGTTCGTTCATTGCAGCAGTGTGAAAATCTGTCTGCATCGCAGAGACTCTCTGCCAAGCCTTTCTTTGTCAGCACTGTGTTTGAAAATATTTACTTGGCATCTCTCCAGGCTAGATAAGGTCTGTACTCCTAATTAGACCTTTGAAAGACTGTTTGCCAGGTCTTTGGCTGAATGTAAATGCAAGAAATTCATCTTTGATTAATAAAAGGTTTTGCTGGGACAAAACTATGACTATCATTAAGTGTTGTACCTTATGATTGTTGACAAATGTATCTTTTCTTTTATGTGTATACATAAAAGAAATATTTGCACCAAGACAAATTCCTTGTGTGTCCAACCACACTTGGCCAATGAAGAATTCTATTCTATTCTATTCTATTCTATTCTATTCTATTCTATTCTATTCTATTCTATTCTATTCTATTCTATTCTATTCTAGGTAATAGGCTGTGTGATGACCTTCTGGGTCTTGTGCTGTAATCTCCTGGGTTATTGGCTGTGTTGTAACATCCTGAAGTTTTGTGATATAACCTCCTGAATTCTGTGATGTGATATCCTGAGCAGGTGGCTATGATGTAACGTTCCGGGTTTTGGTTTGGCTCCGAGTTTGAGGTCTGGCTATGTGTTCATGGTGTGTGTTAGTTTGCTTGGTTTGGGGGTTGGGTGTGTGGCTGCTGGTGATGCAGTCATGGTCTGGTTTCTGGACGGTGGTTGCCTTTCATCTATGGGATAGTTTTGGGTTTGAGTCTGGTGAGGGAGATTGGTGGTAGTGACATGTGTTGTTTTGGGTCCAGTGTTGGTTTTCATGGGTGGGACTCGTTTGTTGATAAGGGCTAGTTTCCATATGTCTGGTAGGTGGGAGGTATCCTCCCGTTTATTCATGTTATGGGGGTGTTTCTCTATTTCGATGTCACAACAATAGAACCCAGAAGGTCATCACACAGCCCATTACCCAGGTTGTTACAACACAGGAGGCTGATAGACACACAGCCAGCACCTCAGCCACACAGGTTCTTACAAAAAAGCCAACCAATCTGCAAACATCAACTCCCATCAACCAATCAAGAAATAACAACCCAGTCAACCAGTCCGCTTACAACAGAGTCAGCACACCACACCTCCCCACCGGTATTTATAGAGAGACGGCAGCTCCGATCACGCTTTGCTTTTTTCTGCTGTGACTTTCAGCCTTTGAAATATTGTGCCACTCAAAGTGAGGTCTGCCCCTCCACCGCTAGGCCTTCCAAAAGGGCCTGGAAACCTGGTTCTGCCAACTGGCTTGGGGGCCTACCACTCTGAATTTGTTTAGGAGATTAGGAGATCTCCACCTCACCCCGTTTATGTATTCGTCCCATTTATCCAATTTTGTTAATTTGTAACATTCTCATTTTTAATGCTCTATTTTTTTAACGTTCTCATTGTTTTGTATTATTGTTTGAAAATGTAAGCCACCCAGTGGTCACTTGACAGTGAGATGGAGGGATTTATTAATAAATATAATAAATAAATAAAACCGTGTGGAAGAACTAATCAGAAGAGGGAAGGATCAGAGAGGATGGAGAACAACCCATCCCAAGTGAAGATGCAATACTGTCTTTAGAAGCCAAGCCTCCAAGGTTGACAAGGTCCTCTTCTAGATGGAAGACCAGGAGTTGGGTTTTATTAATGGTAGCAAATAAGTGCTGGCGACCTCCTGGTTCTACCGGCCAAGCGCCAATCAGAGCAAGAGGGATTCCTCAGCGAGAGTTCCGAAGCAATCACAGCGCATCTTCGCATGGTGGCTCTATAATTCATTGTCCAATCATTGTGAGAAAAGTACAGGCAAGGGAGGAGCCTCAGGGATTACGTAAAAAACAAACAAAGCAACGGCTGCAAATAAGTCAACAGATAGGCAAGCAAGCAGGGATCTATTTTTTTTTTGTATCGTTTCTTCTGCCATAGTCGCATTCACCCTTTTTCTTTTAATCACAAGCCTTCTAGAGATACTTAGGTGGGGTGGGCGGTGAATGAATTTGATAAATAAATGAACCAAGGGGGGAAACTTCCACCCAACGTTGACCTGGAGCTTAAGAGTGACGAAGTCCACATTCCGACACCCGCTCTGGCTAATAATTTCCCGTGTGTTTCAAAATGTTCTCCTAATGAACGTTATTCTGAAGACAAATAAAGAGAGTGAAGAAACGAAGATGCCAAGCCGACTCCCACCTTGTGGAGGACAGATGAAAGGAGGAATGTCAATGTAGCGTGGAGGGGTAAGAAAATACGTTAGAATGACTTAGCCTGCTATTTTGCACACCACAGCTCAAATGAAGGCTTGTTAAACTCCATTGGACTTGCGGTGCCCATTTCCAATCTGTTACCTGAACTGTTATCTAAGGAGTTAACAAGCCCTGTATCCTCCCGCCCTCGCAGTTCTCCACCCCTTCTTGCAGTACAATTCCAAGCTCGCCTACCACAATCCTACCTCGGTTCATTTTCTTACCTTTCTGCCACAGGCAGAAAAAAGTACAGGGTTTCCTCTGTGGTAATGGAGTCAGGGAGAGATGCGTTGAGCCATGTTTCACAGAAAAATGTAATGTCGAATTTAGCCGTATTTAGTAAGAGGAGAAATTCAGGTATTTTATTTACAAGGCTTCTTGAATTGAGTAGCTTGCATTTAAGGCCAGTTGTGGTTAGAATAGAGGTAGTTAGGGGCGTGCGTGCCTAGTTTTGAGTGATGTTGGATTGGATGCTACAATCATTGCAAATACATGGTAGTTGCCAAACAAACAATGTTTGATCACATGACTGTGGGGATTCTGCAACAGTCATAAATCTGAAAACTGGCCATGTCACTTTTTTCTGTGCCATTGTAACTTTGAATAATCATTAAGGAATGGTTATAAGCCTAGGATAGGAGTGTCACACTCAATTTCATTGAGCACCACATCAGAGTTGTGTTTGACCTTGAAGGGCCAGAATGGGCATGACCAAGATAGACGTGGCTGCATGACGTCACTCATGTTGGGGGAGCGCCTTGGCAGCCCGAGCACTCTGCCACCAAAAATGGGCTTCCAAGCTCTGTTTTTGGCTGGGATGGCTTCCTACAACCCTCTGCCAGTGAAAACAGAGCTCGGGGGGCCATGCATAGCCCTCATGAGCTCCATTTTTGGCTGGAGTAGCCTCATGTGGCAGAGCAAATTGCTACGGCTAAGCTGTTTTACTCACCAGCACTGACAGTAAGTTTTCAAGCTTAAAATTTCCCGTTGTTACTTTTTCCATTTTTATTTTATTATTTTAAAAAAATGAGGTGGCCCAATCAGAGTCAATACTATATATAAGACAGAGAGACAGATACTGTGTGTAAGACAGAGAAAGGTTGAGCTTTCTGCACTGCACTGGCATTCCTGTGGGGGTATATGATGCCCTGAGCTCTCATTACCCAAAGAAACATCTGCAAAAAAATAACCAAGAGCAGTAAAGAATCCACAATTTAACCCTGAGCTACAAATATTGTCTTCTATTGGTACTAGCATTCCCGTTTCACCCTCAAAGGCAAACTGCAAAAACACACAGACAAAAAATGGAAACAACAAAGATGCTGCAACTGAAGCAGACTCGTTTTCACTGCTTCTGCTTGCCATAGTTGGATCAGGGAGGCAAAAAGGAAAATCACTTTTTCTACCTAGTTCTGATGTATGAAATGCCATTAATAAAATGATTACAAACCTACAATTATAAAAATACATCATTTGGTTGTCTCCATATCAAGCTAAGCCCAACTATACAAACACTTATCAGGCAAACCGTTTTGTATATTTCACAAGAAAGTTCTTACTCATGGGCATTTATAATTAATTCTGATTACCATAAGGTGAACATGTTGAACCCTATTATATAGTAGCTCAAATTATATCTCCTCTGTTTTGTTGACAAAACAGGCCTTAAATAAACAAAAGCCTTCAAACTTAAAGTCCCAATTTGCAGTATATAACCTGATTCTGATGTATAAAGACATCACGAGTCTATATCACTGCTAGAAACAATTGCCATACATCAGGTCAAGGATGAATTCCTAGTCATGTCATCAAACATACAGTTCAGAAAGGTTAGTAAATCAGCAGCCTTTTTGAAGTGAATGTCAGCAAAATGTTGGAAAAATCACTTTGTTTTCCAATGAAGGGGGATTCAGATTCTTCTTGTTCAAATAATCGTATCTTAAATAAGTTACTATGCTGACATCCAAAGAGGCACAATATTCAGAATATTCCAAAGTACATTTAGGACAGTTGCTAAAACAAAGATTTACGTAATATATTGACCAAGCTTTATAAGCCAGTTAATCACAGTTCTTCAACGTTACTCAAACCACTTCTGCAGTACTGTCCAACAGATCCCCCAATTAAGGGTTAGTAATATTGAAGAAAGTTACCAATACAATTACACTGTGTGCACAATTATTAGGCAAGTTGTATTTTGGAGGATTAATTTTATTGTTGAACAACTATAGTGCTCTGAGTCAATCGAAAATGTTAATTAACCTCAAGCCTGAATATTGAAGAAAGTAAAAGTGAGATTTTGGCTTTCTTAGGAGAATATATGTGCACAATTATTGGGCAACCATGAGTGCACAGAATTATTATGGAAATAAATGAAAAAAATCAAAATTTGCCCATCTCACCCGTTTATTTGCATGTTAAAGTAAGAATAAACAGCTCAAAATGTACAAATAAGCATTTCTGACATTTTAAAAAAATCAGTTTCTTGATCTGTTGACAATCAACTTTTTGTGCAGCAACAACCACAGCCTCCTAGACACTTCACAGAGGTGGACTCTTTTCCTTCACTGTAAATATCCCATTTAAGAAGGGCCCACAGGTTCTCAATAGGGTTTAGATCAGGTGAGGAAGGAGGCCATGTTAAGGCCTTTACTGGCTAGCCACACAGTGGTGTATTTCAATGCATTGTCCTGCATAAAATAATGGCTTTGAAAGATGTAGACTTTTCCTGTACCACTGCTTGAAGAAAGTCTCTTCTAAAAACTGGCAATAGGTTTGGGAGTTGATTTTTGAGTCCATCTTCAACCCGAAAATGTCTAACTAGCTCATCTTTAATAATACCAGCCCATACCAGTACCCCATCTCTAAGTTGTTGGCTTCTGAGCCGAAGTGCAGCTTTGTACCTGTTACTGATCCAGCTACGGGCTCATCCATCTGGTCCATAGAGTCACTCTCAAGTCATCAGTCCATAAAACCTTTAAAAAAGCTGTCTTCAGATATTTCTTGGTCCAGTCTTGCCGTTTCAACTTATGTATCTTGTTCAGTGGTGGTCAAGTTTAAGCCTTCCTTACCTTGGCCATTTTTAAAAGGGCTTTTAAAAATAGGGGAAAATAAATGGGATTGGCATGTTTAAAGAGGAATACCCTTGCATGTTTCTAGAAAACAATGCTATAGTCTTGTACTGTTCTCAGGTAGCAATCTGTTATTGCATCTAGAATATAAAAATCTGGACAATCATTAGTTGACAGTGAAAAAAAATTCAGGAAACAAAATTTCATCACTGCTAATTAGTGATTGTCTAGATTTTTGTGTTTTACATCTGCCTAACCCTACTTTATAAGATCTTTAATTTAGATCAATAGGATTTGGGGTATTTCTGTATTGACCACGCTGAAAGTATACTGGAACCCCTAATTTTATAAAATGGAATTATTTGGACTTTCTGCTGTCAGAAGTCATAATGTGAATCACATAGTATACTGCAAGGGGCTTCTTGCATGTAGAATTATTTAAAAAAAACAATCTTTGCTGTACCCCAACTGGTGTCACAGGCTTCTCCAGAAAAACAGAAACTTGAACAACAGGGCTGCTTTGTTTACACAATTTCACAGTTGAGAAAGTCCAGAAATATTTCACAAGAAGAGTTCTCCACTCGTTTACTCGTTGTAGAATACCTTATGCCACCAGACTTGAAATTCTAGACCTAGAAAAACCTTGAATTACGCCGTCTTCGGTCTGATCTAAGTATGGTATATAAAATCATACATTGCAATGTCCTACCTGTCAATGAATACTTCAGCTTCAACCATAACAACACAAGAGCACACAACAGATACAAACTCAAGGTTAACTGCACCAAATTTGATTGCAGGAAATACGACTTCAGCAACAGAGTGGTCAATGTCTGGAATACTCTACCTGACTCTGTGGTTTCTTCCCCAAAGCCCAAAAACTTTAACCTTAGACTGTCTACTATTGACCTCACCTCACCCCTCACCCCTTTCCTAAGAGGTCTGTAGGGGGCGTACAAAAAACGCACCGACGTGCCTACCATCCCTGTCCTATTGTTTCTTTTATTTTTTTAATATGTACCCATTTCATGTATTCATAACTATGTATATACATATACATATACATATACATATACATATACATATACATATACATATACATATACATATACATATACATATACATATACATATATATATATATATATATATATATATATATATATATATATATATATATACTACCTATTATCTTGTAAGCAATTGACAAATCAAATAAATAAAGTAAAAATAAATAAATAAAATAAAATAAATAAACATCAACGCCGAAAGCGTTTGGATGAAGCGGCCTGCCTTCTCTCTCGCCAGTCTCTCCGACTGAACCGTCTCCCGTCAGGCACGACCCAGCTTCTGTCACGTGACGACGAGCGCCCTTTCAATCTAAGCCCTGCCAGACAAAGGTAAGGGGTGGGCGGGGTCCGGGGCAACCAATGAGAACTAGGGTGCGCATCGCTGCCTGACTCTAAGGGAGGCGCGAGGCAGTTTGCACCGGCAGAAAGCGCGTCTGTGGCACCCACAACTTCGAAGCATCATGGATTGCGGGGACGAGGCCGTCGTTTTCGTTGCTGCTGCAAGGACCCCGGTCGGTAAGTCGAAGCTATCCCTGGGGCCATTTCCTGCCTCGGTCTCGGATTGCTCTGAAAGGGGCGTTTTCATGGAGTGGCATATCCCGCTTGCTCCCAACCGTGAATGGTCCATTCATTCTGAAGCCTGGGGGGAAATTTTGCCTTCGCCCGTTTTTTTTTCTTGTTATGCTGGTTGGTATGGGAGGAAATCCTGTACTTTTTTCTGCCCGTGGCAGAAAGGTAAGAAAATGAACCGAGGTAGGATTGTGGTAGGCGAGCTTGGAATTGTAGAAGGGGTGGAGAACTGCGAGGGCGGGAGGATACAGGGCTTGTTAACTCCTTAGATTAAGAATTATTTAGGTAACAGATTGGAAATGGGCACCGCAAGTCCGATGGAGTTTAACAAGCCTTCATTTGAGCTGTGGTGTGCAAAATAGCAGGCTAAGTCGTTCTTCTAACGTATTTTCTTACCCCCTCCACGCTACACCGACATTCCTCCTTCCATCTGCCCTCCACAAGGTGGGAGTCGGCTTGGCATCTTCGCTCTCTTTATTTGTCTGCAGAATCATTACGTTCATTAGGAGAACAGTTTGAAACCCACGGGAAATTATTAGCCAGAGCGGGTGTCGGAATGTGGACTTCAGTCACTCTTAAGCTCCAGGTCAACGTTGGGTGGAAGTTTCCCCCCTTGGTTCGTTTATTTATCAAATTCATTCACCGCCCACCCCACCTAAGTGTCTCTAGATGGCTTGCGATTAAAAGAAAAAGGGTGAATGCGACTATGGCAGAAGAAACGATACACAAAAAAAAATAGATCCCTGCTTGCTTGCCTATCTGGTTGGCTTATTTGCAGCCGTTGCTTTGTTTGTTTTTTTGCGTAATCCCTGAGGCTCCTCCCTTGCCTGAACTTTTCTCGCAATGATTGGACAATGAGTTATAGAGCCACAGCGCGAAGATGCGCTGTGATTGCTTCACGACTCCCGCTGAGGAATCCCTCTTGCTCTGATTGGCGCTTGGCCGGTAGAACCAGGAGGGTCTGATCGCTTGTTTCCTGCCATGAATAAAACCCGTCTGCCGGTCTTCTATCCAGAAGAGGACCTCGTGAGCCTTGGAGGCTTGGCTTCCAAAAACAGTGCTGCATCTTTGCATGGGGATGGGTTTTTCTCCATCCTCTCTGATCCTTCCCTCTTTCGATTAAGTTCCTCCACACGGTTTTATTTTATTATACTTGCAGTACACATAATTAATTATACATAACTCTGGCAGACCAAGAAACTGCTATCATATTTGAAGAATGAGTTCTCAAAGTGTTTGACAGGACTTCAGACCAGATAATAAAACAAAATAGCAGACTTAATGAACAAAATAGATATAACAAGTCCCAAGTATACCCATAAAATACTATATTTGCTTATTTTCTTAGAGTTGTAATCTTTATGTGTTACCTAGAATGCTTAAAAGAGGAATAGAATGAAAGGAAAGAGGGAATAGAGTAGAATTAAAATACACCTATTTCTTATTTTTATATTTTATCTAGGATCCTTCAATGGTGCCTTGTCAACCCTGCATGCCCATGAATTGGCTTCAGTAGTCATTAAAGAATTGTTGGAGAGGACAAAAATTGATCCTAAAGAAATCTCTGAAGTTATACTTGGACAAGTATTGGCTGCAGGTATGAACTTGATAAAGCATTTGTCCAGGATTTTGATCTGATCCCATTTATGGCCTTTTTTACATTTTGGTAATGCGGAACTACACACAGAAAGAGAATTAATTATAGTTCTTTAGTTTTACTTATTGGAAATTTGTACTTTCTTTCTTCCCATATGTTCAAAGTCAATCTCCCAAACTAGCAATTTGTGTAACAATGTCTAATGTTCCTGGAAATAGCAGATGGAACAACTTTGACATTTCCTTCATATTCTTGCATTGATTCTTCTTCTGCAGTTCCCATTACTTGTTGCAACAGAAGGGCTTCCAAGCATGCGTGCATAAATCAGACAAGAGTGAAGGGTGACAAATAAGGACAGGAATGTAATGAAGAAGTCATGGTGCTTTCTTTTCCCACAATTGTGGGTGTAGTTAAATCGCCACGTGGCAGTCTGTTCTAACTGCCTGTATTGTTGCCCATACTTTTACTACTTCATATCCCTTTGGGTCTTTTCCTCTTTTAGTTTAACCTTCTCCAGTTTTATGACCTGCATATGTGCTTTTCTGTGAGAGTCAGTATGATGTAATGATTAAAGGTATTGCGCTAAGAGTGAGGAGATCAACCTGACCTAGAAACTATTGATCCTATGAATGCAGACCAGCCTTAGAACAAATGTTCACATTTTGCCAGAGGTTAAAAGTGAAAAACAAAACCATACACTACCTTCATCTGCCACAATAGAATTGAAATATAGTCCAAAGACAATGAAGGTCAACCTAAGAAAACTGAAAATAAAAATAATTTGAAAAATTAAGACATGGGCATTGAAATGAAGACCGAAGCATTCATTTTTACAAAGCAGCACCTGGAAACAAGGTAGGTCAATTTGAAACAAACTGGTTATGAGTAATTTACAGGCAAATAACATGGCCACCTGTCTGTATGTCACTAGGAAGTGAGGTAGGAGAATGAGCTTAAAACAATTTAATATAGTGGTTCCTGTGTGTTTATTTCTGTAGGTGCTGGCCAGAATCCTGCTCGACAAGCCAGTGTCGGGGCAGGGATTCCATATGCGATACCAGCTTGGAGTTGTCAAATGATATGTGGATCAGGCCTGAAAGCCATCTGTCTCGGGGCTCAGGCTATTATGACAGGAGATTCCAGTATTGTTGTGGCTGGTGGTATGGAAAACATGAGCAAGGTAAGGCTGCTTGATATTCATAGAGGTTAAAGCTTGCTGCTCCTAAGACGCTTTTGCTGAAAAAGCATGGAAGGATGATTTCCATGGGAGAATTGCATTAAAGAGTACACAAGCTGTACATTGAGCTTTTATGAAGAGCAACTTCTTTCTCACCAGCAACCATAATAGCTTGGGCTTCAGTGGGCTGAGGCTTGACATAACTCCAATCCCATTATTCTATAATTGTACCCTGTCCAGCCCAATTTGCGATGCTTATTGGCACACAAGTTTAAGCACAGTTATTAAAGCATTGTTTGATAAACAGGACATGACTCGATGCCAAAATAAATCATATATGAACACCACTAATATCTAAAACTTTGAGTGATAGAATTGAGTGGCTCCATACAACACTAGGAGATTGAGTAATTATGCTTTCCTAGATTACTTCCTGATTCATGCAAAGCACAAAACTAAATCTGGAATAAATCAGGAGTTTTTTGCATTAAGATATAATGAGATGTTTTTGTGGGTTTATAAAGGTTCTTGAAGTTTTAAAAAAACACAGCCATGTCATTTCTTCAGAAGAATTAGCACTTTGTGCTAAATACATTGCTTAGCACTTTATGCTCAGCCAAAAGCAAATAAGAACTTGGCTTTGGGTTAGCCGCTATTCATGCCAGAACGCCCCCCAAATCCCATAGGGCAGGAGTAACATAATTTTACAGGAAAAGCAGGTTATTGCTAAACATTGAAGGGAAACTAAATTGAAATAGTCCCAAGTAGACATTTCAGGGGGAAAGGAGAATTGTGCAGCTGTGGTTTAAATACCCTGGATAACTAATATGTTGTTTGTTAAGATCTTTCTGTTTTAAAGTAACCTGACTTATTTCAACCATAGTTTATCATGAATTGAACTTACCCACTCCTTTGAATTTCTCGTATATAAGAGTATAAGCAGTAGGAAAAGTAGTTTGGCCAGACAGAAAGATAGCTAGAAATAATCTGTTTATTGTAGGTGTCTGAGTGTACATAAGGTTAGGGTTGGTTTTATTTTTTTATCATTATATGTGTATTCACAGGGAGGCAGGGAAAGAACTTTTTTCAGGTGTGTGTATTTCTTTCAGGTGGATATGCCTCTAGTCTTAAAGAAATATTCTTTAGCTTATTTCAAGCCTTCACCTTCCTTCTGGTTAGAATCTAGGGGGAAGCAATATGGAAACTTATTTTTTCTTACATTCTCTCATTCATACATACCATGTGATTCTGCTAATGGGAAATATCAGGGATCAAAGTTGAGAACTGATGTATACAAAGCATGTGCTCTGCAACTGAGTTGGAATACCTCCTCTATATTAGATTTATTTATGGCCGATGAACAGAAGGATCATACAGTGAGAATTGGTGCCCCCAAAGTTATTTCCATCCACTTCTAAAGAAAGTTGCTTTCAATGTCCTAAATGCGTTAAAATATTTTTTTCCCAGGCTCCTCATGTCATTCATCTGCGTAGTGGGGTGAAAATGGGGGAAACCTCTTTGCAAGACACTATTATTGTAGATGGCTTGACAGATGCTTTCCACTGTTATCACATGGGTATTACAGGTAAGCCACGTGAAAATAGCATTTACAAGGAGATTGGATGAAAGTGTGTCACGGTTTTATTTCATAGAAAAACCAAGAGTGGACAGAAAGCAAGAATTATAAGGATGGGAGGAAGAATGCTGAGCTTGCCAGCTGTAATTAAAAGAATCCCTGTACCCAAACGCTGCAAAAGCATGGAAATACCTACATAAGAGCTGTGGTGGCGCAGTGCTGCAGGCTACTTTTGCTGACTGCCAGCTGCTAACAGTTCAGCAGTTCGATCCTGACCACCTCAAAGTTGACTCAGCCTTCCATCCTTTTGAGGTCGGTAAAATGAGGACTCAGATTGTTGGGGGCAATATGCTGACTCTGTAAACCGTTTAGAGCGAGTTGTAAAACACTATGAAGTGGTATATATAAATCTTAATTACAATTGCTATTACAACTGCTATGTCCATGCATGTATGATCTAGGAAAAAAAGTAAAGATAAAGAACCCCTATTTAGGGTCACATTCCCCAAGCAAAGAGCCTCTCCCAGGTCGTCATTGCACGCTGAAAGTGAGATTGGCACAGTGGTTGGGATGTTGCACTAGATGCAGAAGGCCAAGTTTTAATCTATAATCTACCAGGAAAATTCATTGGACTTGAGGCCAGTCTCTCTGTCAGTTCAACCTACCAAAATAGGGGGAAGGAGTGCTGTATACAATATCTTGAGCTCTTGCCAAAAGGTGTGATATAAATAATAAAATAGTAATAAATAGTAATAAATAATAAATACAGTTTATTCCAGTGGTTCCCAAACTTTTTTGGTCCACTGCCCCCTTGGTGCTACAAACTCATCCTCGGTGCCCCCCACCCAGAGGTGGGATTCAAATTTCTGTGGATGTGGCCTAATTTGAGGGTGTGGTTTGCTGGTCACATGACTGGGTGGCCGTGGCCAGGTGACTGGCAAACCAAATACAAGTGGTCCTCACTTAATGACCGGTTGTTTAGCAAGTGTTCTAATTTATGATTGACCTCCTCAGAGCTACTTGACCAGTTTTTGGAGTTTTGACATCTTTAGATCAGGGGTCTAAATCCCACCCCTGCCTGCGTGTGTGTGAGAGAGGGAGAGAGAGAGGTTGGATTAGATCTATTTCTCTCTCTCTCCCACCAACGCCAGAAAGCCGCTGTCAGTCAAAATTCATATTAGTGGTCTCCGGGATTTAAAATTACGCATTTGGTGGTTCCTGAGGTCCAAAAGTTTGGTGACCCCTGATCCAAAGGGATGAGCCTGAGAGAGGGAGAAAGAGAGAGAAAAGGAAGAGAGGAAGAAAAGAAAGAGAAAAGGGAAAGAAAGAAAAAGGGAAAGAAAAAAAATAAAGGAGGGAGGGAGGAGAAAGATAATGAGATATCTATTCTAGTCCAATCACCTGCTCCAGCAGGGTTAGAAGGGAGTGTGTGTGTGTGTGTGTTCTCGTAATTTACCAGTACGTTTTGGTTTTGCCTTCTTCAGAATTGGCACTGTAATACATTGGGGAAGAGTAATTTTTAGGGTGGAGATCTGGTCCAATGGATCCTGTTTAAAGCCTCAACAAAATGTGAGAGCTTCCTGATAGTCTTGACCATGTTTCGTCCATAAAACCTTTAACAGAAGTCAGAGAGGTTTCAATGTTCTGGCAAAGATGTTTCAAGGTGGAAAAGGGCCTCAGTCTAAGCTAGGCCTCATTCAAGCCGATGCATCAGGTCTCTCTCTTTCTCTCTCTCTCTCCCTCCCTCCTTCCCTCCCTCCCTCTCAGACTGGCTTTGCTCTACTTTCCTGATGTGCCTGCGGGGCAGATGCTTCGAACATGGATGGATGGAGGGAGGGAGGGAGGAAGGGATGGATGGAGGGAGAGAGAGAGACAGACAGGTAGGAAGGCAGGCAGGCAAACAGACAGACTTTTTGGATGGGTGGGTGGATGGATGGATGGATGGATGGACAGACAGAATGCGACAGCACTTTGGGAAAGTGGTGTCAGCGGCTTTTCCCAACGTGCTGCCGCATTTGAGGCACTAGTTCTGGAGCATTACTACAGTCAGTGGGTGAACCTGTAGGGCCGACGTCTCGAACGCCCACCTGCCGCCTCTTAGCTTCCCCAAGGAGGCCAGCACGGGGGCTAAGAGGTGGCAGGGGGGCGTTCGAGGCGCCGGCTGACCCTGCAGGTTCACCCATTGACTAGCACTACTCCGGAGCCAGTGCCTCCAATGCGGAAGCAGTGGCACGTTATATGCCACCACGGCCGCGTTTGATGCGCCACCCCCTGCCGCCTCTAAGCACCCTTCTGCTGGTCCCCTTGGGGTTACTAAGAGGTGGCAGGGGGGCGTTCGAGGTGCTGGCCCTGCAGGTTTGCCCATTGACTAGCACCGCTCCGGAGCCGGCACCTCCAGTGCGGAAGCGGTGGCACGTACATGCCGCCACGGCCGTGTTCGACACACCGCCCCCTGCTGCCTCTTAGTGCCCTTCTGCTGGCCCCCTTGGGGATGCTAAGAAGTGGCAGGGGGGCGTTCGAGGCACCAGCCCTGCAGGTTCACCCATTGACTGTAGCACCGCTCCGGAGTCGGCCCCTCAATGGGTGAACCTGCAGGGCCGGCTGGTGCCTTGAACGCCCTCCTTCCGCCTCTTAGCGCCCCTCTGCCAGCCTCCTTGGGGACACTAAGAGGTGACAGGGGGACGGTGCATTGAACGCTGCCGCGGCGGCACATAACGTGCCACCGCTTCTGCATTGGAGGCGCCGGCTCCGGAGCGGTGCTACAGTCAATGGGTGAACCTGCAGGACTGGCGCTTTGAATGCCACCCTGCCGCCTCTTAGCATCCCCAAGAGGGCCAGCAGAGGGGCGCTAAGAGGCAGCAGGGGGTGGTGTGTCGAACACGGCCGTGGCGGCCTGTACGTGCCACCGCTTCCGCATTGGAGGTGCCAGCTCCGGAGCGGTGCTAGTCAATGGGTGAACCTGCAGGGCCAGAGCCTCGAATGCCCCCCTGCCGCCTCTTAACACCTCCCTGCCAGCTCCCTTGCCTCTTAGCGCCCCCCTAAGGCATCCCACCGCCCTCCAGGGGGTGGTACCACCCACTTTGGGAACCACTGGTTTATTCTATCAGTATAATTGCATTGATTGCATACTTTTACTTATATTTAATGTATATTATATATAGCATGTAATAAACGCTGTGTTATAAATAATCCTCAAAGGTATCCTCCACTTTTCAGTCATTCACACCTCTTGCTCAGTTGATTTTTCAATAGCTTCTTCTCTCCTAATCAGCTAATCAAGTAGGATCAACCTCACAGGACTTCAGAATTACATTTCTTTGCCTGTAGTCATTTATTCAATGGAAGTAAATTTCCAGCAAAGCTCAATTCAAAACTGGTGCGAATGTGGAACATTACATGCTGAAAATGATGCGTTCTCTTATCAGTGTTAGAATAATCAATGTAATGTAATAAGTATATAGTAACTAAGTTGTGATTCATTGTGATTAGAGTATCTACTGCATTTTTTAATTGTTTCAGCTGAAAATGTGGCCAAACAATGGAAGGTTACTCGAAAAGAACAAGACCAACAGGCTGTAATGTCTCAGAACAAGGCTGAAAATGCCCAGAAGGGAGGATATTTTGATAAAGAGATTGTACCTGTTGTTGTACCTTCTAGAAGAGGTCAGTGAACAATTTGACATACTGGACAAGGAGCTGGGATAACTATAATGATTCATCTTTGTGATCATTGTTATTTGCTTCAATTCCTCCTCCCTCATGTGTTAAAATAATTGGTGTATTGGGAAGGGCGAGAGACTTACTACCCTCAGGTATAATTACTTAGTCTTTACTGCTAGATGAAGATAAAATTGTGAATGTAACCATTTTGTGCTGCCAATTATAAACATCTAGACTTTGAAAAGAAGTATAATTACAGGTCTGGAAAGAATATCATCTATCATTCACTCCTGCCACAATGTCAGTTTTGAACTGGTTCATAAATTGAACCAAAGATTCTTCCTGTTTCAGTAACAATGGTTTTTTAAAATAATTATTAATTTAATAGTAATTTAAAAAATAATCCCACTGAATTTTAAAATTTCTTGTGAGTTAATTGCAAGACATACTGAATCAATTTTTTGAACCTTCTTATGACTTTAATCAGCTAAACAACACAGATTGGGTTCATGCTGTACTTTTCCACATTACTAGAAGTGATCAACTGAATTCATATATTAACCCACAGAGCTCTACATTGGGATTTAAATACAGCATGAGTCCAATCTGTGTTGTTTAGTTGATGTTAGTTGATAAACTGTATGGCTTAATATATGAACTCAGTTTATCACTCCTAGGCTAGAACACACATAATTAAGGAGTGTAGGAAATTGCAGTCTCTGAAAAGGTAACTAATAAGACATTGTCATACAAAGGAAAAAATAAATATAATGTTACCATTTTTAATAACGAAGCATATGGTACATAGCTTGTGAACTGGACATTAGAGTTCCAGGATAAAATGCTACTGCAGATGACCCCTCTACAACACTCAGTTGAAGGGCAGTGCATTTTTTAAAAATAAAACTTAAAGTTTCAACAAAGAATTAAATGTAAGAAAGAGAAAAATAAAGAAGTAGTAGAAAAGAAAAAGTCAAGAGAACAAGGTTAGGAGGGCAGAAAAGGATATATGTCTGTGTGTGTGTGTGTGTGTGTATAAACTTTCCACTTTCTTTGATAGAGGTACAAATGTGACATACTGTAACTTTTTACTCCTAGACTAAAAGTAACACACAGTATTTCTCTAATCATAAAATAGTTCTGATCGTCAAATGCCAAAATCAAAGTTTCATTTGTCTTGGATTCAAGAAAAAATGTCCAAAAGTGGTTTCCAAGTAGAAACAAAGATACATAAGAATCCTTTCTTTGATCAAAGTGTTTTGTCATCTCCATTTCATCATCAGTTCTTCCGTTGCCAGTTTCTGTATGTCCTTCCATCTCTGTGGCATAAAAACAGAACCTTGTATCCATCAAGAAAAATCTCTGATTTCAATTGTGCATTCCAAGAATTCTCTGAATCAAGCTACGTATCTGATCCTAGTATTTCTTAGACTTTTTACATTTCTACCAAAGATAATAAAAATGGTACCGGCTGATTACATTTCCAACATATACATATCCTTATGTATCTTTACAGTTTATCAGATGTTAAATACCATTGGTAAGGGGAGTGCATATCTTTGTTGGAAAAAAAAAACATGAGAAGTGGAATTACTAATTCCACCTTTCCTTTTCTGCACCAAATATAAAATGGCTGCTGTTGAAATACTTGTTTTTGACAGGCCCCACAGAAGTTAAAGCTGATGAACATCCTCGCCATGGGTCCAACCTAGAAACTGTGGCAAAGTTGAAACCTTGCTTCATAACCGATGGGACAGGCACCGTGACTGCAGCAAATGCCTCAGGTTGTTTTGTTGAGCAATTTAAAGATAAGCCATAAAATTGTATCTGTTCCAGTTTTAGCAATCTGATTTTATTAAGGATGAGGAATATTTCTGCCATTTTTCTGATTCTGTTGATAACAGTTTGGATTTAGTGAAAGAAACATGAATTATTGGAGTGTGATGTTGTGTGAGTATGGTCTTGGACGAAGAATTCAAAGGACCAGGTAGAAAGGACATGAAACTAAAGAAATACATACAAAAAAGCATTCAGAATTATACCTAATGCTAAGTCCACCTCCCTCAAAATGGCAAAAAAAAAGAAGAAACCATGCTATTGATTATTAACTACAACTGCAAAAGTTTGGATTCTGGTACTAAAGGCACATAAAAAACCCTGAGTTATTAATGTAATGGAGCCTGCCCATTCTATCCATACCTCGAGGATTCATGGTACCTTGAATGAGATGTACTCCCTGCTTTCGCCCATGCATTTGCTAGTTTAATGAGTGGACGAATGCAGAGTTCGTTAAGTGCACATGAGGTATCTCAAGGTGGGGAAGGCCTTGGGAGCGGGGTGGCTGGGATGGAATAGGCCCCAAAGGCCTCCCCAACCCTCATGCTTCCCACTCCGTGTTGTGCCGGACTCATTTACCTTGCAAAGATCTGCCTCCTCTGCTACGGTTTCTCCTGGGCGTGAAAAGTGTTTGCTGCACCTGTCTCCTACTCCTCCCCTCCTCCCTCAACTCCTTTCCACTACCAGATAGAGACCTGTTGGAGGCTGGAGGCTTCATCTGTGTGCAAATGGGGCTTTTGAAAAAAAGAGTCCCTCTGTGAAGTTTCCAGTGCCAGTCAAGTCTCCATCTCTGCGAAAAGTGTCCCGGTGGTGGAGGAAAGGAATTAGTGGGGGTGGGATGGGGGGACAGGAGACAGGCACGACAAACATTTTTCATGAGGAAAATGAAAATTACTGGGGTTCGTGATCTAGTGAGAGTTCGGGTACCTGGTCTTTGCAAGATAAGGTGAATGTTGTAGACCTCTGCAGTCGTTCGTAAGGGCGAATAACTGCCGCAGTGCTGCAACATTCGTAGTTTTGGGACTTGCTCATAAACACTAGGGGGCACCTATGTCGTAACTTCAAACAGGCGCTAAATGAACACTTGTAACTCGGGGATTAGCTGTATGTACTCTTCAATTAAAAAACTTTCCATTTTTTAAAAAGCCTCTATATAATCTAACCTAAAAAGTTAAGAGTCGTTTCAGAGGTAAAACCATGTTAGTTTAAGGGAGAAGATCTGAGATCTTTTCCAGGAGAAATTTTCTTTTTTCTTATGCCTCATCCTGGCCAAATTGAAAACATTTCACTGGAAATTACTGCTTTATGATGGAAATATCCATGAAAATAAAGCTGGGCAAAACAGATGTATCTGGAGAAGTATCAAACTTTATTAGAAACTTTAAAGCTAAGTTTAGTTGTTTTTCTCTTCAGGTATAAATGATGGTGCCGCTGCTGTCATTCTTATGAAAAAATCAGAAGCAGTTAAACGAAATCTCATTCCTTTGGCATGGATCGTGTCTTCAGCTCAAGTTGGTATTGAGCCTTCAGTTATGGGAATAGCACCCATCACAGCAATAAAAAAAGCTGTAAGTAGGGAACAGGGTCCATTACATTGAATTAATGTGTTAATTCTGAAAAATCAAACTGTTTGTAAGCATAGTATATTTATATCATAATATGCATAGCCCGTCCCAATCCTGTTGAATTATGGTAGCTTTGCTAATAAATGTTTCATTTACTTATTTTTCGCACTATAAGATACACCTCTCCAAAAATGGGTGGAAATGTCTTGTGCGTCTTTATAGACCAAATATTGCAGCAGGGGTGGGGGTTGATGCATCACTGCTGGGGAACGCTGGAGCTTTCGCTGCTGAGCAGCTTATTGGCGGTTGGATTGGCCTCCTGGAATACCACGGATCAGCTGTTCTAGGTGGTGGGGATCTCTGCTGCCTATTGCCTCCCGTTCAGCGAATGGGCTATGGTGATGAGTGGCAAATGGACAGCGACAATCAGCTGCTCGGCAGTAAAAGCTGCAGCGTTCCCTGGCGGCACCAGCTGCTCAGCTCAATTGATCGGTGGTGGGCGCAGCCACGTGCTGGGGCTGTGATAATGTGATAAAGCTGACTGCTGTTTGCTGCAAGGATGCTAGCCAGATAAATACCAGATGGATGCTGGGAGGCAGAGGCAGGTTTTTTTTTTCTTGTTTTCCTCCTCTAAAGGTAATGTGCTTCTTATAGTCCAGAGCGTCTTATAGTGCGAAAAATACGGTAATTCTCCATGTTAGTGAATTTTTCTAGATATTTTTTTCTGGATATTAAATGTGTTTGTGTATGCATGTGTTTGTGTGTGCACGTGCACATATACTTTTGTGGAAAGAAAACAAGTGCGTTGGTCATTAGTGAAGATTGAACTCCCAAGAGTTAATTGAATTGTCCATTTTTATCATAGCTATAGCAAGTAAGTCCAGCATAAGTGGAAACTTTGGACTTGTATGGATTTGTGGTCCTACTCCTTATTCGAGTTTAAATTCTAGATTAGTTTATTTCAGCACCACATCTTACATACTGATTTGAGCATCAAATTGTTTGTTAGACCACCGTATTTGTAACCAGAACCTCTAAGTATTACAAATTTGGGGGAGGGAAATAGAACAGAACTCAGGTTTTCTAATAGAATTCAGCTATGATTTTTAACCATGTTAATTGGATGAGCTTGTTGGATTGTTTGCAGGTGGAAAAAGCTGGTTGGACATTGGATCAAGTGGATCTGTATGAAATTAATGAAGCTTTTGCTGCCGTAGGTGTCGCAATAACAAAAGAACTAAAACTGAAGCCAGAAAAGGTATGTTTAATATTGCTATAAAAAAATACTACCCCAAATACTGCAGATGTTTATTTATAACCTTGAGTGCATATACTGGTCCAGATGAACAGGGCACTGAAATATTTTGTTTCATGCAATCATGCAATATTTGCTAGATGGGATGGGAAAGGTAACATTCAAAATAGCTTGTCATTTGAAATAAATTACAGGATCAATTTGGGAAAATTTGACAAACTATATATAGATGGAGGATTCCTTTTAATACAAATTGGTATTTTGGTGATTAAAAGCTTATCTTTCTCTGTGCTGTAATCCAGAACCTCTGAGAATCTTATGTTCACTTTTTAAAAATCTGCTTGTTAAATGTAAAAGACATATTAAATATTTTATTGGCCAAGATGATTAGACAAATTAGTTTGGACATACAAAGAATTATTTAGATTAGATTGGACACACAAGGAATTATTTAGATTAGATTGGCCACACAAGGAATTGTTGAACATCGGATATAATTTGTTACTCAGTGATGCTAGTATTCAAATAAAAAAATTCTTTTGGAAACAAAGCTTATTTTGAGCTGTATACTTCTAGTAGTACTTCAAGGAACATATCTAGGCATTGCAATCCAAAAGGGACATTAAAAAAATTAAAGCAAGTTCAGAGGACAAAGTTCTATGTGAAGGAATTGGATATATTTAGGCTGTAGATTGAAGGGGGTGTATAAGAACCTTGCCTAAAGGGCTGTCATACAAAGGATTGGATTTATGTCCCATTTCTCTAGCGGGTGGAATCTTAAATCAGGTTATAATTGCTGGTTAAAATTCAGGCTGGATATTGGAGTGATTTTTTTTTGACAGAAAGAGCTGTTAACCAATAATTTTACATCATGAAATATTTCTTGGGGGCTTTCTGATGGTCCATTTACTTCAACTGCCTTAGCTAATTCTGCAATTGAAGACCAGTATTGCACTGCAGAGATATATACTGTGCAAGTTACAATCACCATTTTATGGTAGTTCCAATACATTTTGTAGAACATACACAGCAGAACGTTCCTTCCACAAATTTGGTGGCTGGGTATAAAAATTGAATAGGCAAATAGCAGGTGTTCATTTTAAAAAATGCTAAGGAAATTTGAAGGTATGTTTGAAGTAGAAATAGGCAAATATGTTGTGTAATTAATGCCTCAGAGACAAACTTTCCTCTGATTTCAGCATGAAAAGTGTCTTGCCCACTTCACTATAAAATCTATTGTCTGAGGTTTCCAACCCTTGCTCTAAATATTAAGTTCCAACATAGGAAAGGAAAACTTCTACATTTGATTTAACATTTATTTATTTATTTTGGCAGGTTAACATTGAAGGTGGGGCTGTTGCTCTTGGCCACCCTCTTGGAGCCTCTGGTTGTCGAATCCTAGTTACACTTCTGCACTCGCTAGAACGAACAGGTGGAAAACGAGGAGTTGCAGCTTTATGTATAGGAGGAGGAATGGGCATAGCTATGTGTGTAGAAAGATAAAGGAAACTTTTCTTTGATTTTATAACAATTTGTAACATGACTCATCTTTATTAATAAGTAATAAATAGTATTAGCCAATACCTATATATTGATACTAGGCCAGATCTAAGCATCCTGCTGTCAGTTTAAATATGTAGAACTTTCTTCAACAATCTACTTGGTTTCTTCTCACCTCAGATTTCTAATGAAGACAAGGGATGCACTGAATCTTTGAGAAGCAGAAGGCAGCCTCTACATACCATTCACACCCACCCTAATATTAACCCCTGCAGATAACTTCATCCTGCCTTTGAGAAAAACAGCCATTACATTATAACTCCCCCTCCCTGCTCCAATACTAGCATAAAGCTATGACCAGTTTGTGTATACAATGGAGGGTTTTTGTATTCTGCATTATTCTCAGTAGCAAAATACTTACAAGAAATGCACCAAAAGCTAAGCGTTTGGCTGTAATTTGACTTTGTTAGTGGTAGCTACTGCTGAAACCCTCAGGTTTTCTCCAACCTCCTCCCCTTTACATTCTGCATTATAATACTGATACAAATACAAAATACGGCCATATTTCATTTATTTGCTAGTTATGCAAAAGTCTGACAACTTGCTTTCATCAACATATTAGTTAATACAGACTTGAGAGAATTTCACAGGAATAGGCAAATAAAAATTAATTTAGTCTTCAATTGCTCCAGATTGAACTGCATCTTCATAGCATCCCCCCTTTTCACCTTTACTTTCAGGGTGCAACTTAATAAGATCATCAATTCGAAGAATAGTAATTGCTGCTTCTGTTGCAAACTTTAAGCTCTTTGTTTTGACTAGAGTAGGCTCATATACACCAGCTTGTTTGTTGTCACGTGGTTTCCCATTGATTAAATCAAGACCAATCCTTTAAAACAAAAAAAAAGCAACACCGTTTTAAACTGGAAAGTACACTTCAAGTGTCTTTGGTATTCTCAAACTATGAACCTGCAACCAGAGATCAGCTTCAAATTTTTCATCATCAAATGCAACAAAAGTCAAATAGTACCTAGTAGTTCTTTGCAAGCACACAACCATTTTATTGCTTACATTTATATGCTGTCCATCCCATTGTTCAGGCAATCCTGGGAGGCTTACAAAATGGTAAAAAAGTTAAATATAAAAACAGTTAAAATTAAGACTTAAAACCAAGGGGATGGACAGCATGAAGTTGTCTTTTATACTATAAACCACTACCAGTGGAGAGTGCCCCCAAGCCATCTGGCAAAGCCATGTTTTAAAGCCATTCCAGAGAATGTTCAATAGAGTAGGAGCTATAATATATACTAAGAATAGGTAAAATTTAGCATTTAAAGATTGGGATATTCCAAATAACAATGGCAATTTCTGGTCAGGGCACACTGATTCTGCCAAGATTCACCTGTTTTCCAGAAGTTAATCCCCCAAAGTCAAAACTATTTGTGAAGTCCCAAGGGAAAGTTTGTTTCAAGCTATTTCCGGAGCATAACAAACCACTTCCAGTCTGGGGGATTAACTTCTTGGAAATTGCCAATCCATGCATGGAATGACTAATGTTACCCAGAAAGAAACTAGAACATTCTGGAATTATCAACACTACTCTACACATGAACATCTAGGTTTTGCACACCCAAAATATACCACTTCTGGTAAAGCTATAAGCCAACTATGTAAGACCAAATGCCAACTGTTAAAGTATGCTTAACCTTACTGTATGCTAACACCTTAAAACTAGGAATCATTTTGACTTAGGATGTTGAATGTTCATGCCCAATTCTGATTCATTCAACAAGATTAAGCAAAAATGCATAAAGGAAATCAATATTCTGATGTTACCATCAATTCTATGCACACTTACCACTTCAAATTTTTGCGATCTGGATTCACTTGAGCTTCATTGTGAAATGCTCTCAGCTTTGCAACAAGATCTATAGCATCTTGAGCAGCATTAACTGCTAATGTATTTGGAATAACTAGAAGAGATCTTGCAAATTCTGCTATAGCGAGCTGTTCCCGTGACCCCTAATTTAAACAAGAAAAAGTCTATTAATATATTAATATATGATAAAATAACAGAGAGGCAATGAAGCTACACTTGCTGGATGTGCTGAAATGAAGACTGGAGAGCCACCATGGATAAAGCTTTAATATGATCTGCACCAAGCAGCAAATAGGACTTGATAGTTAAATGGCCCCCTCCAGTCCCAGTTCTATAAATCTTTTCAGATATAGAAAGCGCTGAATGTTAATATAAGCCTTGATTTCCTAAGAAAAATATAGTTTAAACTTTAGTTAACTAAATACTTACCATGCTAGTTGCATAATTTTCTAGATAAATGGAAAGTGCTGCTTCAACTGCACCTCCTCCTGGTACAACAGACTTTGACTCTAGTATTCTTTTGACCACGCAAAGAGCATCATGCAAAGACCTCTCCATTTCATCACACATGAAGTCATTTGCTCCTCGTAATATAATAGCAGCTGAGGTCCGTGCCTTAGTACTGTTTCAGAAAGACAATAATTTTTCCTTGTGAAATAATTATCAAATTATAAATCTCTAACCTTGAGGGTAGGGAAATGCTAGAATTCTGTGTGTTCAAGTCCATCAACAAAGTCAAAGACATTTACTGCCTCAACATTTATAGGGGGACTAAAAGTAATCTATCCCACGCGTATAACTGCTCATACGATTGGAAAACAGCATGGCAGCAATTAAATGGGAAATATTTTCAAAGGTTACAACAAAATGCGTCCATTACAAATTATATAAGGTAGGTATTTCCTTACTTTTTAATTAAAATCAATTCATCATCACAAATTCGTTCTTGAACCACTTCTTCTGCTTGTCCCAGCATTGATGCTTCAAAAGTTTCTTCACCTTCCAGATTTGCCAGAGTAGAACAAACGGTGGCTAATACAAAGTAAAAAGGATTTGACAAAATCACAATTTAATACAACTGCTAGTCTGAAGGAACAATAGCAATCTTCTACATCAACGGTTCCAGCCTTTCTGGTTCTGTGGACAGGCAGCAACAGCAAAGGGGGGGGGGGGATTTGTTTTGTATACTGACACCTGTTGTGCAAATGTAGCTTTAAGCGCTTGTGCACTCATCCATTGCTTGTGCAGCCCATTTCCCAACAGGCTGCGGACCGGGGGTTGGGGACCCTTGTTCTACATAATTAAGCTCTGTATTGACCAGACATGTAACTGTGATCATATTTAGAGATGTCTGTAATTACCTCCAGAAGCCTTAGCAATGCGTTTAAGGTCTCTTTTTAGAACTCTGCGTACTGCCATAGCACCAGCATCAACGAAATATTTCAGACACATATCATCAATGCCCCCAGTGGTCAAAATAACATTTGCTCCTGTAGCCAGGATCTTCTGAATTTTTTCTTTAGTGATGTCACCCTCTCTGAAAGAAAGTTCACACTGATTAACTAGAACTATAAACTTAAATTCAAGAGAATTGCAAAAGTTTTTAATTAGAATAGTTGAGAAGCGTATCAAAATAATACTTTAACAATGCCTCCCTCAAAATTCAGTGTAGATAAAATCTTATTTCTCCATTGTTACACTGGATCTTTTGGTTAATTTTTAAGATTAATTCAAGGGAGACACTTCAGGATACTATTATTAGTAAATAAAAGAGGCATTACTAACTTTTAAAAATGCATTTACCAGGCATAGGAATGGTAAATTTCTTAACCAGATCTTGCAAATTATAGATTAATGTAGCTATTGGACATACTGTAGAAAGAATGATATTTGACAATACTGTCATATTCTTAGTTACAATTTATATTCAAGATGCCATTCTCTTAATAAATGCAGAACAAATTATAGAAATACAGATTTATTTATGTTTCCTATTTTAAAGCTGCCATTTGCATCATTTTTGTTAAAAAAGATGTCCATAGAATACCTCTGTCTAATCTGATCCAGTTTTTCTGGGTCTGAGATTACCACCTGAACACCAAGCTTCATTTTAGTTTTCTGTAGGCTGAAGTCAAGGCATGCAATTTTGGCATTAACTATTCTCTTAGGCATACCTAAAAGAAAAAGAGAAACGCTCTTAAGATTCTATATAAAATTTAATGCATCTAAAACACAGTGATACCTTCTTTTCGTAGGTATCCTTCAGTTTATTTCTATTCACTTTAATAAGTATGAGTATAGTTTATAAAAACTTATTTGAATTTACTTTCCCAAATGGGAAAGAGGCCTCACTCCATTATAAACAGTGAGGCTAGACTTGGATAATCCATCTTAAAATACTTGAAATTTATCAAAGCTTCAAAGATTTTGAAGACATATCAATGCATACATCAAATGCATCATACTTCTGCTTAATTACTAAAATACAAAGTAAATATTTGGAGAGATCATCAAGCCATCCCCATATGCAACCAACTTGCACAATCATCAATTTACCAGAAAATTTTCTTCCCAGAGAGTTGTATAAAAACCATTCTTGTGGAAAACAAAAAGTTCCCCCATGTCTTCTATTCACCATTTATATATTTATAACCAAGAATTTTTGTGTTCCATTCTGAATCCTTTCTCGGTCTTTGAAATACTTTCTACCCTGGTCAAATCATTTCAGGTAATTGGGGTGTGTGTGTGTGTGTGTGTGTTAAGTTTAAACTTATACCTAACTAAAGCCTTACCCTGATAGGGAAAATACAAATCTAATTTAGGAAAGCCATCTCCATTCAAGCAAAGGGGAGGACCATCTATCTGAAAATACTTACAAATCAACTCTATTGCAAATGTGTAAAATAATTTCAACCTCTATGTTGTTATACTATTTCTTCTAGCCAACTTATCAAAAATATAATTTCTAAAAATGTGTTTATATGCAGATATAAAACTGCATTAACTTTTAAAATTATGTCCATTTACTGTTTTACTGGGGGTGTGTGATCTTACCTTGGGAGCCTACAATGCAGTTTAATGCATAGCCATTTACAAGAATACTCTCTTTCTG
Source organism: Pseudonaja textilis (assembly GCF_049901715.1). Classification (NCBI taxonomy): domain Eukaryota; kingdom Metazoa; phylum Chordata; class Lepidosauria; order Squamata; family Elapidae; genus Pseudonaja; species Pseudonaja textilis. The sequence goes on along the minus strand of NC_141990.1, from coordinate 77,509,120 downwards.
ACTGCGACCATGTGCCTTCAAAACATTGATAGAGTTGATAGGATAATGTGGTTGTCCCCTTTGATCTGTGTATTTTACTGCAAGTACAGCATCTACTACCATGTTGGCAAAGAAGTCACTGTCACTACAAGAATACTGTTAAGGTTAACATAATCTTAATACATGGAATATAAATCCTATATGCCTCACAACAATAAGAATTACAAATGCTAATAATGCCATTTTTCTTCATAAATTAGATACTTCAGTCAGTGTCTAATTTCTACACAATACCCGTTCCTAATTTTTCTCTGTGAAAGGATACACTCCTATGATTTTGGATGACATTGAGGTTTTTGCTGCATTAATAAGACAGTCTTTGCCCAACTCATCTGAGTTAATAACCAAATTTTCATTGATGTAGCGAACTGCCTCCCTGTTGAGGAAAAGAAACTCAGTATTTTCACAGAATCATCAGAATTTAAATTGAATGCTTCCAACTTAGAAATGTTAATTAAATATATATAATAGGAGTGTGCAAAACTTACTACTTCAGGGAACATCATAAGTTCTATTTTCTTCCAGACTATATTGTTCTGGCCATTCTGGTGAGTGAACCAACTATTTACTTCTGAAATTTTCCAGAAGAAAAGAGAACTAGAATGTTCTGTCCCCCAAACTGTAAGTTGTGTGCAGATTAGAAAAATAAAATATCTTAAATTTACATTTTCAGTGGCCCTGCATTTCCATGCTTTCTAATATTTTAAAACCTTTCACTAAACATTTAAAAATACACACCTAATTTTTTAAACAAAGCATATCACATCTGTAGCGCACTTAATCATTAAACATAAAAGCTTCAAACAATTTAAAGATTTCAAGGGCAATATAGATCAATTCTATATTCTAGCAAAAGCAGATATACTGTCAAGATTGAGATATGCTGCCATCATGACAGATACATTAGCAGAACACCTAGATCAATTTTATTAAATTTATATACTTTCCATCTCATTAACAAATGACTCTGGGCAGTTTATAAACATCATAAAACAGAGGTATAAAATATTAAAACATTAACTATGAAATGAACCAAAATTAAGAAAGTTAAAAACCAGGACCAAAATACTGTGGAGTAGTTATAGACTAAACGATAAAATGGGGATGATACAAAAATTGTTCCCTGTCAATGAAATTCAGACCACTGTCACCTAACTTGCCCCCAAACCCTTATGCTTTACTGAACCACAACAGGGATATATGTAGCACAAAGAATTCTAACCAATCTCAAATAGTACCGTAACCCTCAAACATAATGACAGTAATAACAATCCTTTCTCTCCATTGGTGAAGGGGAAAATCTGTACTGACAAAGCACTGTGGATTTCATCTTTTACTTGCTCACCTGCTTCTATCTACGTCCAAAGCTAGCTTTCCAGTTGCTTGTTATTGGGGCAGATAACAGCACTCCATCATAGAACTCTCAGTGAAAGGGCTTTATTTGTCAATTACCTCATGACTGATAGAAGAGGCCATCAATATTTGAAAAATGCTGTATTGATTTAAAAATGTATTGGCTGAAACTTAATTGTACAATTATACAATTTCTCACTTGAAGTAAATCAATAGGTCTTACTTGCAAGCAAGACGATATCCACTAATGACAGAAGTCGGATGAATTTTCTGTTTCACCAATTCATCTGCATTTTTCAAAAGTTCTGCAGCAACAATTACCTATGAAAGACAACATTTACTTTAAAACTATTCTGTGAAAAAGTTATGTCCTTGATACAAGCAGTAAAAAAAACAAAAATAAAAAACCCACATAAATTTCACAAGTTGCATTTGCTTCAGGAGGCAGAGCTATTCAATTTACTCTAACACATGATTCAAGTTACAGGTAAATAGAACTTTTTGTTTTGAATACTGTTGAGACTGAAGTTCTGTAGAACATCTCATTTTCTTGGAAATTTTCAACATTGAAAGAACTATATTATATTCCCTATGATCATGGAATATAATCAAAAATTAATCAGAAGCCAGGGAGATAGGATGAACCAGCCAAGACAAAAAATAATCTGAAAATAATTTTGCCACTTTGAAGGCAAGGAAGTACACTGTTAGTTGACAATTTAGATGCTGTTGACTAAAAGACTGAGCCAGAATAGCCAAGAACATTAGCATGTACTTGTAAAAATATCCCAAGGGGACCTCTCTCGGGAAGAACTACTCTAGTTACCTTAGGAGACAACATTTTCTGGATTTAAATTCTTGCATCACAAACTATTTAATCCATCATTAATGTTTAAAATGATTACGTGTTATCAGTTTTGCATTTCATTTAGCAGGGTGGCAAGACTAAGAAAGCTCTAGCTACAGACAAGAAATTAAAATCTATTAGTTGCTCACAATTGTCACAATTAAATTGTGATGTTGATCACCTCACAATTGAACAAATACATGCCTTCTTTTTCTGAAAATAGCCCTTGGTTCGTTATAGTAATTGGGACCAGGAACATTGTCACTAAGTGATGTGGTCATAAAAACACATTCACATGATCATGGCAACTTACAAAGCCATTTCCAGCTGCAGTTGCTAGGTGAATCCCATGCAGTTGCAGCATCATAGTCCCACGATCACCATTTGCAATCTCCTGCTGACTTCTCCATTGACTGTGCTGGTGGAAGCCAGCAGTGAAGATCATAAATAGTAATCATTTAACTCCGGGACCCTGTGACCATTGTAATTTTGAGTCGGTTGCCAAGCACCCAAATCATGATCACATGATTGCAGGGGACACTGTGACCACCATGACTTGAAAAACTGGCCATAACTCTCCTTGTTCAGCATCATCGTATCTTCAACAGTCACTGAACAAATACTTGAGGACTACCTGCTTAGAGTTTAAATTATTCTATAATATGTTCTGCCACTTAATGTAGGAAAAAGATATTGTTAAGTCTTCTCCTTCAGACTTTGGCAGTTATTCCTTTATCCCATAAGCATAGCCATTTATTTTGTAGAAGAAATAAATGGTAGTTAAATGGGAAAGTTTTATTTCATTTTTAGAGGCAAACTTAAGTAGCCCTGAAAATGGATTCAGAATTTAGCTTCTCTGAAGATACATCACACCAGTTCTTCGTATCCAAGTGAAACTGTATTTTAACTGAAGACAGTGCTAGAGCTAATTATGCTGTTTCGATACGTGTTTGCCATTGTTGAAAGGGGCACAAGTTAATTTCACATACTTGCATTATAAAATGTAAGTTTTAAATACTATTAATGCTACTTGAATGTTGACACGGTCACGAGAGCATATAATATAGCAATACATACCACAGAGGTAGTCCCATCTCCAACTTCTTTGTCTTGCAATTCTGCTAGTTCACACAGTACTTTTGCAGCAGGATGTTCTACCTCCAACAACTTCAGGATAGTTGCACCATCGTTAGTTATGGTCACATCCTAATATTCCAAATACACAATAGTCATTCATGTAGCTTAATATCATTTGGGATCATGTAGCTTAATATCAATTGGAATATAAGTAATTGCCTTTTAATTAGTGATGTTTTTAATTAGTGATGTATTTATCCATCATATAATTGTCTAACAATCCAACTGTAGCTTAATCTATGCTCTAAACCCCATTTTTGTCAATGGGCCTGGTGACTATAAATGGAGGCAAAGCTGTTGATGCCATGTGAGGTGGGAGTGGAGGGGATTATACGGTGGTTTTAAAAAAATTTGTAACCCACCCAGAGCCACCTATGTGAGTCAGGTGGCTATATAAATGTATTAAAATAAATGTATAATATCCTACTGTCCTTATTAAGCTCTAGAATTAGTATTTAGTTTCACCCCACCCTTTTTTAAAATAAGTAACATACCTAATCCTCCCTCCTCTTCCTATTTTGCATGCAACCAGTACCCCCTGAAATGGGTTAGGCTGACTGTGACTGGATCAAAGTGATAGAAATTATTTTCCTGTTATGGAATCATCAGTTTGAAAGTACCTCTATCAAACTGAAGCCAAAGAAGCACCCCTCTTTCCCTGTAGCAAAGGAAAAGAGTGAGAGAGCATGCATGCCATCTTTGGATCATACCTGGAATACTACTGGCCAAAAGTTTATTTTTATTTTATTCTATTTGTTTCTATTTTAGAAATACAGTACAAAGTTAAAAATAAATGTTGACTTAATGAGGCAGTCCAAAAACTGCTACCAAGGCCTTTTTTAAATACTAGTTTGGCTATTTGTGAGATTTTTGAGTATCTTAGGCTACTTTTTTGACATCTGTGTGAAGACTACATACAGATGTAGGGGTAAGAGATTTTTTCTTCTTTCCCAGATCAGGGAGACATAAATGGGAATGCTGGGGTGGAGGAAAACCCTGACTATCCATCCTCCACCATGTTACTTGGCACCTTGAATAGAACGACTCCGCTTTCTAATTTTTAAAATTAAAACAAATTATTTTCTATTGGTAGTTTCAAAAAAGAAGATCTACTTACACCAATGTCATCCACCAGCATTTTATCCAAACCAACTGGACCCAGTGAACTCTTTACAATATTGGCAATTGAAGCAGCAGCTGTAACTGTTTCAACAAAACAGATTTTTTTTCTTCAAAAGCAGAATTGTTTCCTAAAATTTTAACTGATGGAATTCAAGTACTAAATATATGCTTTTAAATATTTTAAAAATAGAAAATAGATTTGGGCAATAAAACTGGCAATTACTACTTTGTTTAGGTTTTAACCACTGTCTCATTTACACACTAATAATGTATTTGTAGTTGCATTTGAAAACAGACTGTATGCTGTAACTTACACAAAGCAGTTGTTTTATACACAGGCCATAGTTTGTGATCCAACCATTCAGTTTATCATAAGCAAAATTTAGGCCATTATGAAAATTTTTATGGAAAATTAACTTCAGGTTCTTTGCATCATGTACCAAAAAAGGAACAACATGATTCAATCTTAGAAATATCGTACTTGTCTTTGTAATGATTTGTTCTGCCATTTCATATAGAAAGAAGTTGGTATTCATTCTTCTCCATCAGACTATGACAGATATTTATTTATCCCATAAGGATTATCTCTTATTTTGTAGTGCAAATAAGAGGCAGTACAATGGGACAGTCTAACACCTAGCAATTTATTCTGGAACTATTTTAACAAGAGAAGTTATGACAATCCAGTAGACTGAAATATAAGAGCATCCTTTTTTTAAAAAAAACCTCTCATACATACTTGGATAATCAAAATCTATTTTTTAAATTGTTTCTTAACTCTAAAACAAGATGCATAAATGCATATCACCACAGGAGCCAGAATAAAAGAGACAGCATTTACAGAAGTTTTCTTCTCAAACATGTCACTCCTAAAGCAGTCCCATCCTACAGCCGGTTTCTTGGTTACCACATGGAAACATGTTGTTTGCTTAACACTACAAAAGTGGTTTGTCACTGTCTTAAACTTTAGAACTTTAATTGCAATCGAATCCTGAGATTTAATAATCAACTGAACCCAGTCCAGTTATTTTCTACAATAGCCTGGTTCTGCATATTATTTCTTCCAGGAACAGAAAGAGACAGATATTTAAATAGAAACTGTGGCAAACCCCTTTACAGATATGTAGGTCTCTGAAATATATTTTAGAAATCGAGGCATGTAAACACCTCTAACTTCAGCAGAAGAACTAATATTCTTCATGACATATTTTGATAGGACATAAAGTAGTATCTGACTCTGAAAAAAAATGGTGTAAAAGTTAAGGACCCAAACACTTCAGCTATAAAGCTTACTTTTAAACAGCTGAATATATTCACTATGGTTTCTACAGCAATTTTAAAATGCTCAAAGGCTACTGATAACTTATCTTCTCCCCCAAAGAAATTCTGCATCCTGGTGGACTTAACACTGCTTCTCAACCACCAGTGTACTACAGGTAGTCCTCCACTTACGACCACAATTGAACCCAAAATTTATGTTGCTAAGTGAGAAAGTTGTTAAGTGAATTTTGCCCCATTTCATGATTTTTGCTGCCACACTTGTTAAAGTGAATCACTGCAGTTGTTAAATTAGTAACACGGTTAAGTGAATCTGGCTTCCCCCACATTGACTTTGCTTGTCAGAAGGTCCCAAATGGGAATCACATAATCCCAGGACACTACAACCGTCACAAACGTGAGTCATTTTGCCAAACATCCAAATGCAAATCTCGCGACCATGGGGGTGGCTGCAATGGTCACAAGTGTGAAAAATGGTCACAAGTCACTTTTTTTTCCAGTGCTGTTCTAACTTCCGACGGTCACTAAGCGAACTGCTGAAAGTCGAGGATACCTGTATAGGGAAGCGACCCAGTCACTAAACCCACCCATTCATACGGGGCGTGACTCAAGTTCTCCCACGTGGGAATCAGGGATCACTGTCAGTTGCAGTGCGGACAGAATCGGTCCGCGCTTATCTCAGGTCTAAATGGAGCCCAGCCAGAACCGAACAGGGGGAAAAAAAATAAAGGACTGGATTGTTCCTAATGCGGCCCCTTCTTCCTCATCCCCTCCTGCAACACCTTCTTCCCTTTCGGGTTAATCAAGCACACGTGCGAGCCGGCCGGCCTACCTGCCGGCCCGCCAGCAACCACTGCTTCCGCCGGGCCGACTTCGCACCCAGACCCGGCCCCAACCTACTCGGGACCACGAGTTGAGGCAGCAACGGCCGGTCTCGTTTGGATGCCCGCGCCCAACTTTCCACCCGCCGCAGACGAACGGCGGAGGAACCGTTAACTCTCCGGCGACTCGAGCTGCGGCGGCTTATGGGGACCCGAGGGAAGCTTTTCGAGAGTTTACCGTTTTGTGTCCGGATGTTTTCGCCGGTGCTCCGCTCCCCAAAAACCGCCAAAGGCCCCTCCAGCGCCATTTTCCTGGACAAAGAGACCGAGGCCGTAACGAGCACGAGCCTGCAAGAGATTGCGGACGGCGAGGCGAGGTCTTTTGGGAAGCTCCGCCCCCTCGCGACCTATAAGCCTATCGGTGGATTAGACACGAATCAGTCGCCCGGGAGCGTCGTAAAACTAGCGTGATTTGAAGAGAAAGGAAACGAACTTCCCCTGCTCGGCCCGTCGGGTCTTGGAGGACGATTGGTGATCGGGCAACAAACGACCCGCCCTTTTTTTCGAGGAACAACCAATGAGAACAGACGGGTGGGGTCAATGCGTTCTAGAAGATTCTAGCGTGGGTGAGGGTAGTCGCTTCTCCTTCAAAGGGCGTATTAAGCGCTGCTGCCAAGTGGCAGTCTCGCCAGTTTAAAATAAATAAAAAGAATGGTCTATAAAAAGAAACAGTCAATGTCGTCTTTGGTTCTTATAACAGCTGATGAAAGCTCCATTTCGCAAAGGCTTTTTAAAACTCTGAAATCAGGGAAGCTCGGTACATAACGCGTTAAAAAAAATGCGCAATCACATGGTCTGTCTCCAAGGTTGCACGGGATACGAATGAAGTGTTTCCTTTGGCTCTCAAACCCACAGAGATAGGGAAAGGAAAAAAAAAGGAAAAGCGGCGTTTCAACAGTTACATACTTAGAGGCAACTGAACTTTTTGGTTTTTCTTTGAAGGCGTTTCGCTTGTCACCCGAGAAGCTTCTTCAGCTCTGACTGAAACGTCTTCAAAGTTCAGTTGCCTCTTGAAAAAGCACCCAAGGGCAATTTCAACTGAAACTCAGAATTTCTGCTCGATTAAGATAACACTGGATGATTTTCTAATATTGGGTGAAAAAAGCAATGCTATGTCTCAGTAGAATCACTCCGTCAATATTGCAAATTAAAGGGGTTAAAATCGAAAGATTTAAACGAGGGGCCTTTCAAACTTGGCAGCTTTAAAGACTTGTGGACTTCAACTCCCAGAACTCCTCCTCCAGTCATGTTAGCTCAGGAACTCTGGGAGTTGAAATCCACAAGTCTTAAAGCTGCCAAGTTTGAAGACCCTTGATTTAAACGTTTTATAAGTTATGAATTTCCATCTTCGTTATGATAACTGGGAACCAGTTCGGTGGTGTAGTTAAGGCATCAGGCTTAAAAAGCGTGAGTTGTGGTCCTGCCTTCGGCACAAAGCCAGCTGAGTGACTTTGGGCTGATAAAACGTCACATTCTGTAGGAAGTTAGTGGACATAAATAGTTGTTTATTGCATTGGATTATCTCCAAAGCACCAGGACACGGAGTAACGGATTTACTGACACTAACAAATTCATCCATGTTTTGATGCAAGGTCTCCGCTTGTTTGCACTTCACTTAATTTTACTTCTTTTAGAAGCCTATAAAATTTGCTGTTGAACACCATCCATAAATCCAGCGATGTTCTTCAGAATATGTTGAGGTCTTTTGATTTCTTTAAAACCCACCATTCGCAAAAAAACAAAGCATTAGTTATAAAAGAATATTTTTAAAAATAACTCCGTGGACTCCTAAGGCGTGGGTTCTTAAGAGGGCACAGAACAGAGGAAATAGCATAGGAAAACATTGCTGTATAGAGAGATGATGGAAAAGTTCCTGTTTTAAAAATCAGAAACTTTTCCATTCCTTTTTGCTATAGCAACGTTACTATAGCAACGTTTTTCAAACATACCGGTTGGACAATGCTAAGAATTAAAGTCCTCGTATCTTAAAGTTGCCAAGTTTGAAAAACGCTACTCTGCAGTTACAAATCTATAGCCACGTTCATTTGCGTTGTTATTGGTTTATAGAGCTATTCTAGAGGAAATGAAACGGATTAATATGTGGCTGACCAATCAGGCTTTCGATTTCCTTTTTTCTTTTTTTAATGAAAACCGAAAGAGACCATGGGAAAAAAAACATGCAAGGTTCAACAGAGGAAAAGGTGGCGCCCCCCAGCTTCTTGTAGGTCCGGCTAGGTCCCTTCCTGTTTAGTTTTCCCAGGCGCGATGGCGTTCAGGAGGTTGGCTCCGCCGCTGAGCAGGGCGGCCAGGACATTCGAGGAATCCGAGCACGGTAGGCGACTCTTTGAGTTTCAGATTTTTGGTGGAGAAGCACGGGTCTTTAATATGACATTCAGAAACGTAGGGAAGGAGACTGAACGGTTAAGTCAGCGAGAGGTTTTCTCTCTTCTAACTTTTTTTTGCAGGGGTCTTTTTCGGTACAGTAATGTTGTTATTCTTATTTTTTGAGGTTGAATCCGAACAGCGGATTCTAAAGCTGCCCCCTTGGAAGTAGGTCCCTTTCAAAGTCTACACAAGAATGCAGCTCCTGCGATTACCAGAAGATTTTGACAGGCGGCCATCCTTAGCTGCTTACTTTCTGGATGGTTTTAACTTGAATTGCAGGCAAAATGCTGAATAAAATTATGATAGTTGTACTTCGGGGAGCATTAACTTAAGGGAGAAGGGTTTGTTTTGCTGTAGGTGGTGGTGGGCCAATCTAGAAATAAACATTTTGCAGTTAAATAAACATTTAAGGGACATCTTTGCAGCCTTTCTAAATCACAAATTAGAAACGATGTGCCAAGAATTCTTTAATCAATGGGAATACAAAATGTATTGATAGTTTAATGAGATTCAGCTTGCTTAAATGAACAATATTAAGCATTTTTATCTGTTTTCCTTATCCCCACTTCACCATCAGTCTATGAGTTTAGTACATTTATATATTATACTGAATAATCTTTTTGTATTCTTGGTTGTTTTCTAAGTCCTTTAAGCATACATTTATTTTTCTTTATTTTCTTGCAGGAGTTAAATTTAATTCTTCTGTTCCCAATTCCATACCTCTGCCTGATGAAGTGGATACAAGAGAAAATGAGATTGTTGCTCCTGAGTTCACAAATAGGAACCCACATAATTTGGAAAGATTGGCTATAGCAAGAAAGGATCTAGGTTGGAAAACCTCATGGCCAAAACGGGACTATTGGTACAGGTAAATGAGAACAATGCAGAAATAACCTATGTTCAATAATACAGAACTTCACTTAATTTTGAAGAATTCTTTTTATCAAATATTTATTCTATTCTGAAGAGGGCAAATATGTTGTTGGTGATACTCATGTTGTCGGGCTCTCAATCTTTTCTGTCTTAATGTTCATATGAATCTGTAGCAGTTCGTTTGCTTTTTGATTGATTCCAAATTCCCAATATTGATATTGGAGCTTTTTTTGACTACTAGTTGTAGATCCCTTTTCATTATTATTATTATTTAAATTTATATTGGGCCCAATGCCCAGTGATCCTGGATGGTTTATAAGTGATTTAAAACATGAAGAAGATGACAAAAAATAAGAAATAAAGAAAAGAGTAGAAATGGCTGAATAACAAGCTGGAAACAAAAGCAAACGCAAACAACCTAGAATAAAAGGAGATTACAAAAGGCTCGGATAAAGAGCCTGGTCCCTTGGAAACACCAGCAGAATGGGGAACATTCTAATCTCAAGAGGTAATCTCACAGTAAGGGTGTTGTGACAAAGAAGGCACACTTCCAGAGTATTAATGGATGACATTGTTTAATTGAAGGACTTGGAGCATGCCAACCCTGACAGATTGAATCAGTTGGCTAGATATTATGGGAGACAGATGAACCCTCAAGTAACCAGGCCCTATGATATGTAGGACTTTATAGGTAACAATTAGCACTTGAATCACACCTGGAAGCCAACTGGCCACCAATGCAGCTCGTGAAGCAGAGGCATTATATGGGCATACTGAGATACGGTCATCATTGTTTGTGTCGCTGCATTCCATTAATTGAAGCTTCTAGATGGTCTTCAAGGACAACTCCATGTAGAGTGTATTGCAGTAGTCAAGCCATGAAATAACCAGGGCGTGATTGATTGTCTAAAGAGCTATTTTAGCTATTTTATTCCTCTTATCAGTTTGCATTATACAGTTCCCTACTCTTTTCTGCCTGTTGACAGCAATACCTTCTGTGAATATAGGAAGTTATAGAGCAACTCACATAGGTAGCCAATATATTGTATTTTTAATTCACTGGAAATTTCTGCACTTGCTTTACATACAGTGGTTCTGAACCTGTGATCCGTGGACCCATGGGATGGGTGCAATCTCATCACGGGTCTGCAAAGGCTTGAATAAATATTATGATTTAAATCTTAAGTCTTGAGGGTCTATGGCAACAAAAGGTATTTAAAAGGGTCCGCAGTGAAGAAAAAGTTGAGAACCACTGTTACAGTGCAAAACATATATTTTCACAGCCTGTGGCACCTGCCAAATCATGAAGTCTGTTGCAGTACAGGAGTCCTCGACTTACAACCACAATTGAGCCCAAAATTTATGTTGCTAAGTGAGAAATTTGTTAAGTGAGTTTTGCCCTTTTTATGAACTTTCTTGGCACATTTGTTAAGTTAATCATTGCAGCTGTTAGTAACATGATTGTTAAGTGAATCTGGCTTCCCCATTCCCCATTTTTCTTGCCAAAGGTTGCAAAAGATGATTGCATAACTCTAGGACACTGCATCAAAAATATGAACCAGTTGCCAAGCATTCAAATTTAGATCACACGGCCACAAGGATGCTGCAATGATTGTAAATATGAAAAATGGTCATAAATCACCTTTTTCAGTGCCATTGTAACTGAACAGTCACTAAACAAACTGTTGAAAGTCAAGGACTGTATTCCTGTTTATAGTGTACATTTGAAATATACTTCAAGACTGTACAATTTACCTTGTTTAAAATAAATTTGTTGATACTTGAGATTTCTGTCAGGAGACAGAACATATAGCCTGTAATAGTCCACATATTATTTCAGCCATAATGTTTTGAAATTATATTTATTTTCTTGAATCTTTTAAATTCTTTTTCTGATTCTGCCCTCTTTACAGATGCACTAATGAGATACCTATGATGGAAAATATAGTTAAGGGAAACAATTATTGCACTAAAAATTGAATTTAAAAGTAAAGGTTTGTTGTTTTGGGGGGATCTACAAGAGCCAAAGAGACGTGGAGCTCACTTGAGGATCTACAATCACAGAAGTTTCCGCAGGAAATCCAAACTTAACAGCAGTTCCCATTTATTTCAAAGGAATGATTCTGTTTTCATCAGTGCAGCATATATGCATGCAAGTATGCATGTTAATTCATTTGTAATGGCTTTTGTGCCACTCACTTGCCAAAAGTGTTAAGTAGCTTACATCTACCAACACATAGAATTAAAATCAATAAAACAAAATGAGCAAGTATTACAGAATATAACATTTGATATGCCATCTGCAAGGGATAGATTAGTCTTCAAATCCCTCAAATGTTTTGTTGAAAAGCCATATATGTTTGACCTTATGAAAGCCCAACAAGAGGGTTGTGGTCCAATTATCCAGAGACAGGCTGTTCCACATAACGGAGGCATCATTTTCTGTTTATAATTAAATTAATGTTTGAAAAGGGAAAGAGAAGTTTACAAATAATCCGAGATATGTAAAATTTCAGATATGAGACATAAGATTTACAAGTACAGAACTATATGAATTTTTGTTATTGCGTGTGAATTTCTCTGATAGTAAAACAGTAACATTTTGTTTTTCATATTTAACCATTCAGGTTACGATTGGAAAAAACCCAAAAACATGTGAAAGGCTACATTGAACATTGCAGCGGTCATATTGTAGTCTCTGCTTCCACTCGCGAGTGGGCTATTAAGAAGCATCTTTATAAAACAACAGGTGTGGCAGCATGTGAGAATGTGGGGCGTGTATTAGCACAACGTTGTCTTGAAGCTGGAATCAACTTTGTGGATGACAAGGTTATAATTCCATGGGAAAAACGTGGCGAAGGGGCAAGTTGATTTTGTTTTTCTTACTTTGGTTGCTACTTATCCTACATTTTATGTTCTTGACCATAATATTGCACAGCTTACTCATAGCATGGTTTATGGCCAAAGTATTAAAAATGTAAATATCAATGACTGCTTAATGTCAGAGTTGGCATACCCTCTTAACATGAGAATTACATTATTTGGGAGGAGAAAGGAATTAAGAGAACTGTAATTCACTGTGTATGCTGAAAGTACCAATGGAACTGACAAAATTAACAGTTGTCTTTCTTTTTAAATGAAAATAGCTGAAACGTTTCAAGCAGGCTATGACTGAAGGTGGTGTTGAACTGAAAGAACTTGAAAGAATTTATGATAAGTATGGTAATAAGAAGCTTCCCAGAGAAGTACAGCCTCAGAAGCCTGCAGTTCCATCCTTGGAGGACAGTCAATCACATACCGCTCTTAATACATAATACCATTAAACCTTTTTATATTAAATAAAAATCCAATAGATACACAACTGCTGGTGACAGTTTTTTGTTTGCTTTCTTGTTAACTATTTTCATAAAATAACAGTATAAAATAATAACCTGCTACAGGTGGTTCCCTAGCCAATGTGTCTATCTTTTTAAGAAATAAATAGCCAATATCGTTATTTCTCTTTAAAAATAAATGGTAGATCTGGTGTGCACTCACTCACCTGCAGTAAGGAAGGGCTCTTTTATTCCCTTTTGCTTTTTAAAATAAACCACTTGACTGTGATGGGTGATTTCTTTTAATGGTAGAAAATTGTTTTGTTGCAAATAGGTATATATCAGATTTCTTTCGACAGTGTTTAAAACTTTCGCTGGTCCACAAAAGTGATTTAATATATTATGATCCACTTACTGGAAAATGTTGGAAGATGGTGTTTCAAAATTCATTCTGGACCTTAAGCCAGGTGGGATTGATTAAATTCTAGCAGAGTCTGACACATTTTCTGCTGAGTCTGGAAGTAATAGGTTTCATCTCTGTAACAGAAACTTGATTAGGACTATCAACTAACCTGCTCTGCAGTATCTTCATTTGTCTTTTTTCTAGCAAAGTTTCCCTCATAAAACAAAGGATAAGAGCTACTCGGCATAAAGAAAAGAGCTTTTATTTGGATTATACCACCATATCAAGTTACTTTTATCTTGCTCTTTGGGGGAGGGGGAATCTCACAGCTATTTGCCTAGATTGCCCGTCATTATTACCATGGCTTTCTGGTCTACTCAGAAGATACCATTTAAGAGGCCTTCTTCATTGCTACAACTAGAGAAGTTAGTTAAAGAAAACAAAATACATATGATTTTACCTCATTCTCAAAGACTGTGGACACAATATATCAGCAAGATACTACATTAAGTCAAGGCAGTGCAATTTTTATTTTAGTAAGGTAATTAAGCAGCCCTTAATTGATCTTACAATGCCATTTAAACATACCTATTATGAGCACAAAAGGAGAAAAAAACCTGCAAGAATACAGGTAATCGTAGACTTACAACCACAGTTGAGCCTGAAATGTATGTTGCTAAGGGAGAAATTTGTTAAGTAAGTTTTGCCCCATTTTATGACTTTTCTTGCCAGGTTAAGTGAATTGGCTGTTAAATTAGTAACAAGGTTGTTAAGTGAATATGGCTTACCCCTTGACTTTGCTTTTCAGAAGGTGGCAAAGGGGGATCCCATGACCCTGGGACACTGCAATGGTCAGTTACCAAGCACCTGAATTTTGATCACATGATCATGGGGATGCTGCAAAGGTGGTAACTCTGAAAAACGGTCATAAGTCACTTTTTTCAGCACCAGTGTAACTTCGGTCAATATATGAACTATTGTAAATCGAGGCCTACCTGTATACATGTATATGATTTATCACATAGCTTTATGTACACCAAGAGCTTATGCAATGAACACAAATTCCTTGTGTGCCCAATCACACTTGGCCAATAAAGTACTCTATTCCTATTCCCATTTCATTCTAGGTCCAGAGTCGCTGAGTGTCATGTGGCATAGAAATTCACTCAACATTAAGCTTAGCCTTATTTCATACTTAAATATTATCGAACTCAGAATACCTACAAGGCAAAAACATGTATATAACCCGGTTAATTTTCTAAATAGCCGATCTGAATTTTAGCCAATAAACGTTTGTTCAAGTGGTTCCTCGGCCCCTTATATCAGCGACGGAATTTAGGCAATATCCCAAGCGTTGCTTTCCTAGATGGACAACGAAAAAGCACCAATGACCGGATTCAGACAATCATTTCCAGCGATCGGGGAACGCGGAAAAGTCTTTAAGTGCGGAGGGGGGGCGGACGGAGTAGCAAATAAGGCTGGTTCCGCCCCCTTCAGCCTCCAAAGAGGAGCGGGAAGTTGATTGAACCGCAAAGGCAGGAGGTGGCCATGCGGCGGAGAGAAAGCAGCCTGGGCGGGATGGATGTGGGGGCAGCGCAGTTTCCAGAAATGTTGCCTTGGTTAGAGGAGCTTGTCCTGGGCTGCGACTTTGTTGGTGAGGCGGGGATGTGATATGGAGGGTGAAACTTTTCCCATCTTGAATAGGTTAACTACGAAATTGGGCGGCCCTGTTGTTCACACACGTCCACGCTTATTTATCCGTGTTAATTTTGGTCTCAGCTGCTGTACGGATGACGCGCTCCTCCTTAAACTTTGAGAAGTGTTTTTAAACGGAGAAAGCTATTATTGATCCCAAGGAAGTTGCTGGATACACTTCAGGGGCTTACCAGGATCTGGCTACTGTAGATGGGGGACTGGATCTCTGATTGGATTCTCACTTGGCCCTTTGGATGACTTGCAGGCCGGGTTATGGAGCCAAAAGACGACATATGAGATAGAAAATAAAACACACATCCAGCCAATGTAATTTGTACACCATGATTATGTAAAATCAACGGTGGCTTGTTAAATAGCTGATGGAGCAAATCATGGTTTAGTATATGTGATCACAGTCATGATCTCAACCTACTTTACAGAGTTGTTGTAACAAGGATAGATGAAGAGGATGTAAGCAAGGTTGATGAATATTATGAAAATAGGTATCTGTATGCTGCTGTATAGATTATGCCTTCTGATTTTGGAAAGGTCATAAATTTGTTATTGTAGAGAAATCATTGCAGAGCTCTTTTATTTCCATCCTAACCAATATGGGATTTTGAGAGTTGTAGCAAGATCAGTACAGCGTTTTCTTAACAGACCTTTAAGTATTTAATTCCAAGAAAGCTCCCAGGATTATGTTGAGTCCAGTGATACTCTGCAAGAGGAGCAAAAATATTGCATTGTTTCGTGGTTTAGAAATAAGATATTTCCTAGGGCAAATGTGTTGCTCTAAATTTGCAAAGTTTGCACTTAACTATTCCACAGTAAAATAAATCCTTTAGTCATATTTTTTCCATAGTGTGATTATTTGAAGAGCTCTGATCTGGCATCCTTCCTTCTCTATGGCATCCCATATCTGAATCTTATAGTTTATAATAGAAGGGTTGCTAATGTTTTAAATTGACTTATAAAGACAAGAATTTTACTCCAACTGATATAAAAAGCACATTGAAGGGTGTATTAAATGCATTACCATAGAATACTGAGAAAATACTGCAAATGATGGACAAAAATCTGGTGTGGTGCATTAAAATATTTATAATTGAAATCACTTTACTGATCATGGAGAAATCCCTCAATCCCTGTTTTAAAGTTTAGGAGCATGTTACTACTACTACTATACCACACACACACACACACACAATTTATTAATATATTCAATATGAATTATGAATAGCATAAAAACCTACATAGGTAAGATTGAGATATATGAATTAAATAAAACTGTATTCATCATTTAATAATAGTGGAAGGCACATGTTCTTTCTATTGCAGGCCTTGATATGGAATTCACAGGTTTGCATTCTGACAGTCAGCCTAGGTAAGCTTGTTGAAATAAATATATTTTCTAGTAATGTCCCCATAGAAGTTAGAAAGATGATGAACAACATGGAAATCTTTCATATCTTTCTTTTCCCCAGTCTCTTTGATTTACCTGCTGAGTGGTATCGGAAAGGCAGACAGAGTGTTCAGCGGTTTACAGTGAATCAACTTGGTGAGCTCTTCTGGTTTCTAAAACATAGGTTTTAAGATTGCTTAAAATGTGGCAATCAAAAGTTAGAAACCGTATCTGAACTAAAATCCCTTTCAAGATCATCTTAATTTCTCAAAAAAAAAATAATCTTAAAAGAATACATTTATATACCTTTCCTCTTTCCCAAGTGTATTTTGAGATATATCTATTAAAGGAACTTTTTTTGGGGGGGGGGGGATTAAGCTACATACAGTATAAGAGTGTAGAGAATGACCAACCCCTGTGAAGGCTCATGGCAGACAAACTACCCCACATTCACCCAAGATGTTAATTCACAAATCCCCTACACATAAGACCAACACATATGCTCCCAAATAGAACATAATCTGATGATATATACAATAATCCATAATCCATTCCTGAGGATGCTAGTTAACATAGAAGTTGGGCAAAAAACCCCACAAAGAAGACTCTGATCAGCATATTGCTGCGCAATAAATTGAATTTTTTTCCCTGTTAGGTTTGTCCATATTTTACAAGGGGATGTCAAATGAGTAAGTAAATTGTTTCATTGTCAATTATATTTATCTGATGATAACTTTCGGGTCTTCCCTGCCAGTTAGCTAGCCTTAATTATTTTTGTTAATTTTTATAGGTATATTGCACATTCGTATAACTTCTTCCTATTCCCTGCCACATTTGGCCAAATGGATTCCGAGTTCTCCTGCCAAACATCTAGTATTCAATTCCTGTCTCATTATGACTTTGACTATAATAAGGTATATTTTCTGTTATTTAATAGATAGGCAAGAATTTAAGTAGGAAAGAAACTAGATTTCGGCTTTGCCCTTAAAATGCTGTTGATATGCAGTATTTTATTTTATTTATTTAGTTGATTTGTCAATTGCTTACAAGATAATAGGTATAAGTATAAACATTAGTAAGAATACAGGAAATAGGTACAAATAAATGGGGACAATAGGACAGGGACGGTAGGCACAATGGTGCACTTATGCATGCCCTTTATAGATCTCTTAGGTATAAATATAATAAAATATATTTTCAACATTTAATTTCCAGTTGAGTGGTATAGATTAGGGGTATCAAACTCAAGGCCCACAGGCCAGTTTCAGCCCGCGGAGTGCTTAGATTTGGCCTGCGGGGCCGTCCTGAAAACAGCAAAGGACTGGCCTGCAGTGCCTCTGTAGTGAAAACAGAGCTCGTAAGTGCCATGTGCGGCCTTCCTGGGCTCTGTTTTTGCTGGCAGAGGGATGCAGGATGTCAAGCTGGCCATGCTCACTTGGCCCCCCGAGGTCAAACACAACCCTGATGCAGCCCTCAATGAAATCGAGTTTGACACCCCTGTTATAGATAATTTTTATCACTGTCAATATTCCAGCCCCCATTGAATTGTTTCATTCTTTCTGTGAGGTCAGAACAGGGCTCCTGTCTCAGGAAGGAGAAGATCCAGCATTTGATGAAGACTCCTAGTAGGTTTGTAACTGGCCAATTCCCCAGAAAGATGTCTGGAAGTTGAGTTACAGCAACCGGACTACTTTTCTTTTTTTAGTTTGAAATGTTTCACTGCTTATCCAAGTAGCTTCTTCAGTTTGACAAGCAGTGAAATGTTTCAAACTAAAAAAGAAAAGTCCATTTGCCATGACTTAACTTCCAGAAACTCTTATCTGGATAACTGAGAATCTTCTTCAACATTTCCACCCCCGAAAGACCATGGTGAATGTAGGGTAAGAGGTTAATATGGGATGGAAAGTTTAGCATGGGAGGTAACAGATTTTAGGGATTCTAAGCGTACTGATTCTCTATCATTCTATTTAAGTAGAATGATTTAGACCAGCCTTATACAGGAGTAAATGGTTCCTTTCTCCACCCTTTTTGTCAAACGGCTTGCAGAGTTTATCAGACTGGTAGATCATAGGATGAATTGTGCTTATCATCAGAGTATAAGTGATTGATAAATAGTACAAATGTTTTTGTTTTTCTTAAATCTTGAATTTTAATGACTACCTTATGATTTAATATATTAATGTGTTAATGTAATTAGAAGCCAAGCTGAGAGAACCTTTACTTGCTTTTACTTATCCTGATATTATACATGATTTTCTCTTAAGAGAAAACTATCTTGATGCCTGAATTCCATACTATGTAACACTATCTATTTGCCTTTAGTTTCTTAAAGATGGAATCCCTTATATGAATGAAACACAAGAGAAGAAACTTCAGCATCTGTTATCTGGTAATTGGATGGTCCAAAGGTAACCCTTTTCCACACGATTATTTCCACACTAATGTTGTGTTTTTTCTCCTGTGTTTCTTTATGCATTTAAGTAATTGGAGTGACAAATTCCTTCTTCTTAGAACAGTAGCTATCAGCCAATGGCACTCTACAAGAACTGAAATTCAGAAATAGTCTAACTGAGACTTCAGTTGTCATTTAAAGTCTTTAAAATGTGAATGATTAATATAATAAAAGGCCTCTAAACATACAGAAATCCTTTGTTGAAAAAGTTTTGTTTATATTGTATGACATACAGATTCTTTGGTAGATTTATTGATAGGCCTTAGGATAAATTAAAAAGCAATTCCCTGCTAGATAAAAGACCCAGGGTCTTAATTTCAGACATCCTCTTCTCACAGTCTTCCTCTAATTGTCTGCCATTCTTCCTGAATTTTTGTCTGTGTTCCTTCTCACATTTCTGTGGCCATTTTGCTTTTCTAGTCTTGTAAGTTGTTGCCTTTTATTTAACTTCAAATTCACAGCATTTGTTCTTTCTCATCTTCAGTATATGTTTTGTGCTGCATTAGACAGCTCACTACTCATATATTTTCCACTTCTGTCTCAGCTACCTGCTCTGTCCTTTTTGTTACAATTTTCCTAGAGATGGATTCGGTCTTCCTCATTACAGAAACATAACATTTTTATTTATTGTTTACATCAAGAAAAGTCATTGGGCTACTAATAAAAACTGTGAAGCATTGTGAAGGCATCTTGTTGTATGATAATTGGTATCTAACTCACCATTCTGTCTGACCAGTAAAGGCTGCTATGAGGAAAATGGGAGACGGGAGAATGAGATATGTTTGCTGCCTAATACATCCACAGATATAGACAGATATGAAACTTTGGGATGATAAAAAAATCATAGGACAACTAAGTTATTATTTGCTTTGGCCTCTGGAAGGCATCTTATTGAGAAGCTGGACCTTTTTAGAGATTTATTATTAAGAAATAGAGTTAATTTTCTGGGAACCTGAAGGTACGGAAAAGGCTGGGCTGGACAATAGTGTCATTCAATTGTCTTACTCTGCTTACTGTAGTTTTGATAAAGACAAGGTGAAAAAAGTGATTGATCAAGTAACTTGCTGGATATCCTCAGCAGAAGAGGAAGATTCTATGGTTCTGCATGATATATATGGTATGAATTAATTAAGATTCTTATATTTTTAAATTTGTTTATTGGTGCCTTGAAAATCTTTTTTTATATTCTTGGGTTTAGGGAGCAGTATTCACTTTAAAGGGGATAATTATAGTTTCGAACCATTCGAACGACATGTAATAAAGACTTTTGTGGAATGACTTGCTTTATGGTATACCTTGCAAAGGCAGTAATCTTGTCATAACCATCCCCCCAATCAAATTCAAATGTATCATTACAATTATTGATAGTATCTTTATAATTCTTCTGCCACCACCTGTCTTTCAGGAACTGCCTCACCTGGCTTTCTACCCCAACTCTGGACTGTGAGACAGATGTATTTCAGAGATTAAAAATTAAAAAAGTTTAATTTGTATCTGCAAAGCCACTTTGTGGCCATAGAGCATGCAAACACAGGGCTAAAGGATTCAGTCTTTCCCATACCCCGCATTAGGAATTAGCCCATAAGAGAGAAACAAAATCTTCTTTATTTTAAAAAGGAAAGATAAAACATAATTTAAAGTTGTTTAAAAATAAAATAGAAATGTATAGAAACAAAAAAGATTCCTAAAAGAAATACAATATTCTGGTAGACCCCTTTGCATTCTTAAAAATGATTGAGGAGTCCAGAGGGCTTTGTTTTATTTATGTTAGATCTATCAATATTTCCTGTGTTGCAAATTAAACCTGAGTATTTTAAATTATTTATTTAGTTATTTGACTTTGCAGGCCACCTGAAAGGTCTTGAAAGGGTCTTGGGGAATCCCCAGTGATCCTCAGATCACACTTTGAGAAGTATTAGCCTGGAGAAAGCAAGGATTTATTTTGGACATGCCTTCAGAATGCATAAATATAGGAATTATTTTAAGAGAAGTACAGAGAAATAAAAATATTCAGACTTTAGCACAACAAAGGAATATAAGCCAAGAATGTGGTATAGAATGTGGCTAAAACATATTAACCATTTCTACTGAAACAAAGTTCCCTTTTATCTCGAATTCGCCTTTTCTTTGGTTCCAAACTTGAAACAGGCTGTGAGGGGATAACAAAGACTCTCTTCTTTCCCAGCCTTGCTTCAGTGACTTTTTTGATATTTTGTCTCATTTCTCTTTCAAAACATCAAAACTCTTCCCCCCCACTCTTTGGGGGTGTGTGTCTTAATATGTATAATTTTTCTCCTTCATGAGTGTGTGTGTATTGGTAGTGTGGCATGAGAGAGACTTATTTCAGGGAGCTATAGCTATTAATATGTGTGTAATATACATATCTATGTGAAATAGTTCATAAACTATAACTCTATTCATGAGTACAATGTTTTAACAAAAGGGTCAGTGTTTTTGATATGGACATTTCCCTTCAAACTCTGTTTTGAAATGGTGCAGGGTTTTGTTTTGTTTTTTTGCATTGGGGAGAGGCTATAATTTTGAAAGTGTATATTTGTTTGCTATATATAGTTTGTTTTAGTGATTAAAATGCTGGACTAGAAACTAGGAGACTAAGTTTTAGTCCTGCCTTAGGCATGAAAGTCAACTGTGTGACTTTGGTCCATTTACTCTGTCTCAACTGAACCTACCTCACAGGGTGGTTGTGGGGAAAATAGGAGGCAGGAGAATTAGATACGTTTGCTGCTTAGTATGGCTACAGTAGATATGAAACCTTTGGGATGATAGAAATATATAAATACATAAATAAAAACGGTGGGATAACAATATAATAAGACTAGATTTGGCATTTTTATCCACCTCTTGAGTCCTTCTCTATCCCAGATCCTTGGGGAGGACTTGATGGATAGATAAAAATGTCAACTCTAAACATCTGGCTAGCCATACAACCAACCATAAGAATTGCAAAGCACAAAGACCTGCAAATAGAAGTAGAACAACTATGGCAAAAGAAAGCAAAAATATTCAATACTAATAGGCACCCTGGGTGCAATCCCAAAACATCTGGAGCACCACTTAAACATCATTGGCATTGACAAAATTGCCATCAGTCAATAGCAAAAGGCAGCTTTACTTGGAACAGTGTCAGGGTTCCAAGTAATACATCCATATAGCAAAGAAAACTCTGAGGTAGGTAGATTCCTCAAAGAATAGTTTTATTGGTTTTTACCTAATTAAAAGTAAAAGTTTTTCCCCTTCACCAATCAATCAGTCACATGGTCCAATCAGGGTGCTGTTCAGTTGTTGGGTAACATCACTCCTCTCTCTGACAGGTGTGAGAATGTCCTTAGTTCTCATGAGAATGTATTTTGTTTTGGCTACACAACCCCAGTTATCTCTATTCCCCCCTCCCTATCCCTCAGCTCCAGTGTGGCAACACTGAAGCTTCAAAATGGCTTCAGTCAGATCAGCTTCAGGGTTGACAGTATCTATGTCATTATGGTATCTGATGATACCGTTAACCCCATCAAATAACAACATTGGCTTATCTCGGCCTCAGGAAAGACTTAATAGGTGAATAAAAATGCCAAATCCAGTCTAAACAATTGGTTGATTGTGTGACCAACCATAATAAAAAATGTACTGAAAAAAGGGTAAGAAAATTTGTATGATTCTCATTTCTATTGGTATGTGTATTTCTTATGTTCTATTAACATTTTTCCTTGGTGTCTCCGCATCATTCAATTGTATAACTGCGATGAATTTCTCACTTAAATGCTTTAATGCAAGGCCGAAGAACCTTTTTAGACACAGAAAAATATATTGTAATAATACTATTTTCAACTTTCCATTATGCTATTTACACTTTGTCTTACAGGCTTTCAAGTAATTGAACTACAGCTCATTCTAAGAAAAGCTTTTCCAGATATTTGGACTATTCCTTTGGAAGACGAAAAAGTAAGTTTAATACTGTAGGATATTAGGTAAGATTGGTATATGTATTAAGATCCTCAAAGTCAGTCTGTCCCTGCCATTGTTTGTAACATTGAGATTTCTGACAAACGTTTAGCTGGGATTATACAAAAGTACTGTAGTTGTTAAATTAGGTTTGTCATATCACTAGGTACAGAACAAAGTTGGCTTATGATATAGCCTTGCAAATTACATAAATTACTTCTCTATTAGCTTATGCTATACTTGCTACATTAGTGGCTTATGCTATACTTCTCTATTAGCGGCTTATGCTATATGTAAGTGAAAATACTGAATATTGAAATAATCAACTATTTGAAATATAGAAGAAGAATAAAGGTAGTGATTGTCTTAAGGGAAAATTTGCAGTATAATTTTATAAAGAATTTTTGGGCTTTGTGTCATTGGACAAGTAGAACTCGATTAAACTGTGAAACCAGCTAGCATGAAATGAAAACAGATAAGTAGAACAGGAAAAAACGGATTGAAGAAGAGTAGAAAGTAATGAAATTTGGCATAAAGATATTGTTTTCAATGAACAGACAGTAATAACAAAGGTATTATTATTTTGTGACTTTCTATTTAAAATATTAATATAAGATTGTGACCCAAGGAATGGGGGTTAACTATTAATAAATGAAGTTATATTTTTCTAAAAAGGCATAAAAGTTTGAGCTAAGATTAAATGGGGAGTTATCTCTGAATGCTTAACTCTTTGTCCATTACACTAATTTTTCATCGATTCTACAAATTGTGTTAGTTGAATCTTGTAATTGGTTGTTAGATATCGCACTTCATTATTTACTTATTGAATACAAAAAAAGTATGCAGGAGAGTTTTCTTCTTTTAGATTTTGAAAATTTAAATACTTCTCATGCCGTAGAAACTCTTGAGTCTGTCTGTCTGTCTGTCTGTTTATCTATCTATCTATCTATCTATCTATCTATCTATCTATCTATCTATCTATATGGTATTCAGTTTTGTTTCGGGTATTTTCCCACGTCATTATAGTTGTGCTTTTAAAGTTGTAGCGATGTTTCGGCAGAATCTCATCTGCCATCATCAGGTTTCTGTATTGTGTTCGTCTGTGAGTCAGGCTTTCACAGCTGTTTCTTTTTTAAATTTGGTGCTAGCCTATGCTGTGCCAGAATGGTTTTTTCTTCATCCTGATTGGTTGGGAGTCTTGGTCTGTGTTTATTGGGCCAATAAACTGAAACGGCTGTGAAAGTTTGACTCACAGATGAACACAGTACAAAAGCCTGATGATGGCAGATGAGATTCTGCCGAAATGTTCTACAACTTTAAAAGCACAACTATAATGACGTGGGAAAATATCCGAACAAAGCTGAATACCATACATGTAAGTACCCGGAAAGTTTAAGCAAATATATATATGAAACACAGTATCATTCATATATATATATATATATATATACATATACATATATATATATATATGAATGATACTGTGTTTCTTGAGAATTTTAATACAAATAAAAAAGACTAAGCATTTGTGTGCTTTAAATTTTATTAATGCAATACTAAATGGAGTGAAATTATATAGATACAATTCTGCATATACATTTTGCATTCTTTAGAAAACTTCCTTTTATTTTTATTTATATTTTGTCCAAAGGAAACGCACATAGATGTGGCAAGGGAAAACCCGATGCAGTTGAAACAGAAAATGCTTATGTCTAGAGTGAAAAATCTTCCCTGCCTCCTGAATAACTGCCTCCTAAAAATTGCCTAGATTTTTCTCCAGTCACTGTAGACTGAAAAATTCTCTCTGTTAAATACTGTATAACAAATGTACCAAACACCATCAGTTTGAACAGACAAATATGGTTTGACAGTTAAAAAGGCCGAGTATATTAAACATTCACGCAAGCGGAGGTAACAAAAGAGAATGAGTTACTGACAACTGCTCTTCTTATCTCTTAGTTGATGGTGAGAAAGATGAATCCACAATACCGCTGGGTCCTGGAAAACACGGCTTTTGATCCATGTCAGAGAGAACAAATTCTTTATTCCGCAAGGGGCTTTACCAACATTTTCCAGACACTTGTGAGAGCTAAGAAGGTAAAGCCCAGTTTTCTGTTAGAAAGTCCGTTCATGATAAAAGCCTGAGTTGCAAAATGTTTATTTATTGCTATTAAATTTATTTGTTGCCTGGGTATTCCCACCCTGGGAATATTCTAGGTGGCTTACAACAATGAAAAGGAAGAAATGAAAAGAGTGACAACAAAACCGAAATAACAGAACAAGAAAAAGAAAACAATGAGAATACATCAATATGATAACCAAAAAAGATGGACGTGTGGGGAGCAGAGAGCAAGGGGGGAGGAGAGGTGGAATCTGTCATCAGTCCAGTAACTACCTCCAGCCTGGAACTCTCCCATTGGGGCTCCAGGCCACCTGTCAGAGCCAGGTCTTCAGGCTTTTGCAGAAGGATAGGAGGGTGGAGAGCAGAACTAGTCCTAGAACAGCAGCCCCTCCCCAGCCTTTTGGGTACCAGGGCCCAGTTCTATGGAGAGAGGTTTTTCTGCAGACCGGGCGGGGGGCGTGGTTTCGTATGCTGTCTGCATCCCACAGATGGTGTTTCACTTGTTTGAATGGCCCAGTTTCTTTCATGTCATCTGGCCTTTCAACCTTTGGCCACTAAGTGAAGCAATATGGCTGCTAAGCCATAAAATCATATGACCACAACTTACAATTTCACTTCCATTACATTACTTATGTTCTGCATTACCTGCAGTTTGTCCCTGGGTTTGGAAGAATGCCCTCTGCAAAGCATAGCTCTAGCAAGCAAATTATACTTCGTGTTTTTATTTTTTTTTAAATAAATTTTATTGAGTTTACAATTAAAAACATATCGACATTACATATACAACAGAGGGAGAAAAAGAAAAAAGAAAAAAAAACGCTCGGTCTTGCGAACCGAAAAAAGAAGAGAAAAAGAGATATAAAAGAAAGAAAGAAAGAAAGAAACGGAAGAGAAAAGAAAATACATTTAAAAACAAACAGATATCCTTTTTGACAGTCTGCAAGATCCAATTCTCCTACCTTACTTTAAATACACACATCTTATCAATATCTATGCTTAAATTACCCATTGTTCATTAAGCAGTTTATCTCTGAAATAACCAGTTATACCACGAATTCCAATTATCATAAAATGTTGAAGACTCTTTATTTTTAAGTGCTATAGTTAATTTGTCCATTTCTGCACAGTCACATATTTTCTGGATGACCATTTGTTCTGTGGGTATATAGGATGATTTCCAGCACTGGGCAAATGCTAATCTGGCCGCAGTTAGGATATGAATTGTTACATATTTCATCTTTTTAGGTAAATGTTTATCAGAGATCCCTAGTAGGAAGAACTCTGGTTTGTATTCGATTTGTTCTTTGGTTATCTCCTCCAACCATTTTCTGATTTTTTGCCAGTATTTCTGGGCTTGTTTGCAAGACCACCACATATGAAAGTAGGTTCCTTCTATGCTTTTACATTTCCAGCATTTTGGACTAGTGTTTGGGTTCATTTTCGCTAACCTCAAAGGGGGTAAGTGCCATCTATATAATATTTTATACATATTTTCTTTGTACGCCGCGGATTTCGTAATCTTGATGTTTCTATTCCAGATCTTTTCCCATTCTGTTAATGTAATGCTTCTTCCAATATTCCTACTCCACATTATCATGTTCCCTTTCACTATCTCTTGCTCTAATTCTACCTCCAATAAATATTTATAAAATTTGGAGATATTCTTTTTATTTGATCTTAATAAAATTTTATCTAAATATTGTAATTTGCTATAGATTCCAAACTCTTTGATATCTTGTTTGTATCTGCTGTGGATTTGTATATATAACCACTGGTCAATTTTAAATCCCTGTTCCTGTAAGTCCTGTCAAGTTCTTGATTTTCCTAAAAGGTCTAATAAATCTTTATATTTAGTCGTTTTTGTTATATCCAAATTGTTGGGATGAACCATTGCCTCCATTGTTGAAAGCCAAATCGGAATTTTTGAATAATGTTTTTTGCATATTTTTTTCCAATTAGTTAATAATGAATCTCTAATAAGGTGTCTATGAAAATACGACTGTTTAGTTTTCCCCACATCCCATAGAAATGCGTGCCATCCTCTCTGAAGGTCGTGCCCTTCCAAGACTAAAGTTCTTTTATTCAGTAAATTGACCCAGTCTTTTAACCATAATAAGTTAGCTGCCCAATAATATAATTCCCAGTTTGGGAGCGCTAGCCCACCTCTGCTTTTTGCATCTTGTAAAGCCTTAATATTGATTCTAGCTTTTTTTCCTTGCCAAATAAATTTAAGAGTTACCTTATTTATATCTTTAAAAAAAAAATTTGGTAATTTTATTGGGATTGTCTGGAATAAGTAAAGGAGTTTTGGTAAGATGTTCATTTTGATCGTGGCAGTCCTGCCCAGTAGAGAAAGCTGCAACTTATTCCAAGATTCTAGATCTTTCTTAATTTGCTGTAACAGTTTATCATAATTATTCTCTTTGAGCGATTTACTATGTGGTGTTAACCATATGCCTAAATATTTGACCTTTTTTGTTGCCTGTATCCCCATGGTTTCTTCTAATTCTTCCCTCTGATTCTCTGTTAGATTTTTAGTCAGTAATTTTGTCTTATTTCTATTAATCTTTAGTCCTGCTACTGAACCAAATTGTTCTAGTTCTTTTATTAGGTTATGTCCTTTTTCCATGGGTTCCTCTAGGAAAAAAAACCATATCGTCTGCAAACGCCTGTAGTTTATATTCCTCTGCTTTGACCCTAACTCCTTGGATTTCAGAGTTTTGTCTTATCCGCGTTAACAGTGATTCTAAAGCAAATATAAATAAGAGGGGTGAGAGAGGGCAACCCTGTCTAACGCCCTTTTCAATGCTTAGTGGGCCTGTTTGTTCACCATTAATTAGTATATTGGCTTGTTGGGTATTGTAAATTGTTGTGATAATGTTCTCGAATTTAGTGCCCAGACTCATGTTATAGATTTTTTGTATTAAAAAGTGCCAATGTAAGTTGTCAAATGCTTTCTCCGCATCTAAAAACATGAGTGCAAATTGTTTCTCTGGATGAGCTTCATAATATTCTAAGACGTCAATAACGGTTCTTAAATTATTTTTGATTTGGCAGGATGGAAGGAAACCATTTTGGTCTTCATGAATGTATAAATTTAAAACTTGTTTTACTCTATTCGCTATAATTGAGGTAAATAATTTATAATCAGCGTTTAAAAGTGAGATTGGTCTATAATTGTTGATATACCTGGCATCTACATCCTCCTTCAGAATTAACGAAATTAACGCCCCCCTCCATGAGTCTGGCATTTTTTAAACACCTTCACCAAAAAATAGTAGGCTTTGAAAAAAGAAACATTTGCTTGATTGGCGATTTTAACTCCATTGCAGACTACCAAAGAGACCATAGTAATATGGGAAAAAACAAGAAGGGGAAAAGGGAACTTTCTGCGGCATGTAAGGAAATGTTGAAAGAGTTAAATTTAAAAGATTTATGGAGGGAACGGAATCTTGAAGGAAAACAATTTACATACTATTCTAATCCACATAAGACTTGGACTAGAATAGATATGGCTTGGATGGATTTGGATTTGGCTAATGAAATAAAAGAAATTAAAATCCTACCGAATGAATGGACTGATCATAATCCAATACAGCTAATTTGGAGAGATAGGAGAGGAATAAAAAAAAGATGGACACTAAACACTCAAATTGTAAATGAAGAAGAGTATATTAATAAGCTGAAAGAGGAGCTAAACTATTTCCTAAAAGATAATAATAATGAAACAACTTCAAAACAGAATATTTGGGATACTATGAAAGCAATTATAAGAGGCACGACAATTTCGTATAATGCTATGAGAAACAAGAGAATTTATGCCCGACAAAACGTATTACAACAAAAAATCAAAGACTTAGAAATACAATTACAAAAAACCCCTAAGATCCAAGGACTACAAAACCAGTTAATATTAGCCAAACATAAGCTGAATTTAATTGAACAAGATAAAATAGAAGTTAGCTTGAGAAGGTCCAAACAAAATTATTTTGAACATGCCAATAAACCAGGAAGATGGCTATCTTATAAACTTAAAAAAGAAAAAGAAAAGAGACTGATACACCAACTAATAGACAAGAAAGGCATACCACAACATGAGATTGAGAAGAAAAAAGATATTATATTAAACTATTTTCAAAGATTATATAAAAAAGAAGAAATCAATGAAGACAAAATAAGAATTTACCTGGAGAATACGAATGATAAAACAATAGGGGAAGGAGACAAAGAATTATTAAATAAGGATATTACATGGTCTGAGTTAAAATCCGCAATGGAGAATCAAAGTAATAATAAATCCCCTGGTCCAGATGGGATTCCAGTAGAATTGTACAAAGCCACAATAGATTTAGTAGGGCCACTGATGCTGGAAGTGTTTAACGAAGTACTTTTTATACTTCGTGTTTTTAAAGGAGCAATGCAGAATTGCAATGATGTACTGACAATCTTACCAAGTTTTGCTTGGTTTTGTTGTTGTTTTTTATTTTCACTCTCTGTAGCCGCTGGTGGGACACAATATGCTGATGGATCTTCTGTATCTACACGAGAAATTTTACAAGCCCCTTCCTGGTAAAGCCATTTCGAATACCAGTCGTATAGGATCTATCGTATCCCTCTTTCAGCTCTTAAGCAATTGCTCTTCATCTTTGCTATTAGAAAAGAACTGGTGCAATTTGGGTCTCTTGCAAGTTTAATGGCATTAGCTTAATAAATTTACAAGCAAGCATTACAGATAGTCTCGACTTGCAACCATAGTGGAGTCTGCCCATTATGGTCATAAGTCTTGATGGTTGTAAAGCAGGTCAACCACATGAGCTATCCAATTTTACAACCTTTTTTGATGGCAGTCACTAAACAAATTACCACAGTTGTTAAGTGAACCCAATGTTCTCTATGGTAAGAAACCCTCCCAATAATTTGGGTACCAGGAACTAGTTCCATGGGAGGCAGTTTTCCGTGCTGCCTGGATCCTGCATGTGTGTGGATGGGGCTTTGCTCACTTGTGTTGACCGGTTCCTGGAGGGCCACGGATCAGTGCTGGTCCACAGCCAGGGGGGTTGGGGACCCCTCTTTTAGGGAACATTTTTGGTCAAAACTAGAAGTAAATGTGACTGTGGGGAGGGCAGCCTTTGGAGCTTCAGAACCAAGTCATAAGTACCTTTAGCAGGGCTCCTTCGTAACTTTGAACACTTATTAATCAACTGGTTGTAAGTTGGTAATTTGTTCTCCCTCCTTTTCCCATTTTATTACTTATAATCTTCAGAAAATTATGAAGAATTCAAAGATAACATTCACTTCCTGTTTCCGGTTCTTTTGGATACAAAAAACATTGCCAAAGCCACGTGGAAGGTAATTTTCATTCTCTGCCACTATTAAAAATGTTCCAGCTTGTTTTCATCTGGATTTCTTTCTTCCTCTCAAAGTGAGGGGCCTTTTTTTTTTTTAAAGGATGCTTAATGTCCCAGATTAAATAGCTGAAGGATCTCAGTTTGTGGCTGGAAAGCAAAAACCCACTTACATGAGGCAATAAAGTGCCATTAACATAAAGTGAATGGTTTTGGACTACCAGACTAAAGAGATCAAGCTCGGTCACTTTTATATTATATTTTCTTTCTGTTAAGTTCAGGAGATCGGTCCCAGGTAGATCGGGTCGCACAGAGAGGCGAGACTCAAAGTGCACATTCAGCTCTTAATTGAATATACAGTTTGGTCCAAGACCTGCGAGCCGCTTGGCTTTATTCAGCCGGCCGGCGGCTCGGCAGCCAATGGCAGCGCTTTGAATTTCCCGTGATCGGCTCGGCCAATCGCGATGGATTCTTAGCGCACCAATCAGAGTAGTTTAGTTAGCCAATCAGATTGTGGTCCGCATGGACCAATCAGAACTCAGGATTTCGAGAATGTTAATATCGAACACTTTCAAATTAAGTATTTTAGTTTAATAAATAAATGAGCACATAGTCATTTCCCCCTTTTAATAAAGATCAAGAAAGCCTACTCTTTGTTTTTCATTGTTCAATACTCCTTAGAGGAGCAATAATCCCAGAGTTCAGCAGAAGTGATTTGCCAGCTTCTGGTCCATTTCATCGTAAGTCCCAGGCTCATGAACTCAGTGCTGCAGACACTGCAAGAAAATGTTGGTAGGTTCCTGGGGAACCTGAATATTACATATATTAAAAATTGTATATTTTAGGGCTGAGCAAATAAAAACTTCTCTTTTTGAACTTACGAAAAAAATGAATTGGAAGGATGTAACCACTGGCTTGGCTCAGAGTGACAAGGCGATGTCCCTGTTTGAGGTCTGCTTTGTAAATTCCACACACTAATCTCCAATGTGCAGGCTGATAAGATTTATCTTCATTATAGGAAGGGGAATAGGGCTGGCTTTCCTTGAGTTTCAAAATAGAATTCTATATCCCCAGGCTTGCCGTTTTTAGGAGGGGTAGCTGATGAAGATGAGATGTGTTTTCGGAGGAACTAGAATAAAAATATGTTAAATCAGTTTTGGTGCATGTAAATTCCAAGCTTATTTAAGGGTATTGCATTCATAGCATAGAAAATTTAATAGTGAAATGGGTAATCTCATTTTCCCCATAGGAAAACAAAGGTTATAGGAAAATTCAGAAGCACAGTGGGTTTCACACCTTCCTTCTGACTTCCATACTTTTACTGTCTCTTTTATTCTTTGCCAATTGATTCATATCTGTGGCAGCTAAAAACTTTTCTTTTTTTTCCCCACCTTTCCCAACACAGGAATTCCAGTTTCGTCAAGTTTCTTATCTTTTCGAATTGTATGAAACACTGTGCAGGTCAGCCAAATGCCTCTTTCTTGAACTCGTCCCTGTTCAATCATTAAATATCTGATTAGTAATCTTAATAACTATTTCATTTCACTGACCGATTATTCCAGTAAAAACTCTCAGGAATCAAATGGTGTTTTAGTTCCATACTCTTCAGTATTTCTTTCATTTAGATGTAGTTAGATGGCACATCGTTCATTTTGACATTTGAAAGAGGAATAAACAACCAATGTATTGCCCAAAAGTCTTGTCATTCTCAGTACAGAAGCAGATTTTAGGATAACATTAAAGTCTGTCTATCTATAGAATTTTCTGATGTCGTGATCGTAAATCTGCAATACTATAGACCATCAGGAGGATGACCTTGATAGAAATAAAGGTTGCAGAATCCCAGATTTGAGAACTGGGAGCAAAAATGTCTTAAGCAGACATCCATCCAGAAACACACATATACATAAACTTCACCTGATAGACAAAATAGGATTGAGCAGAACATATTCATACTTGCCAGTTTGCGTTACTGTAGCCAATTTTAATAAAAGTAGTTTGAGGCCTATATGCTGTTTTTCGTTCTCGTCTGCTTTATAGGATTGACATATGCATAGTTTCTGACAATAGGAAGCTTATATAAATGGTGTTAAGTTACAGGAGAGCATAAAATAGCGGTATGAGGTCTTTAGATCTGACCTCTGGAGGCCTACTCTAGAAATTCTAGTCCATTCAATTTCTCTTTTTCAAAGGAGCCATAAGAGTGGATGTGGAGGAGGAGGGAGGGAAGGGTTGTCAGAAAGAAACATGCAGGAATTAAAAATGATTTCTGCCTCTTAGCAGCATTGTGAATCCAACAGACCAGCTTTGTCCAGAGATCTTTCACTCAGATGATTCCTTCAGATACGGTACGTCTGGTTTGGAATGAAACTCTTACCATGTAACCATTATCACTGGTAAATCTAAAAAATGTCCTTTGCTTAGTTTGAAGAGATTTTTCATAATCTTGAAGAAGAGATCACATTAATGTGCATAGATTTGAGAGCTGTCACAAGGTTCAGTTAGCTTCATTGCAACAAACACTCAGGTATTCTTTGAAAGGGGTGTAGGTGGCACCTCTGAACTTTACAGAGTTATCTGTTCTGTTGCTGTCTTATTCTTTATCCATAAGGAATAGCAAAGGGAACTTTTACTATTACTTACATTCTCTTTTTTAAATAATAACTTTATTAAAGATTGTAATTATAAAAGTTAAAAAAACAAACTAAACAAAAATAGAAGAATAAAAATTAAACTATATAGAAAAGAATAAAAATTAGACTGTATAGAAAAGAAGAAAATGAAAAATAGAAAAGAAAGAAAAGTTTAAATATAGTAAAGAAAAAGAAAAACTTACAAAGAAGTGACTTTCCATCTTCATCCTAACAAATATGAATACTTTTATTAGTTTATCATCTCTTAAATATAACAAATGATCTCTTCTCTTTATTATTTATAGATTTATCAACGTGTCTTAATATTTTAAACATTTTTATATCATATATACATTTATAACTTTATTTTAATCAAATAAACCAACTTTATATTCCTTACTATTAATTCTAACAATCTTACTCTTCAGTGCATTCAAATAATGTTGCAAAACTTTATTTCCTTTCAGTTTTTCTTTGTCCCTTGTCACAAGATTTTATTTGTAAATCCAGTATAATTATTATGGTTACTCTGTTCATTTATGGTTCATATAGCCCTTTTAATTATTAAAACATCAGCTAGCTTCTTTTATATGACTAGTTCTTTTTCCATGTTTTACCTTTTCTCTGCATTTGAAATCTTTCAGCTATAAATAAGTGTCCTCATGAGGCCGCCTATGATGCATTCCTCTGTGGAGCAGGTATGTGCTTTATCTTTAAGAATCAAATGTATTTCTTTTTGAGGCTTTTTTCCAATTCCAGATATGGACTACCCAAGCGGTGGGAAATTGGTGGCTTTACACTTACAGCACTAGCACTTCGACTTATATACCGTTTCACAGTGCTTTACAGCCCTCTCTAAGTGGTTTACAAAGTCACCATATTTCCCCACATCAATCTGGGTCCTTGTTTTACCAACCTTGGAAGGATGGAAGGCTGAGTCAAACTTGAGCCAATGAGAATTAAACTGCTGGCAGCCGGTAGAATTAGCCTGAAATACTGCATTCTAACCACTATGCCACCAGGGCTCTTTATAGAATTATGCTGCTACTAAGTAGCTTCTGTCCTATTTTCTGCTATATTGTAGAAAGAAAAACTTCAGCATAGTTAGAGCTTTTGCTTTCAGGTAGAACGTCTGGATCCTGTCCTTCACAGCTCATGAATATATAAAATCTATAAATTTTCATTTGTTGCTAGTGAAATTACATGGATAACTCATTTTAAAAAAATATACTCGTATGTTTTTCCTCTGAAAAGTAAATTCCCCGCTGGAACTCTTCTGATTTCCATTTACAGACAGTCTTCATTTAATTATCCTACTTGGCATCGGAATTTCTGTTGCTAACTGAAGTGGTTTCTTAGGTGAAACATCACATGACTGCACCTCTTGGCAATGGTAGTTCCGTGAATCCCTTTGCTTGGTTAAGTGAGAGTTATACTGGTGTTAGGAAATGACTTTACACTTCTGCTAGCTGAGGCAGCTACTTCCCTTTGCAATGCTTTGGGTACCTCAACAGTAGAAGTAAGAAGGTGGCAAAGGTCAGCGAGGGGTAGCAGGGGTAGGTTTACATGGAATGCAGGATAGCCAAAAGGCTAGAGATGGGGTGGGATAGGGAAGTAGGAGGAATTGAAGTGAATGCTGCAATCAGAAATAAGGATGGACTGCCCAAATTTTGGAGCCATGGTGGCACAGTGGTTAGAATGCAGTACTGCAGATTATATCTGCCGACTGCCAGCAGTTTGGTCCTCAGCTTTCCATCCTTCCGAGGTTAATAAAATGAGGACCCAGATTGTTGGGGGCAATATGCTGACTCTGTAAACCTTTTAGAGAGGGATGTAAAGCACTAAGAAGCAGTATATGTCTAAGTGCTATTGCTATGTAATGACACAGCTGCAGAGGCATTGCAACAGCCATAACCATACTTTTAGTCTGTGTGTGTGTGTGTATAATTTATAATATATATATATATATATAATATATTTATAATTATATATATATATATATATATGTGTGTGTGTGTGTGTGTGTGTGTGTGTGTGTGTGTGTATGTATATATATGTATATAAAATATTATTTTATATATAAAAATAACCATAAAAAACCATAAAAACAGCCATAATCATAAACTTATGATTCTCAATGAATATATTTTATTTTTTCTTTATGTACACTGAGAGCATATGCACCAAAGACAAGTTCCTTGTGTGTCCAATCACACTTGGCTAATAAAGAATTCTATTCTATTCTATAACTCTGAGGTCCAGTCATAACATAACTTTGAATGCTTGCTGAATTAATGCTTGTTTAGCAAGGACTACTCTTATCATTCTCTCTGTTCCATTACTGTATTTTTAAAAAGCAAATGAAATAGTAATATTTGTGTCTCCTGCAAGAGTACATATTTCAGTCCTTTTGGGAATGGTTGTACATTCTTAGCTAAGGAACTAGCCATAATCTTACTACTGTAGCTTTTGCAATTCAGCAAATAAAGGAATATTTGAAGGATTTATAAGTTGGGTGCCCTCAAGATCGGCTTAAGTCTGAATGACTGAATGGGCAAATCCTTGTCACCCCCACCTGTCTCCAGTAAACCTGTACTTCATCCAAAGACCCAGATCTCTTAATGCTTTGTAGGAGCTAGAGTAGGGGAAGATCATTATGGGATTCTCTTTTCACTTAACAGTTTCCCCATTTATTTTTCCAGTCACAGCACTTAAACCGGTAGTAACTAACAATAGATATATATAACTATATACATATCCTTTCTTCTAGTTCTTCTTAAAATAGCTCACTTGCTCCTTTGCAGAAAAACTGGGTAAGTAACAGTTTGACCTTTCAATGATAAGTGTGAATGGCAGTAATTAATTTTTTTATTGAATGCTGTGAGGAACATCTATATAACTGATAAATATTCTGAAAGTCAGAGTTATCAGAGAGGTGAATAAATTTGCTAACCCCAACAAATTACTTAGAGTAGTTACAACTCCAAATGTCATATTCTTGACTGAAGGAAGTTTAAAGGAATTTCTTTTACGGCAAGAGATAAAAATCCTAAGTAACATGCCCCTTTTAGGATTTGAATTAATGGTAACTAGTCAGGAGGCCTTTGAATTCTGGATCACTTGTTGAATAAGTATGTTTAGTTGCTATGGATAAAGTTAGACATCACATCTTAGAGACAGAGATAAATTTCTCCATATTTATGTTACACATGAAATGATATGTATATTTCTGGTAAAATTGGTAGCTATTGTAGGTTTGGAAAAAGGAAATGAATAAATCAACTGAGGTTATAGAAGAATGGAGCCATTTTTGCATAAGGGAAAGGTTACAGTGTTGGAAGTATTTTTGCTTGAAAAAGAAGCTTTAAGCTTGGATTTGATAGTTCAAAAACTACCAAAAAAATGAAACTGAAGAAACATACTGGGATATTGTATATGATGATTATTAGGCTAAAAAGGTGCAAATTGTCTAAATCTATATATATTCTTTACTTTAAAGAACAAACATTTTAAGCTGGACAAAAAGCATTAAATGGGAATTTGGCATGTATACACTGAAGTCATGGTATTGGTCTCCAATGCAACTTCGTTAAATTATTAAAACTTACCTTATTTCCTTTCATTTAGTCATCAAACAGCAGCACCAACTTTTTCTCAGTACCTTGACGTATTAGCTGCATACATGAATCAAGTGAACTTGATTCGAGGCGCAATTCAGAAAATTGTGAGTATGAAATACAAAGGGATTACATCAGCCAGTTATGAAAAGACATAAGCTAGCAGGTTGGGGGGAGCAGCTTCAGAT
Organism: Pseudonaja textilis; assembly: GCF_049901715.1. Lineage (NCBI taxonomy): Eukaryota > Metazoa > Chordata > Lepidosauria > Squamata > Elapidae > Pseudonaja > Pseudonaja textilis. The sequence goes on along the minus strand of NC_141990.1, from coordinate 77,472,077 downwards.
TTCCCTTGAAATAGGCAGGGCTAACTATTTGAACCCTGTTTTAATTGGGGAAGGGGTCTTGTAATGGATGTAGCAAATCCTTCATTAAGGCACTAATTGTATTCCTTAAATTTCCCCACCTCCCACCCCCAAATTGGATTGGTTGCTGCCCCAGTGAGGCCACAACATCACAAGCAGTTTCCTTTGTGAGTCTTTAATCAGAGCACAAAAGCTGAGCTATGGCCACCCTCCATCCCAGGTGAAAAAAGACTGCACCTTCCTCATCTGCTAAAATCCTAAAAAAGGGGTTGATCTGTGACAAGGGGTGGTGAACTATAGCTCTTGTACAATCTGTGAACTTCAACTCCCAGAATTCCTGAACCAGCCATATTGGCTCAGGAATTCTAGGAGTTGAACTTCACAGATCATAAAAGGGCCATAGTTCCCTACCTCTGGCCTATGTAATGGGCCTCCGGGAGAAGGAGTTTGGGAGCAGAAGGCTTGTAATAGCTACACCGTGAAAGGCTGAAATGCAGAGTTTGAAAAAAACAAAAAAGGAATTAAAGCAATTACTTCTTCACATCACCATTTGCTTATATCAGATTCTTCTCCCACTCCCCTTTTTTCTGTTAGGTAACGAAGAAACATGATTTTTGCAGCTAGAGGAGCCTACTTTTTCCATTACAGAGCTTGCATCTGTTATGGGAGGAATTGTGAAATTAAGGTTCTCTTTCTCTCTTCCCCTGCTTCTTTCCCTTTCTCCCCATGTAGGCAAGGAGGCAAAACAGGATCATTTATTAAGATACTGTTATGGGCAGCATACGTGTTGTTCATATCATAGGAAGAAAATAAATATCCAATTTTTCTGATTAATAATCTTCACTAGCACAATAATAAAGGCAGTTGACTACACGTCCTGGTTTGCCACATTTGACTAAACGTTTTACTCTAGTTCTTATGAATAGAGAATCAGTCTTCATCTCAAATACATCAAATTTTAGAGTGAGTCTCCAGAGTCTTTTGAATACATATCTTTCCAGGGACCCACCTAAAATAGGCTATCATGAAGTTTGGGAACATCATTAATTCTCAACGTTGACAACATTTTGTTTTCTCTAAATATGGGCATCTGAGCAGCATGCAGTTTCTTTGATTTTCTCACTGGTTTTTTTTGACATTTGTGTGTGTGTGTGTGTGTGTGTGTGTGTGTGTGTGTGTGTGTCCCTCCCCACCGGCATGTCAGGGAGGTTTGTTTGTTTGTTTTTCTCCACTCCCTCTTTGTTTTTGAGTTTGAATGTGGCTGGGCAGAAGTTCAGCAGTATATCATTCCCTTTGATCTGATGCGATATAAAGAAAAGAGGGTAGTGATGACAGAAAACTCCTATCTTGCTTTGAGGTCTCAGTATTCAAATATTTTCACCAACTCCATTATGTAACTTTTTTACAAATGGAAAGGATCAAATGATGGCCTGGAATTCAAGGGGGAAATATACTGATGCTACATTGCCATCCTTAATTACAGACTCGTGTGATTGGTCATTATTTAATCTCTAAAAGCAAATTCCTTTTAAACATTCACATTACATGTAACCTCACAGTGAACTTACATTTCAAGAGCATTGATTCTTAAGAAATTTAATTGTTTCAAATTTACATTTCACGCTTGCAGGATTATAGTCTGCCAAGTGTGTTTTACCTATCCTGAATATCAAATCCAGGATTCCCAACCATGTAACATTATTAAAGAGAGTAAAGATTATGCTGTAGAAGTAGAAACCCCAGTGGACAAGGAGTTGAAGTAGCTTATCTCCGAGGTCTTTTGCAACCGTTGCAATCTATGATGGTATGGCGTTTTTGAATTGTACTCAATTCTTGGTGGTTTTCTGCATCAGGCCATGCAATTTGTTCTGCAGCAATGTTGCCAATCCCACCGAAGCTGCCAACCTTAAAAAGCAAGTTTCACTTGGATTTCTGGATAAGATATTTAATGCCAGCAAGACAATGTAACAGAACCTTGAAAACTTGCCAAAATAATTCTCCAGATCAACTTATACCTAGTGTGAAATCTAGTTGCATTGGAGGGGAATGGCTGAGGTACCAGGTTTTTCCTAGTGATTTATTTATTTATACTGTTGTTTTGCTCTGCCTAGAGTTGTGTCTGTAAAAATGGGCAAAAAAGATAGCTAGTAACTTTGAATTTGTTTCTCACAATTCTACCCATCCCTTGGACTCCAGAACCTCTTCTCTGATGGCTCTGCTTCCTCCCTTTATTGCTTTGATGATTCCTCTTGTTCCCAAGATCTGTTAAGTACAAACAACATTAGAAATGTTTCATTATTACTTTCTTCCTGAATGGTTTTTATCATCTCCTTTCTAACCTATAACTCTGGGATTCCCTGCTTGTTTTCCATACTAGTATTGGCCAACTTTTCTTTTAGATCAGCTAAAGTCAACTGGACTTGGATTTTGCCATCAATACAGCGTGTATCTGTTTTGTATAGAATGCTATAATGGTTCAACTAATTAGTCTGAAACATCTTTCTGGTGCTCTTATTTTCTCAGAATTTTTCTGGTGCAGATGACCTAACAACACGTCCACCCCTCCTACTAGCCACTGTGAAGGGGTGGCGTGGGGCAACTGAAGAGCAGATTCATCAAGAGTTGAGGTCTTTCTGCAGGTTTGATGTCCGTCGGCTAAGAAAGAACCAGTTTCTCCTGCTCTCCAATCATTTAAAAGAGTATGCGATTAAAATCCCAATTGTGCCTGAATATGCAATTTTCCAACTGGGCTATCAGCCTATGGACCAGGCTGCCATTGTATGTTCACTTTTGTTAGGGATTTTCAGAGTTGGACGATCATCTGTCTCTGATGTTCCAGTGCAGGGATTCCCAACCAGGGGTGTGAGACGATATTCTAGGGGGTGCAAAAACTTGAGTTTAGAAGTTTCAAAAATAACAGTGTATATGCTCTGAGCTGAAAAAGCTTCTGGGATGAGAAGCGAAACATTTTCAAAGAAAAAAAATCAGAAAAACCAATTGCTTCTTGAAAAAGCACCTTTGGGACTATAGCTGAGGCAGCAGTTTCCCAGCATTGATTAGTGCAGGGGTCGCCAACCTTTTGGACTTCAGGGACCACCAAACTCATAATTTTAAATCCCGCGGAGCAGAAACGCTGAGAAAATCCCCCCAAAAGTCTGCAGGAAAATTCCCCACTCCGTCTTCCTACCAATCGATCATTTTTTATGATCGCAGGATACCTTCTCCAGCTCAGTTCTCAGGGAGAGATATATATATATATATATTTGGCTTCATGCAAAGAAAGCAGCAGAACTCTTTTTTTCTCTTCCCCAAACTCCTCCAGAAATGAGTCTTTGTGAGACTTGTCATGCCAGCGCAGCCTCTTGGAGCAAGATGCCTTGCAGGTCCCAAAGACTCATTTCTGGTGGAGTTTGGGGGAGAGAAAGAAAGACTTGTTGCTTTTTGGTTTCATGCAGCCAAAAGCAGAAAAAGAAAGAAGCGGAAAGAAGCAGCACGGTGGCCAGGCAAAGCGCATGAGGCAAGTGGGGCAAGTCCCCCCCCCACCCTTTCTCCCCTCCCCTCACTACCCTGTGTTGTTCTCAATGCAAGTGACACAAGCCTTGTGTTTCCATGGGACATGTGGGCAGTGCAGCCTTGTGTTCCCGCACAGTCTGGATTAATTGCTTTGGGGGTGACATTTCTCTGCGGACCACCAAAATTTTCTCGCGGACCATCAGTGGTCCCCGACCCACTGGTTGGCGACCACTGGATTAGTGCATGCTTCTTCTGGTAGCAAAGCTATTGTTTCGTTGTATGAAAGCATTCTTCTTCGTTGTATTATCCAGCAAGCTGAGTTTCCTCTTCAAATTATTCTTACAGCATCAGGATAGTTATGAAAGTATATAAAGCCCATCCCAACCTGCAGATTTCTGTGTATCACCATTGGAAGCATTCTCCACGAGTGACTAGCTTCCTACGGTAAGTATGCTTGACTTTATGCTATCTTTTGGAATGGTAGGTTACAAAAAAATATCTGAATTCAGTCTGGGTGTTGATGTGGAAATCTAACCCTGCTTAAATGCTTGAGTTGTTGCATTCTGCATCTGGTTGCAGCTGCTCAGTTAGAAGTACATTCTTCAAGAGAAGTGTGCTACATTTGTCTGCCATGGATTCTTTCCACTCATCTATTGGCCAAGCATAAATTTTCAAAGTATTAATGATTAAAAACTTACTGAGTATCGTCCAGATTCACATTCTCCGATGTTCATACCATTGGAGACAGAACAGCTACCTACACTAGTATGACCTACACTAGCCCAATAGTCTTTTCTGCCTGTTGGAACTTATGAAATAATTCTCAAACTATATGTAACTGTTTTCATCCTGGATAGCATCATTTAGGGGCTTAATTTTTCAAGATGTTGAATTGATATATCAAAAACACTTCCATCTCCAAATTGCACTGTTTGTGGAATGCAGTTGTGATCTTACCAGAGTAAAACCTGTCAGTCCTTAGCCTCAATGATATACAGTGCTTAAAACCACAGAAAGAACGAACAGGCCTGAAAGAGTGCAGAATTTATTTTAAGTGTTATTGATAATGCACACTTGAGCACAGTTCCAGCCACTTTCTAACGTTCATTGAATATACAGACATATTTGCTCTGGATTGAGAAATGCAGTTCTCATCATCTCTAGCCTCCATAGCTACACAGGCCAAGGCTGAAGTGAGCTGTATTCCAACATACTTGGAAAAATCTCCTGGGGGAAGGTAGATGTAGGTCATGAAATCTTTTTATATATGTATTCATTTTGTTTTGCTACTTCAGGTAGTGAAGACAAAGACTGAACAAGTAGAGAATCTGAGAAAGATTCTCAGGATTAATAGGATTGTGTTAACAGGATACTGTATTTCATTATGACTGGGTTTATTTAAAATTGCTTATTGAGTATGACTTAATATATTTGAAAGATTTTTATGCTATAAGCTGCTTTGGGAATTATGTGGTTTTATGCAATAAGTAAAGCACAGAGTATCTAAACTATTGTGTAATGGCCTTGTAATTAAATTGCCCATTTTGAATGATGAATTCAGTTGAACTGAATCTATAGCAGATAGAACTAAGCTTGTTAACTCTTGATGTTGTTTGGCTTTGGAACAATTGCATTTACATTTATTTGTTTATGCCCTTTCAGAATATGTGGCATTGTGGCTTCTTGGTCTCTGCTGGCTTTCTTGCTTGGAGGCTCTTATAGTTGTCGTGTGTAACAGCTCATCCACTAGAAATGCTTGGTTTCTTTTTCCCACGATGTAAGCTACACAATAATAGATTAAAAACACATTGCAATGATCCAAAATTCTGTGGTTCCTGATATGGGAAGAAGAATAAGAAAGGAGATCTTGGTCGAATAGGATGTAGAGAAAAGCAAACTTCTTTATTATGAAAAATATATATAGAAGAATGGAAAAGAGTAATGGAAGGGATATTGCGGATTTTCTTAAAAGTGTAAGTATTGCAGAAAATATTTTGTGCTTGCTGCTTGTACACAATCTGTCCAGCACTGAGCAACTTTCCTCCCTTTCTTTTCAAGAGGAACATGAAGCTTCCAGGACAGTTCATATAGAGAACCCAAAATAATTTAATGTACAAACTACACAAATAGATGTCAAATTTTGGAAGAAGTGAAATGGCTCTATTTGATATCAAAAAGCCAACTGCAGAGTAGGCAGTTCTTGTAGAGACTTGTAACATAGAAGACACTCCAGTCACCAAACACTAATCTTTCATGCTAAGGACCTCAGGAGATTAGTTCTGTATACAGGAAAGTTGGGGTAGAAGAAAAAAAATAGCATTAAGTATCGGGGTCCTAGGCTGTAAAATGCCCTAGAAGACCCAGAATACATCCAAATGTAGAACAGGTATCATCATTGCCCTATTTTTTTACCTTCTTAATTTCTTCTCCAAGAACAAACAGCTTCACTAACAGCCTATTTCAACCTTTCTTCTCAGTAATTCATAGAATGTGAAGAGAGCTTTTGAAAAAGCTTATGCTGCTTTCTATTTATAGTTGAGAAAAAGTAAAAATTCCTGTGATTATTTTAAGCTTCAATGTAAACCCTGAGGGCCCTAAACTCAGTTTCCAGTGCTCAGGGTAAGCAGTTTAAACCATCAGTCATCATAGCTGCTACATATAGCTTTAAATAAGATTTACATCTGTTTTTGATAAACAAATATTTCCTAGTCTCATCCAACATAAATACTGTGATATTTATGAGAGCTGTTGATTTTACAAAACAAAGCAATTTGATATTGATACTCATAGCCCACTCTAAACTCATCATTTATTCCAATCTTCATTCATTTTTCTTCAGAAATGGTCTTCTATATCTACCAGCAAGAAGGGGGAAAAACTTCTTCATAGAAAACTGGAAAAAAAGGATGTTTGATTGGTATTGAATGCCCATTTTCAAGACTGTATCAATGATCTCTCCACACTAAGAATAGTCTTCAGAACAGCACTATCATTGTGTCCCAAACTAAAGGCTACAGTCTCTAACTTCCCGTGAGTGAAAGGATCAAAATAGAGAATTTTGAGGTGCTGATTACATAGGTTGAATGAGTTTTCCAAACCCCAAAGTTAACAAGGCACCAGTTTATTGTTCCGCAGAAGGATGTGCCCAATCCAGTTTGTGTAGTTGCTTATCCAAAAACTAGACCAGCCAGCCTTAATTTAGAAATATATAGTTTTTCCCTTCTAAGTATATAGTAAAACCTTAAGTCCTTATTTTGAATTTTTTTTAAAAAAAAATCTGCTATGAATATAATTGGAACAGTGCATTTCAACAGTACAGAAAGAAACATGGAAAAAAGAGGCAATATTTCAGAATATAAATTGTGTGTAATTTAACAGTCTTATTAACTCAAGATTGGATATAGGGGCAGTATGTCAAGTTGGATTAAAAATACACTTAGTTAATCAGTTCTCTTTGATATCCCCAGAAGCTGTGCCTTCTTCCCAATTTTCCTTCTAGCCCCTGAGATGAATAGGATTTAAGACCCAAGGGATTACAAACCAGGTTTCAATTGTTTTTAGTTCCTATGTAGAAAAAGATGGAAAATTTAATTTAAGGTGCACCTAGTGGAAATATTAAAAATGGATGAAGGTTATAATTTATGTAGTTCACATGCAGCCCCAGACTCTTCCATGGTGACCTAGGCATTTGCCAAAGAGCAGTGATGGAATTCAGTGGAGATTGGCTGCCAGAGGGTAGATCTTGGCCACCAAATTCTCTCTGGAGAAAGTAGAGATTGTAAGATCATCCATATGTACCCTGGACAGCAATTCCTCCCAAGGAGACTGCAGGAACTGAAGTTTTTGCAGTTGGCTGGTGACATCTATTTTATCTACTCACATTTGCATGCTTTCGAACTGCTAGGTAGGTAGGAGCTGAGATAAGTAACAGGAGTTCATCCCGTTGTTGATGCTCGGGCCTCAAACCCCGGCTGCCAGCTTCTGGGTAAGGATTGAAATAACTTTTTTGGTTTTTTGTTTTACTTTAAAACAAAATAACTTACGTGAAACTGTTTGGTATCTTCATAAGCATTCACAAGTGCCCTACTAGATCAGCCCTATAAACCCATCAAATAAATAATGTCATAGTATCCAGTTTCATGATAACTGAACATGGCATCTGAGGAGTAGCTTTTTTTTAGGATGTTCACCAAATTGTTTTACCTTCAGCGAGAAGTGTCTGTAAGCGACAGTAAAAAAAATAAAGATAGTAGCTACAATCATGCAATCAAATTTCCCTTTATGGTTATTACAACACATCTCAAAAAGGGGTGGGGCTTTAGTTATATGATCACAACTGCCATTTTGACTTCACTAATTACCACACCCCTTGCAGACATTCCTACTCCTGTTTCTCCTTTATGATAGGATCTCCCCTGCTTGATTTAATAAAATGGCAGAGATGAAAGGCCCTGTCTTCATTTGGATTACAGTAGGGGTGTGAAACAGGCGGCCTGTGGCCCTATGAGTCGTGCGTAGGCCATACTCATCCCAGCTTCTTGAATGGGAAAAATGTTGCAAAACATCACATAATGGCACTTGATGCAGCGAGTTTGACACCCATGGGTTACAGCATTAATCTGTGTCTTGTGAAGTGCTTTATTCTGTCTCCTTCAATCTTTTCAGAAATGGTTACCCAATACCAGATTTTGTTTTCTTTAGATTTTTTTTCCCTGTCACATGAAGAATTGTTTTTAATTCTACCCGTTAATTTAAGAACTGTTCATGCTGCTTCTTTCTTTTTTAAAAAAAAAATATTTTTGTTTCTGATTTTGAGCTTGGTCTTAAAAAGAAGGCACTGCACTGCTTATTATTTACTGGTTTTACCCTTCTTTTATTTGGCAGACTTTTACTATTTTGTTTCTATAAGTTTACACCAGCCAGAAACTTTCAGTACTATGTCGTGGTAGTTATAAAATTTCAAATAAAGAAAAAGTTTACGACATTAACATACAAAATCCAAAAAGTTTGAAGATTCTCCCCACTTGTTTTCTAATGTTCTTGAAAGCAGTACATTATGCTGTAAAGATAAACAGTTGTGCTTTCTCAATGTATGTAACTCAGAGTCAAGATGCATCACGTCATAACTATCAAAATTGTCCTGTGGGATGAATACTGTTTGTGTGAACATAAACCTTCTCTGTCTATCTTCAGACAGGGTATACAAATGCCACTATATTCTCATCTGTACATTTTTCTTTCTACTCCTTCCAGCTTCCTTTGACACCATAGCTTTCTCTTCTTCCTTTTCTCCTTCCTCTGCTCCCTTCTAATATCTTCCACGTGTAGAGGCGGTCTACAGCTGCTTCTCCTTCCCTCTTACTTCCTGCTTTAGGAGCTCTCGATCTCATAGTTCATAATCACAACAAAGTCTTTTGCAGAATTAAAATTCTTTCATCAGAGGAATCTTTCTTTCCTGGCCACCAATTTCTTTATTCTGTTTTTTTTTTTTTTTTTTTTGTGCGGCAGGAATAAACAGGGAGTTATGAGCCAATAAAGCATTTGGCTGATTTAGTTAATGGACCTGGATGATATATAAGGAGTACTGAATAAATTATTTTGGAACTGGAATTGTAAGCCAATAGTGTATTCTTCTATGGATATTTCTTTGGCTCCTAGGGTCGCTTGGAAAGCTATCCTTGCTGCATTTGTGTTTCCTCCACTATTGTTCTTTCATCTTGCAAAGCTCTCTCAAGATAAACTAAAACAGGATCAAAGGGTCTTTTCAGACAACCTCCAATAATAAAATACACATACGGGCTGACACTGCTGCTTATGGCGTCAAATAATACCGCCACTGAAAAGGTTGGTACGTGTACTGCATCGAACCAAAATTCAATGGTATTCAAAATTTTAACCGATACATCAAATACAAGAAAAAGAACAACAGTAGCAGTAATAGAGATGTCAAGTGTTGCTGGAGGAGTTTGCTGGGTTTTTTTCTGCATTCTGATAAAAATAGCCAAGGTGTAAAAGACCATGATGGGAATAAAAATCAGGAACTCGAGAAATATTTGGAATAGATTTGTGATTCTGCACTGTAACGTACTTTCATCCAAGTATATGTAGAACCTTGGGTAGCAAGCAAAGTATTCCAAAAGTGATACCAGCCCAGAAAATGTCCACAATGTGCTGACGAGAAAGAAAGAAAGATGTTCTGGCCTATGACATTGATACCAGGTAAAGTAAAAAACAGATAAATACCTTTCAAAGCAGAGAGCCGTTAACATAAAGAAGCTAGAATTGCATCCAATTGCATATATCAGTTCCATTACATAGGATACAGATAGACTGACAATACTTGGTTGTAAAAATAGCATACAATAAGTATATAGATAGATTAGAATACCAAGGTCAGCAATAGTTCTGTTTAGAACATATACGGTAAACCTGGTCTTCCTAATGTTAAAGGAAAGAAAAAGAATAACCAGTATGTTTCCAGATAGTCCCAAAATGCTGATCGGAATAGCAACGAGGATCATCGCTTATGCCAGTGTGGAATGCTTTCTGTGCTACTTCAGTCTCATTTTCATTCGCTGGGTCAGCATAGATGGAATATTGCTAATCTGTTCTGGCACAACATTATTCACATGTTTTGAAATTATTCTCAGCCTGTCAAAAGCAAACACAATTTCTTGTTATTACAGTATTACGCTCTGTTCATCCAGATACCTTATGGGATTTTATATTGCAAAAAGAAACTCCTCAAACCAGAATTTTTTCACATGTGACCCAAAACAACAGGTAGTCCTTGGTAAATGCCCACAAGTGGGATTGGCAATTCTGTCACTGAGCTGAATGAAAACACAACTGTTCTTATGATCTTAAGCATTGCTTTGCCAACCTGCAAAGGTCATAAATGTGAGGATTGGCAGCAAAGTTTTTCATTGCTGTTGTATATACAAAAGGTCACTCTCTGAAGCAGGGATGTTAAACTGGTGGCCTGAAGGCCAGATGCATCATGCCTAGGCCATGCCCATCCCAGCTCTGTGAATGGCAAAACCCGCAAAAGTCACGTGACGTGATTTTGACACCTGTGCTCTGAAGCAATTGCTAAACAAGGACTATCTGAGTCATGTTACGTGATTATTACGATTTGTTCATTCACCTAAGAACAGGGAAGAAAGGGAATTTAAAGAGATTATTTATTTATCCAGACAAATTTCTACATAATCTTCCAAATAGTTTTGTTGGTGATGAGGTGATTGTTCGAATAGAGAAATCACTTTTACTATAATTGGGAGCAAAGGGACCAAATCTACTTATTTTGTAATACATTTTATCTAAATCAACAAATAAAACCCCTTTCTTACATTTCTTAAATAAATAGCTTTTCCAGAACAAAATTGCAACATGCAGAAGGATTCCTTTTCAGAAGTGGCTACTTCGATATACTATACATATACAAAAATACTATGGGAACCAGTGTTGCATTATAAACGGGTGGGATACAAATGTTTAACATCCAGTTCTGTGGGCGTGGCTTAGGTGGTGGGTGTGGCTTGGTGGTCATGTAACTGGGTGGACATGGCTTGGTCATGTTATTGGCTGGGTGTGGCCAACTCAATATCACTCACATCGAGGTGCGCATCTCCACCACTGGCCTCATGACTGGGGATGCTGCAACAGTCGTAAGTTTGAAAAATGGTCATAAGTCACTTTTTTCAGTGCCATTGTAACTTTGAATGGTCACTCCACACAAGCAAAGTACCAGCAAAGGAGGGGGAAAAAAAACCTCCAGAGAAGTTCCTGAGACAGGAAGTCTAGTCCTGTCAAGAATGTAATAACAAAGAGGCAGTTTCTATAAGCAACACCAGAATGTTTCCTTCCTGCCTTCCTTACAGGATTAGGCCAGTAATTTCTTCTAACAACCAGTTCTCCGAATAGGTGCGAACTGGTAGAATCCCACCCCTGGTTATAAATATATCTAGGTTTATGCTTAAAACGTTAAGTGTTCCTTTTCATGCCCAATGATTCCCTCATGAACCAGGGCAACCAGGAAACAACAGAAATGCTGCAGGTTCTAGAGATCAGATTGTTCATAGGAATTTCTATACTGGACTGTGGCCCTGATACTGATTGAAATGGTTCATCTAGATACCTCTTTTAGTACTGCTAAGGTAAGTAACCAGTAATCCTTTAGGTATTATTAACTGACAATACTGGCAAAGGGAAAGGATGCTGGGACTTGTACTTTGGCAACATTAGAAGACTACAGTATCTCCATTCTTATACTACTGTCAATAATCTGTCAATAATCACCTACTAAGATACTGATTATGCAAAATAACTTGTATTGGAACCTATCCGTGTCTACTTAAAGATCACCTACAGATCAAACTCTTTAACTCTGCCTCTCTGAAGTCAATACAGAATTGCTCTTGAGTCTTGAGGAATAGCAAACGGGTTAGGAAAGGCACGAGTGGCCAACACATTAACCTTATTTCTGGAGAGAACACCAAAGAGAAAAGATGATTTTCATTTGCCTGAGTTCCAAACTTCCTTCCAGGCTGTTATAAGGACTATTCTATTTTTGGTGCAGTGCAGAGGTGGTATTCAGCGGGTTCTGACCAGTTCTGGAGAACTGGTAGCGGAAATTTTGAGTAGTTTGGAGAATCGGCAAATACCACCTCTGACTGGCCCACCCCCTTCTATTCTCTGCCTCCTGAGTCCCAACTGATCGGCTGGGCCTTCTTTTGTTGCCCTGAACAGGAGAACAGAGCTGAAAAGCAGGTTAGGAATGAGGATTTTACAGTATCCTTCCCCTGCCACACCTGCCAAGTTACGCCATGACCAGAGAACCGGTAGTAAAAATTTTTTGAATCCCACCACTGGTGCAGCGATCTCTTTTTAACAGCCTGATCACTGGTTAAATATTCTTACAATCAAATTACAGAAAATACAGGATTATGTTCACAAATTCCTAGAATGCCTCTTAAATAGACACTTGTGGCTAATAAAACTTTTATCAAATTAGATAGAAAAGTAAATGCTACCATGGTTAGTTATCCCATATTTTTTCAACCGTCTGATCAGGTTTCTGGTTCATCATAAACATTTAATTCTGTGACCAGGTGCCTATGACATGGACCAAACAACAGAATGAGAATCCTATGACCTCACAGCAACTGTTAACCACAGTATGGTCAAAAGAGTATCATCCTGAATCTGTTTCATTGTGAATTTTGTCTTGGTTTGAGCACAGTGTTTGTCTTAATTTTGAAACAGGAATAGATGATGTATAATATAAAACAGGCAGGGCCACCATGACTTAGTTTTTGTTATTTTTAAGGAGCATCTTCTCTGGCTTATCAATACACAGCTCAGGAGCCAAAGATAACTTGGAAAGAAATCATAAATATATTAATAACTAGTATTTTCAAAAGAACCTTTAAATTACAGTATGGAATATGTGGAGTAGCATCATTTTAATCTGTTTTGTTAGCATTGTTGGATTGTATAGATTACTTCATTTTTTTCTAATCAGAATTTATTTTAATCTACATTTTTATATGCAATTTCTCCTAATACATGAAGCTTTCTGTGTTACGTTTCTACATTTGCACCAATCAATGAGAAATGATAGCTATTTATATGATTTATATTCACTACAGTTTATCTGCCCCACAGATGAATCGATTTTTCCCATTTTGATCCAAGGCAGGTTTTCTTCACATTCCAAAGCACAGTAGTTAATTGCAATGCCAGCATCCATATGGCTACCCAATGATTTTTATTCTATTTGAATCTATTTATTTATTCTATTTGAATTGCTAATAGTATCATCATAGATTGCAAGTAAGCTCCTCTATTTGTTCCCTTCTGATTAGGACAAGTATCCCACCTCAAATCTGAGAAAAATAAACATACTGTAAGCAAATATGAGTCTTCCTCGTTCTCTTCGGCCTCTCAAAAGTGTTTTTCAGTAGCTCTTTGTGGTTTACTGTGATTTGTTGACAAAGCATAATTGATTAGGTTCTCATAGGCTAAACACATTATTTATACATCATGTATGACAGACACAGCCAGAGTGCTTTGTACTGCTGAGATCCCCGGTATTGTGCAATGAGGCATGTTCACTAGATAGCTAGCAGTTTTCCCATTTGCTTGTTATTTTTTTAATTTTGCCATTTGTTATTCAATAATACTGAAAAATGCAACATCGCCAGTGGTGGGTGTCAACATTTTTTACTACCAGTTCTGTGGGCATGGCAGGGGAAGGTGGGTGTGGCATGGCAGGGGAAGGTTACTGCAAAATCCCATTCCCTCCCTACTCCGCTAACCTGCTTTCCAGCTCCGTTCTCCTGTGCAGGGCAACAAAAGAAGACCCAGCCAATCAGCAGGGACTCCAGAGGCAGAGAATAGATGGGGGTAGGGCCAATCAGAGGTGGCATTTGCCGGTTCCCTGAACTACTCAAAATTTCTGCAACTGGTTCTTCAGAACTGATCAGAACCTGTTGAATACCACCTCTGGATTGAATATATGATCACTGAAAGGGAAATGAAATAATAGATGAAAAGGATGAAAATCTTATTTTCATCTATGACTAGTTGATACATTTTGAATATACATAATTTAGAGACCAAATTAAACCACCAATTAGTTATACAGTAGATGGGTCCCTCCGTTTAGTCATCCAACCAGAAAAAATAGAACTGGTACCAATCAAATATACATGCCTTCTGGAATAGAATTGACTTCTTCATATGGAGGGAATCTGAAGGACTGTGAACAGACCATCTTCTAATGACTGTGTCACATATTTTTGAACAAGCCCAAAAGAAGCAAGAGGCAGGATTTCAGAGAAGCAAAATACTTTTGAGTATATTTGACCATTTTTGTTTGTTTATTTATTTTCCCTCCTTTCTAGTAGCTCTTGTGTTTTGCCTCTGTGGAAATCAGAGACAAATTATCCATGAAGCATCCAAGCAACCTCCAATACTAACATCAAATATGTATTCCTCATAGGACACACAGCATCTTAGATCTCTGTTTAACTGGTCGTAACTCTTAATTCTCTCTCCCACATTTGCCCCTGGCACAACTATAAGGTAAACCTCTCTTGTAGCTCTCTAGAAGGCTAAGAAGGAGGCCCAGGAGAAACTGTCAAGGCAAGGAGAAACTAGAAAATAATCTGCCCCTGCCTATTATTAGGAATCTCCACTGGATTATTTATTTGTTTGTTTGTCAAACTTGTACAAAATAACAAGTATAAGTATGAATATAAACAACAACAAAGGGAGTAGATACAGATAAATGGGGACAGTAAGACAGGAACGGTAGGCACGCTGCTGTGTTTATACCCGCCCCCTTAAAGGACCTCTTAAGAATGGGTGAGGTCCACGGTAGACAGTTTGAGGTTGAAGCTGTGAGGGGTTGAGTCTGTAACAATGGAGTCTGGTAGGGCATTCCAGATGTTGTTCACTCTGTTGCTGAAGTCGTCTTTCCTGCAATCGAGTTTGGAGCGGTTTACCTTGAGTTTGTATCAGTATTAATTACAACAATTAATCTTCCATGTAAGTGAAGTATGACCATTAATGAAATTAACCTTCCATGTAAATGAAGTATTCAAGTTATTATTAGTTGTATACCTAAATTGATGTGTTCTTTATAAATTCTTATTAAGGTGAAAATGTCATAATTCCCAATTCACTCTTTGCTAGTCATGTGTCCTATTTAATTCCCAAGTAACATGGATTATAGTTTATTATCAAATACTGCAGCTACAGATGTCAAAATGGTACCGCCTGATAGAAACTGGGCTGGTACCACATTCTATCCCACTTGAATTTAAAAGGATTCTTTTAATATAAAAAACCCATAAAGAATGAAAGCTGGTGCTGGCTTCTAGCATAGTATTTCTCAAATTTAGCAACTTTAAGATATGTGGACTTCAACTCCCAGAATTACTGACCAAGCAACCTATGTGCGCCGCAAATCCCAGAAACTTTGTCCACTCCTGGATGAAACTCCTTGAAAAGTAACTTTTCTATATAAATGCCTTCCTGGCAGAGGTGTGTATTCAGCAGGTTCTGACCAGTTCTGTAGAACCAGTGACGGAAATTTTGAGTAGTTTGGAGAGGGCCAGTCAGAAGTGGTATTTGTTGGTTCTCCAAACTACTCAAAAATTCCGCTCCCTGTTCTCCAGAACTGGTCAGAACCTGCTGAATACCACCTCTGAATATTGCCCCGAGTATCTTTATTTCTAAGAATGCTTTTTTTGACTCCTTATAATATTTAGCATTTGAAAATAAAAATGTCAGCTTTCCTTACCTCTCAAACCCATTGGAAAATGCTTTTTTGTGATTTCTTCTCAAGGAGTAGCTCTAAGAGGTCAAGTGTAGGTGATCCTTACCTTCTCCTTGATCTGGAGAGGGGTGCTAAGCAGCCATTCCCTTCATTGGCTCCTAATTTGGCCATGCTTGCTGGTTTTGGAAAAAGCACAATGGAGTTCTGTCGTGCTGCTCCGGAAGCCAATCATCAGTTTTCTAATAAATGTGTTATGTTTTGGATCTGTATTTTTTCAAGGAAACATGTTTACCATGATAGTCACTTTTGAATGGGCAAGTCCCCTTTTCCCAAGTGAACCTACCACAAAGAAAGATTCCAGATGATGGCTATTGCCACTAGCCCCAAATTATTGGGAATCCCAGCGACCGAGGATGCTGCTTTCAATTGTACTTTTACCGCAGAATACTTAGCTAAAGGTTCCCCTTGCACATACATGCTAGTCATTTCTGACTCTAGGAGGTGGTGCTCATCTCCATTACAAAGCCGAAGAGCCAGCACTGCCTGAAGACATCTCTGTGGTCATGTGGCCAGCATGACAAAACGCCAAAGGCGCATGGAACACTGTTGCCTTCCCTCCAAAGTGGTTCATATTTTTCTACTTGAATTTTTACATGCTTTTGAACTGCTAGTTTGGCAGAAGCTGGGACAAGTAACGGGAGCTCACTCCATTATGCAGTGCTAGGGATTTGAACCGCCAACCTTTCTGATTGACAAGCTCAGTGTCTTAGCCACTGAACCATCGCGTCCCCTTATCTAGATTTCTTTTTTTACAAAAAGCATCTCTAAGTCCTCACTTTTATGACCTTCTAATAAAGGTAGTCCTCAACTTATGACAATTGAGCCCCAAATTGTTGCTGCTAAGTGAGACAATAGTTAATTTTGCCCCATTTTACCATCTTTCTTGCCACTGTTATTAAATGAATCACTGCAGATATTAAGTTAGTAACAAGGCTGTTACTGGCTTTCCCATTGACCTTGCTTGTCAAAAGATCACAAAAGGTGGTCACGTGACCCTTGGACACTGCAACCTTTGCAAACAGGAACCAATCGGCCAGCATCCACAGTTTGATCACACAACTATGGGGATGCTGCAATGGTCATGAGTCATTCTTTCAGACATAACCAGATGTAGTATTCAGCAGGTTCTGACCAGTTCTGGATAACCAATAGCGGAAATTTTGAGTAGTTTGGAGAACCGGCAAATACCACCTCTAGTTGGCCCCGCCCCATCTATTCTCTGCCTCCCAAGTTCCAGCTGATCGGCTGGGTCTTCTTTTGTTGCCCTGCACAGGAGAACGAAGCTGGAAAGCAGATTAGTGGGGTGGGGAGGGAATGGGGATTTTGCAGTAACGTTCCCCCAGGAGTGGGGAGGCAATGGAGATTTTACAGTATCCTTCCCGTCACGCCCACCAAGCCAAACCACATCCACCAAGCCATGCCCAGAGAACTGATATTGAAAAATATTTGAATCCCACCACTGGACATAACTGAATAGTCACTAAGTGAACTGTTGTAAGTCGAGGACCCCCTGAATTTTGGCCCTGGAGAGGGGCTGCTTGCCTTTCTTAATGGTCTGATTGTGTTGCCTATACTTCTTTCTCTTCTTTAGAATTTTTGTTGAATGATCACTCTAAGGTCCGAGTGTCAAACTCAATCGCATCACGTGACATATCATGGAATATAGCAATGTTTTTTGCCTTTGTGGACCTGCCATGGATGTGGCTTGTGCATGACACATTCAGCCCTTGGGCCGCCAGTTCGACACCCCTGTTCTAAGGGGTCACTGGTTTATTCTGTGGTGGCTCAATTGAGAACTGCATAAGCATTGCCCCCTATAATTCACCAAGAATTATACAAATTTGCATGAAATTTGCACATAGTATTTTATATACGTATATGTCTTGCATGCATAATGTAATTTTCATATCAGAAATACCATGCCAGTGTGATTTGTTCACCTACTCCATTTATTGTCCTGCTCTCGTTGAGGGGCAATTTGAGGTCTCTGCTTTTGCTTCTTGCAGTTCTTTTTAAAACAATCCCAAGCTGGTCCGCCCTTCTGATAAACAACATTCTTTTTTGCAAGATAAGACACATGTCTACATGAAGGTTTGTCTCCTGCATGAGCTTTTGGTTGGAGTGCTCTGAATTTCTACCAGCTCTTCTCATCTCTGCCCAGTGCTAGGAACAAGGGCTTGGTATGTTATGAGGTGGCATAGCACAGAGTACCCAGGCATGTACTAGAAGTCAGTAACAGTGCATACAACATTTGTAAAGAAATTTATTTCGTAGCAGAGAATGCACATCAGTTTTCTTCTATGCTTCTTCTAGCTGTGGATTTTAAAGTCTCTGCTTGTGTTTTTATAAGCATGGCTGTTTTGTCTGACAAAGCTATTTCAAGAAACACAAAGGGTGTCTTCATTTTCGGCTTCTTCCAATATCCAACAATGAGATATATAAAAGGACTGATAGAACTGCTGAAAGACTCCAATAGCGTGTGAAGGCTAGTCAGAATATATCCATCAATGCTGTTGACCCAGTACATCAAGATCGTAGCCAAGTTAAATGGTACATTCAACATCAGAAAGAGAAGAACTGTGGCTACAACGATGACATCTAGTCTTAGTGGAGGAGCTTCCTCTTGTTTCATATGAATTCTAATCCATATGCCTAAAGAAAAAAATATCGTACTTGGAATAAAAAATAATTGAGTGATGATTAGTGCTATGGTTGAAGTTGTACACCTCTCAATGTCCTTGGTGCTTACTTCCATCGTTGGAGAGCAAAAATAGTGGACCACAATTGATAACAGAGCAGTGAACCCCCACAAAGAAAAGGACACAATGGCTGAGAAATTCTTGGGCCGAAACTGTCTATACCAAACAGGGAAAAAGTGAATGCACCATCGCTCAGCAGCAATAGCTGTAAAGATATAAAGGCCAACTTGATGACTGCTTAAATGCAAAACATGCAGTACCCGGTGAGACATTAAACTGAAGGTCCACGGTTTAAAAAACATAACATACTCAGCAATGATGCTGAAGTTTATAACGTTATTAGCAACTCCCACACACACAAAATACAAGTTTAATTTAATCTTGAGCCTGCAGCAGAGGATCCATAAAATAACTGAATTTCCTATGAATCCCAAAATGCAGATCGGAAGAGAGATGATTAGTACTTTTTCTTCTACATTGTATTCCTTGGTATGATGAAAGCGAGAAAACGAAGAACTTTCCTCTGCCTCCATGTTGCTAATAAAATGTTGCATACTTTTTCTTTTTCAGCCTGTCAAATCAAACACAATTATTAAGATAGGTAGGAAACTTTGAACAAAACCACCTGTAAGATAAAAATGCTTTGACTGGGAAGAACCAACCTAGACTATCTGCCTAATACCAAGGATTTGTTAGTCCTTTGAGAAGACAGGGATGGTTGGATGCCTTATGTGCTTTACCATTTACTTCCATTCCAAGGCACAAATATTCCACATACCATGATACTCCTCAGGAGAATCCCTAAATATTGATCTCTACATTTTGTAATAACTTGAGTTAATTCTGACTTCACTTCAGTTTTCAGCAAAAGAAAGACAGGTTAGATTATCAGCCCTGGTTGTAAGATTAATATGCCACATGCTAACAGCGTAATTTCAGCCAGTGTAGCATAGATGCCATCAAAGCCCAATTTTACTCCCAGGTTTGTCCAAAGTAGAAACTATCTTGCAGATGTCTAGTATGATGTTACCTATATCCCACTAATGAAATGCTGTATCCTGATATAGTACACACACAGAATATGACCTTAACTGACTATATTTTTAAAGACAGTATTGAGAGATAATTGTACTGTCTCATAAGTTGCACAGGTAATTCTCAGTTAAACAATGGTAATGTGGACTGACATTGCCAGCACTAAGTGACACACATCTAAAGCACAACAACACATGCTCATTCGACTTAAGTGTCAGCAATTCCAGCAATCTCAGTTGGCATCATTAAGTAAAGACTTTGTGACTGTGACTTCCAATCTCTTGTTGGCTTCCCAGTTGACTTTGCTTGTGGGAAGCCAGCTGGGAAGATTGCAAATAGCTATCACATATCTGTGGGATGCTGTGATGGCCAGAATTCTGAGAACGTCATAACTATCTTTCGTTCAGTGCCATCCTAATTTTGAATGCTTACTTGAACAAGTGATCGTTAAACAAGGACCATCTGTGGGGTCCTTGCTGCTCTCTGAGCTTGGTTGTTTTCTTGCCAACGTTGTTAGGAATGTAAGTCACCTAACAGCTATTTGGGTTGAAAATATATAAACCAGGATAAACATTTTAAAACTATCTTTAAGAAAATGCAAAACTGTAGTTGGGTGTAGATGGAGCCAGAAACCTGGGTTGTTTTGGTCTTAGTCTCAGAAGAGGATTGTGTCTCAGTGAATCTCTGTTTTCCTTCTGTTGGAGAGTTTTGCCATTCTTCCTAATTGACTGATATTCCTGGATTTTATGTAAGTCTGTTACTGAACTGTTTTTGATACTGGACTTTGTTATTGGACTATCCCTGGATTGAAAACTGATTGATCTTACCTGTGAATGACTTTGGACTGCTTATTTTGAACTTTGCTTAAACCTTTCTGGAAGTAAAAACCTACATTTACTGTATAGTGTATCTGTGTGCTATGTGTGTATTATTCAAACACTTCTTTCAAATACGTCTCCCTGTATGCACTCATTCTCCTAACGGGGAATTACCTCAACAAACATGGCACAGACGATGCTACCCAGTTTGGTAATAAAACATCTGGAAGAACACAGCCAAGCTCAGAGAGCACCAAGGACCCCTCATTTCAACCCTGATCTACAAATATTCTCTTCCAAATGTGTTTTCATCACATTATTTTTGAAGTCAACTCTTCAATCAATGGTATGGGAAAAGAAATGCCTCTTTTCCTTTGCTTTATTTTGGATGATGGGCAAGAAGTCTAATGTACAATGGACAGGTCTCATTTCACCAAATTCCAAATTATTGCCTGGGGATTGCAGCCTGGTTCGTAATAAACTCTCTTCTAACTAAGGATGCATTATCTTAATTTTCAGCGCTTATTATTTTTTTTCAACGCACTTGGGCAGGAACAGCAAATGCATATTGCTAAATGGCATTTAATTAGTTACAAGCGGCTCTCTGCCAGTTTCTGTAATTGCCAGCCAAGGAAAAGAGAGAGTTAAGTATCTTTATATAAAAAGTAAAAGCACTTTTTCTGCCTCCTAAAACTTGCTTCCAAGAATGGATAAGCAATACATTTACTATATTATGTAACTATATTACAGCCAATATACCATCAATTACTTCTGGATAAAAAAAAATCTTTTAAGTGTTAATTGTATCAATAGGTAAGAACATTTCCCAGAATTAAAGTGGTAGATTAAGTAACGATTGGAGAAGTAGATTGACTTGTAAGACTGGCAGAGTATCAGATGAAAGGTAGCAAGGGGAAATAGGATTGATCACAATTTATAGGTCACAGATGAATGGGTTGGAGATAGGAAGGCTTGAAATTAAGAGGGTGGCATGCTTTCTTCCACTGAGTTGTCAAGCATAAGGAACATCATCCTGTTGCCATTATGAATGGCACTTGACTGATCTTCAAACACCACTATATTCCAAAGCCATAAGAAACCGGCCAAACCTCTGGTTCAAATCATCTGTCGTTTTCTCATTGGAACATCAATCTCAGTTAACACTTAAAAGAGAAAGTTGTGGCTAATCCATAGTGCTTGGGTCTAAATCTTTGACACGATGATTACATCTCTTTCCAGAACAGTGCCATTAAAGTCCCTGGGCTTTATTTTTGTTTTCTGTAACTCAGGTGTAATATACTCATTTTTGGTACCTCAAAGAAGAATCTATCCACTTATTGGATGTTCTCAGGAGATACAAATCATATACCACAGTGTATTTTTAGCCAATTCCTATAAATCAGGCACTTAATGATGTGGGAAGAAATGGTTTTTAAAAGATTAACATAAGTATCTGTTAAACAAACGAATCAATACTAACACCAGATTCCAGTTCTCCTTTTAGTCTTCATTGATCAAACTTCTGTTTTTCACATTACTGTAATATAATTCTGCCAAGATAGAGCTAGCCCCACAATTATGATGTGTTCCTTGCATAACAAATAGAATACTAGAATCTTGTGACATCAGCAGTTGTTGTTCATAGCATGGTAAGATTCACAATAGAATCACTTGATACCTATTTTAATCTAGCTTTAGTTTCAGAGTCTTGTAGATGAATTGTTGTGGAGAAAAGAGAGGAAATATATATCCTTTTTAAAAAGTCTGTAGAATACATTTTGATTTTATCAACTGAAATATCTTTAGGTCAGCCTGATCAGAATAGCGGTCAAAGACAAAACTTCCATTTTTGGCTGTGTTCTAGAGAATGACACAAAGCACTAATTCTTGTTTGGTTGTTTACAAATAAAACAGTGAACATATCCACTTTCCTCCTGAATATATCCAACACACTTTCTTCCTATTTTCCCCATAACAACAACCCTGGAGTGGGTTGAACAGAGAGAGTGACTGGCCCAAGGACACCCAGCTAACTTTCATGGCCCAGGATTGGAATTAATGGTCTCCCACTTTCTAGCCTGTTGCCTTAGTTGCTAGACCAAATTGAGTCTTTCTTCTATAAGAACTTTACCTTGTTTAGGACAGTGCTATTTTTTCACACAGCTTTTAAGTATCAAATCAAATTATTATGGTTGATGACCAGAGCTTTAAATATTTGCAGATTTGCAGAGATTTGCAACACTTTGCATTCCATATACAGTAATGTATACTCTATTTTTCTTTTCCTTTCTTGTTTTTTGTATTTCTATGCCATGAGTTCTGGAAGTGGTGAACTCTCTAAGTGACTAGCAATCAAACACACACACACACACACACACACACACACATTTCTATCTATCTATTATCTATCTATCTATCTATCTATCTATCTATCTATCTATCTATCTATCTATCTATCTATCTATCTATCTATCTATCTATCTATCTATCTTGCTAGCCACTTAGAGAGTTAACCATTAACTCAACCATGCTGTAAAGGACACAGGAAAACATATAAAGTCATGTTTTTGTTGATGCATCCCAACATTTCATACCATACCTTCCTCATGGGCTAGATGGAAAAAACCAAGTCTTAATTGGTTACTTGAAATTCAGGAGGTGAAGATAGATCAGATCTCTATCAAAAGAGTCCCAGAGCATAGGGATAGCTGACTATCCAGGTATCAGTCATGGCTGATCATCTTAGCATCTTTCTTGTTGGTAAGAATGATGACATTTCAAATTGACAACTATGATTGCAGTTAAAATAATAATAGTCTTATTATTCCCAACATTTCCCCCCTCAGATTACAGAGCAGAATACAAATTCTCTGCCTCTACTTTAATAGCCATCTCAAACTGAATTCAAAACCAAAAAGTTAAGGTCTCTTCTGTCCCAGTATACTTCCTGGACAATTGAAATTACAACCGCAGTTCTTATTTGCCCCTTATCCGGTTGAAAAGCATTGATGGCTGGAGAGAGATTGGCAGACGCTGGGTAAGAATCAAGCAGAGAATTATAGTCTAGAGCAGAGGTGTGAAAATCACGTGACATATCGGGACATTTTTCCCCTTCGCTAAACTGGGCATGGGCGTGGCCAGCATGTGATGCAGCCAGCCCATGAGCCATGAGTTTGATAGCCCTGGTCTAGAGCAGAGTTCCCCAACATTTCTGGTTTGAGAACCATCAGGGGTGTATGTGTGATAGCAATACCACTTACACTTATATACTACTTCACAGTGCTTTTACAGCCCTCTCTATAAGCAGTTTACAGAGTCAGCATATTGCCTCCAACAATCTGGGTCCTCATTTTATGCACCTCGGAAGGATGGAAGGTTGAGCCTGCTGAGATTCGAACTGCCAAATTCCAGGCAGTTGGCAGGCAGCAGTAGCAGCCTGCAGTACTGCATTCTAACCACTGCGCCACCATGGCATGTGATGGCTCTGTGTGAGCAGTGGGAAAGAGCACATGTGTGCATGCAACCTCATTTCCACAAATGGGGGACATACACACCCCTAAAGGGAGCATATGCAAATGCTCACCCACTACTTTCACATGTGGGGATGCGCTCACTCGCCTGCCACTTCCATGGCCCGGTTGCTAATTTCTCAAGAACTGATAAAGGGCCATGGCTTGGGGCTTGGGGATCTCTGGTCTAGAGTCCTTGCACGGACACTAATGGGTGAAGGCCAACTCTACCTTGAATGCCATTGAACCTTATTTAGCCTTACCCAGATGTAAACAATCAGTTGGCCTAAGTAATAAAGGCCTAAGTAATAAGTCAGCTAATTAAATTCTTCATGCACAGACCTGGGTGTTTGCATCTGACATTGATAGTTGTAATGGTATAATGTGGATCTCCTTAAAGATGAGGTAAAAAGATGCTGCATAGGAAATGATCCAACAAGAGAGGGTGAGTCCCCAATGGCTTAATGCTCAGAGGAAGAATCAGGAAAGACCCTCCCTAGTTGATCAGGTGGTTAAAAGTGGCGGGGATAATTTTGTACCTGGCAAGATTCTGCTAATATAAAATTATGTTTACAATAAAAGCAGATTTAGCAGATCTAGTCATTTCCTGTCTTTATTGCTTGGGAAGGGGGACAGTAGCTCAATTTACAACATTTTAGAATCAAAAATTTAGGTCATGTATTACATAGAAAGGAGATTCTACGGCAGCGGCCCCCAAACGTTTTGGGCAGCAGGGACTGGTTCCATGGAGAAGGATTTTTCTGAAGACCAGAAGGGGCATGGTTTTGCATGCTACCTGCATACCACAGATGGGGCTTCACTTGTTTGCATGGCCCAGTTGCCAGCATGCCACAGACCTGTGCTGTCCATGGACCGGGAGTTGGGGATCCCTGTTCTATGGGATCACTTTGACAAACCTCTATTTAGTTTATAATGATCCCGTATAAAGATTATTGTTTTATTTTTTAAAACTTCAGTTTCCCTAATCCATGCACAGTTGTACCATAATTTCCCCCCGCTATTCATTCTAACATTTAATTGAGCCTTAAATGTTATCTAAGATAACTGCAGGTCCATCCATCTAAGGTAAGATGCAAGGGTTTTTGATGAGGTGGTCCTCGTGTTGTGAAATTGTCTAAGGAATTCTGTATTCATAAGACATAATCCAGTACAGTAGTATATAGAATTTACTCTTGAGGAGCAATAACTTTTTATCAGATTGTGTATTAATTAATGCTTTATTAATAGTGTAATAGGCAGAACAAAGTATTTAAGAGTGTTTCAGATTCAAGTGTGCTTTAGTGTACTCAATAAATAATTCTTAACTGAATTAATGAAGAAATTAAATTTATTGAATAAGGATTCTGTTCTATTCTGTCCTATCCTATCGAATCTTATTCCCTGGCATTACCGTGCACAGCAGCATTCTTAGTGTTTCTGTGTTTTCAGAAAAACCCAATAGAGGTAGCATCTTTTATGTATTCTCTTTGTCATTCTTTTTCTTGTACTATAAATATAGAAAACACAGATCTCTTTGTATAACTATTTCCTATTCATAGGAGAAATTAATTCAGCTACAAAGGCCACATATGATGAAATGGTTCAGGTACATAGTGCTGGTTTTATTTTTAGTAAAACAATATGAATGGTCCATTTTGTAGGGTTTGTACATATGTAGTTTTCATTTTTCTGTGATCATACTTTTTGATCTTGCTTTTTGTAGGCTTTTTCCCCCTGGCAGAGTGGCCCTTACAAATATAAAATCTTAAAGTTCCATTTTTTAAAAAACATGAGTTTGATTCCCCTAAAGCCCTTAGGTAGTAAGATAAGTTAGAAGTAGTAACTGGTAAATATATCTGTAACAGGCATTTTTAGCGAAAGAAAAGGTTTCATCAGATATGTCTTTATATTTTTTCATTTTTAATGCCCAAATTCTTTTGTGACCAGCTGTAGCTAACTGGCGTCTAGATTGTCTGTGCTTTCTTTTTCGTTCAAAGCTCTCTCAAGCAACTTATGCATAGGTGCTGTGGCCTCCTGTTTTTGCCAATTTCCAACAAAGAAATAGACCAAAGGGCTGACACTACTTTTGATAGCGTCAAACAGCAGAGACAGTTGAAATAAAGCTGGGTTACGAAGTGCCTTAACCCACTTGCTCATAAAATAACGAGCTTGAAATGTAAAAATACAAACAAGAAAAAGGATAGCCATGATGATGAGGGTGATATCAAGTCTTGATTTGGTCCTTTGCTTTGGTCTTTTCCGCATTCTGATAAAAAGGGACAAAGCAGAAAAGAACATGATGGGGAACAAAAACATAAGGTGAACAATAGATTCAATCATGGATGCACTGTGACAGAAAGAATTGCTTTCAGAGTGGGATGAAAGCAATTTTGGGTAGCAGGAAACATATAATGTCAGGGCCACTAGAGAAGACCAGAACCATATTATGCAGCATATATTCAGTGTGAATTCCTTTGGACGGTGCTGTTGATAATAGAGAGGGAAGGAGACCATGAAATACCTTTCAAAGCATGCAACTGTTAATAAAAAAATGCTGGCATTGCTTGACAATGAATAAATATTCTCCATTGCCCGTGAAAAATAATAACTGACATAAAGTGATGTCAGAAATACACTAAACACTATAAGGAAGTAAATAGTCACAATAAAATCGGCTATTATCAAATTGAGAACATAAACTACGAATGTTGTCTTCTTCACCTTGCTGCAGAGCAGCCAAAAGACAGTTGTGTTCCCAATCAATCCCCAGAAACAGATTGGAATGGATAAGGCTGCCACTATTTCCATGGAAAACCCTTTGTTCCTTATCTGTAGCCAATTATTTAGCTCTGTGTCATTTGTTTTCATTGTAATAGCGTGAGAAGATAAGGTAATTGCTTCCGTCATCTTGCCATAGTCATTGTTCCATAATTCTTCTCAATCTGTCAAAATTAAACACAATTCTCATTAATAAGCCTCTTACATATTTTACAGAAGTAAGAAACACTCAAAAGTATTTCTTGTCTGGCAATAATACTAGTATTATCATTGTGTTTCTTTCACACAGATTTATTGCAAGACAAGAAATGCTAACTGGAATGTATGCTGACATAAAGTCTATTTTCTGGGAGTCAGAATATATGTTTATATTGATATTTTAATAGGACCAAGGGTGTTATTCTGTATTCTAGAAATGTCCTTTGGCTTTTCCATTGTAACACCGTTAATAGCACAATGCTTTCACTGGAAATGCTACACTGGTGTTGTCCTTTGTCACACCTATTTGCCAAAAACCTATTCCCAACAATGTGCAGAATGCTACAAACATACATTTTTGTGCATTTGGTCACCAGCCCATTATGTACAGATTTAATGATAACTGGATCTATATGGTCCATTTTCCACCTAATAATTTCTCCTTAAAGACAGGAGAACATCTTTAAAGTATTGCCTCAATACTTAAAGTATTGCTTATTTCTGTTATTCCAAACTAACATTTCAAGATGTGAGATGCAATTAATATTTGGTTAAAGGGAACTTTGCACAAAAGTGCAAAGCCCTTTGGGACACCACATTATCCAGGGCAAATATTTATGTGGAAAAAACCCGCAGTACTCAGAAAACAAACATCTATATGAGAATGTTTACATTTAGGCACAGCAACCCCTACTCAAGAAAAAAAGAGCCATAATTCAATAGGACCTTGCAATAAATCTTGTTTTAAGCTGGAAAGAATTGCAAGGCCCTGTTGGGAACAAAGATCCAAGTCAGGGAAGAAGAAACAGTGGCCTCCAGATTCAAACTATGAAGCCAGAAAAAGGCAGAATTCTTCTGGAAATTTCCCTGGCGCAAGCGTTTCTGAAGGTGAGAGACTATTCTAGAGGGAATGTACTGAGGGAATGTACTTCCTTTGCCATCTCTTCTGTAAAGTTACCCGTCTTGTTTCTGTGCCTAGGAGATTTTCAACTTCCAGCACTGCAAACCAGACTTGCTTTTGGAAAGATATCAGAAGGCACAGACATATATGCATTAGTTATAGTTACCGATTTGGTGTTCTCAGGAGAAAAATAAAACATTAAAAAATAAAATAACACATTACTGCAACATGCTCTACATGGGGCGACCCTTGAAGAGTATATTCAGAAATTACAGCTGTAAAGAATGCAGTGGCATAGACAATTCTGGAGGTCGTTAAAGTGGTACATGTAACATCCACTATTATGTGGAGCTGCATTGGTTGCCGGTTTACTTCCAGGTCCAATTCAAGGTGTTGATTATCATCAGTGGTGGGATTCAAATTCTTTTACTACTGGTTTGGTGGGCGTGGCTTGGTGGGCGTGGTGTGACTTGGTGGGCATGGCAGGAGAAGGATACCGCAAAATCTCCATTCCTACCCCACTCCAGGGGAAGGATACTGTAAATCTCCATTCCCACTCCACTCCAGTGGGAAGGTTACTGCAAAATCCCAATCCCTCCACACCCCACTAACCTGCTTTCCAGCTCCGTTCTCCTGTGTAGGGCAACAAAAGAAGACCCAGCCAATGAGAGGCAGAGAATAGATGGGGGTGGGGCCAGTCAGAGGTGATATTTGCTGGTTCTCCAAACTACTCAAAATTTCAGAAATTTTATGTCAATGTAAATTGCCTAGGGCAGTGGTCCTCCACCTTTCCAGCAACACAGACTGGTAGTGACTGGGAGGTGGAGGGGAAAGGATGGTTTTGTATGGTCAACCTATTCCCATGCATGCACACATAAAGTGTTACATGCTCGCCTGCTGCTTACAGGAACCAGTTCCCAATGGCTTCTACATACTGGTACCAGTTTGCAGCAGGGGGTTGGGTACCTCTGGCCTAGACTCACTTTGGTTAGGTGAGGTGGCATAAATTTTCAATAAATAAATAAATGAAATATTTATTTCTCCAGAAGGATGAACTTGGCAACTTCATGAATTCTCTCCTTTTTTAAAAAAAAATTCTTTTCAACTTTGTTTCTACCTTATTTTCTTCCCAGAAGCTTGATAAGACCTCACAAGGTCTGCGCAGCTTTGGTGAAATGTTCCAGCGCAGCCAAGGAATGTGAGAACCTTATGACCTCACAGTGGTTCTTACTTCCACTGTGATGACATTTTCAAAGTTACCACTAATCTATTGACTGGGGGCTTGGAGGTCAATACATTTCAGTGGTTGGCAGATGAGCTGGGCCTAAAAGGCAAGATTTTAGCTTTCTGAACAGGTTTTTTTTTTTTACATTATTCCATTAATTTGTGGATTATTATTATTTTTTTACTGAAGATGAGGGTGCAAAATAGAAGTGTCTCAATATAATGTCTCAGTATTTTTGTGTGTTGCTCTGACTGATTATAGACCACAATGATCCTAAAGTTGAACTTTGTCCTGGTTTCAGAAAATGTTCAGAAATTAACAGTAAGATGGGATAGGAATTCATTGCTGTGACTTTCTTGTCTGATTCTATATAGTCCCCTTATTTTAGTCTAAAATATGTACATTAATATCATACCTTTCCCCCGGGAGTTCAAGCTTTAGATCAGAGGTGGGCAACTATGGCCTTTTTATGGCCTGTGAACTTCAACTCCCAGAATTCCTGAGACAGCCATGTTGTCCACAGATCATAAAGGGTTTATAGTTGCCCACCTCTGCTCTAAATAACACTCTTGCCCTCCAATTAATCTCCAAAACAACCTTGTAGGGTAAATTGGCTGAAAGCTACCAGGTGAAAGATACCAAACTCACTAGTGAGTTTTCATGATAGGGTGGACTTGAACTAAATCTCTCCAATCCTAGTCCATTTTGTGGTCCAGCTTCAGGAACAAGGATGAATGCCAGAGCACTTGACACAATGTTCTCGCAGGAGTGCTGAATCCAGCTGCATGCCAAACTTTGAAGATCCTGGATCAAGCACACACTAGCTTAGTTGGTTTCTTTATTCCCTTTCTGATTTTATCCTATCACGAAGACTGCAAGTAATTCAATGATCGTTGAGTAATTCTACAAAAAGAAGGCAATAAATTATCCAGAGCAGGGGTCTCCAACCTTGGCAACTTTAAGACTTGTGGACTTCAACTCCCAGAATTCCTCAGCCAGCTTTGGCTGAGGAATTCTGGGAGTTGAAGTCCACAAGTCTTAAAGTTGCTGTTGTGCTGTTGGAATCTGATTCTGAGTGGGAGGTCAAGCAGCTGACAAGGAGTGGGAGTGTGGCTCTGGTGGCTGTGGAAGAAACTGGGAATGGCACAGTCCGGCTGGGCATTCAGAGGAAGACCCAGGGCCACCCACTCTTCATCCTAGAGCATGCAGAGAGGAAAGGAGAAGGGAGCAACGTGGGTTACGGGGGAGAAAAGGGCCCACAGAACTGGTTGTTAAAATTTTTGAATCCCACCTCTGGATACTTACCTCTGTTTTTCAGTTCTTGTTTCATGAATATTGACTTGAGATTAGCTCTAAGAAGCTTGACATTCCATTTATAAGCAATTCTCGACTTACAACACTTTTATTTAGTGACAGTTCAAAGTTACAACATCACTGAAAAAGGTGACTTATGATGATGATCATTTTACACACTTATGACCACGTGGCCAAAATTTGCTGCTTGGCAACGGGTTTCATATTTATGACAGTTGCCATGTCCCCAGATCACGTGAACAACTTTTGTGATGGTCTGACAAGCAAAGTCGATGGGGAAGCCAGAATCTCACTTAACAACCGGGTTATTAACAACTGCAGCAATTCACTTAACAACTGTGGCAAGAAAAGCCGTAAAATGGGACAAAACTCTCTTAACAGATATCTCGCTTAGCAACATAAAATTTGGGCTCAGTTATGGTTATAGGTGGAGGACTGTCTATCTGTAATCGTAAAAAGGCTTGACCCACATAGTGGGAGACCCAAAAAAGAAAAGGACTTGATAAATATGGAAAAAACAAAAATACAATAGGTAGGGTAGGAAACTTTATCCTGTATCTACAGTATAGGAAACCAAGGCCAAAGCCAGAATGCTACATTCCAGGAGGGCTTAGTTGACAATAGATTGGCAGATGAAAAAAAAGGCCAACAACAGACAGGCAGATAGATTATGGACAATCTGAGATTCCATATTAGAATAGAATAACTGAGTTGGAACGGCCCTTGGTGGTCTTCTATCTAGTCCAACCCCCTGCCTAGGCAGGAAATCCTACACCCTTCAGACAAATGGTTGTCCAACATCTTTTTTAAAACTTCCAGTGTTGGAGCATTCACAACTTCTGGAGGCAAGTTGTTCCACTGATTAATTGTTCCAACTGTCAGGAAGTTTCTCCTTAGCTCTAAGTTGCTTCTCTCCTTGATTAGTTTCCACCCATTGCTTCTTGTCCTGCTTTGGAGAATAGCTTGACACCGTCTTCTTTGTGGCATCCCCTGAGATATTGGAACACTGCTATCATGTCACCTCTAGCCCTTCTTTTCATTAAACTAGACATACCCAGTTCCTGCAACTGTTCTTCATATGTTTTATCCTCCAGTCCCCATATCATCTTTGTTGCTCTTCTCTGCACTCTTTCTAGAGTATCAACATCTCTTTTACATCGTAGCGACCAAAACAATGCAGTATTCCAAGTGTGGCCTTATTATAAAGTGGTATTAACACTTCAAGTGATATTGATTCTATCCCTCTGTTTATGCAGCCTAGAACTTAATGCTAGTTGCTATAGTGTATATGTGTGTATGTGTTTGTGTGTGTGTGTGTGTACGTATATACACACACACACACACAAGAAATACCTAACTTGACAATGTATAGTTTATAAGTTGCTCATTTTTACCACTCGAAAAATACACTGTTATTTCTGTAGCAAGAAGGTGCTTGCAGTATTCCCAAGAAATCCACTGGATCTGAGAGAACTAAATCTGGGCAAGTTACTCCTCATCTGCCAGGTGTAAAGAATCAGGACCATACATTAAACTCCGGCTAAGTTGATTTGCTGCTCATGCCTATACACAAGATTTTATTTATTTGATTTGTCAATCGCTTACAAGATAACAGGTATAAGTATAAACATAGTTATGAATACATGAAATGGATACATAAAACGTAAAAGAAAAATAGGATTCTGGTCAAATAATGGTCAGCACTAAATTGGCACGAGATCAGAATTAACAGAATTTGGGTGTGGGCGGGCTGGATTTGGATCCCTGTTGAAAAGTAACAACTCCAGGCTAATTCCTCTCTTGACTCTAATTCCCAGGCTCTGCCTCTTCTCTTTGAACAATGCTTAGAACAATCAGCCCTTCAAAGTAGACCAGTCAAGAAAGAGACCCCCAGAGATTCCAGGAATGCTATGCTATGGGACATCTTAATTTTAAAAGATCATCCAAAACCTTCAATTCCCCCTTTTAAGGTCAAGAAGGTCAAGATATGTCTTTTTTTAAAATCTTTTTATCATGCTGTCTACATTCCTGGGGTCGAATCATGGTTTTACTAGTCTTACTCCTCTTTTCGATGTCATAGCTAAAGTCCTCTGTAAGCAGGGGTGTGTCAGGCTTTCGGTGAATTCTTCAAAGCCCGACACTTTGATGGTAGCAGTTTGGCATGCCACCGCCTCGATACTCACAAGCTGTCCCGATGTTCGCATGTTGCTCCGAGGTGTTGCCACCGCTGCCCCAATGCTCGCAAGCTGCCCTGAGTCTGGCATGTCTGTTTCGGCTTCAAACGGGTGAAGAATGGCGATGCCATTTTCAGCCCACGCTGCAGCTGCACAAAGCCGCTTGGATGGGAACTCAGCTGTTTGGCAGTCCTGGTTTGACAGCCATCAGCTGTTCCATGTAAAGAAGGCTGTAAAGATCGGAGTGATAGAAGAACAGGAGATAGAGTGGGGTTAGTATTACACTGGGGTTAGCATGGTGTGGTCTGGGTGTTGGGTGATGTAAATAGTGAGTTTGTTTAGGCATAAGTAGTTACGGGGTGGAGGCATGGATGGAGATGGGCAGAGGTAGGTTAGAGGGGTGAGGTTACTAAACAGCTATATTAAGCGCTGAAAGGCAGTAGCTTTCAGTGCTAGCTTTGCTTGGAATTGTTCCAGTGTTGCCTTTGGTACTATTGTGAGAGAAACTGAAGAATTAAACCCTGTTTACAAATATTAAATGTGAGTACCGTGGTTGGTCAGTGTAAATTCTCAATTGCCCAGCAGGGCTGACAGGGTGTCAAACTCAAGGCCCACAGGCCAGATCCAGCCTGCAGAGTGTTTAGATCTGGAAACACCCTGGAAACAGTGAAGGACCGGCCAGCAATGCCTCTGCTAGTGAAAATGGAGCTCAGGAGGGCTGTGTGCAGCTCTCCTGAACTTCATTTTTGCTGGCAAAGGGTTGCAGGAAGCCGTTGCAGCCAAAAATGGAGCTTGGGAGCCTGTTTTTGCTGGCAGAGTGCTCAAGCCACCACAGGCGCTCCCGACATGAATGACATCAGGCTGGCCCACCCCAGTCCCCTGGAGGTCAAACACAACCCTGATGCGGCCTTCAATGAAATCAAGTTTGACACTCCTGCTCTATAGTATGGATTCAAAATCATGTTAAGTTGATAAATCATATCCAATTCAAATTAAAGAACGTATGCACGAATTGATACAAATCAGTCCAAATCTATCACAGTCCAAATTGTCCACAATGTTCTAGATATGAATCAACTCTTGCCTCAGCCCACTTTAAGGAGTGTCATTGGTTGAAGTTTTTCTTGGTGAGAGGAGAAATAAACCAGAGGAATCCATCAATTGCTTTCCTTAATGTCTGCATTCAACTTGTAAAGACAGTTCCATTTGCTGGCCTCATTGCTGAGGCAGGATAGGGACAGGTCATCAAGGCAGCTCAAAGATCAGGAATTTTTTTAATGCAGCCTTGAGCCCTAACTAATGTATCCAAAGGGCAATGTCTTGATTGCATATAATGGCTAAAGATTTGAGATATGCTGTTCGTAGAAGAGGGTAAGCAAGGCCTAGAAACTTGCAGGTCTATTAGAAGTAATGAGCAAAGCCAAACTTTATACAAGAAATGCACTCCATTTATTCTGGAACTCAAGGCAATAACCAGTTACAATGGCATACTTTTTGATAGCATCCCTTTGGTACAATCTTCTTGAATAAGCTCTTGCCTACTCTTGTGTTGTTCCATCATCCAACAGAGCTCTCTCAAGTAGTGTTTCGAAAGGTTTTTGACAATCAAGCTTTGTTTTTGAATAGCCAACAATCAGGTAGACATAGGGGTTCCCACTGCTGTCTATGGCATCAAGAAAATGAAGACTGAGAAAGAGAATTGGGATATGTATTTTTGGAACCCAACGGGCTATGATTTCAATAATCCTCACTGAAGCAGCAAAGAGAAGAAACAGAAGAACGGTGGCCACTATAGTGATGTCAAGTCTTCTCAGAGGAGCTTCCTGGGATGCAGGCAGCATTCTTGTGAAAATAAGACATGTAGAAAAGACCATGATTGGAAGAAAAATGAGGAGGTTGATTATCACTCTGGCCATTTTTGTAGGCTCACAATGCTTATTCGCTTCCTGGAGTGACGTATCAATCTCTAGATTGCAAGTATAATGTAATGTGATGGCTAGCAGGCCAGATAAGCCCCAAAAGATGACACTCACAATTTCTGAGAAATGCTTGGGCCGACGAAGTTGATACCAGGCTGGGAAAAAAATCATGACATACCTTTCCGCAGCAATAGCTGTTAGCACATAGGTCTTGGCATTGAACCCAAATGCATGTGCCAGATCCATTAAATGTAATGTATATAGACTGATAGGAACAGCTTTCAGAAAGAAAACAAAAACAATAACATAGTAGATGAGTACAACAAAATCAGCCAGTACCAAATTTAGGAAATACACAGTAAAGTTAGTTTTCTTGACAGAGCGGCAGAGAAGGCAGAAGATAATTGCATTCCCAAGTAATCCTAAAATGCAGATTGGAATGGAAACTATCGTAATTGATTTTTGCAAAGTGTATCCAGTTTCCAGTTCTGCCCCAGCATAGTTATGTTTTCCAATAGTATGGAAAGACAAAGAGTATGTTTCTGCCATCTTGCAGCTATCAGCTTGTGATCCTTTTCAATCTGCCAAAATCAAACACAAAAAGTATTAGTAAGATGATAGGAAAACTTAAGTGAATCAGCTTTTCAGATAGGAATGCTTGTTTGATTGTACCCACAAGATTGGGTAGAAAAATCTAACTTGAGCATCATCTTCCTCTGGCTGAATGTTTTGCACTGGATCATATGTCAGGGATCTTCATTTAGAAGGCACACTTTTTGATGCTTACAAAAAGTGGTCTGAGCTTTACAATTTAGCAGTAAGATATACCATAGATCAGGGCTGTCAAACTCGCACCTCACGGGCCAGATGCATCACGTGCTGGCCATGCCCAGGCCCAGTTTAGCGAAGGGCGGAAAAGTCACAATACATCACATGACGCTGCCGTGACGACTCGAATTTGACACCCCTGCTATAGATGATCCATGATTTTGCCAGGAAGTTGTCCCTGCAGTTTTCTTGGCAAGATTTCAGAAGTGATTTGTCCTTGGCTTCAGTGGTGGGATTCAAACATTTTTACTACTGGTTCTGTGGACGTGGCTTGGTGGGTGTGGCATGGCTTGGTGGGCATGCAGGGGAAGGATACTGCAAAATCCCCATTCCCTCCCCACTCCTGGGGGAAGGTTACTGCAAAATCCCCACTCCTTCCCCACCCCGCTAACCTGCTTTCCAGCTCCGTTCTCCTGTGCAGGGCAACCAAAGAAGAGCCAGCCAATCAGCTGGGAGTCGGAAGGCAGAGAATAGATGGGGGCGAGTCCAGTCAGAGGTGGTATTTGCCGGTTCTCCAAACTACTCAAAATTTCTGCTACCGGTTCTCTAGAACCTGCTGAATACCACCTCTGCTTGGCTTCCTCCTTGGGCTGAGAGCGTGACTGGCACCAGATCATCCAACTTACTTTGTGCCTAAGGTGGGACTAGAACTCATAGTCTTCTGCTTTCCAGTCTGTCTCTTAAACACTACAACAAACTACTCCATTAAAATATATCAACCAAACAAATAAACAAACAAACAAAACCTATAAAAACACAGAGCACCACAGATTCAATTAGAAAGATTTTTGCATGACTAGGGAGGGAGAATAGAGTGGGAACTAGTCTGATGTCCCAAATATCAGATGTTGCCAAATCTGAAAAGCTACTAAAAGAAAGTTCCCTATTGGAAGGACACCTCCTAAGGGCCTTAATGCCCAGGAAGCAGTGGTAGGATTCAATTTTTTTTACTACCGGTTCTGTGGGCGCGGCTTGGTGGGCATAGCAGGGAAAGGATACTGTAAAATCTCCAGTCAGAGGTGGCATTTGCCGGTTCTCCAAACTACTCAAAATTTCCGCCACCGGTTCTACAGAACTGGTCAGAACCTGCTGAATACACACCTCTGCCAGGAAGGCATTTATATAGAAAAGTTACTTTTCAAGGAGTTTCATCCAGGAGTGGACAAAGTTTCTGGGATTTGCGGCGCACATAGGTTGCTTGGTCAGTAATTCTGGGAGTTGAAGTCCACATATCTTAAAGTTGCTAAATTTGAGAAATACTATGCTAGAAGCCGGCACCAGCTTTCATTCTTTATGGGTTTTTTATATTAAAAGAATCCTTTCAAATTCAAGTGGGATAGAATGTGGTACCAGCCCAGTTTCTATCAGGCGGTACCATTTTGACATCTGTAGCTGCAGTATTTGATAATAAACTATAATCCATGTTACTTGGGAATTAAATAGGACACATGACTAGCAAAGAGTGAATTGGGAATTATGACATTTTCACCTTAATAAGAATTTATGAGACAAAGAACACATCAGTTTAGGTATACAACTAATAATAACTTGAATACTTCATTTACATGGAAGATTAATTTCATTAATGGTCATACTTCACTTACATGGAAGATTAATTGTCGTAATTAATACTGATACAAACTCAAGGTAAACCGCTCCAAACTCGATTGCAGGAAAGACGACTTCAGCAACAGAGTGAACAACATCTGGAATGCCCTATCAGACTCCATTGTTACAGACTCAACCCCTCACAGCTTCAACCTCAAACTGTCTACCGTGGACCTCACCCATTCTTAAGAGGTCCTTTAAGGGGGCGTGCATAAGCGCAGCAGCGTGCCTACTGTCCCTGTCTTACTGTCCCCATTTATCTGTATCTACTCCCTTTGTTGTTGTTTATATTCATACTTATACTTGTTATTTTGTACAAGTTTGACAAACAAACAAACAAATAATCCAGTGGAGATTCCTAATAATAGGCAGGGGCAGATTATTTTCTAGTTTCTCCTTGCCTTGACAGTTTCTCCTGGGCCTCCTTCTTAGCCTTCTAGAGAGCTACAAGAGAGGTTTACCTTTTAGTTGTGCCAGGGGCAAATGTGGGAGAGAGAATTAAGAGTTATGACCAGTTAAACAGAGATCTAAGATGCTGTGTGTACTATGAGGAATACATATTTGATGTTAGTATTGGAGGTTGCTTGGATGCTTTATGGACAATTTGTCTCTGATTTCCACAGAGGCAAAACACAAGAGCTACTAGAAAGGAGGGAAAATAAATAAACAAACAAAAACGGTCAAATATACTCAAAAGTATTTTGCTTCTCTGAAATCCTGCCTCTTGCTTCTTTTGGGCTTGTTCAAAAATATGTGACACAGTCATTAGAAGGTGGTCTGTTCACAGTCCTTCAGATTCCCTCCATATGAAGAAGTCAATTCTATTCCAGAAGGCATGTATATTTGATTGGTACCAGTTCTATTTTTTCTGGTTGGATGACTAAACGGAGGGACCAATCTACTGTATAACTAATTGGTGGTTTAATTTGGTCTCTAAATTATGTATATTCAAAACGTATCAACTGGTCATAGATGAAAATAAAATTTTCATCCTTTTCATCTATTACTTCATTTCCCTTTCAGTGATCATATATTCAATCCAGAGGTGGTATTCAAAAGGTTCTGACCAGTTCTGAAGAACCAGTTGCAGAAATTTTGAGTAGTTCAGAGAATCGGCAAATGCCGCCTCTGATTGGCCCTACCCCCATCTCTTCTCTGCCTCCCGAGTCCCAGCTGATCGGCTGGGTCTTCTTTTGTTGCCCTGCACAGGAGAACGGAGCTGGAAAGCAGGTTAGTGGAGTGGGGAGGGAATGGGATTTTGCAGTAACCTTCCCGTGGAGTGAGGTGGGAATGGAGACTTTTACAGTATCCTTTCCCTGCCACGCCCACCAAGCCATGCCACACCATGCCTACCAAGCCATGCCCACAGAATGAGTAGTAAAAAAGTTTTAATCCCACCACTAGCTGATAATGTCTTTAGCCAGAAAGTTATTGTAATAAAACCATAGTGATGTGACCAATGATAATAGCAACAATATTATCACTTTGATAAGAATAGCAGCTAAGTAGAAAACTAAATACTACCGTTTCTACACTCCAGTTCCCTTTCAGTCTCGTCTGATTATGCTTCTGCCTTCATATGAAGCTTTATTGCTTGCTGCAAAGGCATGGCCAATTGCAACATGATAATGGGTGTCCTATGTAATAAACAGAAGATGATATTTTCATGACCTCATAGAAACTGTTAGCTGCTGTGTTGCAAAGTTCACAGAGTCACTGTCCTTCATATCATTTGAGATCTAACTTCATGATTTTTTCCTGAAGTCTCATGCGATCAGTCTGATAGATGAACCATTCTTAGAATCAAAGAGAGCATTTGTTTTTTTTTGTTGATAGTCCTCAAAACTCAGCCATGAGTTTCTGCTGGGATGGCTTGAATGGCATGAAAACAGGATCGTGAAATGGCAGTGATTCTGCTGCTTCCAGGTCGGAAGATTCTATAACAGGGGGCTCAAGGCCCAGGAGGTGCTGAGATCTGGCCTGTGGGGCTGCCCTGGAAAAAGTGACGAACGAGCCCACAGTGCCTCTGCCAGCAAAAACGAAGCTCGGGAGGGCTGCCCATGGCCCTCCTGAGCTCCGTTTTCACTGGCAGAGGGTTGCAGGAGGCCCTCCCAGCCGAAAATGGAGCTCAGGAGACCGTTTTTGCTGGCATAGCGCTCAAGACACCACAGGTGCCCCCCGGCACAAGTAATGCCCATCCTGGCCACATCCCCCCACACCCCCTCCCTGAGGTCAAACACAACCCTGATGCGGTCCTCAATGAAATCGAGTTTGACACTCCTGTTCTATAACAGTCTATTCTCTTCAAATCCTTTACTTTAAATCGGTTGCTTCTTTTATGAATTGGGATTTGATTACATTGGTGGAAGTGAATAATGTGTGACTTAAGGTAGGAATA
This sequence comes from Pseudonaja textilis, assembly GCF_049901715.1. Taxonomy (NCBI): domain Eukaryota; kingdom Metazoa; phylum Chordata; class Lepidosauria; order Squamata; family Elapidae; genus Pseudonaja; species Pseudonaja textilis. The sequence goes on along the minus strand of NC_141990.1, from coordinate 77,432,793 downwards.
AATTAACCCTACAAACCCATAGATGGCCAATATGTCTATTCTGGATGGGGTCATATTATGTACAGAGGATTATATTTACAGCTGAGAAATATCCAGAATCCAGCATTATTGCTGGATACCAGAAGGAAGTCATGGCTAGAAGTGTTATTCCATTAAATTTTAACCATCCCCGCTTTGTAGAAGAATCTGATAAGATGCCTATATGCGAGTGGTGATGCAATGTCCAAAATAATAAAAGTGGAAGTTTTGACTTTCTTATACCTTCCCCTTGCTGGCATGCCTACTTTCACCATCGTTTAAAATTCTCATTGCTTCATAACCCCATTGCTTCTGTTCAGTCATGTCCAATTCTTGGAGATTGCCTGGATCAGTTCTTACAACTTTTTTGGCAAATTTTTTTTCTGAAGTGCTTGCCATTGCACCCTTTCTAGGGCTGACAGAAAGTCACTGGCCCAAAGTCATTCAACTGGCTAAGGCAGGATTAGAATTCATTGTGTTCTGGTTTCTAAGTTGATGCCTTAGCATCAACATCAGCCTAATGGTTCTCAGCCTAATTTTATTTAATGAAGTATAAAGTATAATTTCAAGTTTATTGTGGATTCAAATTCAGGCTACCCAAATGGTCTTACTTTAGATCATTAAGAGTTTGTCCTTTTCTCTGTCTTTGATGCTGTTTAAATTGCTAAATCCATTTATATTAACATTAACCCAAAAACAACAACAGGCTGTTTGGGAGATGACCTTGAAGAAGGGATACAAGAACTGTTGAGGTCAATTTAGCTGGAGGAGGAATGAGGAGTGAGAAAAAAACCACAAGATAACTCTGCTTCGATTTTGTATGTATAAGAGGAAATAGAAGAGAACTCTAATAGCCTTTCAAGATTCAGTAATTGTAACTTATAGCAATAGTAGACCTTATACTGTCTGTTCCTTGACCTGCCCCACCTTGACGAATTCACATTTGATATAATATGTGTTTGATATCATCATGCTGTATGCAGTGTCACTTGCACTCCTCCACAGCTCATTCCTTCTTCTAGAAATTCGAATAGCTAGCTCATGTGGTAGGTCATGTGCATGGAGAGCAGCAAAAATGGCCCCATGTAGGAATTATACCCCAAACATCAGGTCTGTCAAACTCACATTGTCATGGTGGTGTCACGTGATGTATCAGGACTTTTTTTCCCCTTCGCTAAACTGGGCATGGGCGTGGCCAGCATGTGACGCATCCGGCCCCTAGGTCACAAGTTTGACAGCTCTGCCAAACATGTTTAAATCATCAGCCACTAACCAAGTTGAATGACCCTACTAGTGATTCTAGCTGCACATGTTCACGTTAACTTATCTGTAATTGGGTGGGATGCTACGGGTTCTGCCCGGTTCTATAGAGCCAGTAGCTCTGAAGAGCAGCAGACACCGAACCAGTTCTGTGTTTGCTGCTGTTTGGCCCACCCACCTGCCCGGGCTCTTACCTGTCCTTTGTTTCCTGCTTTTTCAACCCCAGTACTTTGTGCGGCACAGCTGAGGTTGAAAAAGCAGGAAAAAAGAGGCTTTTCAAATGCTGCACACCTGCATGCGTTTTTCAGCTGTCCAGGCAGCACAGCCTAAGGTTATTTTACACGCACACGCAGCACCGAACCGGTAATTACACCAGTTGAATCCCACCTCTGTCTGTGATCTCTGTAACCTGTGTTTTGGACCCATGCCACTCCTGGCTGGTTAAAGCCTCCAAGGAAGCGACATATGATAGAATGCATGAAGGGACTAATATCTATTTTAGGGAATAGGTGAGTTTGTCAGGCTGGAAGACGGTAGTGAAAAGCCCCCTTTTTTAACCAACTGTGTTGAATTACTTTTGTTTTTGACTCTTGATGGAGTAGCACCAGGGGTGGGATTCTACCAGTTCGCACCTATTCGCTAGAACCGGTTGTTAACATTCTAAGCAGTTCGGAGAACCTGTTGTTAAAAGAAATTACTGGCCTAATCCTGTAAGGAAGGCAGGATGGAAACATTCTGGTGTTGCTTACAGAAACTGCCTCTCCATTAACCCTTATTACATTCTTGGCAGGACTAGACTTCCTGTCTCAGGAATTTCCCTGGAGTTTTTTTTCCTTCCTTTGCTGGTACTTTGCTTGTGTGGAGTGACCATTCAAAGTTACAATGGCACTGAAAAAAGTGACTTATGACCATTTTTCACATTTATGACTGTTGCAGCATCCCCACAGTCATGAGGGCCAGGGGAGGAGATGCGTGACTCGATGTGAGTGATATTGTGTTGGCCACGCCCAGCCAATAACATGACCACCAAGCCATGTCCACCCAGTCACATGACCACCAAGCCACACCACCACCTAAGCCATGCCCACAGAACCGGTTGTTAAAAATTTAAATCCCACCCCTGAGTAGCACTTACCCAGGCAGAACTAATATACAGTTTGGGGATCTTCCTGGATTTGTAGCTCAAGAAGCAATTGGTAGCTGGCAGCTCTGACTAGGGACCTTTTGCACAGATACATGTTGTGCATCAATCACACTTATTTGTGGCTTGGGATGCCCTGCCTAGGATCACTCATGCCTTGCTCACTTTCAAGTGATGTTCTAATATCTTAAGGGGCTGTCACAAAGTATTTTTCAAAGTACCCAAAGGCAAGACAACACGCAATGGATGGAAACTAACCAAGGAGAAAACCAACGTAGAACTAAGGAGAAATTCCTTGACTGTTAGAACAAGTACTCACTTGAACAACTAGCTTCCAGAAGTTGTGGGTACTCCATCACTGGATGTTTTTAAGAAGAGATTGGACAACCATTTATCTGATATGGTATAGAGCAGGGGTGTCAAACTGGTGGTTCGCAGGGTGGATGTGTCACATGCAGGCCACGCCCACCTCAGCTCCGCGAATGGGGTCAATGTCACAAAACATCATGTGATGGCAATGAGTCGCTGCGAGTTTGACACTTGTGGTATAGAGTTTCCTGCTTGAGCAAGGGTTGGACTAGAAGACCTCCAAGGTCTCTTCCAACTGTTATTCTGTTAAGCTGTCCTATTGCAATGTGTTCTGCATGAGACTATCTTTGAAGACCTCCTGGAAGTTACAGTTGGTCCAGAATATAGCATTTTGCGTGGTAATAGACATCCTTCAGTTTTCCAATAGTACACCATTGCTGTGTGAGCTGAATTGGCTGCCAGGTTATTCCTTGGATGGAATTCAAGATGCTAATTATCATCTTTAAAGCCGGGACATTTGAAGAACTTCCTCTCTTTGAGGGTATTGCCCAGTGAAAACAATATGCAATGAATGTAGACTGTAGAATACTTTATTGGCCAAGTGTGATTGGACACACAAGGAATTTGTCTTGATGTAAATACTCTTAGTATACATAAAGAAAAGATACATTCATTAAGAATCAAGAATCATAATGTACAACACTTAATGATAGTCATAGAGTACAATCAACAATCAAATCATACTAGGAAGCAGTCAATATAAATCATAAGGATACAAGCAACAAAGTTACAGTCCTACAATCACAAGTGGGAGGGGATGGGTGATAAGGAGTGATGAAAAGATTAACAGTAATAGTAGTGCAGACTTTGTAATAGTTGAACAATGTTGAGGGAATTATTTGTTTAGCAGAGCGATGGCTTTCGGGTGAAAACTGTCCTTGTGTCTAGTTGGTCTGGTGTGCAGTGCTCTATAGCATTATTTTGAGGGAAGGAACTGAAACAGTTTATGTCCGGGATGTGAGGGGTCTGTAAATATTTTCACAGCCCTCTTTCTGACTCGTGCAGTATACAGGTCCTTGACCGAAGGCAGGTGAGTAGTAATTGTTTTTTCTGCAGTCCTAATTATCCTCTGAAGTCTGTGTCTGTCCTGTTGGGTTGCAGAACCAAACCAGAAGGAATAAAGAAACCATTAGAGAGCATTTCACCGAGGCGGCCGTCGTTGGCGCCATCTTGGTTGTCAGAAATATTTGAGAAGAAAACGTCCATACATGTTGTTTATCCACACACACAAAAATTAAATTAAGCAACACCAAATTTATAATAATTCAAACACTAAAATAAAACACCAGGGAAGAAATAATCTCAAAGAAGAAGGTGCCTCCTGCCACCCATTGTGCAGCTAACAAAGTCTTACAGAGCTGAATAACAGAAACAAATTGTCTGTTTGGACACTCACATCTCTTACTGTTTTGCCAAGTGTCAGGGCACTGATCAAGCAATTTGAATCTTTTGGATTCAAAGACAATAAGCATGCCAGTAAATAAAAGGATTTGAAATTTTATTATTCGCTCAAGCAAACAGATTTAAAAGTATAATGTAAAAAACATACATACAATGCACCATGATACCCAAATCTCTTACAAGCTGCCAGGAGCTCCTTAATAATGACAGCAGAGATACCCTGAGGGCAGTCAATTTCCACAGTACTCAGTTCTAGGATCTATGAAGATGCTCCCAACAAACAACAACCCCAACCTTTTAATCAAAATTTGGCACCATGACTTCATGGCTCTGCTGTGGTCAGGAGACTACAAAACCTGGCCTTGACTAGATGACACATAACTTCAGGATGGAAATAGAAAGTCTGAGATTTTCACAATACCAGTTTGCAACTATATGAAAGTTTTCTCCCCCCTTTATTCAGGAAAGAAGAGTAAAAAAACAAATAGGTTGATCTCAGAATGAGCTCTAAGCTTCTAAACTTTTCTTAATGTGAAGGAGAAATATGACACTAATCTCCTCGAAATAACAATGATCTTCTACACTGCCGCTATGCTTTCTTCACCAGCAACAAAAATGATCAAAAACAGGAAAATCGAGGTAAACCAGCTAATAATCAAGATAAGCCCAGATTGACATCCCCATTATTTTCAGGAGATTATAAACAAAAGTAGAGCTGCAGCAGGTATCTTGCTGTCCTTTCAGAGCTGTAGAAAAATGTCCTTTTCTTCTTCTCTGAGTCAAATAATGCAGTTCTAGTTTCCTCTTGCACATCTGGCCAGATTTGTGGAAATGATATTTTTAAAATCCGCAAGGAAGAAACTCAAGAAACAGTGCTGAGAAGCCAAATGCTGGAGGAAGAAGTGGTGGCGGCAAGGGCTGGAGAGTGACTAGTGAGAAAGGTGCTTCCTTTCAGATTATATGGACCTTGATGCTCTGATAGGATAATGCAGGATTAAAGAGGTATAGTGGCATGGCTGAACCCATGGGATGTAAAGGAGGCATTTTATTTTTCTGGAGTTCAGGTATAACAATCCAAAAAAAAAGGTGCATAGTCAATGAAGAAAAGTTATACCTGTTTTGCAGGAAGCAATTAAATAGAAAGTCAAGATGATTGTTACATATATATCCCAGGATATTATATTTGAGTATGAGTCACATTGAGTGTGTATCACACCCATTCCATCTGTAATTATTCCCCACACATTTTAAATCCAATCCATTGTTCCCTAACTTTGTCCTCATCTTCTGCAGATGTGCCTAAGCACGTTCAGCTATTATTTTCTTCTTTCCTAGGAAATAAAACATCCTCTTAAGGAAATCAGCATCCACACATACCTCTAATGCCATTAAGTTTGGCAATATTGGAAGTGAAAAGAGGGTTGCGTGGGTTTTTCGTTTTTCATAGCTAAAGTAAGAGACACTGGTTAAAGCTTATTGCTAACTGTTATTTTTCTGTTTCAACATGTCAGCTCCATTTTCTTTGCAATAAAATGAAGAACGGGCACACATATAAAATAGTTCTACAAGAAACAAACAAGCCAAAACAAATGGTACAATGCAAAAGAAGTTTGCACATGGACACAATTAGCGCGTTGTCCCATGCTTCATTGCATGTTGAAGAAAACTGGATATCTGAAGAGCCAAGAGACTTCTTAATTTGCCAAAAATATATATAATCAAGGTTATTGAGAAAGGCTGTATATATCAGCTGCAAACAATAATGTTGATTATCTAAAAAGCCAACCAAAGTAAAATTATATATCCATGTCAAGGTAAGAAAATGAAAAACAAAATCAGGCCTCAGGTACAGAGGTGGTATGATTAGAGATATGGAAATCTGCCCTGGCAAATCATCATCCTGGAATGTGTTAGAGACCTTCATAAGCAGCCTTTTGAATGAATCAATCAGTTTTCACCAAATGGATCTGTAGAAAGCTGCTTTTAGTGGGAATCAGTCACTGGTTCACTGCTTGCATGACCCAGGGATTCATCATTGCAGGATCTATAGATCACTACCTGCAAGGGTTCCTTGGAACGACACCTTTTCTGTCTTCCAACAAAAAAATAAACAAAAGGATTGAGGCTGCTGTTGATTACATTAAGCAAGGAAAAGCTACGAATGATGGTCTCATTTATGGGCAGTGTTGGCTGCATGTATTCTATCAGAGAAAGGATCTTGTGAGGCATAGCAAAGATAAGAAAGAGAATGACTGTGAAAAGGATAGTACGATAAAAGCGAGCTGGAGATTTTATCTTCAATATTTTGATAAACAGACTGAAGCTACAAAAGATCATAACTGGCAAAAATAGCATGAGAACAGTGACAATGACTGAATTTTCAGGACAAATATCTCCCAAAATGTATTTCTGCCAACATATATAGTCCATTCCTGCCATGACACAGGAGAGGCCCCACAGGACAGTGCACAGTATGGTGGAAAGATGCTTTGGCCGTTTAAAACGATAGCAGAGAGGGAAAAAGGTCCCCACATACCTCTCCACACTAATTGCTGTCAATAGGAAAAAACTGATATTGAATCCCCAAAAAGACAAGATATCAAATGCTATATAGAAATACACATCAAAAATAACACATTCACATACAATTAAACTGATAAAAAGGTTTGTGACGTGACAGAAGAGGACACTGAAATCAGCAATGGCTAAATTCAGTACGTATACTGTGTATTTAGTGTTTTTGATTCTACAGCAGAGAAACCAGAAAACAGCTCCATTGCTGAAAAGTCCAAAAACAGAGAAAGGTAGAGTAATATATAACAATATTGTCAGAGCCTTCTCTTCTGGCAATGAATCTTGAGTCTCATTTATCTTGGCTGCATGAGCAGTAGGCACAATCTCTGTGATCAAGGCATGTATGGAGTGGCCAGTATTCTTCTCTTCCCTGTAAAAATAGAAAGAACCCCATCATTATTAAGACTGTTGAACTTTGTATTGCAGGGGTGACAAACTCAAGACCTGGAGGACAGACCCGGCCCATGGAGTGCTTAGATCTGGTCTATGGGGTGGCCCTTGAAACAGGAAAGGACCGGCCCACGGTGCCTTGGCCAGAGAAAACGGAACCCAGGGGGAGTGCCTAGGCCACCACAAGTGCCCCAGACACAAGTGACATTGAGGTAACCATGCCCACCCTGGCCACATTCCCCCGAGGCCAAACACAACCCTGATGCAGCCCTCAATGAAACTGAGCTTGACCCCCCGCCTGTGGTATTGCAATGAAAAGGATTCAGAAAGAGCCATCTAACAAGACAGATTTCTCTCCTTGATTCCCTATAACATTCCTGTTAACACTTTATATGAGTAGATATCAGAGGTGGTATTCAGCAGGTTCTGACCAGTTTTGGAGAACCGGTAGCTTTTGAGTAGTTTGAGTAGTTCAGCAAATACGACCTCTGACTGGCCCCATCCCAATCTATTCTCTGCCTCATGAGTCCCAGCTGATTGGCTGGGTCTTCTTTTGTTGCCCTGCACAGGAGAACAGAGCTGGAAAGCAGGTTAGTGGGGTGGGGAGGGAATGGGATTTTGCAGTCACCTTCCCCTGCCACACCCACCAAGCCATGCCACGCCCACCAAACCACGCTCACAGAAACAGTAGTCAAAAAATTGGAATCCCACCCCTGGTAGATATAGTGAAATACTTTCGTACTTTAGCAAATAAATTGTTTGTGAAGTTTTTAGGCAAGCAGTCTTTTTTCCTTAGTATTTGCAGTGTGTCTACCTGCTCTACTCTATCTACCTGCTCTTTTCTTCTTTTTGCTTTCCAATTTTAACAAGTTCTGTGAAAGCTCTGTGGTAAGAAAACAAGATTTTTATCTCCACCAAACTGGCTCCTCTGTATGTGGATGCAGCTATTGCAGCTGGCAGCTGAATAAAGGGAAGGTCACTCTGACAAAACAAGCTACAGCACAATACTTTTGGCTCTTCTTGGCACCTAAATGTGTGTGTTTCTCTTTCCTCCCTATTCCCTTTTCCCTTTTTTGTTCTTTCTTAAACTGTCCTTTGTTTTCTTAACAACTCTCATCTCAACAACTCTCCTTAGTACTAAATGCATTTTTTTTCTGAAATACACATGGGACAGAAAAATTCCCATGCATTTTCCTCTCTGAGTTCTTGTTCTGTTTTACAGCTAATCTTTTAAGCAAGAAGAGAGTTTCAAACAATTATCATGAGCTGAGTGAGATGTTCTTAAACTGGTTACTTAGGTTTGCAATACACAAATGCTTCAGCTTGCTCTAAGCTGGAATAAATAGACCAAGACCAGGAAGCAGATGGCCTTGGGTGTGCCACTCAAAACAAAGAGTTCTTTGCAGAAAGGTAGCTGGTAACCTGGGACTTCCTGAACTCCCTGAAACAAAAATCCAGTAGCCCAGCTGGTTCAGAGGCACCCTAACACTGTTGAAGGTGAGTCTTCTCAGACATCTTTGCAGAATCTGCCTGATCATGGAAGGCTAGTTCAGCCCAAGACAAATCTAGTGTTGTTTGATGTTAAAACTAACCCTAACACAAATCCCACATCTGGTTGGATATTTCCAGTAGACACTATTCCACCCCCCTAACTCAGTTGCGACATGTAATATGGCTACTTAGTTATTAAGTAGTCAACAACATGATTGTATGTCCTGTTTTGGACTGTACCTCATATTTCTAGAAATCTGTAGTCTTCCGGATTTACTAGGTTTCAACTAAATGCCAAAAGAAGTCAACATGAAAGAATACCTTCCATTTAAATAATAATAATTGTGCTATTAATGTAAGTCTGAAAATGTTGTAGAAAGTTTTTCCTTCTCTAGAAATTGCCTATCCAGCCATTTGATACAAGTTTGGCAAGGGCATTTCAGTCCACCTCTTTCTGAAATATTTGCCTGATTTTCAAGGCTCAAATAGCAATCTCATCTGTCATAAAAATTCACGTGGTCTACTGAAATGTACACTATATCTCCCAATAGGGAAGAACTCTAGATTTGATGGCAGGCATATGTGCCTTTGCTGTTTAGCCCAAAAAAGGAAAAAGTTTCTCTTCTAATTTTTTCAAAACCTTAGCTGAGAAATTTTTTAAAGATGAGAAACCAGTGACCCCCAAATGAAGGGCAATATTCAAAGATTCTGTAGGGAGTCTGACAATCCTCATCTGGGAATCTCCTTATCACAGGAGACTAATCTCTAAATTTGGAGTGACACTGGGAATTTTAACAGAAGGAGTAAGAGCATTTGAGGAGGGGGAAAAATGAAAACCGAGAAAACATATTTAGGGAACACACTTAGTAGATGGAATAATAATGCCTACATCTGCAGTGAACGTATTTCCTTATATTCCTAACACGTTTTTTAAATTTCTAAACTTATTATGCAAAATCAGTATCCATAATTCTAATGCAATTCTGTTGATAAATTAGAAAGGCTAATGTTGCATTGAATTATATAGGCAGGGCAAATCCCCTTTATGTAAATGGTCATTATTTGATTACTTAACACTGAAATTCAGAGACAGAGCATACCTAGAAACTCTGAACAGGGCTGAGAAAGACCCTCATTAAGTTTCTCAAGAACTGCTGCCAGAAACTTTGGAATATCAAAGGCATTGAAACCTCTCCTTGTTCCCTAAAGCATATCCTAGAGTCAACTCCAGTTTCTCCCCTGACTGTTTTTATCAGCTAGGTGGGGCAGGGTTCCAATGTTGGACTTGTGTGATTAGAATTGTGGCTAATTTCCAAAATAGATATAATGTGGAAAGGATAGGCATGAATGCAGACACATACTTGCAATTATTTCTACGAACTAACCTAAACTACTAGTATGAACTAAAATTATGACTATATTGTAGAAAGTTAGCACCCACCCCTCTCCTAGAAGAATGAAATATTCTAGGAAATATTAAAAAAGCAGAATAGTATATTTTCCTGGATGAGAAAAGTAGAAACATGTTTTTAAAGACAAAGCGGCTTCCCATAGCTCCCTGCTCCCCTACCCCACTTTCAGCTCCAGGGTGATGGGATAAAGATATGGCCCTCAGGACACGAGAGGATTATCCCTCTACTCATCTCACCACATGGCACCTGGGAAGATTGCATCACTCAGCAAAATTCAACCAAGCTTGGGACTTAAGACAAGCTGCAAAGTTACCCCTGCATGGCCCCATGGGAGTCTGACAACCAATCAGGACACATTTCTTGCCACAGGAACAAGAAGCAAGTTCAAAGCCTACCAGAGATTCTAAATCTCTCTCCCTCTCTGATCCATGTGCTGTTTTGCCTAGGATCTCAATGTGGTTCTGTCCACCATTAAAACCATCCTTCCAAGCACTCTCCATGTTTCCAGTGTCCTTCTTCCCACTTGGAACTGAACCCAGATGGACATTTCTCCCAACAATTGTTACAGTGTTTCTCATGGAAATAATTAATGCTTAATTCTACTATACAGTGGCCTTAATTAAACAAGCCAGTAGATATCTGTACAGATACATTTATAAATAGAGGGCTTTTTGAAACAGTTCTTAACCATCTTACTTGTTCCCTCTCTTTAATCATTGTTTTGGTATGCTAGCTCTTTATCTAGTGGTCTGATTTTGGCATTGGCTCTTAGGTAACAGAAGAGCAGGGAAAGAGGAAAAAATAACTTTTTCCCAAGCTTCTTAGAATTCTAGTATCTTGGTTCAAGCATTTTTTTTGCTGACTCCTGGTCTGGCCTTTCTAAATTACTTCCTGGTGAAAAGAATAACTGAATGAGGAACTGGTTGAAGGACTTGGTGGTTTCCGCTTCAAGTTTTTCCATTCAGCCTTGTGGCTCGTTGGAAGTCAGGGGACTAATCTGTCCCTTTCTCAGCCTCCACCGCACCTCACAAATAGCTGTGAGAATGAAATGTAGGAAGCCTCATGTAAGACAGCATTGATGCTCATAAAAAAAGGCAGGATATATGTGCAACAAATAACTAATATACTTATTTGGGATGTGAATGCATGCATATACAGATTTCTGAAATGCAGTTTAAGAAGAGTGAAAGAAATGAACGTTTTAAAAAAGGGCTCATGCTATGAGTTCATACATTCACTGTATTTCTTAGACAATCCTGAAAAGGGAGGTAAAGCGTCCAGAGGACAAATTCATGCCAATGTGTATCTTGCATGAAGTACAGGATCACTAGGCAAACACAGTTGCTGTTGCTATGTTAATGGGCATTTCTGGATTTCTCAAAAGATATAACTGAAAGTTGGAGGTGCTAGCATTCACTTTTTTACACTAAGGCACATTTGGTTTTTCAGCCATGATTTACTAAATAAGGCCAAATGGGCTGGGTTCAACATTATATATCATTAAACCATAAACGTTAACAAAACAAACAGCTAGATTCACATTACAATACATTCTAATCCCAAATAAGCCATATTATAGCTTCACTCAATGTGTGAAGTGAGCTGCTGGTTAAATCGGTTTTTCTGGGAGACTGATTAGTTTAGCCCGAACATGAGCTGGAGACATTGTTCCTTTTTATTTTTCTCTTTTATTTCCCATTAAGGCTCATACTGGTTTTTTGAAAAATGCAAATCCATGAAATAATTATTTTCCCAAAGGATATTCTCAGATGAATTAATTAGCTCCCTTATGTTCTAAGAGGAGAGAGAGAGAGAGAGGTTGATTTTCCTCTTTCCAAAAAAAGAAGAAAATATGAGGTAAGACATGCAAAATTCATGTAAAGACTGCTGTGTGCATTTGAATGATAGGGTGAAGTGAGAAAATGTTATTCAGTGTGGGTACATAAATTATATACCAACAAGAATGAGAAAATCCTTAACTTATGAATAAAGAATAGCTGTGAACAAGGTGCTACGAAGAAATACTGTTCTATGGGCTATGATAAAACAAAAATCCAAAATCCATAGAAGCAATGCCTTTATGAAGCCAACTGAGGTGTTACAAAAAAAATTTTTTTAGAGTTTTCAAAAATGTCTTTTTCAATCAAGACAGTTAAAAGTAGGGAGAGAAAGAGTCAGAGAACAATTTTTTTCCTAGTCATGGAGCCATGTGTACACCAATGCATGTTCTTTGTGGGGCAAAATACATATTGGATCTTACCAGATACTGAATCTATTATAGAAGGGTCTTTCCTATACTATGCAGGTAGGAATAAACCAGTAATATTTTTAAGTCATCAGGTTTTGGAAATAAATAAATAAATAAATAAATAAATAAATAAATAAATAAAGCTACCCCCAATACAGAGAGTTCTCAATCACATCTTGGAACCTTCAACCAATTTTAGATTTTCTCATATCCCCAAAGCAGCAGAACAATGTTGAACAAGACTGAACAATGAAACACAATGAAAAGCAATGGAGCTGAAATAATATATTTCTTATTTTGTACAATTGTCTCCCTCCTTTTATAACATGTTTTCAAAGACTCACATTATCTGATGGTGTGACAATCTTTCTTGTCAGAAAAACTAATCTTTATCAGTCTAATGCATTATATTACAGATGTCTCAAATTCTATACTTACTATTTTGTTAATGCACACACCAATGTAAAAGATAAGAAAAAAAATCATAGGTAAATATCTGCAATAGCACAAATAAAACATTAAGATCGTGCAAGAATAGAAAAACGTGTAAGAAAGTGTAGTGCAAGAACAGACCAAAGAGAGCATTTTATGGCAAGCTATACTTTGGATCCAAAGTCACTTAATCATCAAATGAATAAAATATACAGTATAATATATATTATAGTATATAATACTTACCCTTTATTATCAGGTGTAAAGTTCTGAAACATTCTTTTCCCAGATAGTCAAGTGATCTTACCAAATGGTGACAGCAGGAAAATAAAGTTTAGCTAGCAGCAGAATGAAGACATTACCCACGCATCTTTATCTGCTCACAATTTGACAAATGGCCAGTGCTGGACTTTATTTGTCAGTGATCAGCAGAGCCAGTTTGGCAATGAAGAAAACTCATGAACTCATATGGGAAGAGAAGGAAACAGAACTTTTTTTCCCCAAGCTAGGTCATATCTGACACTTGCTGACACACCCATGATAGGTTTTATGTGAAAACTCTGCAGGTTCCAGAAATATTATGCATGTACATTCCTTAAGTATTTTTTGCATTAAGAATAATGGGCTAACACAGGGAAAGGGCTAATAAGAGAAAGAATTGAAAACGAAACTTTGAATAAGATTCATAGGTCTGACTATTTTTCCACATGATATACTATAGATAATCACTTGAAGGAGTAGAGTAGGGATGGGGATAGAGATAGCATAGCATAGCATAGCATAGCATAGCATAGCATAGCATACAGAATAGAACACTTTATTGGCCAAGTATGATTGGACACACAAGGAATTTATTACTGGTGCATACGCTCTCAGTGTACATACAAATGAAGTAGTATAATCATATGTAATTGCAGTGAGTCATAGAAAATAATAAAAACATCAAAACTATTGGAGAGCATTTCACATTGGCTGCCATCAGTGACGCCATCTTGAACTATATCTATAAATGGCCTCTTGAACTTGCAAATTAATTCATTGCTACAGCATTTACAGAGGGTCAAACATGGTTATTCACAGGGAGGGGTCATAAAAAAACTCAAGGTGGCAATCTTAACTGTGTAATTAAAATTTGACATGCAATACATATTAAAAAAGAACAGCTGTAATTTTGCAGTTATGGCCACCATGTCAAAATTTTGACCAGCTCCACCGATGGATACTCTTGGGACCAGCTATTCTCTTCCATCTTCTGATCCATGGTAAAATGCACCTAAAATTGATCAAATTTTCTGAGTGAGAGTGGGACATAAGTCTATATTAGTCAGTGGAAGAATGGGGTCTTCTCTGTTTTCCTTTTTCCATAGAGAAGATAAAATGGAGAAAAGTGAGACAAAGAATTCCTTATCAATTTCAATCATTTTTAGTGACCTTTTTTTGATCACTCTATCCTAGCTCATCTTCTTTTGTTCCCCTCTTTTAAAAAAAATCTAGAGAAATGAACTTCTCAGGGCTATAGAAAGATAATTGTGCTTTGTATAATATTACAGGTTCAAAACTTCTGCACGTTCCTCCTTTATGATGGAAATGAGTAGTTCTTACCTGTCATGGCCCAGGACTCATTTGAATCTGATTCTGATAAAGCTGCTCCAGCTGAACCAGTGGAATGTCAGCCTCAGAAGACACCAAGACAGGAATCACCTGAGGCTGATCAAATACAGGAACCATCAGAACAGCTGGAGAAGTCAGAAGATGGTGTACAGCACAAGTGTCAAACTCATGTTGTCATGGCAGCATCATGTGACATATTGGGGCTTTTTTCCTCTTCGCTAAACTGGGCAGGGGCACGGCCAGCATGTGACACATCCAGCCCGTGGCCTGTGAGCTTGAAAGCCCTGGTGTACAGCCTTCAAGTCTTCAGGCTCAATGGATAGAACAGGAGAGTAGAGCAAAGGCACTTAATGTGGCACTTTGCCAACCAAGGAACTGACTACCTTAACTGAAGTTAACTGGTTGCAGCATCATTTAAGATGCATTCCCACCCCATATTTCTCTATTGGAAGCAACTGAATGCTTTCTTTTGTTTGGTGTATTGTTCCTGTATACTCTGTTTGTACAAGAAAACTTTACATTCTGACCTTTCAGCAGGTTGATCTATCTGGTTTGATTCTTTCAATTTTGGATTGTACTTTAATTACTCTTCTGCATCTTCCTGTGGAAAGTGAATACTTGGGCAAGCTTTGTCTGCAACGGATTCTGACTTGCGCCCTTTTGATTTTCTGTCATTTATCTACTTAGCTTTGAGTAAATTGCTACCATCACCTGCCAAAAACTGTATGAAACCTGAAAGGTGACACACATCCTCACATTGCATCAACAAGGGTTTAGCAAAAGAATCAAGGAATCCTGCTTCTAAAGGATTTAGAAATAAATGGTTAAAATAAATGTACAGTATCCAGCTGCCAAGAAATTGCAACCTAATCTCCTTTCTCCCTTTCAATCAATTTGTTTAATGAGGTTGTAAAATTTAGTGTTCTTGGTTGTAAGAGACTCAAGAGCCCTTGTCATCTTGGCAATTCTTCCTTGACAACAGAAACTAGTTTTTCTGTGTTGCAGCTCACCCACTGGAAACAGCTAAACCACTTTATTTATTTATTTGATTTGTCAAGCACTTACAAGATAATAGGTATAAGTATAAACATGAGTAAGAATACAAGAAATAGGTACGAATAAATGGGGACAATAGGCCAGGGACGGTAGGCACGATGGTACACGTATGCATGCCCCAATATTTCACTCCGACTATTTCACTTCCCAGGTTCATTAACAGACAGATAGGATGGCTCTCCAGATCTTTTTAAGGCTTTCAACATTCATTGTTAATTATACTTTTTGTTGAAACCAACTGAGTTTTTCACAGGCTGTATTTGAGTGACGTTCTTGGAGTCTTCATGCTTTTAAACAGTTCCTATCATAGGCACCAGTGAACCCATGACTGAAGTATCCAAAACTACCTATTTTATGCAGAGGTTTAAAAAAAGCTTTTGAAGACTGCCAGAACATCGGCATAGGAATGTAGGAATGTTTTACAAGTTGACATGATAATTGGAAAATTTACAGATTGTACCAAGCAGGGATGGGATTCAAATTTTTTAACAACCGGTTCTGTGGATGTGGCTAAGTTGGTGGGTGTGGCTTGTTGGCCCTGTTATTTGCTGGGCGTGACCAACTCAATATCACGCACATTGAGGCATGCATCTCCTCGCCTGGCCTCTCATGACTGTGGGGATGCTGCAACAGCCGTAAGTGTGAAAAATGGTCATAAGTCACTTTTTTCAGTGCCATTATAACTTTAAATGGTCATTCCGCACAAGCAAAGGACCAGCAAAGGAGGGGAAAAAAACTCCAGAGAAGTTCCAGAGACAGGAAGTCTAGTCCTGCCAAGAACGTAATAAGGGTTAACGGAGAGGCAGTTTCTGTAAGCAACATCAGAATGTTTCCTTCCTGTCTTCCTTACAGGATTAGGCCAGTAATTTCTTCTAACAACCGGTTCTCTGAACTACTTAGAATGTTAACATGTTCTAGTGAATAGGTGCGAACTGGTAGAGTCCCACTCCTGTAAGGAAGGCAGGAAGGAAACATTCTGGTGTTGCTTACAGAAACTGCCTCTCCGTTAACCCTTATTACATGCTTGGCAGGACTAGACTTCCTGACTCTGGAATTTCTCTGGAGTTTTTTTTTTCCTCTTTTGCTGGTACTTTTCTTGTGTGGAGTGACCATTCAAAGTCACAATGGCACTGAAAAAAGTGACTTATAATCGTTTTTCACACTTACGACTGTTGCAGCATCCCCACAGTCACGAGAGGCCAGCTGAGGAGATGCGTGCCACGGTGTGAGTGATGTTGAGTTGGCCACGCCCAGCCAGTCACATGACCACAAAACCATGCCCACCAACTAAGCCACGCCCACAGAACCAGTTGTTAAAAAATTTGAATCCCACCCCCGGTCATAGCTGGCTCTATAGGTAGTAAATGCAAATCCTAGGGGTTTATCTGAGCTCCCAGGTTTGGTTGAAGTTTGGACTACTCTGAGATGATGGAATGAAGGAGCTTGTATTCTGAAAGGGTTTGGGCAATTCCTATTGTGGCTTAATAGCTTTTGTGCTGTTTTGGATCTTGTCTGAGAGTATTTGCTTATGAATAGAGCCATCTAGATAGTTGGCTTCTTCTTTCAATAAGCATGTTTTATTATTATTAACATGTTTCTCTATTTGTCCCTTTGAGGAAATATAATATTCTGCCTTTTTTAAATATTTCCCAAAATATTTCATTCTTCTAGGAGGGGTGGTGGTGACTTCCCACAGTTTATTTTGGGAAGGTTTTGTTGATCAGCTATGTATAACTTTAATAAGTTGGGTGAGAAATACATTAAAGAGACAAATGTGTTGAATCAATAAACCTATACAATTCTTGTACTGTTATCATATTGCTTTCTATAATGGCCACATTCGCTGAGGATAACATCCCGAGAAGCAGGAAATAAATTCTGTACACTTTCCTGCTTACAACATATCCAGTTGTCAAGTTTTTTGTAATCTAAGTACCCACTTTACTGTTTCAGTATATAGGGTTAATAAATTCAGTGAGAATCTAGCTTTCTTGATTGCAAGCAGTTCCTATGGCTTGAGAACTAATGTATTTTTTTGGACATTCCTTTTTTTCCCCAGGAACAAATGGCAGACTAGAGTAACCATTCTGAAATGTGTATTACAGGGCAGTTATTTTATTGTTGAGAAAATCATATGGGTATTTTCTGTTGACAAATTTCAATACACAGCATAGAAAAATGCAGGTTGCCAAATTTATGTTTGTATAAACAATTAATTACAGGGCCATCACTAACAGTCATTACAGGGCACCCAAATGATTCTAGGAAAAGAAATATTTTCTAGCCACTTGTCTGTAACCTTGACATCCTGTCACCCCCCCCCCCACCACGCCCACGCCCAGAAATGCTGATCCCATCAGCATCTTCATACATTTTTAGAACTTCCAGGCATTTAGAGCTACTATTTGATCTTTGCTCCATCTTCTTGGACACCAATATTTTATAGGTATACATGTTTTCCATAATATTCAGACAAGAGGCAAAAAAAGGACACAGATGTGTATAAGTGTTGCTTGCCCGATTGTTTCCTACAAGGCAGGGGTCACCAACCTTTTGGACCTCAGGGACCACCAAATTCATAATTTTAAATCCCGCAGACCAGAGACCCTGGGAAAATCCCAAAAAAGTCTGCAGGAAAATTCCCCACCACATTTTCCTACCAATCGATCATTCTTTATTTGGGTTTGCAGGATACCATCTCCAGCTCCGTTCTCGATGTGGGGGGAGAAGACTTTTGGCTTCATGTAAAGAAAGCAGTAGAAGCAGCAGAAGCCTTTCTTTCTCTCTCCCAAACTTCACCAGGAACGAATCTTTGTGAGATTTGTCACACCAACGCAGCCTCTTGGAGCAAGATGCCTTGCAGGGTCCAAAAGACTCATTTCTGGCAGTGTTTGGGGGAGAAAAAGAAAGACTTTTGCTGCTTTTCTTGCATGCAGCCAAAAGCAGAAGAAGAAAGAACCAGGCCAGGCTAGACGTGTGGGGCAAGTTCCCCTCCTCCGCCCTTTCCCGCCTTCCCCTCACTACCTTGTGTTGTTCACAATGCAAGTGATGCAAGCCTTGTGTTCCTGTGGGTCATGTGGGTTGGCACAGCCTTGTGTTTCCGTGCAGCCTGGATTAATTGCTTTGGGGGTGACATTTCTCTGCGGACCACCAAAATTTTCTCACAGACCACCAGTGGCTCCTGGCTGACTGGTTGGCAACCACTACTATAAGGCACAGAATGCTGTTGAAAAAAATGTAATTAACAAGAAACAACGCGATCATAGCACACTAGACTAAAACAAAGAAATGTACTGGCAAGAATCCAAAGATGAGAAAAGCCAAAAAAAACATACCTCTTAAGTATACTACAATTGAACACATTGTGAGGATGTTTATATAAACTATATGCCTTTTGTTTATATACTTCAAAGGCCACAAAGAAGCAAATCACATTGCAGCTTAGCATGTTATGCAAACAAATAATAGATTTATACATCCCAAGTGTTATGCAACGGATACCAAACAACTGTGTCCTATTCAATATGTAATGCCTAGCTTCAATGTAGGAAAAGCCACTAAATTAATAAGTCCTGTAAGATAATACAATATCTGTTTGTGATCATATGGACAAGAGTCACCTGAGGAAGTGATTGGTTGGACCTCTTCATACCACATAATTATTGTTACATTTACTAGCTGCCTCTCTCCCTATAGGGCTACAAATACATATACAGCTAACTCAAACACATGACAGTCACTAACCTGGATGTGTTACTTTGTAAAGGATAGTTCAAACAAATAATAATTTTGAAGCACCTAGTTGGGGGCAATATTCCTTCAAATACCAATTACAGGAGGAAATTGCTTTTGCACCTCCCTCTGGGACATTCCAGAGGCATCTGACCAGCAATCCTAAGAAACAAAATACTGGTCTAAAGTGGGGCTATCAATCCAGCAGCACTCCTAATTTCAAGATACATTCAATCTGCACCATCCTTTTAATTATTCAACAGAAGTGAGATGTGCCTTCATTAAAGGACACAGCTCTCTGGAGAAATGGCTTCCCCACAGAGCTGAATCTCTCTTTAAGTCTGCGGCTTGCTTCTTCATGCACCTTTTGTGCAAACCAGCATCTGCATTTCCTGCATCGAATGAGGAGAGCACATCTTTCTCCTTACGTCCTGGCCACTTTTTACAGAGGCATGATTGAGGACATTTTAGCAAACTGCATCACTCTTTGGTTTGGTGGCATCAATGCCTCAGATAGAAGGTCCATTCAGAGAGTTGTAAGGACAGCCAAGAAGATTATACTGTAGGAAGCTTGCTTCCTGGTATTCAGGATACTGCTTATAAGTGTTACGTGCTTAGAGCTCAAAGCATTGTTAGAAACCCCACACACCCACTTCATGGTCTGTTTCTGTTGCTCCCCTCTGGGAGGAGGTTTCAAAGTATCTATAGTATCTATAGCAGTATCTATAGCAGGACTACTAGATTCTGTAACAGCTTTGTTCCCCTTGTCATCTATCTGGTAAACTCACAAGATTTGCTTTTCTCACCATGTATATGTATACATCTAAACTTGACTGTGTTGTTTCTGTGTGTCATATATGTGGGTATATGCAGTGGTGGGATTCAAAGATTTTTACTACTGGTTCTGTGGGTGTGGCTTGGTGGACATTTCTTGGTGGTTGTGATGGGAAGGATACTGTAAAATCTCCATTCCCATCCCACTCCTGGGGGAAGGTTACTACAAAATTCCCATTCCCTTCCCACCCCACTAACCTGCTTTCCAGCTCCATTCTCCTGTGCAGGGCAACAAAAGAAGACCCAGCCAATCAGCTGGGACTTGGGAGGCAGAGAATAGATGGAGGCAGGGCCAGTCAGAGGTCCTATTTGCCAAACTACTCAAAGTTTCCACTACCGCTTCTCTAGAATTAGTCAGAACCTGCTGAATACCACCTCTGGGTATATGCATATTTATTATTTATTTGTCATGTTTATGTAGTGTATTTTGGAGGTGGTGACCCTTTAAGCACTTATGCAATGAAATTTCATTTTAATTTATGCCAATTAGTGTACATTTAAAGAGGCAACAAAGTTATTCTAAGTAAGCTCTAGGTCACAGGCACTGTTGGAAGAAAAATCCATCTGGTTCAGTTCCAAGCTGGGAAAAAGACACTGGAAACATGGAGGCTGATAGGAAAGATGGTTTATTGATGAAGCAGAACCACATGTAATTCTGGGCAGCTGACAAAATGGAGTTGAGAGTGGGTTTTTCTTAAATACCTTTGTCGGGTGTTGTATTTGAGCTTCCTGTTCCTGTGCAAGAATATGTATTCTATTGACTGAAGGGGTTATAGATGAATAGGTGGCAATATAAATTAATTAAATAAAGATAGGGGTCATAGCTGGCTCTATAGGCAAAAGAGGAAATGCAAACCCTAGGTGTTTGAGCTAATTTTTTCAACCTTTTGTTTGTTGCTTATCTGAATTTGAACTGCTCTGGAGGGGGTGTCATGCAATGAGGGGGCTTGGGCTCTGAAAGGGTTATTAGCCAATTCCTATTGTGGCTAATGACTTTCATCCTGGGTCAGATCTTGGGTGAGGTGGCTGTTTCTAATCCTATCATTCTGCCTTTATTAGCTGTCAAACTTTGCTGCAAGCAGCTTTGAAATATCCTGTCTTGGATGGATTTTTTTTCCTGCAGTATTTGCCTTGCTTATGAATAGAGCCATCTAGATAGTTGGCTGCTTCTTTCAATAAGCTCTTTATCTCTTTAAGTGCTGACATCTGCTGTGGGCTATTAAGAAAAAGTGGGGGCCTCTTCCTGCCTCTAAAAACACGCTTCTCCTCTTCTCAATAGGGAAATATAATATTCTGCCTTTTTAATATTTCCCAAAATATTTCATTCTTCAAGGAGGAGGGTGGGATGGGGGCGTCCCACAGCACTAGCGAACCCTTCCCAGCTGAGGCAACCGGGGTGATTTTTTTTCCTTCTTACCCAGACTGAGTGATACTACTACCTAGTTTGGGTAACAGAACGTGTGCAAGAAAACAGCCAAACTCGGAGACCACCAAGGAGCCTTCATTTCAACCCTGAGCTAATAATATCTCCTTTATTGGGATCCTCCTTTCTTATGTATACATAAGAAAAATAGGCGAGGATTAGGCGCGCCAACCTGGCGAGGGAGCCCGAGGGCCCCATTCAAGAAGAGCGAGAAGGCGCCCCGCCCCTAATTGCGCCACCTGCGTCCCGCCCTCCCACCCTCGCTTCCGTCACCCTCGCGCCTCGCCTCACATGTCCACCAGCACGTGACAGGCGGGCTCCGGGTCTGTCAGGTGACCGGCATTGCGCGGAGGGAGGGGGGAGGGAGTCACATGACTCTTCCGCCAGTGCGCTCTCTCTTGCTTTCTGCTCGCTCATGTTAGCCGAGTAACCTTCACGGAGCTTTTCCCTCGGCCTGCCATGGGACGCGTCTTCGCCTTCGCCGCAGCGTGCGGGGCAGCTGCGCTCCGGCTCCGCTGGCTGCCCGCCTTCTTCTTGCTTCTCCTCCCGGGCTGGAAGGGAGATCTCTCCACCGCCGTAGCGGCCCAGGACGCCTTCAGTTACCAGGATCTATGCCAGTAAGCGCCCAGCCCTCCCGAAACTCCGGCTCTTTGCGTGGGACAGCTGCAGCTCCGCGGGACCCTCGGTGGGATGGGACGGTTTGCGAAGGAATTTGTCTCCGGGGTTGTGGCCGGCTCCTCTAATCTTTCTCTTGGGCAGGCAGTGTGGACGTGTTGAACCTTAAATACACATTTGCATGAGTGCTTTTGCAGTTTACATTGCCAAGTGCCTCTTTTACGCTTCCTCTGATTTACCCCAGGGTTAAATTAAGAGGAACTACGATTGAAAAAGCGACCTTTTACAGTTACCAAATATAGTTGGCGTTTCAAATAACCAGCATCATCGCCTTGTTCAACCACTTGCTTTCCCGAAAAGCTTGCTGCATGTCATTTGCTATGCAGTAATGGAGGCAGAAATTTTCCTGACCTTCATTGATGGTTAACAGCTGCTGTCATTTGTTTAAATTGTGCCTTCTCCTAAACTTTTCCCGCACAAAATTCCTAAGCATTCCATGTTTGTGTGTAGTATTTCTCTTATTAAACGCTATTGCAGAATGCTATTAATTTCTTTGTGCAGGTTTCCTTTGTAAGTGTACTGATAAACAGTACGTACTAAATGTTTTGTGACTTAAGAGATCAGGGTTGTTAAACAGTCTTTAAATATAGGGGTGGTTGTTGAACCTAAAAAGCAAGAAAAACCCGTTCCTTTCCCAAGTTAGGCAAAAGAAGAGAGATTGGGGTGAAAGAAAGTACCTTTTGCATAAGAGAATGAAATGAACTGGCTCTGAAAACTTTCTGCTGGGACTTCTTTGCTGATGAATGCTCCCCCCTAATTCAGTGTGGTTGGTTGAGTTTATGCAATATTGGTTGGCTTAACCCAAGGGTCTTCAAACTTGGCAAGTTTAAGACTTGTGGACTTCAACTCCCAGAATTCCTGAGCTAACATGACTGGAGGAGGAGTTCTGGGAGTTGAAGTCCACAAGTCTTAAAGCTGTCAAGTTTGAAGACCCCTGGTTTAACCAATTTAATTCATGGGTCAGCTGGGTTTTTACAACTTACTAAATAAACCATGTGATAACCATTAAAAAAATCACATAATTCAGCATGTTATGTGAACTACACATATATGTAAGTAGAGGACCATTATCTGTTATAAGCAACAGTTCAGAGTGATAGGGTTAGGGAAATTTTTCTCAACTTTTTCTGATGATGCTAAGAATCTTTTACATGCACTCTCCTATCGAGCCACAATCTTTTTCTGGAAGGCATAATTCCAGACTATGGTTAATTTAGGATATGGCTAGGTTACATTCTGTATACCAGTACGTTCAGCAAAAACATAACTTTAGTATTTGTTTGTCACCTCTGTCTGCTGCTTTGGTGTGCTATATAAGCTTGAAGAATAAGTAATATTAAATCTCTACTTCCTCAGTAGAATACTCTAAGGCAGAACCAAAGAAATTATATCCATTTTATAGAAGAACATTGGAAATGTATGTTGTGCTTGCTTTCTTTCATATATAGGCAAGTGTAAATGAAGCACTTAATTTATCATTGTTAAAAACTTATAAAGACTGCACCACGAGTAAATGCATCCTGGACTTTTGGTTTTCTTCATTTTCACTTTCTCTGAATGCAGCATTTAATTGTGAATTCTTTCTCCCTTCAGAGCAATATTTAAGGACCAACAGCAGCAGACAAATTGTTTTTTCATAAGTGATATAAGACTTTGTATGATTCCTTTCATGACTAAAATGAAATATATATTTAAACTTTTGATAAAAAATATTTGGGATTTCTCTATAACAAGTTCATGTAAGCCATTTGGACTCTTCAAATGACACTTTGGAGAACCTAACTGTTGTCTTTCCAGTGAAGGTATTTCAGCTAATCGGTTATGAGCATTAGAAACTAATTAGCTCATAACTCATTAGCTCATTGTTTTATTTATTTTATTATGTCTTTTCAATTGGTTCTGAATAGCATATAATCTAAGAAGAATTAAAAATAGCAAACATCCAAGCCAAGTCTCTTTAACCATAGTCTGTCTACAATTATATTTTTAATAAAGGTTACATTAATATATTGCAAATTAAGCTTGTGTAAAATGATACCCTGTTAGCTGTGTCTTATTTTGTCATGATTCATAACTCTGTTTCAGTGGGGGCGGAGCCTAGTTTTGTTGGTTGGTTGTTTTTAGACATCAATGCTTATATTGCACAGAGCAATTGTCCAATGTCTTAATTTGTTCATAAAAACAGAAGCCTATTTTCTGACCTGCTCTTAAATTAGAATTTCCTGAAAAATGTTTGTCATTCTATTATTATTTGTAGCACAGTTATTATTTTTTATTAATCAAATTAAGATCTTAGCGGTGTAATCGCATAGTGGTGAAGATGCTCACCTCCCATTCAGAAGGTGGAGAGTTCAATCCGTTACAGCAGATGTTTCTCAGGATACAAAGAGAAAATGACTACTGCAAACTCCATGTAGGTGTCAGGAGGGACATCCAGCAAGTGAATGCTCAGCTGTGTTCAGTTGCCCCAATTTTATCCTGAATTAAGGAATTACAGAGCTGTAAAAAGAAAAATTAATGAACTACGTACCATAGAATTTTGTGGGATTTATATTCCAAGTCAATTATATGTAATTTTTTATAGAGATGGAAAGGGAAAACATCTTCAAGTTGAGTTCAAGTCTTAGTGAAGTCTTCATGGAAGTATCCATTACTTTTCTTGGTAGCACTACAGAGGTTGTTTGCTTTTGCATTAAGAATGCGGGGAGTAAGAGCTTGATTAATCTTGCTTAGTATCAATCTGCTGTGAGCAGCTCTACCAGCACAACAAACCTTGTGGCGTCTGTGAGTGGCTGCAGCAGCAAAATGACCCTCACGGCATTCTGCCATGAGTGGCTCCACTGGCATGATGAGGCTCATTGTGCCAGTGGAGCTGCTCACAGTAGAACACTGTGAGGCTCGTCTCCCTGGTGCTGCCGCTTGCGCACATGATGGCACAACACACCATGCAGCATCTAGCCGCGAGTGGCTCCACTGCCATGAACAGCTCCACCAGCACGAGCCTCGTGGCATTGTGCCATGAGCGGCTCCACCGGTGAGACAAGCCTTGTGATGTGCGACGAGCGGATCCACCGGCAAGGCGAGCCTCGTGGCATTGTGCTACAAGCGGCTTCACGAGCAAGACGTTTCTTGTGACGTGCCACGAGTGGCTCCACTGGCAAGGCGAGCCTCACGGCATTCTGCCATGAGCAGCTCCCCCAGCACAGTGAGGTAAATGAGTGCAGGGCATGCTCCCCCGCCCTAGCTTGATTTTTCCATCTGCGTCTTTACCTCATACAGCTAGAGGTGGGCGGGGCTTAATTAGGGCTTATTTCTTTGGGGTAGGACTTATATTAAGTGCAGGTGTGAAAATCTGGTTAGGAATTGTGATAGGTTATATTTTCGGGGAAACACTGTACATTGCAGACAATTTTTCTAGTGACATGCCAACTACAACCTTTTGTTAAAATTCTCTTTCTGATTATAACATAGTGTACATTTTGGATTCAAATACACTGATTTATAGGGTTTTAAAAATCAATATACAATTAAGATCAGATGCTTTTTCTCTTTGAATTGACGGGCAAACAGTTGGAAAAATGTCAGCAATCAAAGTAGTGTAGCAATTTGTATGCTGTTTTTAACACTGAGTTAATTGCAATAGATGCTTGAATTCTTTTAAATGGTGTCTCCTCTGTTATATCTTCTGTTTCTTCTTGCTTTATTACTGAAATTTTAGGCTCAAATAGTAAATCAAGGATTACCTGTATTCATATTTGATTTGTGTCCATATTTTTAAAAAGCTTTAAACATGTGGGTGAGGTCACTGTGGTTGTTTCAAAACTGCTATATAAAGTAGATTCATTCAGTTAGTTGTTAGTTTATTGTCATTGCACCTTGTACAACGAAATCAAACACCATCTTCAGTGCACATGACCATGAAAATAAACACAAACACACATCCTTCACCTCCACACATAGAACTGGAAACCCCTGACACCGCACCAATACTGCACTATACAGCAGAATTCAATAGAGTTACTGCCCTGGGATAGAAGCTGTTTTTCAGCCTATTTGTCCTTGTTTTTATTATTCTGTACCATCTGCCAGATGGTAATAGTTCAAAAAAAGGGTTCCCATAAAAGAGGACCTGACCTGGGGTATTCCCATTGCAGCACGTTAACCCTCTGGGGTGCTTTCCTATCTGCCACTGTGCAGTTGGCAAACCACACAGAGGTGCAGTAAATTAAAATACTCTCTATGATACAGTGGTAGAAGGTCACCAGCAGTTTTTCATTCAGTTGGTTTGTTTTTTTTGAGAAGTCTCAGGCAGTATAATCTCTGCTGGGCCCTTTTGACCAGGGCTGCAATGTGAGCACCCCAGGTTAGGTGGTCTTTTCTGGTAACACCATGTCATTGCCCAGAAGATCATTGGTTGCCCTCTCCCCTCTTTGGAAATGCTTTATAGCTCCCACTGCCTTAAGAAAGTTCAAAACATTCTCAAAGATCCATCTCATCCTGGGAATCCTTTTTTTGAACTATTACCATCTAGCAGATGGTACAGAATAATAAAAACAAGGACAAGTAGGCTGAAAAACAGCTTTTATCCCAGGGCAGTAACTCTATTGAATTCTACTATATTGTGCAATATTAATGCAATATCAGGGGTTTTCAATTCAATGCATAGGATGTGAAGGATGCATGTTTGTGTTTATTTTCATAGTCATAATGGACACTGAAGATGCTAATTAATTTCATTGTACGAGTTGCAATGATAATAAAGTAAACTAAACTTACAGGCAAGCAGTATGAGATCAGAGATTAAAATTTACCCTTGGAAGATAAAAGAATCACAGCAGCTTGGGAAGTGAGGCTTTATAGCCTGTAAAGCACTTTCAGTCATTGTAAAACATCTTGCCACTCCTAATTCCCCCCCCCCCGTCATGTGATGGTGATCTGGGTGCTTGACAACCTGTTCATGCTTAAGCCCAATTGCTAAACACCTCACTATTATTTGAGCACCATTTGCAAACTTCTCTACTGTCTTCCCAAGAAAGTCAACCCAGCAAAGGAGTTCCCATTCCCTCCCTGTGCTTTGTTTCTGCAGCCTGACAAAAGTCATTGAGGAAGCTGGCATGTAAAATTGAAAGCTGCTATCACCTACCAAAGGATTTCCCCTCCTTTCAACGCCTGGGAAATACATGGACTATGTGGAAAGAGCGGGAAAATCCTTTCCAATTTTCATGCCAGCCTCTCCATTGACTTTGACTGCAGAAACAAAGCGCAGGGAGGGAATGGGAACTCCTTTGCTGGGTTGAAGAAATAATGCATGGATTGCAAAGATCTGAGTTTCATTTCTCCAGCCCAGCAGTTCCCTTTCATGCGTGGAGGGGAGGGGAATTCCTTGGGTCGGGCTGGGCCAACAATATGATTCTGAAGATCCAAGCTCCATTCCTGCACCTTACCGCACATCCTCTCTTCTGCCCAGAGTGGATAGCTACCTGTCCTCCTTTGGCAGGCAGTTCTTTTATTCCATCTACAGTACTTAAGGACCACAACTGGAAGAGCTGAGATTACAATCGTTAAGCAAAGCGGTCATGTAGGCATTTCGTTTAACAACTGCTTCACTCAACAACCAAGATTCTAGTCCCAATCTTGGTCATATGTCAGCTACCTGTAAAAAAGCCCCATTTGTCTGATCAAGTCCTTAATTTTTATGGATAGGTTAATCTTGTCATGCTATAAAAGTAGAACAACTATGTTAAAGGATAATCTCAGTGAAGACAGAAAGACCATAGTTTGTGATATTAAACAATTATTTCTGCCTGCCTTTGTGTATTTTAAGACATCCTAGTTGACTGACAGTCACATGATTGGGTACAAAGTTCAGAAAAGCTTTATATACAGTATAATACACAGCAGTTAGCTCCAATGTTTGAATCACTTTTTGTGGTTGTGATTCATCCAGTTAGCTGTCTAGGCCTATAGCTGAATTATTTATAGAATAATTATAATAATAATAGTTAATATTATTATTTCCTTATTATGGAAAGTTCATGCCTAACCACATAACAGTTAAAATAATATTGGAGAAATGTATTTTGAGAAGAATATAGACATTTCAAAAATGTATGCTGTGAAAAAACTTTTTTGAAAACACATGCTTAATTGTATTATTTTATTAGCATTTTAAAATAAAGGCATGTTATAGTTTCAGTTCTTAATTGATGATTAAAACTAGATTTGTTGACACCTTCTATACTACACTACTCTATACTTCTATATATATTTAGGAGTCAGACATAATTGTAACAGGTTAGTAATGAAAGTTTTTAAAAATATAAAAACTAGTGAAAAGTTTATTCAAGTAATCATAGACAAATGTGTTGAAAATGAAACTTGTGTTTTATGATCTTTGCATGTTTAATATCTAGTATCTTCACATGGTGTTTTTTTCCCCTCTAAAATTGCTAAGCTAGGATGTTCAACTTTTAGGTTTGCGGGATTTATTTAGCTTTTTCATTAGAATTACTAATATTCATTTTGCCCTGAAAACTAAACAGATAATTAAACAAAAAGACCACATGACCAGTGCTAAAATTAGTTTTCACTGATGCTTTCATGCAAATAATTTGCTTCTATTTTTTCCTTGAGTTTGGTAGCTGTTTCTATGAAGGAAATAAGGGGAAAGCTCTTTCTTTGTCAAGCATTTGGAACATAAAAATCTTTGTTGATTAACTAGAAATTAGGTGAAGATTTAGATCTTATTTCCTGATCCTACCTTTGATGTAGATGGAAAATGATGTGTTGCAATGGCATGGTTTGTACCCAGGGCTGAATCAAAATGCAGTTTTATAGCTGTATAGCTTTCTTTCTATATGTGAACTCAGTTATTCTAGTTTAATAAGCCATTATTAAACAATCAATTAATGCATGGTGTGAATTCAGCCATGTGAAATCACTTTACTATGTTCCTCTGCTTTAAATTCCAATTTTCTCTGATTTGCACTGCATAATTAAGATGCTTTTTTCAGTAATAGATAATTAATCAATGAGAAGTGAAAATGAATTGTTACCTTTGTTTCATTGGCTCAAAACTTGAAATGTGTGTTTTAAAAAAACCACTTTTACCAAGTTATATTTCCTTGTAGTAAGTCTTTAATTCTAGGAATGCCCTTGAAGGCATTCTCAGTTCTTTAATATTGTTTATATTTTAACACTTTGCAGAACTAAAAAGTTTTATTTACTATTTTGGCAATTTATGCACTTTTAAATATTTGATTATCTAGTTCAAATACTATAACTTTTTCCAATTCTATCACTCACAGTTTGGAAGAATTAACTGTGATTCCTAAGTCACTAACATTTTTTTAAAGACTCTGAAGATATTCCACTATTTATGCAAATTCAAGAATCTTAAATGTTTTCTGGTAAAACAGTAGAAAATAGCTGTCAACTCTATTAAATTTGTTTTGTATGACTATAAAATCAAAATAAAATATTTTGCTTTGTATATCTGACACCCCAGAATGTTTAAGTTTCAAGATGTCAAGTGCGATGGCTTTAAAGGAGTTAGCTTCATAAGATAATTTTCCAGACTCCTCTTTTTTGTTTTTATTATTAGGATTATTATGAATAATAAAATTATATTATTTCATTGATACTTTTAAATGTACATATACTTTATGTTAATTAGAACATTAACAGAATTAATACATAAGCATGGTATTAAAAATGAGCAGGTCAGTGTGGATGAAAAAAATGGATGGATGAAAATATATTTGAGTACAGTAGTTCAGGTTAAAGCAGTTATTTGTGGAGTTTGTTAAAACATAGCAATGATACTTTCCCTTCTTTTTTTCAGTTATACATGGGAAGCTGTGGATCCTGATAAAGTGCATTATAAAATAAATCTCTGTGGTGGTGCAGGAGATTGTGGGGGATCCAGTGCCATTTGTGCCCATGATCTTAAAAAAAACATATCTTTCTCAATAGGTAAGTCTAAGGGCTTTTCTGCTCCCTGGATTAAAAATGCCAAATGCCATCTGTTCAGCTTCTGTTCTTTTTTAAATAAATATTAATGCTGAAGGCTTGTTGTTTTAAATCAGTTTAAAATATCCTTCACATTTTCTTTTGGGTTAAGTGGCATGACATGAAATGCCCTAAAGTAGTCAACAGTAAATAAAGAAATGAAAGGCATGATACCAGAAAAGGAAAGGACTACAGGTCTTTATGATCACAACTGAGATTGGAATTTTGGTTGTTGAGTGAGACAGTTGTTAAGCAAGATGCTTATGTGACCACTTCATTCAGCTACCACAATTCTAGCACTCCCATTTGTGGTTAAGTTATAGCCCAGATTGTTAGGTAGACAGCAAAGCATCTGCCTGCTTTTGAGAGAGAGAGAGAGAGAGAGAGAGAGAGAGAGAATGAAAAGGCTGCCTGCCAGAGGATTGAATTCCTTGTAGAACTTGAAACCTTCCACGCTTCCAGCTCTTTGAGAGTGAAAAGGCTGCATCCATCCATGCAATCCATCCAGCAAGCAGCTCTTCCAGTCAGCCTGCAGAGATGAAATGAAGTCCTTTTGGCAGGTGGCAACAGCTTTCAGTCTTCCTTGCTGGCTTTCCCATTGATTTTTTGGGAACGCTGGCAGAGAAGATTGTAAATGGTAATTATATGAACATGTGGTAGTAGGGAACTTGTTGCAAGTGCAAATTGATTGCCAAACACCCTGATCTCAATCACATAACTTGTGGGACTACAGTGTTTTGTGATGGTCAGATGTGCTATATGGGAGTATTCTTTCTGAGGCCGTTAATTTAAGCAAACAGTCATAAGTTGAGGACTACCTGAACATATAGTTTATACCAGCTTCATTAATGAAACCTCCATTTTGCTTTGTCCTTGCCAACTGTACTTGCTTGATTGATAAATGCTTTAAAGAACTAAAGTGTAACAATATACCCTTGCTTTTTTTTCCTGCTAAGTGCTGAATTATTCATGAATTATTCATTTTATTCTTATCTATGCTTTACATCCATCATACTGTATACTGCTCTTCTTCATTCAGTAACCAACTGAAAAATTTCGATTTCCTCAAAATATTCTGTTGCTCAAGACCTTTCACTTCACAGTCATACCTCAGCACTTGACTGCTTCAAAACTTCTCAAATTTGGTTTTTGATATATTTTAAAGTAGAAATCTTTTTCTGACACTTG
This sequence comes from Pseudonaja textilis, assembly GCF_049901715.1. Lineage (NCBI taxonomy): Eukaryota > Metazoa > Chordata > Lepidosauria > Squamata > Elapidae > Pseudonaja > Pseudonaja textilis. The sequence continues at coordinate 77,401,528 of NC_141990.1, read as the reverse complement.
TTTTTCTCCCAGTAGTCAACATGCAAGGAAGAACTTACTGGTGTTGGCTGTCTCATGACTCGCTACTTCTTCCAGCCAAAATAACGGGTCACCATTTAAATTACATGGTTTTCTCGGTACCCATCAGTTTTAGTATTCAACATGTGTTCTGGAATGAATTACCGATGAGGACCGAGGTACCATTGTATTATGCACTTTCTCTTTAAATCAACAAACATACAGTTAGTTAGCTTTCTTTCTCCAATTCATGCATTTCCCAGTGACCTGATGAAAAGCAAAAGTCTGGTCATGTCTGGTATAAAAATGTATTTGTATTTACCAGTTATGGCTCATTGTCACATCTCATAACCCTTCAGTTAAAATTCTGTAAAACATTTTCACTTCACAAGCACACTTAATAATAAACTAATTGCTTTGAAGTTTTTTCATTGACTCTTGCCAACTTTCCCTTTGTACAAGGAAACAAGATGTTCCTGTAGTCATTACACATTTTTTCTCTGTTATATTTTCATATCGGCAGCTTTGTCAACATCCTTGATGCGTTTATGACATCTTTTGCAACTATTTCTTCTTGGATTTATATTTGTTGCAAATATATTATTTGACATATTGCTATTATTTCTAAAGTTTCTAAAATGTTACTGTTTCATCACAATTCATTTCATGTTTATTTCAGTTAAGTTTCATACCACTGTAGACTTCATCTTCACTCACTTTCAGAATATCTTGACTTCAGTCAAAATCATTTTGATCTTTCTATTTTTTAATCTTTACAATTCCTTGTTTCATTCAATTACTTTCTTTGCAGCTATTTTTCTACCTATATATATCCTCATTTTTGCAGCAGTAATTTCCATTTTTACATTATTCCAGAGGCATCCTTTTCTACACTACTCATTATTGTTCCATATTTCTGTAGCACTTAGTAATTTCTTTTTGTTCCAAGCACTTTTCGTTGTTTTATAACTTTTCATACATAGCTTGTATGTTCCCTTTTATAATCCTTTTACTTTCTTTCTCATTGTTTCACTTCTCCTATATCCAATCTTGCCCAAGATTGACTGTTGATATTGCCAAATAATGGCCTTTTTCACATTCAGAACTGTTCTTGTTTTATTTTTTTAGCTTTTCTTAGTATTATATGTCTCTAGATTTGCATTTATTCTTTTGTCATATGAACATATGAATAGACTTGTGCTTAATCCTTGTGTTCCAAACACAACTTTTTCAATCCAAATACCTGTCACCAATTTTATTCACTGTGTCTCTCATCCATTCATTTTTTATGAACCCTGAACTCTCTTGTCTCTCACCCATTCACGTCACCTAATGGAATATTTTTCCCCTGGAATCTAATATATTTAGAATTTGCATAATCTTTCCCAGAACGCATAGGTGGTCCTTCCCTTCTCATTCTCCTGCAGATATTGATACATTCAATTAAATTCACAAAATCAAATCTTTTCATTTAAACCTATTACATCATTTTCCTTTCTCTTAGTTTATGGACATACAATAATTATTTTCTTTTATTTCATTTATGGGTTTATGGTCTTTGCCATTGACTCCCCTTATATTTCAGTTTTCTTTTTTGTGTGCCATGATCATCCCCTTATGAGACCATAAATAATTGATATGTGCAGCCTATCATGACTTAGGTAAATTAAAATTTTCAAATAATATTTTTTAACAAGTTAGGGTAAGTATAACCTGTGTAGCCTGTCTTAATAGTACTTGTGCCATGCATAGCATTCTCTCTTAATGATAAGAACAACACTGGTTTGGCCCATATATCATAAGTAGAATCAAAACCCGATTTTTACGCTAAGCTCTTGTGCTTTGTTATGTGAAAGTTATGATTTATAGTTTAGAACATACCTTGCAAGCTACCACCATATGGCTTTTACCCCATCAACTTGGAAGTATGTAGAGTGTACTGACAGATGATTAAAATGCAACCTGAATTATCTTAGTAGGCTCTACTTCTCCGTGACTCCAGGAGAAGTCCACAAATATAGTCATAGCAAATGTATTTAGAGGTTAAGAAAAGGTGTAATAGATTTCAAAGGTCAATTTCTGTTTTGGCCAGGAAGAAACAATTTCTTTACAGTATATTTAATTGGACTTAAACAGGAGCAGGCAGGATATGTAAATAGTCTGTCCAAGGCTTTGTATGATTCTGCTGTGGTCTTGATCACTTGTTCTGTTAGAGAACCTTATCTGAATTAGCAAGATTTTCTGCTAATATCTCAATCCCCATGATCTGGTTAAAGGGATTTGGGTAAGTTATTTTCCTTTCCTCCTCAGAATCATTAGGAGAAAGTGATATAGTATGACCTAGACTGCTTAACAGTTTAATAACATCGCAGCCCTGGTCAAAAGGGCCCAGCAGAGATTATACTACCTGAGGCTTCTCAGAAAACAACAACTGAATGAGAAACTGCTGGTGACCTTCTACCGCTGCACCATAGAGAGCATTTTAACACACTGCATCTCTGTATAGTTTGCCAATTGCACAGTGGCAGATAGGAAAGCACTCCAGAGGGTTAATGTCATTGCCCAGAAGATCATTGGTTGCCCTCTCCCCTCTTTGGAAGAGCTTTATAGCTCCCGCTGCCTTAAGAAAGTTCAAAACATTCTCAAAGATCCATCTCATCCTGGGCACTCTTTTTTTGAACTATTACCATCTGGTGGACGGTACAGGATAATAAAAACAAGGACAAGTAGGCTGAAAAACAGCTTCTATCCCAGGGCAGTAGCTCTTTTGAATTCTGATGTATAGTGCAGTGTTGGTGTGGTGTTGGGGGGTTTCCGGTTCAATGTGTGAAGGGTGAAGGATGTGTGTTTGTGTTTATTTTCATGGTCATGATGTGCACTGAAGATGGTGTTTGATTTCATTGTACGAGGTGCAATGCAATAAAGTAAACTAAAAAAAATAAATCCTAATTGCCAACATAATCTCATTAAATGGATTTCTGCCATCCATTTTTGAAAATGATTATGTTGGTCCCAAGTAAAGACATTTTTTTTTTATTTTTTTGTGCTCCTGAATTAGTGTTGATTCTGGTAACTGCCTGGATTAATCCATGTTGTTTCCTTGGTAAGGTTTTTTAAAAGGTGATTTGCCATTGCCTCCTTTCGAACACTGAGAGAGAGTGACTGACAGCAGTAGTATACATAGCCCAGTGATGGCAAACCTTTTTGTTGTGGTGTGCCGAAAGCGCCCACGTGCACATGTCGGCACCCACAATTCAATGCGCCCTGCTCCTCTGTGCATGCGTGTGCAAAACCCCCCTGGTGCCCCCTTACCTGCAGTGTGCATGCGCGTGCCTCCCAGCTGATTTTCGGCCTATTTGAGGCCTTTTTCAGCCTCCCAGAGGCTCAAGGGAAGCCTCTGCAACCTCGGGAGGCCGAAAAATGGGCCTTCCGGAAATACCAGAAGTACCCGTTTTCAGCCTATGGCCGTTTTCACCCTCCCGGTGGCTCAAGGGAAGCCCCTGCAGCCTTTGGAAGCTGAAAAATGGGCCTGTTTCATCACTTCCTGAAGTGCCAAAAGGGGCCCATTTTTTGGCCTCAAAGACTACAGGTTCTAGCTTGTGTCTTAACCATCACAGCACATTGGATCACTAATTATGAATAAGAAATAACTAAAAAACATAGGTTTGTGTGAAAGAAAGCCAGCAGAAGGAATGCTCTACAATAAAATTCTGTATAAATACTTGAACGAGAGACATAAACTCTAAAAGTTTTCTTTAATTCAGTCAAGTAAAAGTATAAAGGTGACACTGCATCTGAATCCCATAGGATTTTTTTTTTTTTTGGTATGAGTTGGATAACATTCTGCAAAGAGCTTCGAATTTGAAGCTGAATCTCTGTAGGAATGACTAGCACATTTTCTGATTTAGGTTACAGAGTATAATCTTAGTTCCTGCATGAAGATATTCCAGGCTGAGCCTACTAAATGTATCAATAGTTCAACAATATATCAACTGAATTGGATTTTTAAGAAGAAGCGGGGTAGAGCTGTTCAGCTTGATACTTTTGGTCTTCATGGAATGCTATTTTACCTAGTCTGAACCTGATAGTCTGAACCTTTCCCTATATTGCTATAATGAAATAGTGTATTAAAATGTGCCAAGCTAGTTAAAGACAGATCTGACCTAGCTGCCCACATGTTTCTATTCCTCATTACATAATTGCCATTCTGTATGGGAGTATTTGTCTTACTTGTTTATCAAATGGGAGTGTTCCATTATATTGTCTCTTGTGCTTTTTTCTTAACTGCTGTAACTTCTCTTACGAACATATGTTAAGCTTTACAAAAGAAAAACAAGTTAACACTCCCCTTATTTGAAGCTTCAACTTTGCTAATTTTACAGATTCTAAAATAAAACTCAACAGAATTTTCAGCAACCCAAAGTGAAAAGACTCTGGCTTCTTAATATTTTCCTTCTTAAACTTAAATCAAATATTCATGAACTCAACAAGGTTTCCTGATTAACAGATAATTAAATTATTTAAGTTAATTAAATGCGATATCACTTCGTATGAAAATGTCCTGGCCTATGAGGTACAGTTTTGCTAATATTTAAAATATGCATATTGAAATGTCATTTTTAAAATGAATTTATTTCCCTTAGATTAATACCATACCTAGACCATATAAATTTTCTCTTAAGTGCCCTGTCAGATCTGATAAGAGGGATATGCTCTGGATCCCATATATTGGAGAGTGCTATCTTATGGGACCCCCAAACCCTACCTTTTTTGTTGTCTTCTGGAGTACCATACCACCTGAAATTAGGTTGACCCCAAACTGTGTTGGCTTTTCAGAAAACTGTTAAAACCTAGCTATTTACCAGCATGAGACTGGGAATTTAGCTGCGCCTAGGTAGGCTGGTTGCTGGTTTCCTTGGTTGCTGCAACACATGGCTCGTTCTTGTCTTTAGTTTTTATTTTAGTAGTGATACATTTTCTTGTCAGCCCAGAGTCATGTTTTTGAGGTGGGCAGCTGGTCCCCAAAGTTTTCAGTATCTTTATCTGCATTCTGGGAGTGTCAGACAAGCTGTGCTATAGCTGCTGAATGGTGGCTGCATTGAAGCTGTTGTATTTATAACGTGAAGGAAAAAAACCTGAAAACCTGGGTCCATACCATCATCACCACTGCGAGCTCATCTTTCAAGGTGACTTGCAATCTGAATTTAAAGTTTAGTTGGGCTCCATCCATGATCATGGCCTAAATTTGGATGCCTTTACTGACATTTGCAACACCACATTTTACAATGTTTTTGTTGAAAACCATGCTGTTTTTCTGGTTTTCAGAAAAACCGTGCCTGTAGTGAGCCATTGGTTTGCTTAATGACTGCCATATTCACTTAACGACTCCAAAAAAAAACCCTTATCTTGCAATCATCACAATGTAGGACCTTAATCAGCAGCCTCCATTATGATTGCACATTGAGGGCTATCTGTAGTGATAGGTTTTTTTCCATCTGAAACTACAGTAGAAGTAGAAACCTTATAGAGACAACTTGTTGATAAGTATGTTTACTGCAAGAACAAAGGATGCAAGTAGAATTATTCTAGCAACTGCTAAATATAAAATGCCATCATATTTATAGCACAAGCTATATAATGTTCTTGTGCCTCATTTTCCCACCTGCACAGGTGCAGTTGTCTGGAAGTGTCATAATTTTGAACAGGAAAAATATTGGCAGATATCTTTTATTATAATAGACTACACTGGTCTAAAGCTATTTACTGGTAACTTTGTCAGAACATGACCTTAAACTAGCCCTCTCTATTTCCTTCTTTCTTCCATGCCTTATTTAAGGTGGGAAAAATAATGTTTCTCCTTTTCCTTTTCTTTGGATGTGCAACAATTGCTCTTCCACTGTCCAGGGGAACTTTGACATAATTTCTATCCTTATCGAAACAGTAAAGACCTGAATTTCAGGTTTTCATGTTTTGCTTTTCACTGAGATAGTGACATATAGATTTAATTACTTAATTAAACACACATGCACTTAAGCTGCATTGAACTACAGATTATCCTCCATTTATGAGCACAATAGGGCCCAGAATCTTGGTCATTGAACAGGACACCACGTGATATCTTTGCTCAATGATAGCAATCCTGGCTCTCCCAGCTTGGTTGTTAAGTGACTGCTACAGGTTGTTAAGCAGACGGTCTGGACTTTCCATCACAGGGAAGGCATCTCCCTGATCACCTAGGGACAATGACCACAAAAACAATGGCAGTCAATAGCATCTTTGCCACATTTGAGGGATGTTCCTTCAGCGTGCTTTTCTCTGGGAAGGCTTAGAACATGGCATTGGCTAGAGTTTCCCTTCCTCTCTGAAAGGAAAAAGCTAGCAAAGGCCATCATTCTGAATCTTTTAGAATGGTGATATTTGGAGGGAGAAATGCTAGCATCCTTTGGGATAGTATATTAATGTATATAAATAGGTTTATGAGGAAATCTGACAAATGAGTTGGTAGGATGGGACTTAAAATTACAGTTCTTGGGTGCTTAGATGATTTTCCTAAACAGATTATGTTCCATCCATGACAATCTATCCTTAACTGTTTGATCTTCCAACAGTGTACCCTTCATAACTGAGTCCATTCATCTTGTTACTGGCTTTCTCCTCTTCTTTTTCCTTCTACCTTTCCCAGCATTAGAGCCTTTTCTAGAGAATTAAGTTTTCACATAATTAATATATCAAAAATAGGATAATTTGAGCCAGACCATTTATGCCTTGAGTGGATTGATTTGTTTAATGATACGTTTGTTTTGTTGGCTGCTTATGGTATTCACAAGAGTTTTTTTTTTTTATGAAACCAACGTTTGAAAGGATCTATCCAGCTTCTCTGCAATCTATTCCAAAGTACAGTTACTTCAATATTTGAGATGGCTAGTAATATCACGCTTCTTTATTTCTGAATTTGAAGAGGGGAAAATTGTAGGTGAATTTAACCTGAGGATAAACTCAATTGAAGCTCCGTCAACCTGACTTAAAGTGGAACTGCGTAAGATTGTACTGTAGTTCTTTGAGGACCACTTTCTGGGCAAGTGTCCTTGGCCTGTGTTTATGTGTGTTTCAGATTTTTTTGGGACTGTGATAAAAAGCTGCAGGGTCACATTGTTTTGCCATCCTGCTTAGAACATATTTATATGTTATATATAATATAGCATAATACAATAACATCTGTATAAGGTTTTGGACTCTACAACATTTGTTTGATTGATGTCCCTTATACTGCTTTGTGGCAAATGTTGCACTTCTGCTACAATTTTACATCTTTTTTTTAATAGCTACTTGAATTGACAGTATCAGTTGTGGTTTAATCGACCAACAAATGTAAAATGTATTAGGATATAAATAAATTATTAGGCCCATCAAGAGCTTGTTGATATAATGTATTTCTCCACTTTGATAACTGTTCACATACACTGGGCATATTTTTTTGCCTAGATTTATTGTGCTTGGTATATGGTATTCATAAACTGTTTAGTTTTCCACAGATTTTTCTTCTATGCTTTGTTGGTGTGAGATTTTTGTGTGTTTTAATCTGTATCTCATATAATTGGAAATCACCTTTTGAGATTAATGTACAGTATATGCTCTTTTTGTTTTAGGGGAATCCTCATTGATAAGGAAGTCTGATTTACTCTTGGAATTCAACTCTACACAAATTTGTTCTAAGGGAAGTCACACATGGCAAAGTAACATCAATTTCTATTGTGGGAAGACTTTGGTTAGTATGTTACTGCTGAACATTTTATTTCTAAATAGGCAATAATTATTTTTAATTAGTAAGTATTGATAAGCTGTCCCAGTCCTGACAGAAGAATTACGTTTGTCTTAGAATGTATCTGTATGTTCCAGCTGTACAGATTGCTTATCTGTTTCCCAATTGATCCTATTTTAAAAAGGTATTTAATTAATGTACCAACATGAAAGAAAAATATCAAATTGATCAGTTTACATAAAACTAGTGCTTCTTAAAAAATTATTTTAAAAAATCTGTCACTCAACTTATATGCTTGATATCAGGTAAAATAAGCATACTTTATTTTATGCATTTTATGTTATATCTGTATTTAAGCAAGTTTCTTTACTAGAATATCTTACAATCATTTATTTATTAAATTTGAATGCCACTTATCTGCCTCATAGAGGGATTCTGGGCAGTTTATAAAGCAGTACGGTGCTATTAAAGATAAAGATGTTAGCTCTTGGTGTTTAATTTTGTACTATCTAGGTTCTGAAATGTTAATTTTGTTTTATTTTCCCAGTTATTTTAATTTATCGATGAATTTCCACACCCTAGAGTTGATATATATCTGAGTAAAAAGTTAAGTTTACTTTGTTGTCATTGGACCTTGTACAACGAAATTAAATACTATCTTCAGTGCACATCATGACCATGAAAATAAACACAAACACACATCCTTCACACTCTACACATTGAACCAAAACCCCGCAACACTGAACCAACACTGCACTATACAGTAGAATTCAGTAGAGTTACTGCCTTGGGATAGAAGCTGTTTTTCAGCCTATTTGTCCTTGTTTTTATTATCTTGTACCATCAGCGAGATGGTAATAGTTCAAAAAATGGGTGCCCAGGATGAGATGGATCTTTGAGAATGTTTTGAACTTTTTTAAGGCACTGGGAGCTATAAAACTCTTCTAAAGAGGGGAGAGGAAAACCAGTGATCTTCTGGGCAATGACGTTAACTCTCTGGAGTGTTTTCCTATTTGCCCCTGTGCAATTGGCAAACCGTACACAGATGCAGTAAGTTAAGATACTCTCTATGGTGCAGCAGTAGAAGGTCACCAGCAGGTTTTCATTCTGTTGTTGTTTTCTGAGAAGTCTCAGATAGTATAATCTCTGCTGGGCCCTTTTGACCAGTGCTGCAATGTGGGCATCCCAACTCAGGTCCTCTTTTAGGGTAACACCCAGAAACTTAAAACTGGCCACTTGCTGCACTCGGTCTCCATTGATAAGCAAGGGCTGGATGTCTGATCTGTTCCTTCTATAGTCCACTATAAGCTCCTTGGTCTTATTGGTGTTGAGGATCAAGTTACTGCCGCTACACCACGAAAGCAACCAGTCCACCTCATCTCGGTAGGCAGACTCATTCCCCCGGAGACGAGTCCCACCACTGTTATATCATCTGCAAATTTAGTAATAGTATTACTAGCGTGAGTGGGAATGCAGTCATGCAACTAAAGAGTATAGAGTAAGGGACTCAGCACACAACCTGTGATGTACCAGTGTTTAGAATAAGGGCTGAAGAGGTATGATTACCTAATCTGACCCTCTGTGAGCGGTCAGACAAGAAATCCATAATCCAAAGGCAGATTGAATAAGAATGTCCAAGGTCCAGAAGTTTAGACACTAGTCTATGTGGAAGAATTGTGTTAAATGCAGAACTAAAATTTACAAAAAGCATCCTCACATAGCTCCCCTGCTGTTCTAGATGAGTGAGAGCAGTGTGAAGAGTGTTGGCTATAATGTCCTTTGTAGATCTATTTCTGCTGTATGCAAACCAGAGGTGGTATTCAGCAGGTTCTGACGAGTTCTGGAGAATCGGTAGAAGAAATTTTGAGTAGTTCGGAGAACCGGCAAATACTACTCTGACTGGCGATTTTACAGTATCCTTCTCCTGCCACACCCACCAAGCCATGCCCACAGAACTGGTAGTAAAAAAATTTCAATCTCACCACTGATACAAACTGGTGTTTATCAAATGTATCCGGAAGACCAGAAATGATGTGCCAGCAGACCAATTTCTCAAAGTAATTCATGATGATTGGAGTGAGTGCCACTGGTCTGTAATCGTTGAGGTTATTGATAGGGAACTTTTTTGGTAGTGGAACAATGGTGGAAGCCTCCAAACAAGATGGAATAGTAGACCGGGATAAAGACCGATAAAAGATCCTGGTAAAGACTCCAGCCAACTGATCAGCACAGTCTTTAAGTTCTTGGCCAGAGATACCATCAGGATGGCAGCCTTTCTAGGGTCCACAGTCTTCAGACTGCTCCTCACCTCCTGTTCATCCACAATGAGGTGGGGCTACAATTGGATGGTGGCTATATAAAAGTAGTTTCTTGCTTGGAAATGTAAACTGTACTAACTAGTAGAATTTATTTTAGATTTTATTATTATTATTTAGGTTTTAATTGTAATTAGAACTACAAATTGATCAGTATTGTGCATCACTTTTTTCTTAATCAGGGTTCCCCAGAATTTGTGACTTCATTTGAGTGTGTTCATTATTTTGAATGGAGAACATTCCATGCATGCAAAAAGAACTTATTTACATCAGCGAAAGAGGTAACACAAGTTATGTTTGTACATAAAATAAAAAATCATCACATGCATGTTGATTGAGAAGTTAGTCCATTAGATTCACTGGGCCTAATAGGTCAACTAAGCAATGCATCCTCAGTTTTTATTATTTTCTTATCAATTCAGGGCTCCAAAAGTAATCATCTCATATTGTTTACAACAAGTGATTGTTAAATGCCATTTATTGTTAGATTTCTGGTAACATCATGAAATTTTTAAAAACAGTAGTTAAATATTATCTGTTTTCGGTTTTTGGATCTAGCTATAAAGATGTAATATTCAACACTAAGCATTAAGTTTAAGGCCTCCCTTCTTATCTACACTTGGGATTAAGTAATTTGTGGTATCAGTTTGACTGAGGGGAAGCATTGGTTAGTTACTCTAGGCCCTGTTTTGCTTCTGAATATTAGCGTATGATTCAGTAAGGCTAAATTCAAGCAACTAAGTTAGTCTTAATTTTCATGAAATCCAAATTAAAACAAAAAAGAGGTTAAAATAATTTGTTATTTTTCTTCTAGTGCTGTTTATATTTCTATTGTTTGTTAAATATTCTGCAGCATGTGAAAGAAATTGATATTTTGTGTACTCTGAGAAGTCATTTTTATATTTTGGATATATGGTTTTGTCTCAGTAGACTGTGTATTGAATTGTGTATATTTTTTCTTTCATACACTCATGTCCCCATTCTGTCCTTGCTGTTGCTTGCTTAGTCTCCTAGAACAGAGTTCTCCATAGTTTCTGTCTTTGTGGACCGATGGGGGCGGGGGGGAGGAAAAGGGGATGGTTTTGCACGAGTGGTGGGCAAGCAGGCACGGTGGTGGACAAATAGGCACATACACGCAGCTCCATTTGTGTGAGCGGTGGACATATGTGCTGGCCGCTTGTGCAAATGGAGCACACACACTTGCCCACTGCTTGTGAAAGTGGGGGTGCACATGCTCATCCCCTCCTGCCACTTCTGTGGCCTGGTTCCAACAGGCTCAAGACACAGTAGTGGGCTGCAGCCTAGGTGTTGGGGACCCCTATCCTAGAAAACTGCTGGGCAAACAGGCAATCAATTACATGGCAGGAATAAAATAACAACAACCCAGATATGAATATAGCAGCTTCTTTTTAACAATTGACCATGTATGTATCAATCAATAGTCACAAAAATGATGGATTCTGATGGCCCTTCCAGAATACTAGAGGTTTGATTAGACTGTTCTCTATACACTTTCTAAATATTCTGGTTTTGATTTGCTCAAGCTGTAAGCAATAAATAGTAGCGTTTTTTTTAGATTTAACTTTTTTTATTAGTTTATCGAAATATAAAATACAAAGAAAAAAATAGTATAGTAGCTTTGAATGAGTGCACACTCTCATCAGTGCCACAAGATGGAAGCATAATATCTTTATTGGGTCTGCATGTTAAAAAATAGAACCAGGTTAAAATACTTCTCTTTGAAACATAGAATGACAGACAGAATGCCAGTAATGACTCTGTATTGTGTATGATCTTACTTGCAAGACATTTACATTTTAAATTTCTAGGTACCTTGCTACATATTTGATGAAAACCTGAAGAAACGTGATTTAAATCCATTGATTAAGACTTCTGGTGGATACTTGATAGAAGACTCAGATGATGATTCACAATTATACATCAACATCTGTAGAAACATAGGTATGAAATCCAACTAAATAATGGGTAATTTTCTCTAATCTCCATAAGGCAACCCTAAAATTTTACCATATTTCCCATTTAGGATGAAAAAGACATAAATATTAGTGCTTTTATTTGAGCTATGTTGCCAGATCCTGTGTGTTTCCCAGTTCTTCATTTCATTCAATACTGCTATTTTATTCATCATTCAGATATTTATTTACCATTAATATTTGTGAGACTTTCCAATTTTTAAACATACGCCCTAAATTTCCTCTTGTACCTGTGGTTTTTCAGAATCTGCCGATCAACTCTTTTCCATTTTTCTGACATTTTTCTCAATAACTTTTTGTCTAAATATTAGATAATGTTTATGCCAATTTATATTGAATATTTTGGTTATTATTGGTGCTACTTTGTTCCATTTTAGTTATCAATAATAGTGAGATCTTCCTTAAATGTATGGAAAAACAATGTCTGAACTCAAGATTTTCTCAAACTGTTGTTTATAAGGTTATGAGACTGTCTTATGGAAAACAGTTCTCAGGCAATAGTTTAAATATAATACAATTTTGGGAGGAAAATCACAATTTCAGTTATATAAAATATTTTAGAACATATATTAATAGGTATAAAGTTGATTATAGCTTCCTTTGAAAATGCCATTTCTATGACTGTAAGATATAACTTTGGTGCATGAAGTTATTCTTAAAGCTGGGAAAACCTTTTTGAGGCACTAAAAGTGAGTGTATTCTTGCATAATACTTCATGCAAATAGCTTAATAAATATATTTGCCTTATTTCTGGAACTTCTGATCAAGGTACCTCTGTAAGACCGATATCTCTTCAGTCATATAAATTTCTAAAGTGTTCTTGCCCACTTTGCCATGTTAGTATCTATTGTATATAAAATAAAAGTTTGATTGCCATAATTCTGATTTATAGCTTGGCTAAATAGCTTGTCCCTTCTGTTTTTTATTGTTTTGGATGATGTGGCTAAAGAGTGTATCTTTGATTTGATTTAAGCAGACTTTTGGAAACTTTAACTGAGGAACATACTTATACATCAGTAACACATAGATTGATACTCGTCATTGCTTTAACAGGAAGGTCATCAGGTGAAACTAGTAGTTGTCCAGAGGACAGTGCAGCTTGCTTGGTGAAGGATGGTCATGCATTTGATCTGGGCCATACTAAAGAATTACTAAAACAGCTTGATAAAGACAGGTATGGCTGAAGTCTTCATGCGATCCTTGAAAGTCACTAGCATGTCAGTGCTGTTTATGGTGAACAAGTTGGAAGAATGTAGCTATAAAGTTCAAATGTTAATGCAAAGTTTAATCCTTACCTGTTTCTGCTATTACTAGCAATTTGTGTTGAGAGTTGAATTACATGTCCTTTGTTTAATTTACAGCAGTTTTAAAATTAGCCTATTTTTGTATGTTTGTGGAGCACAAAAAATAACTTTTTATTAGAGAATGACCTAGAATCCCTAGAAAACCACTAACGTTTCTTACGTAGGTACTGTATTCCTAATTTTGCTCTGTTCTTCCCATCACTATCCCTTTATTATTTATTTGTGCTAATGCAGCAAATTTCAGCGAATAATTTTTCTGAAATGCCCAGCATCTCCCTGGAAGTATCTTACTTGCTACTTTATTTTTTGTGACTATATATTGCCTTGGAATGGGTTAAATGATTATGCAAGGGCACTGATAGAATTAGTGTAGCATTAACCTGGGAAAACAATATAAAATGTTTTGAGTCATCTTTAAAGTAACAACAATTTGAAATTATTATGACACCATTGTTCTAGATTCTATTTGGTAATTGTTCACTCTCCCAGTTTGGTATCTTCCAGATAAGTTTGAATTCCAGTTCCTTATATTTCCTAGCCTTCTGGTTTGTTAACTGTTAAACTTCAACTACACTTTGGAGGGTTTTACATTGGGAACTTTACTTTGTGTGATAGGTATTTTTTCATGTTTATGTTTATTTTTTCAGGTTTCAGCTGAGATACAGCAGCAATGAAAAAGAGAGACCAGACTTTTGTGGTAGCCATAACCCAGCAGTTACAATTACTTTTGTATGTCCAGAGGGAAGGCGAAGAGAGGTAATCAACAATTTCCTATGGTGGATGTTGAGCACTGTTACTTGACTGGGAAGACCAATGGGTCATAGCATTAACTCAAAATAAATGTATCAGCATATTTCAATTTTACAGGGCCAGGTCAAGCTAACCTATTGCTTGAAAAGTAAATATTCTTTTTCATATCTATCCTCATTGCCCAATCATAGTTCAGTATGAAGGCTGTTAAAAATTATTTTTGAGGCAGAATATCCGACAAGACTTTCCCCTTCCTGACAATAAAAACACTGTCATAATGAATTAAATTATGACAATTTCTGGGCATGCAAAATCACCTGACTCTTTCATTCAGGCATTAAGATATTTGTTGTAATTCATAACTATCTAAACTGCAAACATTTTTTGACAGCCAGTGGTTGAGGATTTTATTGGACAAGGATATTTATAGGTTTAGGAAATTTTTATGGTATTCTTTAAAGTTGATAATTAATTGTTTGGATTTTTAAAATCCAAAAGCAGCTGTTTTTGAGCAAGAGTTGCACTTCATTTTTTTGTTTTGTTTTGTTTTCATTTATGTTCAGTTTCTAAAAACTGTTAGAGGCATGGTGGTAAAAGTCACAGAAGTGATAGGCTAAAATGTTTAGCCAGTTTTTCTATTTTGAGTGGATGGATGCTTTAGTTAAAAACAGAAAAACGTATATAACTTATACTTTAATCATTAATTTTAGGGTGATATTTGTTGGGTGGGAAAAACATTGCATTTTACTGCTGAAAATGAGGTTTTGCTAGTAGGTTTTGGTGGTATGGTCCTCCAAGTTGCTAGAAACAATAAAAATGGTTCATAAGAGGGCATATGCACAACATGAAACACACTATCATCTTCCACTCTTGCCCTTCCCCTTCCCAATTTAGGCTATTGAAAACCCAAAATCTGAGAGCTAGAACTCCAAAGCAGTATATAGCAAGCAAGCAGCCATTTGAAACTGAACTACTGTATTTTATAATAAATAGTTCATATACTTTGTTCTGTTGGAAAATTTCAGAATCCAAATTTGATTTTGTATCAGAAAAAAGCACCCAAGTCTTGCTTTAGCATACCTTTGCTTTCCCTACCGGCTAGCAGCTATTACTAAACATGCATGAAGGATTATTTGAAGTGGGGAACACAGGTAGGCTAGAGTGGAGTGGAGTGAAAAAAATGAAACCATGCAGCTGTTTGTTTTACTTTATGATGCAAGAAAAGACCACTTTATTGTAGGTTCCAGACATTGGAATGGCATTTCTGTGACTGAGTTTTGGTAAATGTTAAATAGCATGTTTTGGCAACATTTATGTAAGGTGGTATTAAAATGAGAGATTATGTTACTATTCCCTACTTTTGGAGACTTGTATTGGACTTGTGAGCTGATGTTTGCGGATAGATAAATCAAATGTTCTCTGAACTGACTAGTTATTTTTTTTAATATAGGATACAAATCCTACACTCACTGCTCAAAGCAATTGCCGCTATGAGATTGAATGGGTTACTGAGTCTGCTTGCCCTAGGGACTACCTGGAGAGTCTTAATTGTACTCTGAGCAGTGAACAGCATGGTATTTATGTGGATCTGACACCTCTTACACAATCCCCAGGTAACTATCCTATTTCCCTTAGAGTGTGTACCCACATGATATTTTATACAAGTAAAACCAGCAGCTACAGCAAAAAAAAAGACAAATTTAAAATTCTGGTATAGTTGTATGGTACAAAATGTTACATAAGCAGTGTTTTGGTCTTGAAAATGAACTAAATGCATAGATATATAAATGAAGTCACCATAGATAGGATTGTACTATTTTGAAGATTATCTGTTTTGAATGTATTTTTATGCATGGGAACAGTTAACTTGCTTTTTGCCAAAAATACAATATTTATGAGCCATGATGGCACAGTGGTTAGAGTGCAGTATACTGCAGGCTACTTCTGCTGCCTGCCGGCTGCCTGCAATTTGGCAGTTCAGATCTCACTAGGCTTAAGGTTGACTCAGCTTTCCATCCTTCTGAGGTGGATAAATTGAGGACCCAAATTGTTGGGGGCAATATGCTGACTCTAAACTGTTTAGAGAGGGCTGTAAAGCACTGTAAAACGGTATATTAGTCTTATTGCTATTGCTATTTATTAATGTATTAAAATGAAAGCAACAAGTAAATCAACAGATTGAAATTATAGAACTTGCTAATTAATCAAGTCATTACAATAAGTGCTCTAAAATCTAATGAGCAAGCAGTTTAGAAATCAAATAATGAACAAATCTGATCACAGTGGAAGTAGCATTATATATCGCCTGCTCTAGCAATCTCAAAAATATGGTTTCCTTTTTGGTTGTGTCAGATGAGCATGATGATCACATAAGCTTAAAGATACTAAAACAAAAAAATTTTCAGAATGAAAACCAAACAAAAATATTATCAAGAGAATAAATTAGTGACACTGTTTACAGACATTTTTACTGATTTATCAGCTTTATACATGCATGGGATTTCATAATGCTAGGTGCAGTATGAATCTAATTTAATCCCTCCAGAACTGGGGTATGGTTAAAACATTAGAAAATTTGTTAGAAGACTCTTGTTTTGAATCTGATGATGACATGGAGAAAATTATAAATATCTAAAGTGTAGTTTTCATGAAATCAAAATTTGTCTTGCAAAATCCTACACCTGAATCATTGGATAAGTTTAGAAAATGTCTAAGAGCATCACTTGTGCCACACAGGCAGATTATAACAATGCTATACAGTGATCATATAAGTATTTTGGTGTCATAATTTGTATGATCATTTGAGTATTTCAAATGTGGATTTCAATCATATTTTCTTTAGGTGATGTGTCACCATATGTTGCAAAAGATAAAGAGTATAACTATTATCTGAACGTATGTGGGAAAGTAGCTGGTGGTTTTTGTTTGGATAAGGATGTGTCTTCATGTCAAGTTAAATCTGAAAAAAGTCAGCAGAAAGTGGCAGGAAGATTTACCAATCAAACTCTCAGGTTAGTAATAGTCCAGAAACGTAAATATGTTTCTTTTGGAAACAAAATCTGTGATATTGCCCTAAAATCTTTTGTTTGCTATTAGAGAAAAATAATTTTTATTTATGAAAGAATTTATTTTTTCACCATATAAAACTCTGTGTGAGTAGTCCTCAGGTTATTACTACTTATTCAGCTATTGTACAAAGTTTTGATGGCACTTTGATGCTTACAACTGGTTCTTGAAATTCTGACTTGCAGCATCCAATAAAATGAATTAAGTAGAATCGTATTGCTTTTTTTTTTAAATCAGATATGCTGATGGAGACCTTATTCTGACGTATCCAGGAGGAGATAGTTGTAGCTCAGGTTTTCAGAGAATGACAGTCATAAATTTTGAATGCAATCAAACTGCAGGTAATGTGCCAGTCTGCTTGTAAATGGATTAATTTGAGCAGTATTGTTCTGTTGGAAAAACTGCTGATACTTTTTTTAAAAGTTATATAGAAAAATGTTATATAGAAAACTAGATATTTCATTTCATTACTACCCTTGTCATTCAAAGAGAGACTGTTCAATAAAATAAGTT
The DNA here is from genome assembly GCF_049901715.1 of Pseudonaja textilis. Taxonomy (NCBI): domain Eukaryota; kingdom Metazoa; phylum Chordata; class Lepidosauria; order Squamata; family Elapidae; genus Pseudonaja; species Pseudonaja textilis. Next base: position 77,383,830 of record NC_141990.1, on the reverse strand, counting down.
GTGGCTTATTTGGTAAATGAATGCACTAAACAAATTATAGGTAAGTAGTATGTGAACTCTAATATTAATTGCAGTATTAAAGCCTTTTTATTTCAACATGTGATGGATTGGCTCATGCCAATTCTGTTATGGAAATGGATGCCCAGTTAAATTATATTTGACTACAAGTTTTTATTAATATTTTTAGTTTCTCTTTAATTATTTGGGGTGGCGAGACTCTATTATTCTTATGTTTGATTATGTGTCAAGCCTAAATGTGAATATTTAATGGACAATCGGTACTTTAATTTGGTATCTTTTTATATGTTTCCTGTTATATGTTAACCCTTTTTAATCTGAATGTTTCCTGTGTTTTTGTGAATTTATTAAAGATAATAATGGCAAAGGACACCCAGAATTTAATGGTGAAACAGACTGCTCATATTTTTTCACCTGGCAAACCAAATATGCTTGTGTTGGAGAAGAAGAAGGTTTGCCTTGCATGGTTTCAGATAAGAAGAAAAAGTATGACTTGACACGACTGATTCGTCATTCTGGTATGAAACTTTTAAAAATCTATTGTCTGCTTAATTATTTTTAAAAATTCTAGTTGATATATAACTGGTTATCTGAAATGTTTTCCTAAACATAACGTATTGTTGCCAAATATACCAGATAAATAGTAGAATATTGATGATTTTCCAAGGTAAGAAGATTTATGTTGGATACATTAGAAGAAAAGCTATTTGTTTTACTTTTTAACATAATGCACATTACTCAATGAACTTGGTGAGTTTTTGTGGTTGTAGAGGTGCAGTGCAAGAGGCAATACTGCCAACACATTCATGTAACTGTGGTGTATGGTACTAGCTTAACAGTTTAAGAAAAACATAAGGCGTATTCAGTCCAGCCCTCTGTGTCAGAAGTTGACCAATCAGATCCACTGGACATGAGGCATTTATCCTCTTCCTTTGTTCCAGGGCATGCTGCCTTGGAAATTTATGTAATCCTGCAGACCACAAGTACTGGGCTTGATTTTTGTGTTAAGCCTCCAAACACTGCAGATTAGGAGAGTTCTCAATTTGACCTCCTGTAGGAAGAACTTTATCCCCTTTATGATATGCGGTATAGTTCTCATTAAATTGTTGTATGGTTTTATATTATACACCAAATGATACTTTTGTGATGGCTTTTAAATAGTCCGTAGGTGCTAAGTGTTAATTAGCTACAGGCTCTGCTTTATCATTAGTATTTTGACCTGACCATATGTGTACATCTCTCTTTTGCATTCCTTTTTTGAACCTTGTTCTTTAGTTTAAAAAAAAAAAAAGAGTCCTACAATAACTGAACTTTACTGTCATTTTGGGTAAGGAATTCAGTGTGGAATGTTAGATAATGTGGCATTAGAAAGCAAGCAGGTAGTGTATAGAGCTATGGTAGAAACTAGGAAAGAAAAGTACGGAGAGTTACCATGAGTTATGTTATTGTAAATTAGATATACTGTATTTTTTAATCTCTTTTTATTTCTTTGTTTTACAATTACTTACTCCCTTTCCGCAATGTTTATAACTGCTTACCTGAAAGTGAAATAACATGATGGATATGCAGCATCTAAATATTTTAATCTAAAATATGTCATCTTAATTCTAGAATCAGAGGAGAATTGGGAAGCTGTAGATATCAACCCGGTAGAAGCAAAAAAGAAACGTTTCTTTATAAATGTCTGTCACAAGGTACTCCCGAAAGGAGAAGCCACATACTGTGCCAAAGATGCATCAGTTTGCTCTGTTGGTGAGTAGAGGTCTCCATGCAGCCTCTCTCTTGATAAAAGCTAAGTTGCTTTTCTTTTCATAGAACAACAGTAATAATTTATTTTAAGTCTACAGGTCAAAGTATCTGCTTTAGAATTTGCACTCCCACTTCCTCTGTTTTGTATGCTTCTTTCATTTTTCATTCCTCAAATTTTAAGATGGTATTTGCACTAAAATTACAACATACCTCGCACTTAGGAAATTCTTGCTTAACATTCTAGAAGGTTTAATAAATCTTTATGTTCTAATACTGATTATAAAAATGGTAGCTATCCATATCCTAAGAGTTGACAAAATAGAGAAAAGTTAGCAATATAGGTCTGTGAAAGAGAACTGTAAGATATCTGTCTTGCTATACTTTATATATAAATTTCACTGAAGAACTTTTGTAGGTGAATCCATAGCATAAATAGAACAATCTTTGGTGGTTTATTATAACAGAATTTTAAAACGATTCTTGAATCCCTTCACTTTCAAGATAAAATAATCTTTTCCATCTGACACATATATTGAAGATTTTATTTTGTATACAACCCTGCAGTTGTATTAACCCTCCAGTTTTGAGAGTGAAAGCCTTTTCTGTGGAAGCAAGGATTCATAGTTTTCATATTGCATTGCTTTTTAGATAAAAACAACCATACAAGAAATCTTGGGACTTTCATGTCTCCTCCCAAAAAGATTGGAGAAAATATTGAGCTTCACTATTCAGATGGAGACGAATGTGCACCCAATAAAAAAACTGAAACAAATATAATCCTTATATGTAAACCAGGTGAGTGATGTGATTTCACCATAATCCTTAAATATATGGCCTTTATAGAGAATAGTAAAATTTTGAATGCAATGGCAGTGAGATCTTAAAGTCTGCCAGATCGTAATTTTATTCTTTCACTTTGATCATTAATAATTAAACAATTCTCAAGCTACTTTTGCAGCCTTAGAGTACCTTCTTTTATATTTGCACGTGCAAGAAAATTTGCTATTATCTTGGAAAGGCTTATTTGTTTCAAATGGAAGTGGTATGGTAGTTCCTAGTGTGGTTGAGGACCTCAAAATGTGAACTGATCTATTGGATATTTTTAATTTTACTTTATACAATTACTAATATGTTATTATTGCTAAACAGATTGCTATGTGGTGAGATTGTTTTGCAAATAACTTGGTCCTAACTCATTGGATTATGGTTTCATAGGCATTAACCAGTGCTTAAGAATTAAATCTGACAGTGATTGAAAACCTGTGTTGATAGCTTGATTGATTATATCACAACCCAATGAGCTTGATTGATGCAGCTGATTTGATATAAAATTATGCAAAAAGCAATCCTTTGAATCATTCCAGTTGTATTTTCTATCAAGATACACTGTGGTAATTTTTTTTTACAAGCTTTGACTTTTGAGTCTTTAATGCATCTCTACAAAGTATTTTAAAATTATTTTTGTGTACAGAATAGTGAGGATTCATTATTACAGCATTCAGGTCTACCGCTACAAAGCTTGGACATGGCATATACAGTGGTGCTTAAAAGTGAAAGCTTTTGAATCTTCAGCATTTCTGTATAAATATGAACTAAAACATCTGTTTTCCACACAAGTACTAAAACTAGGTAGAAAACACAAATAAATATATCGGAAAAATTATACTTGTTCATATATTTATTGAGGAAAATGATCCAAAACTACATATGTGGAAAAGAGGTCAAAAGTGAGTTTATGCAAAATGTTTTGATTTGAACCATTTTGAACTAAAACCACTCTGGCTTGAGTGTAAAACAGCTGCTTTGGCAATGGAACAATTATTTTTAGTTATTCCAGAAGTTATCCGAGCTCAGAATACACCTAAGATGTTTGAAATAGCCAATTTTCTGCTTGAGAATGGCTACAATAAAGAAGATTGCACGCTTCTAATCCATAAATCTGAGTTTTACAGCTGATAGAAAATCAGACAGGAAAGAATGTGGCATTTGTCACTCTTTATATTTTATTGGTGATGGAAAATACTCTCTGATTGAAGAAATATAAATTGATTAAATATAATTGATCAGATATCTGATCAGATAATCTGGGAAGTTCTGTTACTATGTTCTTGAAGATGAGTGACTATTCAGATCGGTATTTTTCTGTTGATAGGTGACCTGGAAAGTGCTCCTGTTTTGATTAATTATGGATACGATGGATGCTTATTTGAGTTTGAATGGCATACTGCTGTTGCCTGTGTCCTGTCTAAAACAAAAGGAGACCACTGCAAAGTTTCAAATCTTCAAGCTGGTATGTAGCTAAAAAGAATCTTTGATGGGAAAATTCAGATTTCCTGTTTGCATTTTGTGTCAGTTAACATTTTGGGTCAGCTAGCAACACTGTTTTTATCTTCATTCCAAGATTAAGTATAGGATTATACATACTTAGAAATGATTATTACATATCTTCCCTCTTACAATGATTGTCTTATGCACATTCACAACTTTTTATTAAAGAAGACTTTTTAAAATTTCTACAGGAGTTTCCTTCGACTTATCACCACTAATGAATGAATCTTTCTCAATAACCACAAGTGATTATACCTTTTACATTAGTATTTGTGGCTCTTTGTCAAATAAGTATTGTGGATCAGAGTCTGCAGTTTGTCAAGTAAAGAAAAAGTAAGTGTTATGTGTATGCCTCCTGAATCTCCACTTTATGGAACAGTCGATAGCCTTTATATACTTTTTGTCCTTATTGTAAATTAGGAAATTATCCAGGGCAGGGCTCAAAGAATGAAATAAACCAAAAGTTGTGAAGAGGGCTGTTGCTTTACCTGCTCTGTGTTTATTGTGCCCTATAAAACTGTTGCCCTATATCTAGACTCAGCTTTCACAACTCAAATGAATTCAGTCTTTTCATCAGGTGAAGTGATGTTCCCTTTTTCCTCAACCCTAAAGCCAAATTATGAAAAATTTAACCTAGGATTACTGATGACGTGCAAATAAAAGTATGTTGTATCTTCAAAATGAGTTGGTTCCTTTAGCTGAGTGATTATGAGGTGATGAAAAAGATTAATTACATTTTGGAATATTATTTTGTGTTTCATTAGGGTATTTACATGACATTAAGGTTTTGGTTTATATTTCTGTCATCTATGTTTTATTCATATATTTACCGAATGGAGTATGACAACAATAATAATACTGAATGAATGCTTCCTCTAAAACCTACTTGGAATCAAAAAAGTTCTAGGACACCTCTTCCAATCCCAATCCTGTTGGGACTGTTCCATTACATGAATTGCCCAATGAATTGCCCAATGGCATGAACTCCTGATTAAATCTTGACCTGAGATCCTAATTTTATTAGATGGCAATAAATATGTACTAAGATGTGATCTTAGCAATTTGCCTTCTAAATAAAATATGGATTATTGTTGATTGTGATTGGAAAACATGATCCAAACATGAGTGTGTCTTGGACAAACCACAATAGAGAAAGTTGATTCATAAGATTGAACTTATCAGTCAAGAAACATATATATGATAGTTACATACGCTTTTGTAATGCAGCTTAATTTTGGGGAATGTGACATTATCCTGGAACATTTAAAGCAAACTTACATGCAATTGCATTATTGTATAATTTTAGTGGCCAAGATTCTTGGAATCTTGGGAAGCCCAGTTCTCAACTGTCCTATTATAATGGAATTATTCAGCTAAACTATCAGAATGGCACACCCTACAACAATGAGCAGCATACAACACGGTCTACCCATATAACATTCCTGTGTGATCGTAATGCAAACAAGAGTGTCCTAGAGTATCAGGTAGGAACTGAACAAGAACAATTTCCTTTAATTCTGTTATTGCACTGCATCTTTAAGTCAGCTTTTGAAGGGCTGACAAAATGGGTAATTAACTCACCAGACTTACTTTTTGAGTGGTATAGAGGGGGAATTCTAATTCATACAAGCCTTATATGCCTTGAAGATCTATCTTTATAGATTGTCTAGAAAGCATCAAGAAATCGTATTTGATGTTAATTTTAGAACTTTTCATATAATTCTTACCCTTTGGAATGAAGTACACATAAACATTTCTGCTTTAAAGTAGCTTGCTCAGGGTCCCTTTGCTAACCCATTCATAAAATCGACATCTACAGTTACATATTGCCAATTTACCAGGATGCTATCTACCAACCTCAGTAACCGCTCCTGATAATATTTCACCCTATCCCAACTTATCTTTTTTTTCTTTATCTGGACAAGTTATATTTCTAGGCAAAGTACTTTTACATTTAAAAAAAATATTCAATGAAGCCTATATGGCTTATTGGAGGCTGTGGGAATCTTTTAGAAGATACTGTTGGAATCTGGCACTTTACCATGCATCATGAAAGTTTTGTTTTTAACTTTACAGTTAGAAAAGTTCAATAGAATTTTTAACTTTAACTTTTTAAACGTTAATAGTTTCAGTTATCTGAAAGGAGAAGCTTAGTGGGCATTTAAAGAAGATGCCTTCATTGTTGTCCTGGGCACTGTATTGAGGAATCTGTAGTTAAGCACATACACATTGAAAGTTTTGTTTGGGGTCTGCTGCTTCTATTTGCAAGTATAAATATAAATTTCTCTGAACATTCTGGTGGAAAAGCCTGAATCTATAAAGACAAAATCTGTGTCTGTAAGCTGTAACTTCTCATTTTGAAATGTCAAAATATTGAGGTGTTCTATTTCCAGTCTTAATTTTTTGCTTTCTGTATTTTTGATCATGATAACTTAGGAGGAAGACAATTTCACATACAACTTCAAATTGTATACTCAGTATGCTTGTCCAGAAATACCCACAGAATGTGTTGTAACAGATCCTCAAACCCTGAAGCAATATGATCTGTCAAGGTAAACAAGAAAACATCAATTCTAAACATGTGGAAGAATTCTCAGCTAGCAATTTTTCCAAGCCCCCAAACAACGTTATATTTTAATCTTAACGCTACCTTGAATTAATCAGCAGTGCTGTCATTATGCTTAACTATCAGAGAATCAGTTTGTTGTGAAAAAAATAGCTTATTACCTTACAACTCCTAAAGGCTGTCCATGTAGTTTTAATTGTTCATCAATATTGCTACTGTTTCCGATGTGGATAAGTTGTATTAAATCTTATTTTCTCAGTAGTGTGTTTTAAATCAACAGTGTATTTCTAGTGTATTTCCATGCTTATCTCAGTAGGGAAATACATGAATACAATTACTTCTGTCTTATTTCTGAATACATTTTTGCCAACTGTAATCTTTGTTTTTTTATTTTTAAAAACCGTTTTAAAGGCTTAATAATGTTTGATCTATTTTTAGTTTATCATTATTTGGCAATGTAAAAGAAAATTGGTTTGCAATGGACAACTCTGGAGAGAATGTTCACAAAAAATACTACATAAATGTCTGCCGACCTTTGAACCCTATCCCAGGATGTGACAGAAGAGCATCCATCTGTGAAATGACATTCAAAAGGGGTGAGAGTGTAAGTATGTCCATTCTGTAGAGAGACAAAATCAATACGAACTTTGGAATTCTCCTTTTCTTTATATTCTTGGGTAGTTATACAATATATGCATAAGACCTGGAGAATTTTTATAATCTTTACAGAAAAATGTGTGCATTTCTTATTGTATTCTTTTAAATATATTTTCTTATTATAAATGCCTTTGCTTTAAAAAGATTTCATTCCTCTCATTTCAGGCTGGTTCTTCTAAAATTTCCAATAGTAACCTTGGGATTGCCCGGCGAAGTCCCATTTTCGAAGGACCGGGTAGAATCCTTCTAAATTACACTGGTGGCTCTCTATGCATAAGGGCAGATGATGACAAGTTGGAACCTTTCTCAAGCCTCATCCATCTTATTTGTGCCAGGGGCCTTCTTGTAAGTTTCTGATGATTTGGTTATTTATTTATTAAAATTTTAATGCTGCTTATCTTCCCTATAAGAGGACTCTTGACGGCTGGCATTATTCTTACACTATAGCTTCATAGTGTTATGGAATTTGACTGCCACTATATAAGAGTAGAAATTATAGATTTCTCCTTATAGATGAATTCTTTGATTCCTCTTGTCATATTTTATGTATTAATTTTAAAAATTTATACAGCCATCTATCTCACAAAAACAAGTGACTCTGGGTAGCATACAATATATCTAAATAATTGTAAACAGAAACACCATCTATTGTTATTAAAAGCATTAAACACTGAAAAAGCCCAGCTAAAAAACTGGGTGAAGGGGTGTCAATAATAATGGAGCCATCTTACTAGTTTGCCAATTCTCTGGGACTTTGAGACCTGGTGCCAACCTAACTTTTGGAAGGATATTCCACAGTGCGGATGCCACAACCTAGAACGCCTGCCACCTAGCTAAGTGATGGAGGCTGGCCCGCCAAGCTAAATGATGGAGCCCACAGCATGCCTTTTCTACTAAATCTGAAAGATGTAATCAGGGAGAGATAGAAATGACCCAATCTCATGCCATGTAAGGATTTAAAGGTCAAAACCAACAGCTTGAATTGGACCTGGGAAAAACTGGCAACCAATGAAGCTCATGGAGCAGATGTGTAGCAGGTGTTCTATGAGGAATATATGTCTGTGCTGCTGCATTTTGCACTAGGTGAAGTTTCCAGATACTCTTCAGGGACAGCCTTGTTGAGGTACAGCCTTGTATCAGACTTACATCAAATCCATGAATAACAGTCAATTAGGAAAAATGGAGGGACGGCAATATTCTTCAACAGAAGGAAACAGAGACTGAGACTCTCTTCTGAGACTAAGACTAAGACTAAACAACCCAGATTTCTGGCTCCATCTTATGGCCGTTTGAGTAACCACACCCAATTACATTTTTTTGCATTCTTAAAGATACAGTATTAAAATGTTTATCCTGGTTTATATATTGTCAACCCAAATAGCTGTTAGGTGACTTACATTCCTAACAAGCCTGATGTAGAGCACATTACAATAGTCCAACAGGGAGGTGACTAGGGATGAGGGGGTGTGAATAGAAACCCTTGATCTAGGAATGAGCGCAACTGATGCACAATACAATGTTGTGTGAAGGCCCTTCTAGCCATGACTGCCATCTGCTTGTTGGTAAGAGTTGTGAGTCCAGGAGGATCCCCAGATTGCACATATGGCAGTGTAATTCCACACAGGCAGTGTAATTCATACGGGCAGTGTAATTCAACACAGGCAGTGTAATTCCATTGATCAACAAAGAAGGCATAGTGCTGAAATGTACATGGCTTTATACTTCTTCAGGTAAGAGTGGAATGAGTAATCTTTATATCATAATACTCCAACATATGCTTTGAAACCTTTGTGATTCATTTCATCTTCATCCAACTGAAGTATCATTCAAGACTGGAAATAAAGCACAACCAAAAAAAGCCCTAAAATTTTCAGAAACATAAAGAATTGGAACATTTTCAAAGCACCTTAACAAGGACCACATATATGTAGTTATTATAGTATGCTAAATAATTCCCAATGTTGAGAAATCAGAAGAGAGGGAAATAGGATAGAGTAGGGGTGTCAAACTTGTAGCCTGCAGCCCGGATCTATCATGCACTGGCCACGCCCATCCCCATTTTAGCAAAGGGGGAAATTGCAATATGTCATGTGATGATAGCATTTGGGCGCAAGTTTGACACCCAAGTTAATTAACCAGGCCGAATTTAGCTTTTTTTATTACAGATTATATTATTAAAAGTGATATAACTGGAGAATAAACTATTGTAGGTTTTTTTATTCCTAAATAGAAGTGATAATGCTTGAACAAATTCTGTGTTTTAGAGCACAGTTGAGTATATTCCACTTAGTCTATCACCATGCTATTTTTCTAGTTGCCCAGGTACTAACCAAGTCCAGTTCTGCTTAGTTTTTTAGTATTGCCCGGTATCAGCGTTCCAATGAAACTGGGTGTCAGATTGGAACAATGACCCATTTCAGATTTACTTATCCCTCTTCCAGAGCAATTTCAAAATTGACTTGTTGCCCTTCCAAAGTTTTGTTCCAAAATTGGCAAAATAAAGGGTGTTCCTTTCAATGTATTCCTTATCATAATTTTTGAACCTGTTATATTTCCAGAATAGCAGCCCGAGATTTGTAGAGATGAAAGACTGTGTTGCAACTTTTCTGTGGGAAACTGAAGCTGCCTGTCCAGTCACCACTACACAAGGCGAGTCTCAGGTAAGAGAATAGGCTTATACTTGCATGCTATGTGTAAAGATGGGTTAGAAGGATCCATATATATTAAATGTGAATCCTCATAATCCATCTTTTGCTTGTTGATCTGAAATTCAGTCTAAGATAGCTTGCATATATGCTATGGGTGAAATCTTGTTTCAGCTGCCTCTTTTTTTCTCCTCTGCAAAGACTAATTCTAGTTTTATATTTTTACCCCGGAACTCATTATTAATTTTCATTATGTAGAAAGGCTTCTGGGAGATGACTAAGATAGTAGAGGCAAGCGCTTGAAGCAAGCAAACTTACAAAGAGCTCTAAATAGCATACTGATGTTAGAATTCACTTTTAGTCAACTTTTTATAATATCTTTTTTGTTGAATCGAATTTTCCTAGATCATTCTCTTAAAAATTTTATTGGGACAAACTTTAAAGTCTGTTTTTTTAAAAAAAAAAAAAACTTCCAAGGAAGATGTGAGACACAAATGGCATAGCCCTTAAACTTTGTATGTGATTCACCAAACAAGATTTGGTACAAACACTGCTGTAGATAGAGGGCACTTTTGTAAATATTACTAACCTTACTTCACTTGATATCCTTTGACTTTCAACAAGGTAAATATCCTGAATATAAATAACTTTGAACTTACCTCTAGATAATCATAACTATATGATAGATATTACTTCCTTGACTCTTTATTTCTAAGGCTGCAAATGTTTTAAGTTTAGGAATTGTGTCTTTTCCTGCAGAGCTGCTCTGTAAAAGACCCAAACACTGGATTTCTATATAACCTGGAACCTTTAGCTTTGGAAAAAGCATACATTGTCGAAGGAATTAAAAAGAGCTACATGGTAATAATTTTAGTTTCTTAGTTCTTACAATTTTTCTGAAATGAGTTAATAAATTGGTGTACTTTCTTGAGGGAACTATAGAAAGCACTCAATACCTTATCTTGGGTTTTGTAAAAAGAATTCCTGATAATAAGATGTTAATAACAAAATTTATCATTGGTGGGGATGAAAAGGGAGGACTCAAAATGGAAAAGAGAAACAGGATTTGTAGAAAGAATATCTGAGACTATGTGATTAAATGAAAACAGAAGATAGCGGATGATGTATTAAAAGAAAATTAAATGTAAAAAGATTCAATATTTATAAATGTATATAAGAAATATATATTATAAGATGTAAGACAAAAAGATATATCAAATGGATTTCACCATGTTCAATGTTTTTAAATAATGTGTTTAATAAAATTTGAAAAAAACACCAATGTTAATAAACAGCAAATAAATATACTGTGAACTACACATTGCGAAAAGCTCTAGCCCAAGGACTGAACAAATTATCTATATGCAGGATTTAGTAGTTAAATGTAAAAGACAGGTCATTTAAATCTTGCAAAGCTGCTATGAAACAGAACAGAAAATACTGCATTATGAGTTAGATGACTTATATGGGCTAGTTCAGGGCTGTGAAACTCCCAGCCTGCAGGCCGGATGCGTCATGCACTGCCCACGCCCATTTTAGCGAAGGGGAAAAAAGTCCTGATACATCATGTGACGCCACTGCGATGATGTGAGTTTGATATCCCTGGGCTAGTTAGATGGGTAAAAGGCAACTTACAGAGCTGTTACTGTGGAATTAGAATTTTTCATATCAAACTCAAAGCTTACATTTATATTCTATTGACTGAGCTAAAAATCTTGTAAAGATAACATGAATAAAAGAGGAGGATGCAATTACCAAGTGTTGTCTTGATAATCATGTCCATCAAATAGTAGAAAATTAACATACGTTGATTGTGTTCAATCTTTTAGGTAAGTATCTGTAGACCAGCCAAGGAATGTGGGCCTATTCATGGTACTGAAATTGATGATTCAATTGGTGGATGTGAAACGGAAGACCTGCAAAATATTCGCTTGGTGAAACTGAACAAAACTCTTCAGTTGTCTACAGAAGGGTATCTTTCACTTACTTATACAGGTAAAATGAGAGTGGCTTTCTTTGTAAACGTTTTCTTTTTAATTTAGTCACTACATGTTTTCGCAAGATAATATTTAGTCTTTATGCAGCGCCCATCAGGCTTTCTTCTGCAATCTGTGGTTCCTAAAGCTCATACCTAGAGAAACACCTATTATTCTTAATTCAAAGGAATAGAACAGAACAGAACAGAATAGAATAGAATAGAATTCTTTATTGGTCAAGTGTGATTGGACACACAAGGAAGTTGTCTTGGTGCAAATACTCTCAATGTGCATAAAAGAAAAGATACATTCATCAAGAGGCATAAGGTACAACACTTAATAATAGTCATAGGGTACAATAAGCAATCAAGTCATACTAGGAAACAGTCAATATAAATCGTAAGGATACAAGTGACAAAGATACAGTCATACAGTCACAAGTGGGAGGGGATGGATGACAAGGGGTGATGAGAAGATTAATAGTAATAGTAGTGCAGACTTTGTAAATAGTTGGACAGTGTTGAGGGAATTATTTGTTTAGCAGAGTGATGGCTTTTGGGAAAAAACTGTCCTTGTGTCTAGTTGTTCTGGTGTGCAGTGCTCTATAGCATCGTTTTGAGAGTAAGAGTTGAAACAGTTTATGTCCAATGCACAGTGTACAGCTTGTTGGCTATTGCTTTAAAAATTTTATATGTTTGCCCACCTTCTGAATCCATAGACATAAAAGTTTAATTCTTCTCCACATTCCTGTAAAAAAAAAAAAGAGTTTGGAGCTTAAAAATCTGGAGATGTGGAATTCAAGATATATAAGAAAGCCCAGTAAGAGAGATTGTAGGAAATGTTCTTTGCTTACAGTGTATAATTTATCTCCATCATACTTTAATATTTGCTCTTTCTTTAACCTATACTAGTAAATGTATCCTGACTCAGTCATGGAAACACATTTTATTTTTTCAAAGTACAAGCTGAACCTGGGTGAAAGTCTTTCCCTTGCTGTCGCTGCAATCCATTTCCTTTCATTTAACTGTATTGTTCTTGTGGGGTTTTTTGCTCTTGTTACTGTCTGATGTTTCAGTGTGTGCAGAATTAAAGGAACAACATACACAGCAGTCCTTGTTCAGCAGTCACTTGTTCAGTGACTGAAGTTATGATAGTGCTGAACAACGAGATTTATGGCTAACTCTTGGATTTGTGGCTTTTGTAGTGTTCTCAAGGTCATGTGATAGCAAGGTGAATGTTTGGCAACTGGCTCACAATTGCAACCTTGCAATGTCCCTCACATGATTGCTGCCTTTGCTGTTTTTATTACGGTTTTCTGACAAGCAAAACCAATAGGGAAGTCAGTGGGAGGTTGCAAATGACAATCATGTGATGTTATGCCTAAGTGGGATTTGTCTAACAACAGCAACTCAGACTTAGCAATGGAATTCCCAGCTCCAAGTGTCAGGTTCTGATGTATCATGAGGGAAAAAAACCCCAAACCACAGTACTGAATTGTAAAAAATTTTCTCCCTCACAAACACCGACACGAACTGACATCCATCAACTGGAAATTCAAAGTCAGGATTAACCATCCAGTTACTGTCCTGCTGTTTTAAACTGTTCCCTAGGCCTGCCCAGCCACCCACATGTGTGCCCCACCCTCCATTCTTCCCTAAGCAGAGTCATTAGACATTAAGCAGGGAGTCCAGCAGAGTTCCATCACCAGCCGCACTCAGTGCGCATGTGTGAAAGCACCTGCTTTTGTTTGAACCCTGTTGCTACCCAACAGCTGTTTGGTGTTGATGTCAGCAGCGGTAACGGGTCTGGTGTGGGTTCGGCGGTCTGGGGAGTTTAGCGTCACGGTGGCCGTGTCATTCTCAGGTCCCCACGTAAAAGGCAATCCCGGCTTCTCTGTTCCCTGCCAGAATGGCAGCTCCGGGCTGCCAGGCACACCAGGGCTGACACTAGGTACTGTAGTTTATACCACTACCTGAACAGAAGTGGAGAATACTTTGTCTTGACATTTTATTTTCATTCTTCAGGGCCTAATGACAGTTTCATCATCACTTTTACTTGTAATCGGTCCTATCCTGGAGAACTCAAATTTGTACATGAAGAAATGAATTCTGCACGAAATATTCATAATACTTACTTTAACTTCTACACAGCATTAGCCTGCCCACCTGTTCCAGTTGATTGCCAAGTCACTGGTAAGTAAACTAGAAAAGGTGAATTTTCCATGTCTTATGTTCAAATAGTAAGTAGTGGAATTTCAGAGTTATGGGTATCTGCTTTGTTATTTTCTAGAATCTAAAGATCTTTCAAGTGGAATCTGGTTTAAAAGATGTAGACTTTAAGAAATTCTGAGCTCACGTGTGACTTCATTATCCTTCCACAGAAGGCATGAACTGTTTTAAAACATATTAGTAGTATAATCTTTGATTTTTGAGGTGCTAGTCATTTTCTTCTTCTATTTAGAAATTATTTTTTATTATACTACAAATCTGCTCTTTTGCCTAAGGTACTTTAATGGTTTTTCTTGTAAATTATGTTTTAAAAAAGAAGAAACATCTAAGTAGTTTTTGACTTAATACTGCAAAGATATTTTAGGTGAAAATTTAAAATGCTCGGTCTCCTTAAAAAATATTTTTTTAAACGTGGGAGGTTCAGAAGTTATATTTATACACACACACACACACACACACACACATACACACACACACACACACACAGAGAGAGTGTATAGTACCTACATATATACATTTTTTGATTATTTCTCGAGATGTTCTTAAATATTTAAAATAAATATACTAGGAAGTTATGTATAGTGAAGCAGCCAACATTTATTTGTAGAAACTTCTGGTTACACAATGCATATTTTGTTTTAATATTATTTTATTGCTTTGCTCTTCATATGTCAGGCTTGGATGACTAACCTTTTAGAAATTGGGGGTCTGACTTGGATAAGGAGGATTTGATTTAATCAAGCATTTCCAGTTCCTGCTTGTGTTTTCAGATTCTGATGGCAATGAATATGATCTGAGTGACTTGAGCAGAGATCATGAACCCTGGATTGCCCTGGATACGACAACAGATGCCAAAAAAAGAACTTTCTATCTCAATGTTTGCAGGCCACTTCCCTATATACCTGGATGTCCAGGTAAGTATCCTAGGTTAACTGATGATGTAGGTTTGAGCTTAGAATTCAAATGAGCAGACATAGTTGAACAGATTACAGTGATAAGGTTCAGGCAATAGATTGAATCAGGAATCTGTATCCTGTTACTCATGAGCTGCAAGCTTCCCCCCAGTTGTAATTTTGTTACGCTTTATTGAATTGATTGATTAATTATGTACAATCTAGTCACTGTCGATTCCTACGATACATAGATACATTTTCTCCATGATGATCTGGTCTTTCATGTCTTCCGATGGTGCACTCATCATTATTTTAACTGAATCTATTCACCGTGCTGCTGGTCGTTCTCTTTTTTTCTTCTTTTTCATCTTTCCCAAGCATTGTGATGACTTCATTTGCCGATCATATTAATCAAAGCTAAACAAACAGTTAGGCACCTCTCTTGTGCAAACCTGGCAATAGTTTGTTTCAGCATCTTCAAATGATTTAAAGCAGTGGTAGTCAACCTGGTCCCTACCGCCCACTAGTGGGCGTTCCAGCTTTCAAGGTGGGCAGTAGGGGTTCTGTCCCCTACTTGATAAATCACCATTACTGTGGAACCGGTGGGCGGTTAGAAAAAACTTTACTACTAAGAGAGATACAAAAGTGGGTGGTAGGTATAAAAAGGTTGACTACCCCTGATTTAAAGAATCGATTGAACTGTTTCTAAAAGGTTTTTAAGCTGGCTTTTATTCTTCTATCTTTGTCAGATTGAATTGTAATGTTAGAATGTATGTTATAATAGGGGAGAATAGCAATTATCAGTTTGATGCTTGGGTAATGTAAAGGTAGAAATAATAGTTTTAAACCAATTTTATTTTATTTTGTACGGAAAGCCAACTGTAAAACTAAGGGAAGTAAAGAAAAACCCCTTGTGTATCAACGAAGTCATATTGAGTATATTTAATTAGTACGTCTTCAGTCCAGATATGATTAACTTAAAAAAAGGAGAAAAGAATGTTAAATTACCTCTGAGCCCCTCTTAAAAAGAATTAATGCAACCCTTTTGGAAAACATAAACTTCTATTTTGAAATGTGTCTTTTGGCTGCAGCTGGCGTAATAGGAGCTTGTGTGAAATATGCCAATAAAAGCCAGAATCTTGGTGTCATTCAAATAAGTCCTCAGGCTGCCACTGATGGATCCCTTAGTATTGTGTATTTAAGTGGAGACAAATGCAAAGATAAACAACAGTACTCAACACGGATAATTTTCCAGTGTGATCAAGCTATGGTAAGTTCATGTGTAGCAGGTTTTTTTTTTCAAACTTGGCAACTTTAAGGTGTGTGGAATCCCAGAATTCCATAGCCAACCTACTGAGTTGAAGTCATACATCTTACTTACTTACAGATTAAGAGTAGGAAGGGACCTTGTAGATCATCTAGTCCAACCCCCTGCCCAAGCAGGAGATCCTACACCATTTCTGACAGATGGCAGTCCAATCTCTTCTTGAAAGCTTCCAGTGATGAAGCTTCCACAACTTCCGAAGGCAACTTCTGTTCCATGGGTTGATTGCTCTGTCAGTAAATTTCTCCTTATTTCCAAGTTGAATCTCTCCTTGTTCAGTTTCCATCCATTATTCCTTGTCTGGCCTTCAGGTGCTTTGGAAAATAGCTTGACCCCTTCCTCTCTGTGGCAGCCCCTCAAATATTGGAAGACTGCTATCATGTCTCCCTTTGTCCTTTTCTTCACTAGACCAGCCATGCCCAGTTCCTGCAACTGTTCATCATATGTTGTAGTCTCCAGTCCCCTAATCATCTTGATTGCTCTTCTCTGCACTCTTTCTAGAGTTTCAACATCATTTTTACAGTGTGGTGACCAAAACTGAATGCAGTACTTTAGCTGTGGTCTTACTAAGGGTTTATAGAGTGGTATTAGTACCTCCCTTGAACTTGAATACCTTGAACTTGATTGTATTCCTCTGTTAATGCAACCTCAGATTGCATTGGCTTTTTTGGCTCCTGTTGCACACTGTTGACTCATATTTAATTGGCTGTCCACTAAGTCTCCAAGATACCTCTCGCAGTTACCAGGTTTGAAAAATACTGTGTACTGCATATGCAAAGTCTAGTATTTCAATATCTAGATGCTATACCAAGACTGCTTTTTGAAACCTTGCAGGCTGGAATTATATCTGTCATTCATATCTTTTCCAACTTGTCTGTATTGTTGCAGCATTCTTTAATGTGTCATGAAGCTTAGGAATTCTGTTCCTTTAAAAATATAGGTGCATTTTTCCAAGACTTTTCATTTTTTTCTAACCTCGAAGGCTTTGGTTGGACGAAACTTGGGTGTACAGCTACACATTATCCCTTCCCTGGATGGCTCCTTGATATACTGTCCAGGCTCCCTTAGAGCAGTCTTTAACACCCTTCCCTCACCCTCTTCTGAAGAGAATGAGGGACTCCAAAAGTAATAATACATTGTACCTGTGTCATATGATTATAGTTGATTTGCGTGGAATAGCTTCACAAACTTTCTTCTGCTTCTAAAGGTGTACAATATATCCTATCACTGTTGCTAAAATAGGTTACTAAATTTAAAGTAAAATAAAATAAAAGACTCTGTTTTTCTCATTATTTAAAAATGACTGTTTCACATTGAGCAGCATATATTGCTCAGTTTGAACATTCATTTCCATTTTTCCACTTCAGAGAAAGCCTCAGGAGATGTGGCAATACAGGTTGATGAGAAGTTTTATTTATTTAGGCTTAAAAGGCTTTAAGTTAAGTTTGATGCACAGTTCAGAGTCTTAGCCTTCCTCCCTCCCTCCCTCCCTCATACTGTAAGTGAGTAAGATGTGCAGTCTCCAAATTTGATAGATAAATACACTCTGCCACTTCTCTAAAGAAGAAAGAGAACAAAGGCTGCTTCCATAGGTTACAAAAATAGCCAGTATATGATGAAATGTCTGCAACTTGAGAATCCTGTCATCCTCCCCCACAATCATTACTGTAATTCTGCTGCAAAGGTATTTAAAATGGGGATACAGATAAATACATTGTCCCACAATATCAATCATGTCTGTTGTGTACCAATGTTGATTAGTTGGGTTGTGAAATGATAGGTCAGAAATAAAATTCTCTTCTTGAATGGAATAATTGCCTGTGAATCCAGAGAATGGTGATTCAGTAGCATGTAAGGGAATCAGAAGCTCATTCATTCATGCATGAAACCTGTCAAACTTTTCATCTTTATATTTAGGGATCACCAGTGTTTCAATATGAAAAGGACTGTGAGTTTGTTTTTCTCTGGAGAACTCTAGCAGCTTGCCCTGTGCACAGAGCAGAAGGTAAAAGAGTTTTGTAGTTCAACCTATATATTTAAAACTCATGAATAAGTTTATATTTATTATGTAAGAAGAAAGATTAGTATTATCTTGAACTTAAATGCCCTGTAAGTTCTTTTTTAATTTGGGCATATGGCAGAATTCTTAACTTTCAACTATTTCATATAGGGAACAATATGATTATGCATATACATCCCATATCAAAAATTATTAGTTGCTAATATTAACTATTTTTTAATTTAATGTACCAAATAAAAAATTGTTATTGACCTAATTCTACCTTTTACTTTTTGGAATTGGAGCCTTCAGTATTTGTTATAGGCCAGAGATGGGTTTTGGCCCAGAAGAAATGGCCTCACTTTTTGTATCTGGGTGTGATGCATGTAATATGTTCAGAAAACAAGTGATTCCTGGAGCAGAAGTATTGTGTAACTAAACAATTGTCTGTACTGCTAGAGATGTAACATTTTCATATTTTTAGTTATATAAAATATATAGGAAAAAGGGAGGATTTGTGAAGAGAAATGAAATACATAAAATATTTAATTTTTGATTCTCTTTAGAAGTGTGGAGCCATTTTTAACGTCTTATATATTCTTTAGTTTGCTTTTTAGCGATATGCTTTGGCCATATAGTTTTCAAAGTGAGAAGATGATTGAAAAAAACAAGAGTAGTCATTAAGGAAAGGTAATGGAAAGGAAGTTGATGGTGCACATGCATGCAAACATGAAGTGGAGAAAGTGGGGCATGATGCACCAGCCATGCACTACTTGCCCCATAAGGCCTTCCTGTTCAATGTTTTGGTGGTCAAAACCTGGAACAATCAAGCTGTTTCAAATTTAATTCAGACAATTTACATCATACCTAGAATGGTTCAGCTATATAGGAGTAGCACTTAAATCTATCTCTCTGAGTGATTTACAATAGTCAGCATATTGCCCCCAAGAATCTGCATCCTCGTTCTACCAATCTTGGAAGAATGGAGGGCTGAGTCAACCTTAAGCCCATCAGGATTGAACTCCAGACTGTGGGCAGAGGCAGCCTGCAATACTGCATTCAAACCACCGTACCACCAGAGTTCCATGTTTCTTGACACAGAACAGATTTTGCTTTTGATACTTGCATTGGATAATCTATTACTGTGAAAGTAGTTTTAATTATAGTCAATTTGCTTTACAAAAATTTGTACACTGGAATTTCTGTTTAAAGGAACTTTCTGAAAGAAAGTGATTGTCTTAAATAAATAACTATGTCTTTCTACAGCATTAGATCATAATTTTTCCCTTGTGGTTTTGGTTTTTTTTTTTTAAGGTGAGAATTGTCAAGTGAAAGATCCAAGATATAGTTATGTATATAACTTGTCACCACTTCGTGGGAATGATATTAAAGTCAGCACCGAAGAATATGACTACTACTTTAGAATTTGTGATAAATTAACAACGGGGCTTTGCAAACAACCTAACAACACTGCAGATGTTGTGTCATCGTGTCAAATTAAAAAACAAGAGCCACATGCTAAAAAAATAGCAGGTAAGGTCATTCTCAGATTGTTGCCTTGATTTGTTATCCAAGCAAATGTCTTCATGGAACTTTTCTTGAATCCCCACGTTTGATATTACTCTAGCTAACTTGAGATTGATTTGTAGTGGCTGCATAGTTCTGCTTCCACAGCCAGCAGTCCTCTGGGTATGCTAATAACTCCGTGTGATTACAATAGGCCAACTAAGATGAAACACTTTGCTGCTGATTGTTAATGTCCTTTCCCCCGTACCTTCACAGAATTTTAAATTCATCTGAAAGCACTGTGGAATTCTTAATTTCTGTGCATTTTTATAAATATGCAAATCTATACATGCAGTATATAAATGCATATACTTGTCAGTTTATGTATCTTAGGTATATGCTTTTATCTTTACCTCTTAAGTGATTTCTGTCCCCCCCACAATCACTCAGATATGGATAGCTATAGAAGTGGAATAAACAAAAATCTGTCCATATGTTTGTCCCCTTGTTGTGGAGATGCGGCTTGTGTGTTCTGTTAAGGTTGAGAGCTATGCTGGAAGTAAACTACCAAAAAGTATACCAGAAGGATCAGCCAAGCCAGACAAGTCTCAATGGAAGAGCCAGACTAAGAGTTTTCACAAGTGAATGTAGTTTGTGAATCCCAAAAGCTACAGTGATAATGGCCAGTTGTTATGACTTGTGGGAGTTGTGGTCCAAAGCAAAGACTGTGTGCCTCCAGATTACAGAGTAGTGGCAAACTGATAGAGGGGACTTTTGGAAAAGAGGAAAGACAAAGGCCCTAGAGAACTCTTTATGTTTATGTATTGTCTATGTCTGTAATGAACATATATGGTTTTGGCTTATCTTGGACAAATAATATGCAGGAATTAGTTTGTGTGATTGCTCAACTTAATGTAAAGACTAGCATTGGAAGTTTTGGTAGGGTGAAGTATTCTGGTGATTAAAACTAGATTGTTAAAACTTCCATTCCCTTCTCCCAGAAACATATCTATGTTAGTTGTTTGATACAAGTCTAAGAATCTTCTTCCAGCTAAGGATAGCTCATTCTCTCCACACATATACGCTTAGAAACTTTAAATTTTCAATAAGTTTCTCTTAATATTTTGTTATATACATTTTTGTAACTAGGTTTGCAGACTGAAAGACTGACATATGAAAATGGATTACTTAAGATAAACTACACTGGTGGGGACATATGTCACAAGGTGTATAGAAGATCAACAGCCATCTTTTTCTACTGTGATCCTAATCCTAATTTGCAGGTAAGGAGAGTTGGGTTTTTAGTTTGTTCCAAAATAATTAAATGTGGCTTGGCAGTTGTCTAACTTGGAAAGAGAAAGAAGCTCTGTATAGATCAACTATTCAAAAATTAAATGCAGTGAGAGATTAGAGTTGCATAATCCCGATGGCTGCTTGTTAGATAACATGTTTATTAAGGACAAAGATAGAAATTGAGTCCCCAAATGCAAATGAAGTTGCTAATGATCAAGGGCAATCCCCTTTTTTTATTTTTTTGCATTGTATCAGAAGGGCAAAATAATAAATATATGTAGTTTAATTTAATTTTAATTAAGTTTAAAGAAAATCATATGGAGCTTTTGTCCAGGCCTAACCCTAACTCTATCCATTGCTTTGCCCTGTGCAGTGCTTGTCTTAAAGAATTATCCTGCTTGAAGAACATAAAATATATATGTTCTTGCCATGTGACTCTCCTTTCTTTTTCATTAATTTTGTGCTGCAGTGGCTGTCACTTATTTATATATGTTCCAATTCTTTTATTGAAGAAGCCTAATAAATGGCATGGAAATTTTAAAAAAAATGATGAAATTGCAATAGCTTAAAGCAGCCATCTCCAACCTACAGCCCTCGAGCCACATATGGCCCTGAACAGCTAGCAATGCAGCCCCACAAGATCATAAACTTTTAACCTGATGCGTGTTGATATATATTAACTATATATTTATATGTGACCCAATTTAATTTATCTTCACTCAATACCGCCCAGGCAAGTTGAAACCTTAAGACACCCCTGGTTTAAAGGAAGAGGCTCTGTCAAAGGATTGGTTCATTTGATTATAGATTGCTAAGATGTTTTCAGTGGGAAGAGTCCAACCCACAATTCTGGCTTTGCTTCCTTTCTTCCACCCCAATAAATTTCAGTCTTGGAATTAGTCTCTTGTGCAAAAGAGTTTGAGGATGCATTTCCAAATGTCCATCCATGATTTAATATTTTTAGATCTGGTGCTGATGTGGTCTAGATCTAGAACTTGCAACAGGGTGTTTTTTTAATCTATTTCCATAGCCAGTATTTCTGAAGGAAACTGAGGATTGCACCTATATGTTTGAATGGCACACTCCTTTTGCCTGCCCACCTGCCAAATCTGTTGAATGCTCCTATAAGTAAGTTGTCTTTCCCCATGGTGTATTTAGGATTTTCTGTTCCATCAATCTATTGCTTAATCCATACCAGGTATAAGATTTGCTGTGACATTCTTCTGAAGTTTTAGTCATCTGTAACTATAGCCTTATTTGTACATGAGCAGCATTTCAATGCTGTCGAGGTAAATTGTGTGGTTTAATTCAAAGAAAAGAGGAATTAATTAAAGTAGTAATATTGAAAAATAGAGACAAATGCTAGTATACATTTAAGTATTTTCTTGCAATATTTTGATATGCCTGTCAGGGTTGTAGGTTAAGATTAATATTATAAAATTTCCCAATGTTCCTCTGCAGGCAGCTATGCCTGCCAAGAAACTGGGGACAATACTTAGGCTTGGGATCACAGTCTATTTTAGCCCTAGTGCTCCAGTGTGCAGTTTGGATGATGGAGAACACTGGATGTCAGCAGTTCATTAGAATTGCTTTATGTGATTAGAGAGGAATTCAAAAGAATTGTGCATACACTCAAAATTTATGTAAATACGATTGTTTTGAATATTTGACTTGGATTTTTGTAATAGAAGTTGTCTACATCTTGAATATATTTACTCTGTTCATTTATCATTAAATGTTTTTTTCCTTGCTTTGTAGAGATAGTGCTGGCAATTCCTATGATCTCTCTCCTCTGATCCAACAAAAGAAAAACTGGGAGGCTATTTCAAAGTCTAGCTCTTCACAGAAATACTATATCAATGTTTGTAGATCATTGGTACCTCATCTGGGAGCTGGTAAGAATTGGGGGAAGGGTATGCTATTTACTCAGAAGTTTTACAGGTGGTTTGGAAAAAAAATTTGCATGCTCCACCAGATTCTGAACAAAATAGTTCAGTTTCTTTGTGGTGAGTGATTTTGCTCAAGTTAAATCTAGCCTTTTATGCCTGATTTGCCATATATCTGTTGGTAAATAGGAAATATTCCCATCTGTGTAAATGAATAAAATTTCCTTATCAGTTATACAAATCTGGACAATGAAACAATGGACAGCAGATTGTAAGAGCTTGGTGCCACGCTATTGGGTCAAGCTAGGGCTTATTGGGTCATCTACAGTTGGGATTGGGATGGGATGGCTGCAGCTTTCTGGGAAGGCTACAGCTTTGTAGGAAAAAAAAAATTGGTTGCTGGGGCAGCTGATGCTCCCAGAGCTGTGACACCCCAAGAAGCCCCTGAGTCAAGTGGCTCCCTGGGGCTCTTCGCCGCACCACAAGGCAGAGTGCAGGGAAGCCAGAAGGGCAAAAATGGGAGAAAGGGGGATAGTTGAAGGGGAGGCATTCCTTTACCTTGGAAAAATTCAGGCTTAGGACTGGGAGAGACCAAGCCTAGAACGGCTTGGATATGGTAGGTCCTAGGCTAATGATGTCAATGGAGGGGTGGAAGGGCATAGCAGGATTGTTGTTGCTATTTGATGTAGTCATGTGACATTGCATTTTATGACTGCACCACTTAGTGATCTAAATTCTGGTCCAGATTACTGGTGTAACTCGAGGATTACCTGTATGCTGAGTCTTTATTAAGGGAAGTTGGAATGGAAAAAGAACGTGGTTTTAAAATCGGACAAAGAAACATCACTAGCTTGCACTATGCTGATGACATTACTCTGATAAATGAAAATGCAAAGGATTTGTAAGGTCTACTAATAAACGTTAAAAAGCAAAGAGAAAAAAGTGATCAAATTAAACATAAGGATAGAACAATAAATGCTAACAGGTAGAATGACCAGCTTTAAAATTAGCAATAAAGATACTGATACCTTCTGCCTTTTAGGTTCAACCATCAACAGTAAAGGAACAAGCAGTCAAGAAATACACCACAGACTAGCATTTGATATAGTAGCCATGAAGATTCTGGAAAAGACATTCCTTTGTTTAAATTTATTGGCCACTCGACTGCTTACCATTCAGGTGTGATGTGTCAGATCAGAATTGTGCAAGCCAGGGAGATAGACAGCTGGGTGGGTGGGGAATGTTGCAGTGGCCCTGCAGTTGGTTGTAAGGGCAAATGGCCAGCAGGACGCTGCAATGGAACCAGGTAGTAAGTAGATTTTGAAGGGTTCTCCATGACTACAAACAGTTGCTGAGCAATGATTTCATCTATATTACATCTTATCTATAATAAGGACTGTCTCATCTTGAAGTAAGCTTTATTTTTTTTTGCCAGATCCAGAATGTTTTTTTTTTAAAAAATGCTATTTCTTTAATGTACTCTTTCTGTGTGTGTATATATCCATACTAAAAAATTTTTTTTTGTTTTCTTACTGGGCTTTTTGTTTGTTTGTTTCCATATTTAGATTTTTGTCCCCCAGATGCAGCAGCCTGCCTAATGGATGGTTCTAAGTATATAAGCTTAGGTGAAGTGGCTGAGGGGCTGAGATGGGAAAATGGTATTTTTGTTCTTAAATATATAAATGGTGAGAAGTGTGAAGACCATATACGGAACAAATCTGCAGTCATCCATTTCAAATGTGATGAAAAGAAAGATGTAAGTATGTTTCATTGATTGAGGGCTTAACACTTCATAGGCTCCTATGAAAATAATGGTCATATAATTAGGATCCTAATTCTTATTTGGATCTCATTTTCATACATTTGCTTCTACATGGAATAAAATTCATCTTTTCGTTTCTTAGGAGGAAGCAGTTATTTAGCTATAGCTATTTGGGGTATGATAGCAAGAGAGCAGATAACCAGTATTGACTGTAGGGAAAAAAAACAAAGTAAAGTTTTCTGCTTCATAAAACTCTTATAAGTAATGATAAGCAAACTGGTATCTTCCAGAAATTTAGACCAGTGCTTCCAAAATTCCTGACCATTGGTTATACTGATGGAATAATGTTTCAAAGTGTGTGGAGATCATCTCCATACTTGTTTAAAATGTAAATTTATTAGCATCCAGTTAATCAATACTAGTCACATTTTTTATGTGACCACTGAAAAAAGATGAACTGATCCCAGCTTGCCATGTTTTCATTATTTTTCTTAGTAGAAAAGTTGTTTCTTGAATACTGAGAAAACCATTGTGTATCAGCTTTGCATGTACTCATATTCTCCTTTTTTTATCTGCCAGAATTCCAATCCAGAATTGGTAACAGCCCATATGGATTGTGAATACAATTTTATGTGGTATACAGCTGCTGCATGTCCTCTGAAAAGCAATATGCACAATAATTGCACTGTGTCTAACCCTCGTACAGGTAATATTTTTCTCTAAATGTGGGTTGACTAAATGTAACAAGTAAGTAGAAAAGAGGACTAGAGTTGACATCTAATACCATGGAAATGTCTCAGGGTATGGAACAAGCAATTCATGCTCGAAAATCCCCAGTGTTTTTTCAAATGTTAACTGAACTGAAGCAGTTTGCCCTGAAGGAATGGGCCATAATTCCCATATAGTAACACAAAATCCTGATGGCTAAATACCAAAAGTGTTTGGTTGTAGTTGTTGCAGCCAAAGAGAGAACAACTAGTTACTGAATCTAACAAAGCGATTTGTTTATTCTGTGGCATATTGCATGTTGGTTGCATTAATAAATTTGGGAGAGGTTCATTGTGGCCCATAGAAAGCTCTGACAACCTTCATTGACAAAGATAGACAAAAAGTTAAGAAATCCAAAAGGAAGCAAGTGCTTTTTCATAGAAGTAGACTCGGTTACCTTCCCATCTAGAAAAATTAGGCTTTTTTTAATCCTTTAATTCTGTTAGCATAATCTCCATAGTCCTCATTTTTACCAGCAAGGAAGTTGCCCTTTGGCCTCCATGCCCATATACCTCTTGGTATATTTCTTAGCTCCACTTTCTCTTCGTATTTGGTAAATGCTGCTTTCCTTTCCCCATATATTTTGTTGTGTAGTTTTTAGTTGAGAATATTTAGAACGATTGTTTGACTGATTTATGACAACAATACACATATTAATCAATATTCTCTTTTAATGAAGTGGATTACTGACGTCATTATTTTTATATATTAAAACCTTTTCCTTTTAACTTGATTGAGATGAATGTTCCTCATAAATAAGAATTCCTTTTATGGTAATGGTACTCATTTTTTTCTTCAAGTAATGAACTGATTACAGTTGTGCAAAATCTTCAGATATGTGCTTTATAAATTAGTGCTTCCTTGAAGCTACTTGCACTGCATTACAGCTACTGTTGTCTGAGAGCCAAGCAAAGGGATTGGAGCTGCAGCAATTACATGTTTAAATGTTGATTGATATATCTCTCTTTCTTACTTTTTTTAAAAAGACCTTGGAAATATTTGCTATTGTATCAGATTGCAGGAAAATATGCACACCATAATAATTTCAAAGGAAGCTTGCATAGAAGAAATGTGATGACCCGGAGTGTAACACAAACGTAACAAAATCCAAAACGTAAATAAATGTCCTTTAATGCCTCCAACTTGGCCCCGCTGTTCAATAATTCTCAGTTGGAGATAAAACTTCTTCAAAAATAGTCTTCAAAAGAAAGCAATACAGTCCGAACTTAATGAGCAGATAGAGGTGAAATAAAAAACTAAAACAAACTACAATGAATGAATTTCCACAATGGTCCGGGATAAGTAATTATCAACTTCAAGGAGATAACAAGGCACAGTCTGTTGGAAGGACGCCAGCCCAAAATAACATACACTTTGCTTCTGGCAACGCTGTGTTTTAACCATCTCTCTTATATACTATTCTCCCCAGCTGCAACCAATGAGGGGGATCATGGCTGCTTCCTCTCTCGTAAGCCAAGTTGTTGCCTTCTCCGTTCCTCCTGCGTGTCCTAGGATGCAGAGGGGATGGGCCTAGTTCTTCCTCTGACTGCCCAGTTGGCCTCTGCCCCTCCTGAGCCTTCTCCACAACCTCCAGAGCCACATCTCCACTCCCTGTCGGCTGTTCCTCCTCTCCCTCAGAGTCTGACTCTAACAACAGCATGACAAGAAAAGAGCAATACAGTCATTCACAATTGCAGCATTTGCAGCATCCTGTGGCTATGTGCTCACCATTTGTAATTTTCCCACAAAGCAAAGAGAATGGGGAAGCTGGCAGGAGGTTGCAAGTCACTATACCGAGTTGTTCCCACTCTTGCCGTTTTTTCCAACACCTGCCAACTTAATACCCCATAGTGCTTGTTTACACTTCTTCGTACCCATCCATGATGCCCACCTAATCTGCATACGTATCACCTGCCCCATCATAGCTCTTGACTTGCTTGCCTTGTTTCCTGCCTCTTTCCACTGATCCTTGTTTAACCACAGCGGTGTGGACTGGTGGGATTGCTGTCATCAAGTGATGAAGTCATGTGACGTCATGCTTTAAAACTGGATTGCTTTGTGATGGAAATTTCAGTCCTGTCATCATGACCTCTTATATCTGTATTCTGTACCATATTATTCTCTACCATATTACACTGGTAGAGAATAAAAGTCATACCACTATTATATGAAATTTGTATCTATTGTTTGACCACAGTATCAGGAAGGCTTTGGGTCTCATTCTGTGGACCTTATGCTTATTCTGAGACGAAAGCCATCACACCATATGCACTTATGTTTGTAGTTCATGTTAAAATTCTGTGGGTATTTATTTATATGCCACCTTTATTATTTTTATAAATAATAAGTCAAAAGTCCTGAATGAATGACTTTAATACTGGTTTTGAATTTTTGATGTCCTTCTACTGGAGTTAGCTTATTCAGCATCTTGATTGTTTTAATAAAAAAGTATTTTCCATAGTAACATTCTGTTTTTTCCCCTTTCCTTTTCTGTTTTCCTTCAGGTCATCTCTTTGACCTTAACCCTTTAAAGAGACAGGCTGGCTACACTGTCTTTGATTTTGTGAACCAGAGAATGCTCCAGTTGAGTGTGTGTGATGAACCTAAAACTTCATGTGGTGGAGATACTGGTAAGTTTTGACTTGAGATGCTGATATTAAAACCAGCTTCATGGGATAGAAAGAGATTGTTGTGATACTTTTTTTTCTTAAATCTATGTTACCATCAATATGTGATGTAACAGTAGTACATTTCAACAAAAATGTAGGACTGTATCTGGATAACGATGCGTGCTCTTCTCCTGAGGTAAGTTTTTGCTTCCTTCCCAGTATATCCAGTTTATCAGCCGTTCATACAATCTGTACAGCTAGATCTCGAATAGTGCATTAATGAATCCCACAAAATGGTCACATTATTTGAATTCACACTATTCAAAGAGATTTTTCTATGGGAAATAGGGTAATTGGTTTCAGCTCAATGGAAATAGGCAATTTTAAAATTTAATGTAATGTGTATATATTTTCTTCAAACCAAACCTTCCTTTTCTCCATCTTGCACAAAAGACAATTAGCTTCTAAAACCCCAATTGTGGCTGTGCATTCACTAGCCTCAACTGCATATATACAGCCTTGCATTAATTGAATTCTGACTTGCATTAAATGAGACCTGGTATCAGTTTATAAATTAACGCTAAATCAAATTTTGCACTATTCAAACTTGTACTAATTGTGAGCTGCCTGTAACTTAAAGATTATTGGATCATATGTATGCTTTATTTTACAAGCATGCACTATTATGCCATACTTAAACAGCCACTCACTATATTGTTTACAGTATGAGATACAAGACTGGTGGAGGAAAAAGGTGCATGTTCACTGCATATCATGCTGTAGAGTGGATCTGGTGAAGACACTATCCCATCTATCTGATGTTAAGTAACCTACATAGCCTCCTGCTGGGCATTGTAAGCCTTAATTGCCCACTTTATATTGAAGAAATAAGTATGAAAGAACAGAACAGTATTAGGATTATGCAATGAACCATTAAGCAACTTGATCCCAGTGCTGGAGAATAGATTAATAGTATTTTTAACCAAAATCATAAAAGCCTTTCTTGATGTATTAATAAAGTAGCATTTTCCCTACTAATCGTGTTGAACTTAATATTTCTTTTGTTAAAAAAAAAGGAAAAAGAAAAAAACCTCACTAGCATTGCTCTATTAATTCTCTTAATAGGAGTTTGCATCACAGGTAGCTATCAGCCATCAATTAATGCTGGACAACTAAACAAAGCATTAACCTATGAAGATGGGGTTTTGAAACTTGTGTACAAAGATGGCGAGTCCTGTCCTGCTGATCCGGCTCTGAAGTACATGAGCTATTTCACCTTTGTGTGCAGGTTGGATGCTGGGCCTGGCAGCCAGCCAGTTCTCATTTCATTTGATGAGAAAACATGCACTTATTTTTTCTCTTGGCATACTGTTTTAGCCTGTGAAGAAGAAAGAGTGGTAAGCAAATTGACTGTTTTATCAACTTAATTTTATCTAAAATGACCTGGTGTTGTTTAAGATTTTTAAAAAGTTTAAATCCTCTAGTTTGGGGGGAGAAGGTTGCAACATAATAGACAATACAGATTTATTGCACTCATTTGTGCTGTTTTGCAGGGCAGTTATTGAAGTAGAACAAGCTGTTCTTATTAAGCATAATAGAGGCAATATAGTGTTTATTAATTAAGATCACTTGAAATTTCTGTCAAAAAGCATTCAACTCTAGTAGAATGCAGACATAATACAACTAATGATTAACAACAGAAGCAAGTCATAGTGATTTTGAAAGATAGTTAAATTTCATCTTAGCCAGAGTAATTGGAGGAGGAGGAGCTAGAACAAATTCATTTACGAGGCTGAAGAAGAAAGCACAGAACCTCAGAACTAAGTCTCTGAATAGCACCATGTCTGCATTTAGTGTCTCTGCTGTAATTAGTATGTGCAGAACATTCCAGGCATAAAACTGCTGGTTTGGTGTATTCCATGTCCAAACCAAATACTCACATATGGGTATTGTTTGGTTCCACAGTCGGGCTATTTATTCTGGGCAGATGGGAAGTTTAAAAAAAAAAATCAAGGACAACGATGGCTGAAGAGGAGGAAGGAAAGGTGTCGGGAAGAATGGGGAGTCTAGAGATATGAGATATGCTGGGATATAAGCAACAGATTGAAGGGAGAGGGAGGAAGGAGATGAAGGGCAGGTGAGCTGATTTTATATGCCATGTTGGAACCTAAATGGCTGAAATAAGGGAATGGGAGGAAACAAGGGAAATAGCCATGGTAATGCCATGGTTGCCTAGTGGTTAGAATGCAGCATTTCAGGCTAACTCTGCCCACAGCCAGGAATTGAATCCCGACTGGCTCAAGGTTGACTTAGCCTTGCGTCCTTCTAAGATTGGTAAAGTGAGATCCCAGATTGTTGGGGGCAATATGTTAGCATTGTAAACTGCTCAAAGGGTGCTATAAAGCGTGATGCTGTGGCGTATAAGTCTAAGTGTTATTGCTATTTCTATGCCATGCTGAAAGCTGCTGAAAGTAAGTGGTGACATACATCAATTTTTCTCTTATTCACTCAATGCAGATTCATCTATAAACATTAACAGTCAAAACATTCTGGATTTCTTTCTCTCTTTTAATAATTTCATTAAAAGTTTGTAAAAAGATAAAAGCTAATACAATAATAAAAGAAAAAAATCAAGGGGAAATCTAAAAGTTAAGAAATTTAAAAAGATTTAAGGAATGCAAAGAAATGATTTCTAATTTTCTTAGCAGTTACATTTACAAGTTGGCTCTCTGTTGTTTTGTGCGGATCATTTCCTTATTTGGCTAGGCAACGTCTTCTGTGCTGCAAAGGAGCAGGGTTTGCTATCTGTTTATATATAGTAGCCTGCCCTGTCAGTATTGGTGATATTTTCTCCTTTATAGTTCCTTGATAATAGCAGTAATAAAACAAGACAACTCTTTTTTAAAAAAAAAATCTACTGTAATAAATCCCCCCCCCCCATTTTTATAAATGAAATGTTTATGTCCTTTTTTCTAATATGTTATCTATTACACAGCTCGTAATGGTTGTTTCTACTAATATGTGAATCTTTTCTCTCCCGCCCACAGGTAGACTGTTCAGTTACCAATGGCAGCAGAGTGATTGACCTTTCCCCTTTAATCCATTGGACAAGTGCTTATGAGATATTCGATGACTTTACTGATCAGAATCCAGATTTCTACATAAATATTTGCCAACCATTAAATTCTATCAAGGATGTCAGTTGTCCACCTGGAGTAGCTGTCTGCATGATTCCGCTTAGTGGCTCTCCTGTAGTAAGTAATATTATCAGCATGTATCAAATTGTCTTCTTTTTCACAACAGGATATTAGAATGAATACTTAATATACCATACCTAATAAGCTGATTTAGTAGAGTAATGTGTTATTTAAGAGCCCAGTTCTTTGGTGACTTCACATTCTCCAAACAATTATTTGGAAAAGCAATTTCAGCATTTGATATAGTATAAAGTATTGAAAAGAGGACAGAAAAATGTTATTTGTTCCTGTTTCACTTCAGGACACATCCACTGTTAAAAAATCATGCCCCAAATTTCAGGAAACATTTCAATTGTTTTTAAAGGGTTTTTGAATTTTAAGCAACATGTGTTCACATATCATGGCAAATCTCTTTAAAAATTGAGAAGATCTGCAACCTTGGGGCAAGTAAAGGTTATGCTTATTCATTAAAGTAGTCCAACTTTTTTCAGTCTTCTATACAGATAGAAAGAAATTTTTTGACTGCTTTAGGCAGCTGACTTCTTTAAAACTAATACGATTTTGAAAGCAGAACAAATCAAACCACTACTTTGAGAGTACTTAAAATATAGTTTCTGATTCTTTGGACATTTTGCGCTAAATGTATAGCAATTTCAAATAGTGGATTATATTGATCTTGCCTATGTTTTTAGCAGTATTAGTGTAAAGAGTACATCAGAACAAAATGTAATTGAAATCATATCTCTCATCATATCAGAAATACATTCACCATAAAAATGGATGGACTCCTTCTAACTCATTCCTTCATTCTGTCCCTCACTGTAACATATGTTATTAAAACTTGTATATAGATTTCCCAGTTGATGCTGAAGCTTCACTTACATTTTGTGGTCAATCATAGTTGTATTATATTTAATTAGGATATTGGTCGAATCACAGCACCTCCTCATCTCAACAGTGCAACAAATGAAGTTAATATTGCCTTCAACAGTACTACTCCTTGTCCAGAAGATAAAAATTTCAACTATTCTTCCCTTATTGTATTTCACTGCAACAGAGGAACAAATCTGGTAATCATAATTTTATTTTGCTCGTTGACAAAAACTTAGAAGTATTTACAAATTGAGAAAAGGTTGAAAAAAAATAGCTTCCAGGCATAGGGCACAACCAAACAGCTGGCTTAACCATGTCCAGTTTGTGAATTGGCAGAAAACATGAGACAAAAGAGCTATGCTCTGTTTGCATAGCCAATTCCTACTCTGCTTTACTAATAAGATGGGTGAATGATGCTGTCTGCTGCCAGGAAAGTTAATGTGCAGTAATTGGTGGGTTTTCTAGTGGCAGAGAAGACATTCTTCAATTGCTTTCCTGCTGGAATGAGATTGGAACCTTACAAAATGGAGAGTTTTGGCAGATGATTAGGTTTTTTGAAACTGATCTGTGGAGTAATTGGATTTTTTTGGGGGGTGGGATGGGGGGGCTTTCTTGTCCTGCTTTACCAGGAAGCCCATAACTTTCTTGTGCATCACCTATGTGCCAGATCCACGGTATAGGTTAGGCACATAGATAAGGGAGGGTTAAGATGGGTACAGATAGAAGGGAGAGTCTCTCTTGCTTCATTAGAAGCCTCTATTAAATCAACAAATCACTTGTATCTACTTGGAGAGGTTAGTATATATCCTCCCCTCTCAAATTCCCCCATGCTACAAGAAGACTCTGAGAAGAACCACTACCCACCCATAGCTGACCACACCAGACAAAACCAAACAAATCCCTTCCTTCCTGAATCTTTATCTACCACCAAAGGACTCAGATCAAATGGATGGCATAGCTTGTGTTGGGAGAAGATTGAAAACACTATTTCCACATTGGATCGAAACATTTCAAAGTTGGCTGACCTCATCTTTGATTTGGAGATGCATTATGTTGATATGTCCTTATAGAATGTTTATCAAGGCATGACATTAGAGGGATACTAAATGTGCTAATAGATATGCAAGGTTCCTTAACAACAAATTAAATAATTTTACCCATCACAAAAGTTTAACTTTCTGATTAGTAAAATAGATATTTTGCCAATAGAGTCTATGGTGATGAGGGGGAAATGTATTTAATTTTCTGCTTTTGTCAGTTATCAAGCACATTTATTCCATTTTTTAACTAAATAAAGAGAAGTGGAGAAGAATGAATTTTGAAGGGTCAAAGGGAATATTCTAGTTGTGTACATAACCTGATATCAAACCCTTCTCTGGTACAGGCAGATTAATTTTTAAAATTGTTTTAGATTTGTATATAGGCATGTGATCTGAAGTTCTCTCCAGAAAGTCAGCATGAAACAACAGAAGTTGGGACATGATCTTGTTCTTTTGTTGTTGTAGAAATTTTTGAAGCTTGATTATTTCCATTGCCATCAACCTCAGTCACAGCAAGCAAAACCAAAATAATATAAATAAAAGCAGATGGGTTTATTTAACTTCAGTGTGTGTTTTATTTTCAGTCATTTAGCTTGCTTATTGAGACATCTGATTCTCAAGCTTAACCATTTTATTCCCACATTTGTTGTGTTGGTAACAGGGGAAGCCCAGAATGATAGAAAAGTCTGGCTGTGAATATATATTTGAATGGAGCACTCCAGTGGTATGCCCTGATGAAGAGAATGTTTTGGGCTGCTCTGTCATGGATGAACAGTTACACTATGCTTTCAACCTGTCAAGCCTTGCAGGAAAGCCCTATACGGTAATCACTTATAAGCATTGCTGTGGTAGTAAGGGGAGCCGTTGATTCTGTTCTGACATGAAAAAGGGTGGAATTAGTTTGTTGCAGAGCCACATATCAGAGCTTAGCGTTATGCTTTTAGCACCATCCTAAATCACATATTCTGGGATAAAGTAAGAGGGGAATCAGGTTGCAGCACAGTGGCAAATTGTATGTATATCATATTGTCAATGAAAATGTCTCTCAAGGGAACTGAGCTGCATTTCTCATATTTTCTCTCCAAAACATGAGCGGTTGTTGGGAATGGAATCCAACAGCATCCTGGAGTTCATTTTGGGTTAGTCATTATTGTTCAGGCCAAAATATGTCAAGAAACCCTGTGGACACAAATTTGAGTTTCTGTAGGAAAATCAGATGTACATATTATAATAAAATATGCTCATCATACAAAGATTTGTTTTTCTGTAAGACATGGACCTAAAAACCATGCAAATGTAGATGCATTGATCATCAGTAGATGAATAAATGGCATTCCTAGAACTATTTCCTCCTATGAGTGTGAGATGAAATTCTGGTAACAACTCTTGGAAATTTTATGAGCATCATAATCACTGGAGTATTTTGGAAAGTGAGCAAAGCACCCCCCTGAACCTGCTGTTGAAAGTGAGCATTCTCTCTGGGAAGATTCATTGTGAGACCCTTCATAAGTTGGCATGGCCATATTGAGCCTTTAAACATATTTAGCATTTTCTCTGATTCCATTTGCAGTTCTTTAATGGTATAGTTTTGGCTGTCGAAACAGGTTCCTTCTGGGCGTAGGAGCTACCATCTTGGGGTATGTTCAGAAGCAGCAGGTATACCTCAAGGAAAATGCAAAGACGCTGCAGTTTGTTTTATCTCTGGCAACAATGCCATCTCATTTGGCAACAAAAAAGAAATAAAATTGGACTACAGACATCAAGATGAAGCTGTTTTCTTGCAGTATAAGGGCGGTGATAAATGTCCTCCAGGTACGAGATTTGCAAGGAATTTACTTTGAAAATTGCACCGTTGCTTGCTTAGCATCTTAATTCATCAGCTTTTAAGTTCAAGATAAACTAACCATATTTCCTTAACTTATTTATCATAAGAACAATCCCATTGAGAATTTAAGGAAGGTAACATTTAAGGCTACTCGGGCTGAATTCACCCATAGAATTTTCACTGAGTGATTTTGAGATTGAACTATGTCCAGTGATCATACATATTAACTTATATACCATTCTGGACTATCTAATTATAAGAGGTAAAAAGGAGGAATTGATGGATAATACACGGTGTCTTCATGCATGTATAAATGCAATGCCTCTTGAACTTGCGGCATATATAAATGCATGCCTCTTGAACTTTCTTGTAAGATGATAAGTTTTTGGGCTTGCATCTTGTTCCTCTTTATATGATGTTGTTTTGAAAGGAGAGCTGGCAGGCAGAAGCATTCCAGGTGAAAGTGGCCGAGAGTGTTGATATTTGAGCCCATCTCAGTTTGTTCTAAAATAAACTTTATATAGAAAAATGATGGCTGCTAACAGCGGTTACATAAATTGTTATTTGGAACTTGGCCCTTCTTAATTCTGGGTGTCACTGACAACCGACTTCTGTGCTATGTTTTTGATTAAGAAATATTTATATTTTACTGTTTATATTTCATAGGTATTGCCCATTAAACATTTTATTGTCTTTTTTTTCCCCTTCCAGTGACTGAAAAGGGTGAGCTTTGTGTCTTCCCTTTCCAGTATAATGGTAAAAATTATGACAGGTGCACAGCAGAGGGACGAGAGCATCCATGGTGTGCCACAACTGATAACTTAGGAAGAGATCAAAAATGGGGATTCTGTGTAAATGGTAAGTAAGAAGATCAAACTCCGTTACACAGGATGAAGCATTAAGATGCACAGCTGTACTCTATAGTGATGGAATATCTGGTGGCTTGAGATGAAACAACAGCTGCTAAAAAGAAAATCCAGTCAGGATACAGGTTGTTCTTGAGCTCAAAATTTAGGTTGCTAAATGAGACAGTTATTGAGTGAGTTCTCCCTTCCCATTTTATGACCTTTCTTACCACGATTGTTAAGTGAATCACTGCAGTTGTTAAATTGGTAACACAAATTGGTAAAGTTAATCTGACTTCCCCACCGGCTTTGTCAAAAAGTTACAAAAAGTGGTCACATGATCCCAGGATACTGCAACCATCATAAATATGAGCTGGTTGCCAAGTGTCCAAATTTTGATGTGACTGAATTCCAGGTATACTTGAATATTCAAGTATATATATTCCAAATATTCAGATTGAATAAGACTCAGCTTATTTTAAATAGATTTTAAAATGAAAATTTTGTAGGAAATATATAAGCTTGCTTTGCTTTCTGAAACCTCCCCAAATATACTATGTCTCTTTTGATATTGTAATGTACTGTATGACCTTATTCCTTTGAATTGGAGTATAATAATTCCAGCTCTGATCACTAATTCAGATAGCTGATATGCCTAGACTTATACAATTTTGCCCAAATATAACACTACTGAACCATTGTACCCAGCCTGAACCATAACATTTATTTATTGTTAATAACTTTCCTACATAATTTAATCCATGGATTTGCAATCTGTTTATAAGCTTTTGATTATATCTTGCAGAAGCTGGGCAGCGTGAATCTACTATTATTTTTAAGTGTGATGAAAATGCTAATAACGGAAGTCCTCAGCTGTTGAGTGAGGTCCTTGGCTGCTCTGTCACATTTGAATGGAGGACACAGCTTCTATGTCCTCCAAGGAAAATGGAATGCAAGTTTATTCAGAAGCACAAAACTTACGATTTGAGAATACTTTCCTCACTCACAGGCTCATGGGTCTTTGCAGACAAGGGCAGCTCGTGAGTGTGCTTTGGAACTCAACTTACCAGTTTGTTATTCATTGCTAATATAGCTTATCATTTTTCCAAGTGTGTCTCTTGCAATTCAGGCAAGGTTGCCTGAATTTCAGGAAAGTGACTAAGAGTAGGCAGTGCTTAAATCAAGATTTGTAGTCCCGTTTTTTCAGTCAAGGGACTGATTGAAGGAAAATGTACATCAAAGGGAATTGAGGGTTGACTACTAAGTAAAAGGGGGTACATCTTTACTAGAAATATTTGTTCTGCTGAATAATCTAGAATCATTGGAATACTGTGTTTAGATTGACTATCACTTATGAAATTGCCAGATGGTAAAAAATTCTAAAAAGATCTTTGAAGATTATAGAAGAACTTTTGCAAAATTCTTTCAGTCAAATGACCTTACATAAATTGGTTGTCATGGATAGACAACGTTCCATTTTATGGTCTTGGAAATTAAAGAAATGTAAGATGTTCCTTATTGAGGTCCTATATCCGTGATGGCAAACCTGTGGCATGCGTGCCTGAAGTGGCATGCAGAGCCATCTCTGTGGGCTCACGAGCTGTCACCCCAGCTCAGTTCCACTGCGCATGCCTGTGCACCTCCCACCAGCCAGCTGATTTTTGGGTATCTGCTGCGCAGGCATGGGGGGGCGGGGTGCATTTGGGAGATGCGTGTGCATGTGCAGAGGGGCAGGGGCATGTGGGGGGTCCAGTGTGCATGCACAGGAACAGGGGGAGTGCGAGGGGGGGTCCCACATGCATGCGCAGAGGGGCAGAGGGAGTGTTTGAGATCATGCATGCATTATGGGTGCAGGCACGCATGCTCACTCATGCGCATGCATGTGCACACTTTCGGGACGCGATGACAAAAAGGTTAGCCATCACTGTCCTATATTGATTGTGTTTAAAACAACTTTGAGTGAAAAGTAGATTATTAATGCTTTAAATAATTATTAAACAGAGAGAGGAGGTCTGCTGAAATGACTTCTTTTCCTTCTTGGATTTAGTTACTACATGAACCTTTGTCAGAGAGTTCATGAAGGACCCTCAGGCTGTCCTGACAGGGCAAGTGTTTGCCGACGAAATCAGAATGGTGCTGTCCAAGTTCTGGGATTAGTTCATACACAAAAGCTTAATGTTGCAGGTATGTCTTTTTGGTGTCCTCTGCTACTTGATGCAGGGGGAAGTGAAAATAACCTTAATTTGTTAACATATTTATTTATTATTACCCTTGCACCATTTTGTACTCCTATGCAAACAAATCCAGGTGGTATACAGTAAAATCATGATAAAATGTTTAAGTTGGTCATACATTATTAAAAAAAAATTCTTAAGACATAAGTAAAAGCAGAATTGTTAGCTTTGCAAAGTGTCCCAATGTTCATTTGCTAGGAGCCACATGTTCAATTAAAAAAACAGATAAAGGTTGTTAGTGCCATCCAGGATGCCAGAATGAAGGAGCTGAGTACACATTTTAGGACAGACTGTTTTCACCAAGTGGAAAGAACCACAGAGAAAATCTGTTTTCTAGCCTGTGTCCATATCCTTTGCAGGGAAAGGAACTTAAGCAGATAGTCTGTAGATGTTTGTAGATGATGTGTGTGTAAAGGGGTCCCTAATAGAATAGAATAGAATAGAATTCTTCATTGGCCAAGTGTGATTGGACACCCAAGGAATTTGTCTTAGTGCGTATGCTTTCAGTGTACATAAAAGAAAAGATACATTCATGACCTGATCACAACTTAAATAGTTTTATGGTGATAAATTGACTTAATATGGGGCTTGGAAGCCTATTGGTGGCAGTTGCAAGCTACAGTGGGTTCCACTCTGAGTTATCCTTAGTTTTAGTTTTGTTTTCTAATTTAATTAAGGTTACATGAGCTCATTTGCATATGGATGCATGAAAACGCACTAATGCTATTATCTATTATCCATTACATTCATGTAATTTCTCTTAAATAAAGTGATCGTCTAGAAAGAGTCTGTGGATGTGGAAATAGAAACCTCTTGGTGCTCAGTGCGTATGTGCATTAGCTATTCTTTATAAAATTCAAACAGTTGTTGGGACAAAATATTTTAAATTTTGCAAAATGTATTGATATCCATCTATGAAATCATAATATGGATATATGTTAAATATATCCATATGTCCCAAATATGCCATTATTATATATTAGTATTTGAAGATACAACCAATCATTTTTGATGGAGGAAATATTATGAATGCCAAGTCATAAAGAAATAATTAAGTTAATTGAAAAGAAATTTAATTAAAATTAATTAAAATAGCACCTACTTAAATTCATTTGGGGGGCTTCACAGTATTGCTTTATATTCAGAATCTGATTTTGCTTTTAATAAAACCTGGGGCTTTATTGCAGGTGATAAAGTTCTTGTCAGCTACTCCAATGGTCATGAATGTCCACAGAGGAACAAAAAGGCAACAACCGTCATAGAGTTAAAATGTGGAAAAACTGTTGGGTTGCCAAGATTCAACAGGTAGGGAGGTGCATGGATGATTTGTTTTTTATGGCATAACAAAGGAAACCTCAGCTTTTATCAAGATATATATTATGCACATAGTATCATTTAGGCTTTAGGGAAGCTTTTTTTGATCTAGTGCAGGTCTGTCAAACTCCTGGCCTATGGGCCAGATGCATCATGCGCTGGCCACGTCCACGCCCAGTTTAGCGAAGGGAAAAAGTCCTGATACATCACATGACACCACCATGGCAACGTGAATTTGACACCTCTGATCTAGTGTGTTCTGGATATTTCAGTAAGTCCTAATTGACCATAATATGGCCATACAAATGAATTCAATAAAATGAAGGAATGTTGAGAAAGACCAATATGTGGTGTAGAAGAGTGACCTACACTAATTACTAAATTAAACAGTAGAAATAAAATAATTTTTATGCTAACTATACCAACAAAAATAGAATCTTATGTTTCAGTCTAGTTTTGGTTCTAATTCTTCCATTTTTTTAGAGCATGAATCTATCTGCTGAAAGCCAGTTGCAGACCTTGAGCTGATTGATGTAACATATGTACATGTGCACAAACACAGATACATATCCTCCTTATACAATAATATACCGGTAATGGTGTATTTTTACACGCTAAACCATTCTGCTCAAACAGTTGAGGCAGTGTGGAAGGAATAAGAGAGAAGGGTTTTCTCCCTTTTTCTTGACACCATGCCTATTTTAAGGTCAAATTCTTTAAAGGTTTTACATTGGATTACTAAATAGCCATCTTTTCTAAATGAGTGATTTATAAACCATTGCCTCTTATGGCTACCGAGAATTTTGAAGTAATTCTTTAAAACTGAAACTCTTTACGTAATTGCATTCTGATTTACACAGCAGAAAAGGGTTTTTTTTTTGTTTAAATTTTATTGAATAATACAATTGGCTAGGTTCACAAAGAACATTAAATTATGAACTAGAATTACCATAATGGATCTCAGGATAATGTGTGCTTGGCTTAAGTTCAGTGAAATGTGTAAATCCAACCATCAGATCCACACAATAGTAAAGATAAATAGCAAGTGTCATTTTTCTACCTCTTAGTCTTTATTGTCATGCCATTTCTGCCTCTATTATTAAGTGTTAACTTCCCAAATGCTTCCTCTTAGGATTGATGAAGCAAATTGTGCCTATTATATCACCTGGGAAACTCGGGCAGCTTGTGCTGTGAAACCTCAAGAAGTAAAGATAGAGAATGGCACAGTTATAAATCCAGAGACAGGAAAGAATTTCAGTTTGGGTAACGTTTATTACAAGTAAGTTAATTTTTTAAAATACTTATAAGAGACAAGGAGAAGACTCTGCTTTTTTAGTTGCCAATTGGTTTAGTGAAAAACTGGTAGGTGAACTGAGCTGAGCAAAATGTCTACCTACCACTTCTAGAAATGTGAAGTTTCGGGTCACAACCATCAGTCTGGTTTTTTTTTAAAAAAAACAATGCAATAACTTTAAAATCTGGGTGGATGTGCTGACAACTTTATAAGAAGGGTCATTTAATAAGTCAAATTTGGTATATGGTTTATGGTTAATACATTTCTTAAGAAGTTAACTAATTTTGCACATGTATGGGTTATTTATGTAAGCTAAATAGATATGATTCTAATGTTACATAGTTAGGTATGTGTGCATATTGAAAAATAAACTCCATTTTATCACAGAGACAGATTCATCTTAATCTGTTGGATTTTTTTTTTAAAGATTCTCTTGGTACAACATAAATCTGTAGAATAGTAGGTAAATCCATAGAAAAGAAGTAAATTCTGCTCCAGCAGGCATAATAGCAAATTTGTGTATATGTGGGAGATTGGTGCAAGAGATATGGTGTAGATTTTTCAATTTTTAGGAAAGTACTTACTGTAGATATATTATAAAGCTATGATAAATATATAATTTAAAATTTACCCCTATCATTTAAATGAACTCACTTTCATTAAAAGTAAAAACTAGTTCTAGAACGAAGGTCATTTGGACAAATTTTCTCCAACCCAACCGTGTATTCTTGTGCATTATAAATAATTGTGAAGATGGGTACAGGTAGTCCTTGACATACGACCACAATTGAGCCCAAAATTTCCATTGCAATACAATACACAGTTGTTAAGTGAGTTTTGCCCCATTTTATAAGCTTCCTTGCCACAGTTGTTAAATGAACCACTGAAATTGTTAAGCTAATGCCGTTGTTAGGTTAATCTGCCTTCCCCATTGATTTTGCTCATCAGAAGGTGATCATGTGACCCCAGGGATGCGGCAATTATCATAAATAGAGGAGTTGCCAAGCATCCAAATTTTGATAATGTGACCTTGGGGATGTTGCAATGATTGTAAAGTGTGAAAAGCAATCATAAGTCATTTTTTCCAATGCCATTGTAACTTTGAGCAGTCACTAAACAAATGATTTTAAGTTGAAGGCTGCCTATATAACATTCAGATAAAACAAAAGTTGAGGAATTGTAGATTGCTTGGAAATGGGTGAGGACAGTCCCTTGCTAGATGGAACTAAACTTAAAATTTTAGGTGAATTAAAATAGGTTCCTTTGAATAAAGAATAGTAGTAATTCGCTAGGTGAAAAGAGGTGCTTCCAAAGTTTTTTTGCCTTAGCTCTGGTTATTTCTGTATCATTACCCTGTATATGTGTGTGTATTATGTGTTTTAATTTTTTTTTTTGTTTCAGATTATACAATGCATCAGGAGATTTCAGAACAAATGGTGACAGATACATTTATGAGATTCAGCTTTCTTCTATCACTGATTCAAAGAATTTACAGTGCATGGGAGCTAACATCTGCCAAGTTAAAATATCAGATACACGTACTCGTAGAGTTGGATCATCAAAAAATGCTCACTATTATATTCAAGGTGATTTGCTAGTGATGAGGACAGCCTGAGTTATGTACAAAATAGAAACCCAAACTAAACAAATTGCATTAAAAGTTCAGCGTTCACTAAAAATAAAACCTAGAATGTTTTGCTTATTCCTAATATCTTCTAAATCTTCTGTTGAAATCCAGAGTGATTCCAAAGTGATTTTATTGAGCAAGTAGGGCAATTTTGCTATGTTGTGTCTCTTCATCACTATTACCTCCCATCCTCATGTCTGCTGAGGCCCCAGAATATAACCATGTCCCATTATCAGGTATCTCACCTGCGCACTCATCCTCAATCTTCCCAGTATATATATATTTTTAATTAAAGTTTTATTTGGGTTTTCACACATACAAAAAACATAATACAAGTAAAACATCTTTTTTGAAAATAGCATGGTCCCGGGTTACACTTCTTTATACAGACACAAACTCAGTTTCATGCT
This sequence comes from Pseudonaja textilis, assembly GCF_049901715.1. Taxonomy (NCBI): domain Eukaryota; kingdom Metazoa; phylum Chordata; class Lepidosauria; order Squamata; family Elapidae; genus Pseudonaja; species Pseudonaja textilis. The sequence goes on along the minus strand of NC_141990.1, from coordinate 77,340,964 downwards.
CATTTTTGTGTTCTATTCCATATCTTATTACTATTTTGTATTTTCTATATAGTTTTTCCCCTCTTTTAATTTTCTCAATTTTATTTTGATTATCTCATCTCAATTCAAATCATTATATTTATACTTTTGTCTGTCCTGTTTAAATTTCATATTATCTTTTCTCATCAAACAAGTTTTCTCCTGTAGTTACTAATTGGAGTTTGACACCTTTATATCTTTTAATTTTATCCATTCAACTCTATTTAGGCTTCAATATATACCTTAAAGTTGTAACATTCAATATAATACATAATACATAACTTCCAATGGAATTCTGCTTGGTACATTCTTATAATACACACTATATTCTTAAAAAAGGATTATAAATATATGTAATTAAAACCCTCATTCCATTCCAATTCAGTTCTATCATTAATATTCATTAAAGTCTTAATATCTTTAACATTTCTTTTCAATTAAATAGACTTTCTTGAAGACATGTATAATCTCCATAATTAATTTTCCCTTATTTCTCTTCACATATGTTTTATAAATCATTAAACATTCATTTTATTACATTTATTTATTGACAAACATTCCATGAAATTACAATAACTATTTTATCAAACATTTTAATCATACATTGTTTCATATTTTCTGCAATTATTTCTATTTCTAATATAACAATACTATCTTATGTACCTTTGCAGAATTCCCTTTTCAATTAGATCTCCACCCATTAACTCTAAATAGGCCCTGTTTCTCTATTATCTTGTTTCTGTCCTTTATAACTTCTTTTCCTTTCTTTCTTCCCTGTCTTCTTCTCCCTCCCCTTTTTACCCCCTTGTCTCTCTATTTCTAATTCTCTCTTCTGCATTTCCCTCTTCTATTGTTTCTGATTTTATGCTTATTTTTCAATCTATTCTTTTTTGGGGTTGTTTTTCCTAGTCTTAAATTTTCCATTCTTTTTCCCCCCTTTCGTTTCCCCCCCACCTAAGATTACTTGTTCATTAAAGATGGCTTCTTCTTTGTCCCAATCTTCTTGTTCTGCAGGCATTTCTTCTTGTTTCTCATAGTTCCAAATCTCCATTTCTAAGAACTGAAATACGAAGCCAGAAAAACCTCTCCCTTCTTGTGCATCTTCTTTGTACTTTTTAAGTTCCATTTTCAGTTATTCTAAGAGTGGAGCCATTTTAAACACTTAAACAACCACCCGATTGATTCAAATGCCGTAACCAAGAATCCAGAGGTCATCAAGTAATCCAAATACTCCTGAGCTATTTCTTCTTATTTCTTTTTTCACTTTCTCTTCCTGGGGTTTTACTATTTTGTTGCCATTTTAATAATGCCTTTTAATATCAAAGTGGATTTTTTTCCAATTTCTTGCTTAAGTCTCTTAGCTGTCAGTATAGGAAAAGGAAAAATAAACCAAATCCTTTCTCTTTTCTCTCTCCTTCGCTGCTTAAAGATCTTCTTTGGGAACAGTATTATTTTTTTATAATTTAAATTCCAGGGTACCTTATTTGTTGCTTTTGGTGACCCGGTCAACCAAAACTTTCTCCTCTTATCTTCCTCCTGCACATTCTTTTCCGGTCGAGTTCTTCTTTGTGGTGGCCATTTCTGACCACTGCTACAACTGCCTTCGGGAAAGGGAGTAATGGCCAGCTGAGGAGGAGAGATGTGGCTCTCCTCAATCCTGCAGGCAGTCTCCCCCTTCTTCACCACCTCTATGGGGTGGCTTAGCCCTGAAACCAGCCAGCTCGGGGCGCTCCAGCGGCGAGCACAGATTGAAACCGCACAGAGTTGCAGTTTCGGTCTGTCGCCGAAGAAGCTTAAACCGGAAGTCCCAATCTTCCCAGTATATTTCGAACCATATCCAAACACAATCCAAGGCAGGTGCTTTGATTTTTTTAGGGCAGGCCTATCAATATGGCCTGCACAGGGCATGCCTACTCCAGCTCCACAAAGGCAAAAACCATCACGATACGTCATGATACGGGCCGCAGTGTGAGCGGGTTTGACACCCGTGCTTGAGGCTTTCTTAAACAGCCCAGTGTCTGGGTTCCGATCAATGCCCTAATACCAGTTTTTATGGTTCCCCTAAAGTCTGATTTTGGGAGGGTTTTTTTTTTCTATTCTCATCTTCCCCTCCCAACAATTCCTGAAGGAAATAATCACATTTCATACCATTTAATTGAAGAAAGAACTACTCGGCAGTAGCTGTTTTGTGGCTAGAATTATTTGGGCATAAATCTACCCAATAACTTTTGTGTGATGGGACAGCCATATGAATTTGATAAAAAGATATATAAAGCATTTTGCACACCCCCACCATCTACTTAATTATTGTAATTATACTGATGCCTCAGTATCTAGGTCACGTTTGTCTCAAAGGTGCTTTTTCAAGAGGCACTGGGACTTTCTGGTTTTTCTTTGAAGACATTTCGCTTCTCATCCAAGAAAGTTTCTTCAGCTCTGAAAGTCCAATCGCCTCTTGAAAAACAGCACCTTTGGGACTTTGATTCTGACCTTTTCCTATCCCAGGGAGTGAAGATAAAGTGGCTCCTTATTTCTCCTTATGTATATATGTTTTGGCTCCCCCCCCCTCCCTATATATAGAGAGAGGGGGGAAGGGAGCCTAAACATGGAGGGGGTTACATTTCCCCCTTGGTGCTCCTCTATCATCCCTTTATTGCCTTTCCAAGTTAAAGAACAACTGAAAAGGCGATACCCCATTACAGAAGAGCAGGGTGAAGGGTAAGTTGTTGGATATACAGTATATTTTTTTTCCGCTGAACTTCTCCTGCTTTCTGAGAAGAGAATAGTTGAAAAAAAAAATGATTTTTTACATATATAGATCTCATTTTTTTTGTTTTCCTAAACTGGGTAGCCGGAGAGCAAATGTGGGACTACAAAAAAAGATCAATCTTTGTGTACTCACCTCTTTTCCTTCCAGTCATTACACAAATGGAAACTTAATGTGTAAATTTGCCAGCTCACCTCCATGAGAGGCAAGAAGGAAACTAAAGCAAGAACGTTATTTACTAAGCGAGAATTTAGCAACTTTTCTGCATAAAGAAGAACAAGTAGTTCTTACTTAGCAACTGCTAAGTGACCATTCAGTTAGGGTGGTGCTGAAAAAAGTAACTTTAGGACCAATGCCTATATTTACAACCTTCACAGTGTCCCTCAGTTATGTGATTACCTTTACAGTTAGTATGCCTTGTTCTGTGCTTGAACTTTCTCCCCCTCCTGCTTACAGAGCAGGGAACCTGGAGAAGAAGGGAGTAAGGCACCCATGTGGAATGTACATAGAAAGAAATACAAGGGAGAAGTTGTCGAAAAATAATAGGAACAGGAGAGACTGACCACAGAAATTGATTGGGTTTCTCCCCTCCCCCCAACCCAGTTGCTTGTTTAAGTAATTTCTGCTCTGTGGGGAAAAAAGGGGGGAGGGTGATTTTTTTTTAAATAGGCAATTGCTCCTGTGCTTGGCTCCATTTTTTACACCCTCTTCCCTCTCTGGCAGAGAGAGATAGGAAAGGAAGGATTTACAAGAGAATAAGTAGGTACAAAAGGGGAAGTATCTTGTGGATACCTGCGAGAGTGAAAGTACATTTCTTCCCTATCACCTTAACAGCCCAAGAAACTAGAGGTGTCCACAAAATGTCCACAACCAACAATTGATCGTGAATTTTTTATTTATTTTTTTTCTTTGCAGATGATGTTTTGGAACTTGTGTTCTTCTCTGACTCCACATGTGGCAGAGATTCCAAAAAATCAGTTTCCTCAACTATTGTCTTCCACTGTGATAAAGACGCTGAAGAAGGCATCCCAAAATTTCTTCATGAATCAATGGACTGCCAGTACTTATTCACCTGGTACACCTCGGCGGTTTGCCAGTTGGTGTAAGTAAATTTCATGAGAATAATTCTTGTTAATTCTTACTTCCATGTTTGTTTTTCTCTTTTTTAATTGTAAGCTGCTCAAATTCTAGAGTCTGGCAGTCTCTAAAATTGAGTAAATAAATCACAAAAGTTCTATATAGTGCATACTGTCTCAACTGGAGCTAAACCTGGACATTTCTTTCTTTCTCTCAAATTATATGTGTGTGTTCACAGTTTTAGTTTTAATGGTTTTAAAGTGCAAAAAAGTACAAAAGTATTAGTGGGATCTGACCAGAACATCAATCATCTTTATTAGATTAAATTTGTCCAGATGTTTACTTCAAGCTACAGCTTCTTCTGGATAAATTTAGTCTAGATCAGAGATTATATTGAGAGAAATGCAATCTCATGAAAACAGATTGAATCTTCTTCCCCCAAACTGCAGTATTGCCTGAATTGAATTTCAGTTTTTTTCATTCTCCTCAGTCCATTGCTGAATTCAGCAATTCTATTTTTTGTTACTAAATCTGAAGGATTGATATCATAGATGTTGCCTTTTCTAGATGTTTGACCCAAATGTGACCATCATGAAGAATAAAGTGAAATATAACATACCTAACTTGAATTCAAATAGTAGTCATTCAACAGTTATATATATCACAATAACTTTAGCACCCTTTTGGACCTGAAGAACTGAATAGATAACTAAAAACCAGTGCTGGGAAATTATTCTTGTTTGGTTGGAAGTCTGCTTTTGCACAGCAGATGATGCCTTTTGAATTCAAATTCACATTTCTTTATTCATTTGCAGAAGCTCTGAAACAACAAATGATGGAAAGTATGTGGAAGATTTTCCTAAAGGCCTTTCAGGAAGAAGCCAAGCAGTTGGAGCACTATTGAGTTTGCTCCTTGTGATTCTCACAGCATGTCTTGTGATCCTGTTACTTTACAAAAAAGAAAGAAGGTAGGACAAAAGAAAATGCTCAGATTTTTGCTTTTGCAATAACTCCTCAATATAACATTTTGGAAAAGTTTTAAAACCAGAAAGCTTCGAGTATCATTGAAAACATGTCCAACACCCATAAAACTGCTAGAACTGTTTCTTCACTAAACATATTACTATTCTCGTAGGATAGTAGCAATAGCAATATTTAGACTTATATACCGCTTCACAGTTCTTTACAGCCCTCTCTAAGCAGTTTACAGAGTCAGCATATTGCCTCCAACAAACTGGGTCCTCATTTTACCAACCTTGGAAGGATGGAAGGCTGAGTCAACCTTGAACGAGTGAGATTCAAACTGCTGAACTGCTGGCAATATAACCACCGTTCCACCACGGCTCTAGAAGTAGCACACAGCAAATAGTATTGGGCAATTTTCTGATATCAGACCACGCCTCGTTTTTTAAAATCAAGCACAAATGTTTTTGAAAGAGCTAATATCTACATGCATCTTTAGAAATTGCTATTGATGTCAAAACTTTGCTACTAGTAGCATCTCATTCCCACTTTTGTCATCCACTGTAACCACAACCTCCTTCTAGCCCCAGGGTCACCAACCTTTTAGACCTCAGGGACCACCAAACTAATAATTTTAAATCCCACGAACCAGAGACCCTGGGATATTTCCCCAAAAAGTCTGCAGGAAAATTCCCCACCCCATTTTCCTACCGATCAATCATTCTTTATTTGGGATCGCAGGATAACATCTCGAGCTCCATTCTCAGGAGGAGAGAGAGAGAGAGAGACTTTTGGCTTCATGCAAGGAAAGCAGCAGAAGGAGCAGAGGTCTTTCTTTCTCTCCCCCAAACTCTGCCAGAAATGAGTTTTTGTGAGACTTGTCACGCCGGCGCAATGTCTTGGAACAGGATGCCTTGCAGGGTCCCAAAGACTCATTTCTGGTGGACTTTGGGAGAGAGAAAGAAAGACTGCTTTGCTGCTTTCCTTGCGTGCAGCTAGAAGCATAAGAAAGAAATGGAAAGAAGCAGCCCGGTGGCCAGGTGAAGCGTGTGCGGTGAGTGGGGCAAATTTCCCCCCTCCACCCTTCCCCTCCTCCTCTCACTACATCATGTTGTTCGCAATGCAAGTGACGCAAGTCTTGTGTTCTTGCGGGCCATGTGGGCGGCACAGCCTTGTGTTCCCACGCAGCCTGGATTAATTGCTTTGGGGTGTGCTTTGGGGGTGACATTTCTCTGTGGACCACCAAAATTTTCTTGCGGACCACCAGTGGTCCCCGGCCCACTGGTTGGCGACTACTGCTGTAGCCTACCATTAGGGTCCTCTTCAAAGTCTACAGAGCTGTTCCTTGACATGTGGGCTTTCCTTCTTTTTTCAACCATGGTATCTCACTTTCATTTGCAACTTGATAATGGCTTGTTTTAGTGAGAAGACACCCAAACTTACAGATACATTACCTCAAAATATAAAGTGTGTAACATTAATTTTTCTTTTGTAGAGAATCTATGAAGCAGAAGATAATCAACTGCTGTCGGAGATCATCAAATGTTTCTTATAAATATTCTAAGGTATTTTATTATATAAGTGCATCAAATATTCTTCTTTTAATTCTGTATTGTAGTCATAACTTCGCTATGGTATGTGCAGAGCTATATCTTGTAAAAATCAGTGCTACTTAATTATAAATAAGCATGAAATATAAATAACTGGATGAATTTTACAAACTAAAAAAATCTGCCATACATTCACTAAGCATTATTTATTGATAGCTTTCAGTTGAGATTTTCGCCTATTGTTTAGTATTTGGAAGAAATGTATGTACATATTTCCATTCCTCCAGACTTGGGGGAAAATATTGAAAGCATGGCTGTGTGTCATTTCAAAGGAATAAGGGCCAAATGGAAAATTAGCCAGATTTTTGCAAGAAAAGGGTAGAGGTTACAGTGTATTCCTCTAGATCACATTGTGGAACTGGTGGCCCTTAGGGCATTTCTGAACTATAAATATAAGCCATCCTATCAGTTTCCATGCCAGGTTCTTAGAATATACACTTAGCAAGTGGAGGTGATACCTTTCTCATCCTGTCTGTAGAAAACAACCCTTTTGTGTAGGAACAAAGCTGCTTGTATTTAATCAATGTGGTACATAAAAGTTTGGGTATCCTTTTGAATTGTCAATATTTTTGCATAAATTTGATGTAAAACTTAATCTGTTTTCCATACAAGTCCTAAAACCAGATAAAGAAAATCCAATTAATTAAATAAACCAAAAATATATTTGTTTATTTATTAAAAGAAATTATTCAAAGCTATTTTGGCAAAAGTATGTGAACCTTCACTTTCAATAACTGGTATGCTTTCCTTGGGTAGCAATAAGTGCAACTAAACATTTTTTGATAACTGTTGATCAGTCCTGCATATCAGCTTGGAGGAATTTTAGTCCATCCTCTGTACAGAATAGCCTCAACTCAGAGATGTTGGGGGTTACTTCACATGAATTGCTCCCTCAGGTTCTTCCATAACATTTCCATTAGATTAAGGTATGGACTTTGACTTGGCCATTTCAATACATTAGCTTTCCTTTGATTTAATCATTCTTTGGTTTTATGACTTGTGTGTTTTGAGCTGTTGTCATCCTGCATTACCCACTTTCTCTTAAATTTCAATTCCAAGACACACATCCTGACATTTTCCTCTAGAATTGGCCGTACAATAATTCAGAGTTCATAGTTCCATCAATAATGGCAAGCCATCCTAGTCAAAAGGCAGCAAATCAGGCCCAAATCATGATATTGCCATGATTCCACCACTGTGTTTCACAGATGAGACAAGGTTCTTGTGCTGGAATGCAGTGTTTGCCTTTCACCAACAGAATTTTTTTCATTCAAGGCAAAAAAAAAACACCTGGTTTCATCCATTCACAGAACATTCTTCCAATAACTTTCTGTCATATTCAGGTCTTCTGCAAACTGTAGATGGGCAGCAATATTCTTTTTGGATAATAGTGACTTTCTTCTTGCAATTCTGCCATGCGTACCATTATTCTTCATTGTTCCCTTGATGGTTTCATGAATGCTACAATTTATCAATGCAAAAGAGTTTCTAAAACATTACCCTGAGAGTTTCTAGTGTATTATACACCTTGCTTTTAGTGAGACCTTAGTGGATCAAACATTAAGTATAGGGTTGAGTTGCCTCCATTTGTACACAATCTGTCTTGCCAGATAGAGTCCAAACCCTTTGGAAATAGCCTTGTAACCTCTTCTAGTCTGTTGAGAATCAGCTGTTTTCAGAGGAATCCAAAGACTTCCTTTGTTCCAGCTATGACATATTTCCATGTACCTGTGTTGTAAAGATTAGACCTTGATAGTGGATACCCAGAATTCTGTTCTTTAAGGAAGGACTTCCCATCTGATTATGATCACTCTAATTTCCCTTCAAGTGAACGTATATTCCTAGAGCTTCACATAATTTTGCCACACAGAAATATATAGTTTTGGATAATTTTCCTCAATAAATACATGAACAAGTATAATAAAACTCGTTTAATTAAGCTTTCTTTATCTAGTTTCAGGATGTGTGAAGAATACATCATGTTTTAGGTCATATTTTTGCAAAAATATTGAACATTCAAAGGGCTTCACAGATTTTTGAGTACCACTAAAATGATCCATAGAGCTCTGTGTTCTTTGCTCAATGATCCATTTTCCCATTGTTTGTTCCTGATTCCCTCTCGTAAAATATGTATGAACCTGCAAAATATTTATTTTGCTGAATATAATTCTCCAAAATCAGATGTAGCTTGCTTTTCAGTAAACTAAATTATCATGTTTTTAATACCATTCGCTACTTGTGTATCCTTGGACTTGACAGATAAATACTGAAGAAGTAAATGAGAATGAAACAGAATGGCTCATGGAAGAAGTAGCTACGCCAAATCACAGTTCAGGAAACGAAGCACACATCAATGGCCACGTAGCACGAAGGGCAGTCATGTCAGATACCCTCATGTCCCTTCCAGTGGATGACATGGACAGTGAGGATGAAGTATTGACAATACCAGAGGTGAAGATTCATTCAGCAAGAGATGTTGATTCAAGAGGCTTGAGCAGCACTAGAAGGCCATTTCAAAACAAAGGTCATAAGCCTTCAAGCGGTGGAAAAACTCCTCTGCCTAACGGAAGGAAGAATAGCAAAACCAGCCCCGCTTTTGGTCAAGAAGAAAGGCAGAACTCCATGAACATTGCATCATACCGTGATGATAGCGATGAGGACTTGTTGAACATTTAACCTGCAATTGTGCCTAATTAAAATTCCATATGTGTATATGTATATTAAATACATTAAGGTGGGACAGCAAAACACTTCCAACCAAAAACGAAGACTTGAGTTGCAGATGCCTTTAGCAAGGGATTGTTTCAAGGGAAGGGTCGGAAGTGTCCGGTCCTAGTTGTTTACAATGATTGGTGACGGCTGGGTTTCTAGCATTCAGTGAATGAAATAAAGATAATTCTCCTTGGGTAGAACACTCATATATTCCTTGGGAAGGTTTTAGAAACTGTATCATATTTTACAATGATGGGCTCAAATCTAAATGAAGTCCTTTCCGCTTCATTGTGAGACTTGATTTTAACACTCTTTATATTTATTGCTCTCACTACTCAGGTTCACTGAAAAAAAAAAGATAGGCAATTTGTTCTTCCTGCAGGCAGGGTATTTTCTTCTGTAGAGTCACCCATCTCATTAGGTTGGGTTTCTTTGGTGTACATCATGGAGCTGGTCTGTATCTTGAATATGCCTGTATATTTGATTTCTGTAATCTTATTCAATTAAAATAATTCATTTTGATTTGAAAAATGTTTTAGCTGGAAGGTATAAATCCTATAGCTTTAGCCTTGAGCAGTGGCTGTCCTTTGCATGTTAGGTCTGTTTTTTGGTACCAGTCATATAATGTCGTTCATCAGTGTTTACAAGACTGTTGGTACAGCAACCCAGTGCTATCCTTCAACATTAGCTGGGCAAAAAAATAATGAGTATGCCTTTCCCAAAGACCCTTTCAGGTTACGTACTAATGCTTGTAGCTTTTTCTCTCGAACTGTTGTTGTGATGAAAAAACACATGTACCTTTTTTCCGAATGCTGTCTCCCATCAGAAGCTTAAACAATTTTTTTATCCTCGGGAAATTGCCAACTAATTCCAGGTCAAACTAGAGTATCAGCTGTATTGCCCTACAAATTTTTATGGCTGCTTTAAAGCCACAGACTTGCAGAACAGGGGCACGCCAAGGTTTTGGTACTAGATGCATTTCTTTTGAAGAGTAAAACTCTTTGGATATTGTCACCAAACTCCTTGATCATTGTTACAAGCTTCAACAATTAACCTTAAGGGAAAGCTGGAACAAGTTCTTCTTGCAGTATTTAGCATCTTAGTGCTTTTTAAGAGGCTCATGGGCAACATGTGAGTTTCTAAGAACTGGGTACCAGTATTTAGGCTGGCCAGAGGCTCTTCCTTCATTCCTCCTTTCTGTCTTGTCCTGTTCGCGTTGGAGTACTTAAGGTTGGCTTCCTCTTGGTACCTGGATTTGATGTAACAAAAGTGTTTAAAGAATTTCAATAAATAAAAACTAAATTATGTTTCTGTAGGAATCTGTGTAGTACTTTTTTTTTTCATGCCTTCGCATGTCTTATGTTGTGTTTTCAAAGAATCAAGGGCCAAACCTTTACAAAGTCCTTAATGCAGAATGCAAATAACTAACAAAATAGTGATGAACCGTTATGATGTTAAAATGGCTGAAAGAGGGATGGTATGAAAAGGTTCATTTCAAATATTGATATGGCAGATTTGTTGTGGGGTGGTCAGCATAAAATTTTAGTAAGTAAATAAGATGCTGACTTCTCAAGTTACATGAAGGGCACTAAGGGAAATCCTAGAAAATTGTTTTGCAAAGGCAGAACTACAATTATAAGGGGCTGCTGAAACTAGTACAGAATTGGAAACTTGCAGTTCTGCATACTGTTGTGCAATACTCAGTATACTTTTACATTTAAAACTGTAAAGTTGCCTTTAAATGTAAGTATTGTTTAGAGTTACCATTGGTCTAACACAGGGATGGGTTGTAAAAACAGTATGCTTACGGCATGTATTGCAGTAAGCTTTTTTTTCCTTTGAGTGCAGGCTTGAGTAGGTAGAAGCCTCAAGAAAAACAAATCCCCATTTTAAGCTGTATTGTACTTATTTTTTTCTAGAGTATGTTATAGTTTCATCACATTATCTTAGGTTTACTCATCCTAACTGGGTTTGTGCAACCTACCAAATTATAAACTTAATCACACAAGCTTGGTTTGCCCAAAGCACTGAACTACAGATTGACCAATTGGACCACGCAGTACTAGATATTGAATTCCAGAAATTTCTTTGGGAGGGCATACAGGTAGTCCTTGACTTACAACAGTTCATTTAGTGACCGAAGTTACAATGACACGGAAAAGGTCACTATTATGACCTTTGCAGCATCCGCATGGTCACATAATCAAAATCTGGGTGCTTGGCAACTGGTTCATATTTATGACGGTTGCTATGTCCCACGGTCATGTGATCACCTTTGTGACCTCCTGACAAAGTCAATGTGGAAACCAAGTTCACTTAACAAATGGGTTACCAACTTATCAACTGCAGTGATTCACTTAACTGGCAAGGTCGTAAAATGGGGCAAAACTTAACAAATGTCTCACTTAAAAGAAATTTTGGGCTCTGTTGTGGTCATAAGTTGAGTTCTGTCTATATATCTTTTTGGGGGGCTATTCTGTAGTCATGGTGAGAGGAAAATCAGCTGCTTTTAAGGAATTGCAATGGATGTTATACTGTATTTGTTTCCCTTCATTTCCAAGCCTTTTTGAAGTGAATCTACAACTTTTCTAACCAACCTCACAAAACAACATGTTGGGTGAATTCAACCACAGTCTATATACAAAAGTATGACTTAATAACTGCAATAACTTTAATAACTGCCTATGCTCAGTCATACTGTCAGGACTGCTGACTTCAAACCACAATAATTCACACTAAGGTACCAGGTTAATCCTTTAAAAAAAAAAATCAGGTAATTTCATTAATAGATTGTAGGGTAGATTCAATGACCCAATTAAGATTCTATCATAGTATGAATCTTGCAGCACCTTAAAGACTAACATTATTAAATATTATATGCATTTTCATGGATCATAGTCCTCTTCACCAGCTACATATGCAGCGTGTTTCTGTGGTAGGATTGTCGATCTTCATAGATTTCCTTTTGAATGCCGTGCATGTCATGCATTTGTATTTTCAATTATTGCTTCCTTATTTGCAGTTATTTTCTTACCATTTCATGATGAAATCCCCTTTATAGCACTGCTAGAAAGTCTTGCCGAAAACCTGGATTCTGGCCTGGGAGATGATAGAGATAATGATAACACTAAATGTATCTCTGTACTCAATGATGTAGAATACTTGCTTGTCTGAAGTGGTGATTACAGTACATAAGTGCTGACACTTGCTTGGAAAAATCATTGTTGCAACAATAGACAAATAGAGAACAATAGATCTCAGTGAGGGAGGTGGAATTTCTAATGGCCTTCTGAGAACAGTAAGAAGAGGTCCATAGGGGCAAATCTGCTGGGAGCTGAGCAATAGTCAGCTCACCCAATATGAGTTTCTCCTACCCCCCACCTCGCAATCGCCATATGATCTCAAGTGAAACAACAAGTTGCAAATGGAAAACATAATATAAGCAATTCTCCCAGCCAAAGAAAACCTAAAACAGCCAGCATTGGCTCTCTAGTTTCTCCAACACTTACAAAATTAGGAGAATATACAATCTTTCTTAAACCTGTGAGTACATTTCTATACTGTAAAAGAGGTGCTTGAAAAACCAAGCAGCTCTGTAGCAGACGTCAAGAGATTGTTCTTGTCCTGTCCCAGTGTCCTCCTTGCAAAAATAATTTGATAATCATGGTTTAATTTTTAACCACAGCACTCTGACAATATACCTTCCAGTTCTCATTTCTCCTTAGCAGATGAAGAGGAAAAACAAGCCCCTTACTGAGGTCCCACTCACTGCTTTAAGCCAAGTTTATTGTAACTGCACAGAGGGAAAATACATTGTTCTGCAAGGGAGGAGAAGCAACTTACAGGGCTTGGTCAGATAATAGCAACAGCACTCTTCCCTTGGCACCCAGAATCCTCTTTGTCTTATCTAATTATAGCAGACAAAACTTTATTTTAAAAAAAAGAGTTCTCACAGCTCTTACTCCCCTTCTACTTTATCAAGCCATATAACCTGTTGCTATAATTGTGCTTCTTTGCATCAGGCCAGTTCTTTTTAGCAAGCTGAAGCCATTTTTACTAGGCCAAGCCACCTCTTCAATCAGCTTTTCTCCTTCAGAGGAAGCCTGAGAAATGTGAGCTTGCAGTATCTCAGTTCTGATGCATCCTCCCTCGGCAGAGATGGGCAATGCCTTATGCCTGACCTCTTCTTGGTGTTGGAAACAGGTGAAAGCTCAGAGAAGGAGCCATAATCGAGAAATTAGGGAACCATATCAGGCAGAGAGCTTGTATATTTTTCTTTGTCCTTTTGAGCAAAATATTTGGGGGGTGGGGTTCTGAAGTTTTTTGGGGTGGGTGGGGGGTGGGGTGGGGTGAAGTCTCTTTTAAAAAAAACACTTTAAAAGTCTATTATAAGCTTATGCTATTTGTTTTAAGTCTCTTTCTCTAATCTATGGCAGCATTTTTTGGCAATCATGATAAAGGAGAGTCTCACCTTTGGGCCTATGTTGCGTAATGCGTATTTCCACACTGGTTGTCTACATATAAAGTATCTTGCACAGTGTTTGTGTAGGGATTTCATTGCAAATGAAAAGATTTCCTGTATTAGAAAGCCTTCTTCATTATTTCTGATATACTGACCCTGGCTCAGAAAATTGTCACAACAATACTCAGAGAAGAATAGTTCTCAGTGTTGGAGGCAAAGTCTCTACTAGCCTCCTGAGGACAGTAAAAGAAGTCTATAGGGCCAAGTCTGCTGGGAGCTGCTGAGTAGTGTTTAGCTTATGCAATGGGAGCTTTATTTATTTATTTTTATTCGATTTGATTTGTCAATTGCTTACAAGATAATAGGTATAAGTATAAACATAGTTATGAATACATGGATACATATAAGAAAAATAAAAGAAAAAATAGGACAGGGACGATAGGCATGTTGGTGCGCTTATGCACGTCTCCTACAGACCTCTTAGGAGAGAGGTGAGGTCAATAGTAGATAGTCTAAGGTTAAAGTTTTGGGTGTTTGGGGAAGAAACCACAGAGTCAGGTAAAGTATTCCAGACATTGGCCACTCTGTTGCTGAAGTCGTGTTTCCTGCAATCAAGTTTGGTGTGGTTTACCTTGAGTTTGTATCTACTGTGTGCTCTTGTATTGTTATGGTTGAAGCTGAAGTATTCATTTGCAGGTAGGACATTGCAATGTATGATTTTATATACTATACTTAGATTGAACCGAAGGCAGCGTAGTTCTAGATTTTCTAGGTCTAGAATTTCAAGCTTCTTCCTCTCTCTTACCTCTTGCAGTCCCCATCTAATCTCAAATAAAACAACAACAGCAATTGCAAAACATAACACAAGTAGTTCTCCCAGCCAAAGAAAACCTAGAATAGTCAGCATCAGCTCTCTAGTTTCCCTATCACTTAAGAAATTAGGAGAGCACATAATCTATCCTAAATTAGTAAATAAATTTCCACTTAAAAAGTGGGGCCTGAAAAAGCAGGTAGCCTGGTCCTATAGTAGGTAAGTGTCAATTTTCAACAGGGATTATCTTTGGGGCCTATGAGATACATATTTCCCCATTTCTTTTCCCCTTTCCTTTGCAAAAACTCTTGAAAGAATTCTCATATGAAAACCCTTCTTGATTATTCCCGAAGAGTTCACACAATGACTGACCTTGTGGATGCTTCATCACTGGAGGTTTTTTAAGAAGAGACTGGACAGACACTTGTCTGAAATGGTATAGGATCTCCTGCTTGATCAGGGGGATGGATTAGAAGACCTCCAAGGTTGCTTCCAACTATTCTAATTCTGATATTTGATTTAATGCGGAAAGTATAAACAGGAGGCTGTCCTCAACTAGAAAGTGGCAGGTCAGTGTTATTACTACATTGGAGACTTTTGAGATTGCCAGGCCATAAGATAAAAGATTTGCTACTGTAGAACATCCTGGTACCCATATTTATGAGGTAACTTTGTTGTCACTGTGGTTATACAGTAGAGAATTCCTACACGTGTTTTGATCACTAAGATCCCATATAATTGTTACATTCTATTGGTCAATTATGAGTTATATCATCATAAGGATGGTTGGGTGATGCTATAAATTATTAGTATGGAGGATTTTTTTCTGCACTAATTCCTTACATAATTTTGTGGGAGATCTGGATGATGTCAATGTCCACATATAACCTTCTCATATCTTATTGTTGTTGCTTCCATCTTTTTTATTTTTATTGATTGAAAAAAATGGGAAAAATTGAAGAAAGATTAGAGGCAGTAACATTAAGAAGGTCATACATTCACCCAAATGTAAAATTAGCAAATAATGTATAGCTTTGAATATTTGGAAGCAATAGGCTTCCTGTATTGGAAACAGAGCTAATAGATAGCCCTCAGAAATGTAGACTGCAAGGTATTTAGATTACTATCTAAAATTGTGGGTATAGCTAGATGGCAAAAGGAACAATGATAAATGAAAGACAACATTAATTGCTTGTGAATCTGATGGCTATATGAGCCAATCCACTATTTACTGGTCTTCATTATGTTGTACCACATTGCATTTTTAGTAGTTATCTGTTTTAAACACAGTTTTTAGAATAGAAGGTACTTGCAATGGTGTCAAAGGCATTTAATGAATTTCTGTGGTAATAATCCAACTAAATATTCCATGCAAAATAACTTGACCTCTTTTCTAACAGATTGTCCAGTTTTGTTGACCAACAGAATACAGTGGCCAAAGTGCATTTACTATTTTTCCATGAAACCCTGATAGATAAGAGTAAAATGTGGACTGGGTAATGCTACCATTGTGTTTATGTGTGTATCTTCAAGTCAATGTTTACTCCTGGCAACTTCCTGGACCAGTTCCTGCAGTTTTGTTGGCAAGATTTCAGAAGTGGCTTGCAATAGTTCCCTTTCTAGGGCTGAAAGAGAGTGACTGGCCCAAAGTCATCCAGCTGGCGTTGTGACAGGACCAGAAATCTTGATTTTCTAGCTCTTGGTTTTTAGCACAGTGCCTTAACCTTTGTACCAAATTGACGCTAAACTGCTATTAGTTGGGTATAAAACTGCTTGAACAATCATCCTAGTACATCAATGATTCAACTTCAGAAGTAAGAATTGAACTGAATTCCAGTCCAGTTCCATTCTAGGTTCTAATCATATTGATAAATAATTTGGATAAAGGTTAGAAAACACAATTATCAAATTTGCAGATGACACAAAACTAGCATTGCAAACATCAGAGAATAATATCAAGATTCAGCAGGACCTTGACAAGTTCATACAATGAGCAAAAAAACAAACTGGATTTCAAGAGGGACAAAATGCATGTGTGAAAGAAAAATCAGATGGCAGAAGTGGAGAAAACCATAACGGACAGCAGTACACGAATCATGGTTCTGGGTATTTTAATGACTTGCAAGTTGAATATGAGTTAAATATAATATTCAGGGTTGTTTTGGTTTGTTTAAAAAAATGCAATTCTAAGATGCAACATCATAAGCACAGGATCAAAATCAAGAGATGTAATAGCTGCTTTCCATTTTGTGTTGGTTAGGCAATGTCTAAAATATGGCATCCAATTCTGGGGAGTTGAATTTTAGGAAGGACATTGATGGAACTGAGTGTGTCCAAAAAAGACAGCAACAACGACGATAATCATGAAATTTTCCGACCTGTAGATTGGGAGGAAGATGATTTTCCCAATTTACCTTTTTCATTCTCTCTGGGTCTCTTACTAATGTACTCCAGGGTTATGACAGACTCTCTGACCCAGCATGGGAGGCTCTGCTCCAGAGACTGTGAAGTTGGCAAAAATATATATCGTCCCTCCGCCTTAACCAGTAGGAATCTCTGCTGCATGATGAGCCTTCCACATCACTAAAAAAAAATCCCTCTTTCTCTCTTCTTGTGAACATTCATACCCCCACAGATGAACAAGCAAGCGGATTGCAACTCTTTTCATACCTTGACCCTGCAATTCTCCCTGACTCAGCCAAACAGTAGCACTTGGTTGAGAAGTAAATAGGTTTAAATCTCCAGCCATCCATTTTCTAATGGAAGCAATTCAGATTATTGCTTCAGTTTAGTTGCAGAAATATCTGTGTAAAGTAAGTGGAAAGGGGAAAAAAAACCATCTACACTTTAAGAAAGGAATTGATGCCCTCAGAAACTGCTCAGACTGGTAAGTATCTAATAGGAGGTCCAAAATCTTTTTTTCTCTCTTTCCCCTAACCTTGTTTTTTCCTCTAAAAGAAGCAAAAGATTGTCAATTTTCTTATTGATTCAAGGTAGCTTTAAAACTAACCATCTGTTTTATTAAAAGTTATCCTTCTACGTCTAAGAAGTTTTGAATGTAAGAATATAAAGTTTTAGATAAAATTTAACTTGCAAGTTAAATTATGATTGTGACTAAATAATAAAGAGAAAAAGAATGATGAAAGGGAAAAGAAACAATACAATTGCAACAACATTATATACATAAAACTGCTTCTCACAGATGTGTATATTTACATACCGTAAATTTTATTGTACATTTATATGTTTTACACAGCAGTTTCAATAAACATATTACATGTGATCAATTTGAGGTTTATATGTATAATATTGCAATTTAATCTAATAAGTCTTTATTTCAACATGGATAGCAAATGATCATATCTTAGTAACTGCTGCATTTTTACTTGGAGTTTTGCTTTTGAGAACAAAAGCTGAAAAAATATGCCTACCAGCTTTAATTGGAGGGAAAAAAGAACAAGAGGTTTTGTTCTTTTCTTACTTTATAAAGTGAAAAAGCAAAGTAACAGCCTAAAAAAGAATGATGAAAGGGGTGAAGTAATTGGAAACAAAATCCTATGAAGATTGGTTAAAAGGACTGAGTATCTTTGTCTTAAAGCCAAGGCAACTATGGGGAGACAGGAATGCAGTGACATTCTATTCACATTCCTATCAACCATTCATGATAAAAAAAACCTTAGGTGGTAAACAATCAATTTTTAAAAATAAGATATCACTTGGAATAAAGTGAAAATTAATACGTTAAATGAGTGGTGTACAACCTATAGACTATGTGTAGCCCCCCATACCCTGAAATGTGAAAATTATGGCAAAATATCTGATTTTGTTTCAAAAAATAAAAAATAAAATGAGGTCAGGTGGCCTCAGGAAGCAATTGTTCCCATTTCTGCACCTAAAACATCCCCCAATCTTTTTTTTTAATTCCCCAAATCACATTATCAAAATGTAGCAATTTTGCCAGTGAATTTCAAAAGCATGAATCGGGACTGTTTTTCAGAATTTGGGAGAACATTTTAAACGGTATAAATGGGAGCTGTCTGCTTTTCCAGGGCTCTTAGCTACCCGTTCAATTCCGCTGAACTCTCTGAATGAGCTGATATAGTTTGGTCAAATGCCATCTAATGAAGGCACTGTACAATTCATGATTTATTTATTTATTTTTACTTTTGCTTTACTTACATTTTACTTCACTGGATTTTAGTTGTAAATGATTGGGATCTTGGCAAATATGACAGGATGCAAATGCAATAAACAAACAAATGTGCCTTTTGTGTAATTAGTGTCAAATGAACAAATATGCCAATTTGAATATTGTCTACATGAAAAATAGCACAAAACTGACTGCTAGATTTGAAAAATGTTTTAAAAGGCTGAAAAAGTTGCAGTATCAATTATTCATGGCCACAACTGGGCTTAAATGAAAATAAGATAAGGAAAAACCAATAAGATATATACTCATTTTTAAAATAATTTAAATATTTCTGTTTAATTACTATGTCTGGAATTATATTAAGCCACTATTAAGTGAGAAAACATTTTCTGGAATATATGTATGAATAAATGAAGTGAAAAATGAAGATATATTTTAGGAAAAACTATTAATATAGTAAGATTTGCTTTGGTAGAAATTCAAATTGTATTATTGTAGAAATTCAAATTGTATTAACAGAGGCTAAGTAAAAATGTTGGAAATTAAGCAATGGAGATCCATCATGCCTTTGTTGACCTAAATAGTTCAGAAGTTAGAAAATCCCTGAATCAGTTAGGATCCTGAACATACCTCCTTATTAAGAAATATGTGCATTGTATGTATACACAGATACAAAGGCACACAGTGTTCATATTGTATGTACATGATTTGTATATGTGGAGTTTGAGCTTTTTAAAAATAATAATGGAAGTAGTATTACTTTAAAATTGTACTAATCTAGAGTATTAACAAGTAGCCATTGAATAGATCTGTTGAATAGCTCTGAAAGTCAAATTTTAACAGAATCATTGTACCTCTCTCCAGATTGCCAGCCTATCACATGATGGGTTATGCCTAGAATACTTATTACAGGGTAAATTAGGGGCAGCATTTGAAGAAATGTACTATGTAATGGAATGCAGAGTACGTGATTATTCAAGAGCGTCCAGCGCTGGACAAATATTCTAGGGAAGCAGGGGAAAGAGACTTTACTCTCCACCAGAGGTTTGTTGATTGTACTACTGGTGTTCACACTGATACTTGCTTTGATGAATACATCCAGATTGTTCATTTGGTTCCTATTGATTTGTCATCCACAACAAGCCAGAGAAATCATGATTTCTGGAATACTTCATAGAAGTTTATTACCAAACCTGGTCGTCTGCTAAATAAGTCAAAAAAGCCACTAAAGATATTTGAAGCTTACTGAGATGATCTTCCCTCTGGTGAAACATCTATAAAAAGGGCAATGGATGGCTTAATCATTCATAAATTAACTCTTTATCTTGGGGCTAAATGCCTTGTTGTATAAGCACCTCTCTTCTCAGTACAATTAAATACTGGATTGCAATTGATTCAGCCTTCATCCAAAATGCCTGACTTTGATGATCTTTTGGAACACATTGGGGAATTTGACTTCTTCCAGAAAAGGGTCTTTTTTCTCCTTTGCTTTCTCTCAGTTGTCTTTGCCCCAGTCTACGTAGGAATTGTTTTCCTAGGGCTTATACCAGAGCACCGTTGTTGGACTCCGGGAGTTACTGAATTAAGCAACCGGTGTGGCTGGACTCTTGAAGATGAACTGAATCACACTGTTCCAAAAGGGACATCCAAAGAGGATACTTTCACCCCTCAATGCATGAGATACAATGTCAACTGGAATGAAAGTGGCCTGAGCTGTACAAATCCCCTGGAAGACTTCACCAGTCTGGAGAACAGGAGCCTCCTCGTGACCACTTGTCAAGATGGCTGGCTTTATGATGCTCCAGTCATGTCCATTGTGACTGAGGTAAGGTCTTGCCATTGTTTCAAATCTAATATAAGATTTTGTTTCAAAAAAATATATGCCGTGTCATGTTTTTCCACTTGGATTTATTCAACAAGAAGATAAGTGCATTTCTTCCATGGCTACTACAGAAAATTCTAGAATATGCATGCTCAGGGGTTAGAATTTGTAAACATTATTTAGTTTAGTTTAGTTTACTTTATTGTCATTGCACCTCGTACAACAAATTCAAACTCCATCTTCAGTGCACATCATGACCATGAAAATAAACACAAACACACATCCTTCACCCTTCACACATTTTTTTTTTGTAAATTTTATTTGAGTTTTCACAAAGAGAAAAAAAATACAAATAAAACATCTTTTTTGAAAGCAGCATAATCCCAGGTTACATTTCTTCGTACAGACACAAATTCAGGTTCATGCTCATTTTTATATTCTATTCCATATCTTATTACTATTTTACATTTTTTGCATAGCTTTTCCCCTCTTAATTTTCTCAATTTTATTTTAATTATCTCATCTCAATTCAAATCATTGTATTTATATTTTTTGTCTGTCCTGTTTCAATTATCTATTATATTTTCTCATTAAACAAAATTTCTCCTGTAGTTACTGATTGGAGTATGACGCCTTTATATCTTTTTCCTAAAGTTGCAACATTCAATATAATAATACATAACTTCCATTCGGATTCTGCTTGGTACATTCTTAAAATACACACTGTATTCTTAAATATATATATACATATAAATGTATATAATTAAAACAACATTCCATTCCAATTCAATTCTATCATTAATATTAATATTCATTAAAGTCTTAACATATTTAACATTACTTTTCAATTAAATATCATACTTCTATGGGAACAATTATAAGCTTTCCATAGTTAATTCCCCCCCTTCACTTATATTTTATAAAACATTAACTAGTTAAAATGTTCCCATTCCTTCCTAATTCAATTTTCTCATTTATTTTATTTCACTTATTTTATTCACAAACATTTCACTAAATTACACTATTTTATCCCACATTTCAATCATACGTTGTTTCCAATTTTCTAAAGTTATTTCTATTACTAATATAACAATACAGTCTTATGTACCTTTATAGAATCCCTTTTTCAGTTAAATTTTCACCCATTATCTCTAAATAGGCCCTGTTTCTCTATATCTTGTTCCGGTCCTTTGTAACTTCTTTTCCTTTCCTTCTTCCCTCTCTTCTCTCCCCTTTTTACCCCCTTGTCTCTCTACCTCTATTTCTCTCTTCTGTATTCCCCTCTTCTGTTGCTTTCCAGTATTATACTTATTTTTCAAATTATTTTTCTTTTCTTTGGTTGTTTTTTTAAGTCTTAAATTCTCCATTCTCTTTCCCCTCTTTCCTTTTTCTTCTCGACATAAAATTGCTTGTTCATTAAAGATGGCTTCTTCTTTGTACCAGTCTTCTTGTTTTGCAGTCGTTTCTTGTTGTTTCTCATAGTTCAAATCTCCATTTCTAAGAATTGAAAAACGAAGCCAAAAGAACCCCTTCCTTCTTGTGCATCTTCTTTGTACTTTTTAAGCTTCATTTTCAATTCATCCAAAAGTGGTGCCATTGTATAAATTTTTAAACAACCACCCGATTGATTTTAGTCATTCAACTATAATAACCACTAAACAAAGCGGGTATTAAGCGAAACCTCAGGTGATGGCACCACGTGGTGACAGCACTTCTGGTTGTCTCTGTCACAGTTGTTGTTAGACCAGAACCATGCCATCAAAACTCGATTGCAGGAAATACAACTTCAGCAACAGAGTAGTCAATGTTTGGAATACTCTACCTGATTCTGTGGTTTCTTCCACTAACCCCAAAAACTTTAACCTTAGACTGTCTACTATTGACTTCACCCTATTCCCAAGAGATCTGTAAGGGGTGTGCATAAGCACATTAATGTGCCTACCTTCCCTGTCTTAATGTTCCATTTTATTTGTATCTATTTCATGTATTAATAATCATGTTTATACTTATATACAGTATATATTATCAAATGCATGCTTGACAAAATAAATAAAATAAATCATTAGGTGATTTGCTGCTTCTGCCCTGATGCACTTACTTCCACTTCAATTCCTCTCAAATGTCCACCTCCCCCCTGTCTTTGCCCTTTTGAGTGCCCTCCCCCAACTTCCCCCAACTGACCTTTGCCATCTTCTTCACCCAGTTGGCAAGGCATGCCGGGTTCAGCCTTTCACGAGGCAGCTGCTGGCCATGTGAGGCCTTCCCAAAGCTTACATAAGCATTTTTGGTTTCCTTTGTAGAGTGAAATTTCCCAATAGCTATAGCATAGCACTTTGACTTATATACCACTTCACAGTGCTTTACAGCCCTCTCTATTTGGTTTACAGAGTCAGCATATTGCCCCCAATAATCTGGGTCCTCATTTTATTGACCTAGGAAGGATAGAAGGCAGAGTCAATCTTGAACTGGTCAGGATCAAACTCCTGGTTGTGGGAAGAGTTAACCTGCAATATGGCATTAAACCACTGTATCACCACACAGCTCTTGAGGAGAAGTCATACTATGTGGAATCATATGTTTCTGGCAGAACACAAATGAGATAAGAAACAAACAAATTAATTAATGCATGCATGCATGCATATATCTATGCATACATTTTGCCAAACAGTATCTTCCTTTGTCTTCCCTAATTGCTTGAATCCCCACAGAAACCTAAAGGTCTGACCTATTCAACAATAATTTAGTGGAATACAACCCAACATAACAACATTTTGAAGAAGTTGTTCTCCTAAATTTGAAGCAAAACAGTTGGCATGGAGGATTCTGGGGACAAATCTGGTTTATTTATTATTATTATTTGTATGTTTCCTTTTCCTTGTACATTTCTCTGTGAATGGCTTTTAACTGTCTTAATAATTAGAACTAATTTTACTTCTGTTTCTTTTCTCCTTAGTTTAACTTGGTTTGTGGAGATTCCTGGAAACTAGATATGTTTCAGTCAGCTGTGAATGGTGGGTTTCTGGTTGGATCTATATTCGCTGGCTACCTAGCCGACAGGTGGGTGCATCATTCAATTTTGCTAAAACTAAATATGAATAATGGAAAGTAAGGATTGGTGAAATGAAAACCTGTTCTGAAAGTGGGTGAAGAAAACTAAACTGCCTCCATTAGACTGGATGGATTTAAAAATAAGTGAATAATTTATTTGGGATGCAACTGAAGTGAGACAATACTGAAAGTAAGGTGACCAACTTTTTTACAATGAGAAGGAAGACGCAAATAAATTGAAAGAAAAAATGTCTTAAATGAAAGAAACATTTCATTCATTACAACAAAAATACAGAATACACTGTATTATACACTGCCATGTCGTGTTTCGGTAAGAAGTAAACATGGAGCACTCTCTCAAAACAATTCTCCTGTGCAGAGTGCATGCATCTCATAATCTCATCTCGCCGCAATGTACCGAGCCTTGCTGAATTGTCATGTCAAATACAAATACGTCACCTCACACACAACGGATCAGATCGGCATCAATCAAATTCGGAGATTAGTCTACAAATATCGAAAAGGAGGACGCTTTTTGAGAGAGGACAGAACTTACTAAAGAAGGGCTGTCCTCCCTAAAAGAGGACGATTGGTCACCTTACTGAAAGGGGTATTTTAGAGAGTGGTTCCAGAATAATAGTGATTATGTCAAAGAATCAAGTTGAAACAAATGCTGAGAATATTTTTGACTAAGAAAAAACTTTATGGAAAAATATAAAACCTGTTGAAAATGCCAAAAGCCGGGAAGGCTGCAAAAAATCATACATCAAAGGAATACTAAAATATGGGTGTGGTTAGCTGATGGTGTATTTGTGTACTTATTTCTGCACCTACTTCTGCTGGGTTGAGAAATGTTACTCCTAAAAATAATGGAAAAGTAAGAAGCATGAAAGCCAAAATTAGGAGGATTAGTATGATGAAGGTTTGGAATTGATGCGTGGCAGCATGACATGAGGATACAAGAGTGACCATCGGGGAAACGTAGGAAACACAGCATGGCTGTATCCTAGGCAGAAATTCTGCCAAAAGGATTTCTGCTCTTCAACAGGTCACTGAGAAGTGTCTGAATTTGATCAAGAAAGTGAGCCAATTTAGAGAAAGCAGATGGTAAAATGAATAAGCTTCACTCAAATGCGGGTAGGCCTTGACTTATGATGACAATTAGGCCCAAAATTTCTCTTGCTAAGTGAAACATTTGTTAACTGAGTATTGCCCCATTTTACAACCTTTCTTGCCACCGTTGTTAAGTCAGTCACTGCAGTTGTTAAGTTAGTAACATGATTGTTAAGTGAATCTGGATTTCCGGTTGACTTTGCTCGTCAGAAGGCTGCAGAAGATGATCGCATGACCCCAAGGCACCTCCACCGACATAAAAATATGACTCAGTTGCCAAACATCTGAGTTTTGATGATATGACCACAGGGATGCCGCAGTGATTGTAAGAAAAATGGTCATAAGCCACTTTTTTCAGTACTGTTGTAACTTTAAACTGTCACTAAATGAACTGTTGTCAGTCGAGGCCTATCTGTATGGGATTTTTGTGAGAGTATGGAATTTGTTTGATTGATCAGTTTGATTGATCAAGTTTGATTGATCAGTACAACTACAGGCAGTATATGATTGAAATAAAGCATGTGTGACAATACATAAATTGCACAGGAGCAGTGGTGGGATTCAATTTTTTTTACTACCGGTTCTGTGGGTGTGTCTGTGTGGGCATGGTGTGGCTGTGTGGGTATGGTGTGGCTGTGTGGGCATGCTTTGTGGGTGTGGCAGGGAAGGTTACTGCAAAATCCTATTCCCTCCCCACCCCACTAACCTGCTTTCCAGCTCCGTTCTCCTGTGCAAGGCAATAAAAGAAGACCCAGCCGATCAGCTGGGACACAGGAAGCAGAGAATAGAAGGGGGTGGGGCCAGTTAGAGGTGGTATTTGCCTGTTCTCCAAACTACTCAAAATTTCCGCTACTTCTGCACAGGAGCAGAAGTGGTATTCAGCAGGTTCTGACCAGTTCTGGAGAACCAGTAGCAGAAATTTTGAGTAGTTCGGAGAACCAGCAAATACCACCTCTGACTGGAGATTTTACAGTCTCCTTCCCCTGCCACGCCCACCAAGCCACACCTACAGAACTGTTAGTAAAAAAAATTGAACACCACTTCTGCACAGGAGGTTAGGTATGAATAAAAGCATAAGGGATGTTTGTGATGCTGATTGGTAGATGATATGAATTCAGGCATATTGTGTACAGACCTGAATGTTAATATATGAAACAAGGCAGATGCTTTTGAAACGTAACGTACCACAGACCAAGGTAATTACATTTGACAAGGGAAATACGTTCTACTTGTGCTAGCTTTTTGCAATTATTTGAGAACATGTCTTCATAAGCATATACAAAATTGTATAATATAATAACATCAGTATGCCAGAAAACTAGACCCCGGCCATTCAATCTGAAACTTCATCTCTGGTTGGTATTTGTATAAGCTAATACATACACTTATATTCTCCATATAGGTGGTGTATATGGGCATTTCTGGATACTTTATACTTTTAACTAAACTGAAGAACTGAACATTTGAAAATCTAAGTGAGTTTATGGAGCAAAGCTTAACTGAGTACGAAATATATGTTTTTACTAGGTCTCTTTATTTTTAATACTGCAGCATCAAATAAAATATAAGCTAGAATGCTATGCTAATATATTATTATAGTTTGCTACCCGTAATTATTTGAGACTTCCAATTGCAGGAAGTCCTTGACTTAACAACCACTTATTTAGTTATTGTTTGAATTTACGATGGTGCTGAAAAAAGTGACTTGTGACCAGTTCCTGCACTTATGACTGTTTCAGCCTCCCTGTGGTCAGGAGATCAAAATTGGCAATTGCCTGGCAACTTGCCATGTGTTTACATGATCCCCATTTGTGACCTTTCCAGCTGGATTCTGACAAACAAAGCTAAGTGGGGAAGCTGAATTCATGTAAAGTCATACGATTCACTTACAGTGAACTGCACTTAATGGCAATGGCGAAAAAGTTTGAGCACAACTAACTTAAATTACTTTTCTCACTTTGAAAACAGAAGTTCAAATCCCAGTTGTGATGGTAAGTTCAAGACTACTTATAATATCTATCTCAGAAGTATTGAAAACAAAGAGAAATAATGGACAAACATACAACTAAGGTGAAGTGTAATACAGAGGAACAGACCATTATGAAATTTAGAACACATCTACATGTAGAGTTGATGTCTTACATATTTGCTAACTATTCTGAATTGGCCTGGACAGTCACAACTTAGGAAAATAACCTTACAAGGAATTATCTGCAAAAAAAATAAAAAAAATCCCAATATTCTAAAATGAGGTTTTGATGGAGAGAATAAACAGAGGTTATAATTTGGCACTCAGATTTTGGCTTGCAAAGACCTTGTACTACTGCTTTATATACCTTGCAGGTACTATTGCTGTGAGACCTGTTCCTTGTTAAGTTTCTTTAAATTTCTTTAAAGCTTGTTAAAAAGACCAGTGGTTAAAAAAAGAAGCTTTCCTCTGGATGAGGACAAGAGAGGATAAATAAAACAAAGCTTTATTTATTTTTCTTTCCATGGTGCTTTGCTCTTGAATATGATGTTGTTTGATTCTCAATGGGATTTGTTAGTTTAGCTGAAAGCAACAGGGATTCCACTATTCCTAGCCCTAAGAACCTAAAAATGTTCCCAGTGGCTCCTCTCACATTTCCTGCCAAAGCTGCACCATCCTAGTAGTCTTCTTTTTAAAAGCTTTATAGAATTCCTCTCTTCTTCAAACTGTTATCCTAATAGTCAAAATTTTCATCCAACTTTTTAAAAATAAATGTCTAATGAGATGTACATTCATGCCAGCATGCTTTCAGGATAAGCAATTTTTTTGCAAATTCAAATAAAGTAAGAAGCAAGAAGAAAGTATCTATGGGGATTGTCCATCATCCAAGTCATGGTTGTCCCAGAGGTGCTCCACCCACCCACCCCCAAAGGCAACTGGACTCTTTTTTCCCTGTGAAAACGTTTCATTTCTCATCCAAGAAGGAGAGGGATACAACACCACCTATGTGGTGGATTCAAATTTTTTTTACTACTGGTTCTGTAGACGTGGCTTGGTGGGCATGGCAGAGGAAGGATACAGCAAAATTTCCATTCCCTCCCCACCCCACTAACCTGCTTTCCAGCTCCGTTCTCCTGTGTAGGGCAACAAAAGAAGACCCAGGTGATCAGCTGGGACTTGGGAGGCAGAGAATAGATGGGGTGGGGTTAGTCAGAGGTGGTATTTGCCAGTTCTCCAAACTACTCGAAATTTCCACTACCGGTTCTCCAGAACTGCTAAATACCACCCCTGCACCTATCTCCATTTACAATGGAGCCTTTTCAGCAGTCCCAAGAAAGTTCCATACCTATTTACACTCTGATTCAGGTGACCCTGAGGACACAGAAAAACCCTCCGGTGGCCTCAGTGTCTCTCAAAGAACTAACAACCAGATGACTGCAAAGAAGATAAATCCTTCCACTCCCTGCCGGTCAGTCAGAATTGAACAAGCTTCTTGGATGAGAAGTGAAACATTTCTAAAGAACAAAACAAGCAAGTCCAGTGGCTTTTTTGGAAACAAGAAGAAAATACTATTTGAATTTGTAGTGACAAAGAAGCATAATAGAAAGTGCTTAACGTAGTTCTTCCTGTATTCCTATCTGTGGCAAACCTTTTGTAAGATCAGGAATAGATGGCCCACCGCCTGTATGAATACCAATCTAGCAACAACATAGTAGAATTTCAATGTCATGATTTTTCATTTTTTGGTACCCCCTCCCCACAAATAAGATGGGAATTGTGAATTGCAATAAAGGGGACAATTTTTTTCCATTTTACAAATCTAAAAAGATCCTAATTACCTCCCAGATTTTAACCATTTGTGAGTAATGATTTAAGGATAAATTACTTCTGTTCCCACACTTAAAAGTCTATGTCATTACTTTATTAAACTTCAAAATGCAGTTAACATTGCAGAATAGAATAGAATAACAGACTTGGAAGGGACCTTGGAGGTCTTCCAGTCCAACCCCCTGCCTAGGCAGGAAACCCTATACATTTCAGACAAATCGTTGTCCAATCTCTTCTTTAAAACCTCCAGTGTTGGAGCATTCACAACTTGTGGAGGCAATTTGTTCCACTGATTAATTGTTCCAACTGTCAGGAAATTTCTCCTTAGTTCTAGGTTCCTTCTCTCCTTCATTAGTTTCTATCCATTGCTTCTACTTTGCCTTCAGGTTCTTTGGAGAATAGCTTGACTCCTTCTTCTTTGTGGCAGCCCCTGAGATATTGGAACACTGCTATCAAGTCTCTCCTAGTCCTTGTTTTCATTGAACTAGATATACCCAGTTCCTGCAACTGTTCTTCATATGTTTAAGCCTCCAGTCCCTAATCATCTTTGTTCTTTTTCTGTGGACTCTTTCTAGAGTCCCAACATCTTTTTTACATCGTGGTGACCAAAACTGAATGCAGTTTTGACATATACACGGCTCAAAAAAATAAAGGGAACACAAAAATAAGACATTCTAGATCTGAATGAATGAAATATTCTTATTAAATACTTTGTTCATTACATAGTTGAACGTGCTGACAACAAAATCACACAAAAATTATCAATGGAAATCAAATTTAGCAATCCATGGAGGTCTGAATTTGGAGTTACACTCAAAATTAAAGTGGAAAAAAACACTATAGGCTGATCCAACTTTGATGTAATGTTCTTAAAACAAGTCAAAATGAGGCTCAGTAGTGTGTGCGGCCTCCACATGCCTGTATGACATCCCTACAATGCCTGGGCATGCTCGTGATGAGGTAGCGGATGGTCTCCTGAGGGATCTTCTCCCACACCTGGACTAAAGCATCCCCCAACTCCTGGACAGTCTGTGGTGCAACGTGGCGTTGGTGGATGGAGCAAGACATGGTGTCCCAGATGTGCTCAATTGGATTCAGGTCTGGGGAACAGGCAGGCCAGTCTATAGCATCAATGCCTTTGTCTTGCAGGACCTGCTGACACACTCCAGTCACATGAGGTCTAGCATTGTCTTGCATTAGGAGGAACCCAGGGCCAACCGCATCACCATATGGTCTCACAAGCGGTCTGAGGATCTCATCTCAGTACCTGATGGCAGTCAGGCTACCTCTGGCGAGCACATGGAGGGCTGTGCAGCCCCCTAAAGAAATGCCACCCCACACCATTACTGACTCTATGTGAAGAGCACAGGGCACCAGTGGCGAATTTGCCAATCTTGGTGTTCTCTGGCAAATGCCAAATGTCCTGTATGGTGTTGGTCTGTAAGCACAACCCCCACCTGTGGATGTCAGGTCCTCATACCACCCTCATGGAGTCTGTTTCTGACCGCTTGAGCAGCCACATGCACATTTGTGGCCCGCTGGAGGTCATTTTGCAGGGCTCTGGCAGTGCTCCTCCTGTCCTCCTTGCACAAAGGCGGAGGTAGCGGTCCTGATGCTGGGATGTTGCCCTCCTATGGCCTCCTCCACATCTCCTGATGTACTGGCCTGTCTGCTGGTAGCACTTCCATGCTCTGGACATTACACTGACAGACACAGCAAACCTTCTTGCCACAGCTCGCATTGATGCGCCATCCTGGATGAGCTGCACTACCTGAGCCATTTGTGTGTGTTGTAGTCCGTCTCATGCTACCACTAGAGTGAAAGCACTTCCAGCATTCAAAAGTGACCAAACCATCAGCCAGAAAGCATAGGTACTGAGAAGTGGTCTGTGGTCACCACCTGCAGAACCACTCCTTTATTAGGGATGTCTTGCTAACTGCCTATGCTTTCCACCTGTTGTCTGTTCCATTTGCACAACAGCATGTGAAATTGATTGTCAATCAGTGTTGCTACCTAAGTGGACAGTTTGATTTCACTGAAGTGTGACTGA
Source organism: Pseudonaja textilis (assembly GCF_049901715.1). Taxonomy (NCBI): domain Eukaryota; kingdom Metazoa; phylum Chordata; class Lepidosauria; order Squamata; family Elapidae; genus Pseudonaja; species Pseudonaja textilis. The sequence goes on along the minus strand of NC_141990.1, from coordinate 77,310,565 downwards.
CTTGGAGTTACATTGTGTTGTTTAAAAGTTCCCTTTATTTTTTTGAGCAATGTATTTTGATTTGGGGTTAAGGCAAGACCTTTCTCTCCTTCTGCCAAATACTGCTGGAACTTCAATTATTAATCCATACTTTAAAACCATTGCTTAACAGCTGTAAAAAAAATAACATGTTGCTTGAGGAACAAACATACATTCATGCACATACACATATGTGTATATACTATGTCCTTTTGATTGATGGGTATCAGGATTATTTAAATAATTTTGCCTTCCCTTCCAGGCTTTGTAAAGTTTTTCTATTCTTAAACCTGGTGAATAAATAAAATTAGAGTGCAGATATAAATGTCTCACCAGAGAAGAAGAATAGAAAATTGGACCTACAATGCTTTATATGGCTGTGAACATTGCCACCTTGTGTTCAGATTCACAACTGTTAATCAAACACCATTATTCATAGTATTGCTGAAGAAAAACTTTTATTCCTTTAGGAAAGGCTGCTGTGCTAGTGGTTTTGTCAGCCAAGGCAGGGATGGATTCATTACAATCTATTTTTATTCACAGTGTTCAAGAAAATTCTTAGTAGTTTAGTTTAGTTTAGTTTATTGTCATTGCACCTCATACAACAAAATTAAATACCATCTTCAGTGTACATTATGACTATGAAAATAAACACAAAACACATCCTTCAAATTCTATACATTGAATTGAAAACTCCTGATATTGCATTAATATTGCACTGTACAGTAGAATTCAATAGAGTTACTGCCCTGGGATAGAAGCTATTTGTCCTTGTTTTTATTATTATCCTGTATCATTAGTAACTCAAAACTTTAGTTCAGCACTCTACATTAATCTAACACGGGGCTGGGAGGCATAGGATTCAGTGTGTTGTAGGAGGCCAGTCATAATCTTAGCAGGTTGTATGAATTACAAATCATCTGAAGCCATATGTGCCTAATTTATTTGGGCAGAGTATTTCATATGAGCAGAGAAAATTTGAATCTGGGTTTAAGGTTTAGATGTTGTATGAATTCAGGCAGCAGCGTTGAACCTAGAAAGAGCTAAGCAAATTTGATAGAATGAGACAGGTGGAAGGTACCTTACAAGTCCATCTCCTAGTCAGGGCAGAACAAGTAGTCCTCGACTTTCAATAGTTTAGTGTTGTTTAGTGACCATTCAAAGTTACAACAGAGCTGAAAAAGTGACATATGGCCATTTTTCACACTTTTATGACCATTGCAGCATCCCCATGATTTACATTTGGATGCTTGACAATTGGTTCATATTTATGACAGTCGGAGTGTCCCAGGGTCATCTGTTCATTTTTTGCAACCTTCTGGCAAGCAAAGTCAATGCGGAAGCCAAGTACCTTATGATTCTTGACTCTTCACCAATGTATCTTTCCTTTATGTATACTGAGAGCATTTGCACCAAGACAAATTCCTTGGATGTCCAATCACACTTGGCCAATAAAAGAATTCTAATTCTAAATTCACCTAACAACCCTGATACTAACTTAACAACTCTAGCGATTCACTTAACAATTGTGGCAATAAAAGTCATAAAATGGGGCAAAACTCACTTAACAAATTTCTCACTCAGCAACATACATTTGGGGGTCAATTTTGGTCGTAAGTCGAGGACAACCTGTACCACAAGGGCACCTTAAAAATAGAATTTCAACATGATTTTCCTTGTATCTTTATGATCTTGTGTATCTGTTGCTTCTCTTAATGCAGATTTGGACGGAAAGTAAGCCTTTTAATTTCTGTCCTGGTAACTGCCATCTCTGGAGTACTCGTTGCCTTCTCACCAAACTACTTATGGTCTGTGATATTTCGTTTCATCCAAGGCCTGTTCAGCAAGGGCAGCTGGATGGCAGGTTACAGTTTGCGTAAGTATGACACTTGCCTTCAGATTGGTATTCTGCGAGAGGACAGAGTAGTGGAACCCATTTAACTCTTTTAAAGGTTAAAAAGAAATTTAATCTTTAATACTGTTTCCTAAATTAGTACTAATCAAGTCCAACTCTAATAAATCAAACCTATCCTTGAAACTCAGAAACTAAACTTTTGAATATATTTAATAATCCCAGGAAAAAGATGTATCCTCAGCTTTAAGAAATAATTTTACATTAGATTAAAAAAAAGCTAAAAGGTTTCCCCTGCCCAATTATTTCTGACTCTAGGGGGCAGTGCTCATCTTTGTTTCTTAGTTGAGGGAGCCAGCATTATCTGAAGACACTTCCACGGTTATGTGTTATCTTCCCACCAAGGTGGTACCTGTTTATCTATTTGCATTTGCATGCTTTCAAACTGCTAAGTTAGCAGGAGCCAGAGCAAAAACAGAAGCTCACTGCATCATGTGGTACTTAGGTCTTAAACTGCCAACCTTTTAAAACCTTACTAATTTGTGATCCTTTTGCTACAATGTATATTAATATACTAAAGTTACAGGCTTCCTTCTCATGACTAGATTAAAGGTCTAACCATGTCTTGAGCCAACAGGGTGCTCTACCAGCATGAAAGCTGCTGTTCCTGCCACAGTCCCAATGCCCCCAAATGGTGCTGTTCTTATTAAATGTCTACAAGACACATTAGGGACAAGGAATGATAGATTTCCCCAGGCTTGTTTCCCTCCTTTCCTCTCCCACCAAACATTATCATCTGGGGGAGGAACTGTGATGACCCGGAGTGTAACACAAATGTAACAAAATCCAAAATGTAAATAAATGTCCTTTAATGCCTCCAACTTGGCCCCACTGTTCAATAATAGTTGGAGATAAAACGTATTCAAAAATAGTCTTCAAAAGAAAGCAATACAATCCAAACTTAATGAGCAGATAAAGGTGAAATAAAAAACTAAAACAAACTACAATGAAAGAATTTCCACAAGGGACCAGGATAAGTAATTACCAACTTCAAGGAGATAACAAGGCACAGTCTGTTGGAAGGACACCAACCAAGATAACTTCAGCCCAAAATAACTCACACTTTACTTCTGACAACAATGTGTTTTAACCGTCTCTCTTATATACTATTCTCCCCAGCTGCAACCAATGGAGGGGATCATGGCCACTTCCTCTCTCGTAAGCCAAGTTTTTGCCTTCTCCGTTCCTCCCTGAGTGTCCTAGGATGAAGGAGCCTAATTACCAGTTGACATCTGAGTGTCTGGAAAAGCATTAAACCTGGGTTCAGGAGCAATGAATTGGCAGAATGGGGAAGGTTGTGTGATGGAATGGTACAGGGACAGCCATCTCTTTTCCCTCTTCCTCTCTGGACAGCTGTTGTTTGGGTTGATGCAATTCTTCAAGACACAAATTGACTTGGAGAATTGGCAGGCATAAAAAGACTTGGTAGTTTTTTTAAAAAAAACCCCAATGTTTCCTACTGTCCAAACAAGTTTTTTTCTAGAGAACAGTTTCCAGGAATCATAAATGAGGGTGTGTGCCGAAAAGAGCCTGAAGTGGGACCCAGTAGGAGATTGAGTCCTCCTTCCCAAGAATCATAAGTTACAGAATAGTTGGTAAAGCATGCCAGAATATATCCACATTAAAAATATTAGAGAGAAAAAAGGGAGAAAACAGCAGTTCCAAAACCGAAATAGCCAAGTATGAGTTTAAGCTACCTTCAGTACAACCAGGGATCAAATGAAGGCAGCATCACGAGGACATGGAACAAGAAAGATGTTGGTGGGTTATATTCATATTGTAATTAGCTACGGATGAACAAAGGCTAAAAGAGGGTATAAATACCTCTTGTTGCAACAATGTGGATTTAACCCAATGAACTGAGTTGGTTCATTTGTAAGTTGAACATGTTTTTTAGGCTGCTTTCTGAGTTTTTCTGCCCTGATCTCTGGATGATTTCATTCACTAATTTAATCTAAATGTTGCTTAACATTTGAATGAAATTGAATCTAGAAGCACCTCATGAATAAAAACCAAGGGATAAGATAGAAGCTACAGCATTATTTTCGGAGACATCCCTTACAAATTGTGGTGAGATGGGTGGCAACAAATTCAACCAATCATTATAGTACTATATTGTAATGCTGGACCTAGAGGATTCAGGAGGAGGTTCAGGAGGATTGTCATAGTTAATATTATTAAGAGCCACTGAGAGGCCAAAGAGATCGTAGATATCCGTAGCGTATGTATCATTTCCATGCAGTTTCAAAATTGATGTCCCTTATTAGTTTTTAATTGTTTGAAATGTGTTCTCCACTGTTTCTTTTCCTTACAAGCATTCTTCCTAATCAAAGCCTATGAATAAGCTATTTCTCAGTTAAGAATTAATATGGAAAGTCCTCATTTTATTTTCCAGTCACAGAAATTGTTGGCCCAAGCTACAGGAGGACTGTGGCCATTCTCTATCAACTAGCCTATGCCTTTGGCCTCCTCATCCTCAATGCTTTGGCTTATGCAATTCCCAACTGGCGGTGGCTTCAACTTGCTGTTACTCTTCCAATGTTCCTTCTCTTACTCTACTACTGGTAAGAACTTCTTGCTCAGAGTCAGACTTTTGCCTATAATATCCAAGGGAAAGATTCTATTATGGAACAAGGAAAGACTGGGTCTAGTGCAATTAGGATAGGGACGGAGAATCTCCAAATGATATTAGATTCCAACAACCAGTAGCTATATCCACTATGGCAATTGTGAAGGATTGTGGAAGCTGTAATTTAACAACACCAGGAGGTTCATATTTAATTGCTTATCTATATATATAAAAGTGAAATACCACTCATGTATCATCACAAAATCTCCAGAACCATAAAGCTACAAACTTGAAATTCGGCACATATGTTCCTTTTAGCTTTTAGGCACTCACTAAGAAAGGATTTTTTGAAATGACCATCAGAGCATTAGTATTTTGTGCATTATTATTAACACACTCTGATGCTAAGGAGATCTACTTCCTCTCCCCACCTGAAAAGAAATCTGTTCCAAATGCAACACAAGCAGGAGTTTCAGTTTCAGTTTTACTTTCACAGCACCAAGCAGCTTTAGTACAGAATAGTTGAGCTAAGTCACGCCCAGGCTCCTTGCTGTCTCTTTCTTGCTCATTGTCATAGTAATCTATTTCTCAAGAAGTAAACAGAAACCCAGGCTGCTTAACATCCTACAAGTATAAAATAATGTATGTGTTGCATCCAAAAACTGATTTGTGAATAGCCAGGAACATTAGGTAATTTTCACTGCTTGCTTCTTCTACATCTCCATTTCCTTCCAAATTATGTTACTGCTGTCTAACCTGCCCCGATAACCATGGATATCGATGTATTCCTTTTAAGGAATAATGCTTTTCGTATCACATGACATATTACACCACAATAAATTGGTTATATCTTTAAAGTGAAACAAGCCTAAGTTAATTAATGCATGTAGAAGAAGATAGATATCTGGGTCCCACCCTATGGGCTTGTTTTTTGCCATGAACATTTTTGGACCAGACCAATGATTCTAGTTCTTTTGTAGGTGCCTCCCTGAGTCACCCAGGTGGCTGATCACTCAAGGACAGAATGCCCGAGCTCTGAAAATTGTGGATGAAATTGCTAAAAAAAATGGAAAAGTTGTACCTGCCTTTTTTGAGGTGAGTCTTAAACACTACATGTGCCTACTTATCGTTGGTCGGCTATTATCATAGGATGTGGTTGCTGTCCATTCATCTTCTTCTGAACTTCTTCCACCTCTGCCTCATTAGATGGATTTGAATCTTTCAGTGGTGGGTTTGAGCAAACCGATGGACGGTGGGTGGTGTGTACCACACATTTGCACTACACCGTTCTCTATTCTTCTGCAGCTGCCCATATGTTCTGAAATGAAAAGGTCTCAGGACAACAAAACTTATCACATGATTTCTTGCCCTGGCTTTAACTGAGAGATAGAGAGCAGAATGCCAGAAAGATGCATCCACCATGAATGATAAGACATTTCATAGCCATAGTGTACCTCTTCCTAACCATGGTAAGCAGAAATAATCCAATAATCATGATAACGTCAGCAAAGCTGGAGGTTGGAGATGGTAATTCTATTGTAAGCTGCCCAGAGTCAGTCAGGAGAGTGAGAAGAGTGGCATATAAATTTAATGCAATTTTTAAAAATACTCTTTTAATTGCTGCAAAGATTGGAAGTCACTTATTTAGATTTCTTTATCTTTCTTTTTTCTGTTATTCTTTTACATTTCTTTTCCTACTTTTTCTTTGCTTCTGTATTTTTTTTAAATATAAGTAAAATTTTCTTATAATAAAAGTGGCTTCTCCCCCCACCCCAAAAAAAAAAACCACAACCAAAGGAGAACATCAGTGAACGATTCCATTCTGCTCTGTTTGTTTCTACTCTGTTAAAGGATTCCACCAGAAATGTGAGAAATATTAATTATACTAGCTGTCTGAGTATATAGTATAATTCTGGAAATGTTGACATATGAAAATGAATTCTACACAATGCTTGGGCTACTTGTTTAACATGTATGCGGTAACAACTGGGAGAACATTATTTTTCCTTAATGTTAAGAGAAAGACACAAGATACAAATGCAAAAAAGTACAGAGGCAAGAGGTTTAGCAAAACTCTGCTTGAAAGAGTATAAAACATGATAATAAGCCCAGTTTGGAATTGTGCTATGATTTCATGTCATCAGGTGACCCTTCATGTCATCCCCATTAGAGGATGTCCAGATTAGACAGTGTATGAATGTGGGAAGGGAAGTTAATTGCATGATTATTTATTAATGGATGACATATAACTTAAAAAGGCTTAAATTATAGAATATTTCTGTGAATATGAATTTCAACACTGAACATATGATAAGAATGGCATATGATGAAAAAAGCAATTAATTGAATGCTCAGCAAATGGTTCAATATTGAACTTGCCATAAGGCAAGGTAATTTGATTATTTAATGTACTTTTAGATCATTGTATACAGCAGTGTTTCTTAAACTTTTCTCCTTAGGACCTTTCTCCTTTTAAAAATTAGGTATGACCCTGAAATTTTTTTTATTTGTATGGTTTATATTATCAATGTTTACTACATTAAAAACTAAAATTGACATATTTGCTGCCACTCCCGCTTTTCACATTGATTTGATGGGATTTTAATATTGTATTTTTTTTTCATTAAGAAACTTGAAATAACATATTAGGGATAGATTATCATGGGAAAAAAATCTATGTGATTGCTGGGAATTGAAAGTGTCTTGATGGTATATAATCAATCAATTATTTTTCAACATAGTTTGGCAAGTAATATTGATTTTGTGGACCGCGGAGAAGGGTCCTTGAACTATACTTTGAGAAACACTAGTATAAAGATGAATTGAATGTTTACAATTTATACAGAAAAACTAGAGAAAGTAGATGAATTTACATATCTTGTTAAAAAGATTAACTAAAGATGGAAAATGCGTGGAAATACTGTATTTTAAGACATACAAATACTGGTAGAATGTCATGTTGTCGGTTCTGAGGAATGAATGTTGAATGATGCTAAAAAGTTGCATTTAAGAGCTTGTTTCTCTCCACTATACAGTATTATAGAGAAGTGGGAGTTTAGTATGTATGCACTTATTTACATTTCTAAAGCTCTCCAACTTCTTGACTTTTCTGAGCAGCATATGAAATTAAAAGCAAAGGTGTACTGTAGAACAACACCAGACAACAGGAAAGGGAGATGGTCATCTGATGGAACAGACATAAAAGTATGTCAGCAAAAAGATAAAAGTAAGTTGACTATAATAGGAGTTGGCATCAGACATCTTTTATGGTTATCCAAAGTGGAAATGGTTAAAATAAAGAACAAAGGTCTCAAAGCTCTGATTGATGATATTTATTAGATGCAAGGTGAGGTTACAACACAAATTCTAACCTGTACTCTACTTTCAACTAGGAAAATTATACTCAGGCAATAAGCAGCAATGTTCTGGATCATTTTCTCATGTTTTTTTAGTAAAAGGGAGAAGGCTTTCTGTTTGCATCTACTGAGAGTCTTACGAACAGACCATAAGACTTTTTAATTAATGTGAAAACAAGCTCTCATGATGAGATATTTAAAAGATATGTACAGCGAGAGAAAAAAGCTATAGGGTCAAGCCAGGATGAAAAAGTAGAATGAAAGTAGATTGAGAAGGAAAGTGAGTGAAAAGTTTGAATGAAGTAGAGCTGGTCATAGAAAAAGAATGAAAGAGGGTTAAATTTGCAAAAATAATAATAATGAAGAGTCAGGTGCATCTGCAGAGGCTGTGATTAACATCCAAATGGTGGGTGTGAAAGCTCTACCCCTTTTACATGTGATGCATTTGATACATGCTAGAAAAGGATTTTGATTGCCTGGTCACCTGTAATTTTGATGTCATAGCTGGTCAGTGCAGGTTGCCCTGAGCAGAGTGAATGGTTAGGGAAACACAGGAAGTCCAAGAAAGATGAGGTTGACTGGAATGAATGTAGTCCTCAAAAAGAAAAGACTTTGGTCTTGGTGTAAATTAGCTTTAATGTTTTCTTTTAGCTTTTTAAATTAACTTTTTCTTATCTCATGCCTTACATTTCTTATACCATTTCTGTTTTCTGCATAACGTTTATCTTGAACAAAAACAATGTGATGGATTTACCTTTTTTTAATTTACTTTGCAACTGTTACTCTATAGAATATTAATCTTGAAGAAGAACATGTAGATGACACAAAGCTTAGCCCTTCACTGCTGGACCTTGTGAGGACACCACAGATCAGGAAATACACATTAATTTTGATGTATAACTGGTAAGAGGCCATTTATTTCATGTGTTTCATTGAATCCTTGTTTGCCTTAGCTATGCCAACTATGCTGGCTCTATTGGTATACACACAATCCTAATATGTTATATTTACAATTTTATGTGTAACAGCATATAAACCCTTGGTTAGAGTTCATATTTTGCCTGTCATTCAGACTCCTCTGCTCATTAAAAAATTGGATCCACATTCCTGTAACATTATTAGTGGTAAAAGGAAACCAGGCCACCAAAGACACCATCAAAGCTGACAGCATAGAAAAAACTCAAAGATCAGAATATGTGGAGATACTGGCCCATAGAATAACCAAGTGTTTGACATGATTGAATGGATAACATCATCATCATCATCATCATCATATCATCATCTTATAACATTAAACCGGTAGTGGTATTCTACTGGTTCAGCCTAATTCGGCCAAACTGGTAGCTCCAATGATCATCTATGAGCAAACTGGTTTGCTCCGATGATCAGCTGCTGGGCCCTTCCACGCCCTGGCTCTATGCTGATCTTTATTTCCTGCTTTTCAACCTCAGCTGCTTTGTGCAGCACAGCCAATTGCCACACATCAGCTGTTGAAGACACAGGGAGGGTGCAGGATTGCAGGAGAAGGTTAGTAGGAAATCTTCTGTGTGTGCAAAGCATGCCAACCTAGCCACACCTACCACAGAACCAGTGGTAAAAAATTTTTGAAACCCACCATTGCATTAAATCCTGTTCAAGACTGTTCTTTTTTCATACTGGGTGTTCTGAATACATTGCAGTTGTATTGCCCTGAAAACATTACAGCTTGAGATTAGGTATCATCATGGGGTGGGTTTTTGTTTGGATGCCTTTGAGACAGTTTTAACTCCTGGTGACTGTCTGGACAAGTCCCTACAGTCTTCTTGGCAAGATTGCAGTAGTGGTTTCCTTTGCCTCCCTCCTAGGGATGAGAGAGAAAGACTGACCCAAAACCATCCCTGACTTCATACCTAAGGTGGAACTAGAATTCATAATCTCCTGCCTTCTAACCTGATGCCTTAACCAACATCTTAATTGCACCAAACTTTGTGCCTGTTGGCTGTAATGCTATATAGGAACGACCTTAGGAGATAGGGAGGCCACAACCAGGGCAATGGTTGGATAAGTAACAGTTTAACCACAGCAGCAAATATCTCACAAGGGATCCTCTGTAGTTTCTTTGGCTCTAAACAGGACAGGGGGAGAAATGTAATTTCAGACTTGCAAGATTCTGTTACTGAAACCTTACAGCTTTAACTTGACAGCTTTAAGACTTGTGGACTTCAACTCCCAGAATTCCTCCTCCAGTCATGTTAGCTCAGGAATTCTGGGAGTTGAAGTCCACAAGTCTTAAACTTGCCAAGTTTTTTTTCATTACATCTGTAAATGCAAAAGTTCAATCTCTGAGGCGATTGTGAAACGAGGGGCCACCTGTACCTGATTTAACATTTACTGCTGATTGAAACCTATTAGCAAAGCTTTCAGAAACTGAATTTTTTCCACACTGATAAGAGTATAAATAGGACAAATACTTTTGGTTGGGGGAACCATCAATATTTGGTTGGGGGAACCATCAATTTTTTGCCAGAATTGTTATCGTGATTTTCATTTTTTTAGAATCTAAAACATAAAAATTGTTTTAAAACTTTGATTTACTTTGTGTGACCAAACTCATTGCTTTTAAAATTACAGATTAATAAGGCATGTAGAACACACACAGTTGAAGACGCTTGCTTTACAATAAAGGAGAATTAGCTCATGTAGCCATGCTTCCTATCTAAACTACTTCACAAAGCTAACATCAGACCATTCTGCCTCTTACTGTTGTCAATTTCATAGCACTGAGGAAAGAGGCCAAAGCAAAATTTATACTTGCATTCATGCAAATGGAAGTACAGCTTTCTCTGTAATTTGGGGTACCGATAAAGCAGAATCTACCAGGATCACATAGAGAGCTGTGCTCATATACTAGTGAATATAATTATTCTTTCCTTTCAGATCTACCTGCTGAGTGCATGGAGACTGAGGAGAGGGCAAACAGGATGTAAGAATTTGGATTACTGCAGACAACCCAATTCTCTACTCAGTTTCCAATTCTCATACAGTTTGTTCAGAGCTACCATGGTGAAGTGTTGGCTTAGGACTGAGGAAACCCAATGCCAGCCCAGATTATATGGGCTTTAAATTGACAACTTCAGCATAAATGATAGAACGTCTGAGAAGATGTTGCAGGCTTTCCTATTGTTTGTTTGTTCATTCATTCATTCATTCTTATTTTGGAGGGGGAAGCTGCATAAACAAGTAAAGGAAGCAAGCTAAGGAGAAGATGGGAGTAGTGCATTTCCCATTCATATAAATTGTGGGTGACTTCGGGGTTGTGGAGTTACAATATCTAATAGAAAAACAACTTCCTATTTTCCAACAAACTCCTATTGCCTAATTGCTTTTTTTAATCTATTCATACCATTATCAGTTAATGGCAGAAAATTCCGGAAGGAGGAAAGAATCGTGGAGCCCTTGGTGCTCTCTGAGCTTGGTTTGTTTAGTTGTAAATTAATTACCCAACTGGGTAATATCACCACGGCATCAAGGATTCCATCGTTCAATTCTGAGCTACATATATTCTCTTCCAAGAAAGAAGAGATATGGATGCAAATCAGTAGAAGAAATATGGATGCAAATCTAAAGAACATAAATACCCACATGGAGAACCAAACATTTTCACAGTCAAAATCCCAGAAGACCAAAAAGCTTCTACTAACAAAACCTGATCATGCATCAGCTTGCTTATATTAGTAACATAATGTGGGATTGACATGACAAATCTGGAGCACTGATTCTTTCCAGACTTGCTGGATAATAAATCTAGACCCAATTAACTGTTGTTTTTATTTTATTTATTTTGTCAAGCATGTTTTTGATAACAGATATAATTAGGAACATGATTATGAGTGCATGAAATGGATACAGATAAAAGGGGACATTAGGACCGGAACGGTAGACAGGTTGGTGCTCTTATGCACGCCCCCTACAGACCTCTTAGGAATGGGGTGAGGTCAACTGGAGACAATCTGAGGTTAAAGTTTTGAGGGTTTGGGGAAGAGACCGCAGAGTCAGGTAGTGCATTCCAGGCATTGACAACTCTGTTGCTGACGTCGTATTTTCTGCAATCAAGTTTGGAGTGGTTTACCTTAAGTTTGTATCTATTGTTGTTCTTCTTTTCCTAGGTTCACAAGTGCCATAATGTACCAAGGCCTTATTATGCACATAGGAGTTGCTGGTGGAAATGTTTACCTGGATTTTTTCTATGCCACCCTTGTTGAATTTCCAGCTGCTTTCATCCTCATCATCACCATAGAGCGTGTAGGCCGTCGTTATCCCTGGGCAGCATCTAATCTGGTGGCTGGAATTGCTTGCCTTGTTACAGCTTTCAGCCCAGATGGTAAGTACCTAATGTCTGTCCATTTTTTAAAATTGCCCTGACTAAGGGCAGCCTGGAGGAAAATGCTACAAGAATCTACTTTAGCAAACTGATGGTCACAAGCAGCCTTTCTGCAGGGACATAAAGAGGAACAACCCAAGAAGTTGGAGGGTCACGTGATAAGAGAAAAAAAAAACTATGCACAGTATGGATAAAATGATGATATGGTGATGAATAAAGATGTTTGAGGGATTCTGGACTCTGATAGAAACAGACTGAACTGCTTCATCAAAGCTAATATAGTGGTCAGAATGAAGCTAATTGGTGGATTTCACACTTACTTTCAGTGCAAAAGAATATCAAACAGCTTTTTGAAATGTCTTTTGAACAGGCCATTAAATATTCAACAAGGGCATATTTAAATGGATTTTCTAAGTAGTTGAATTCAGAGATGGATAGTGACATGTGCAAAAGGACATGCTTAGGAACAGGCCATTTATTCCCTCCCTGCTATATTGATTGCCGAAGTGTGATCAATATAAGTCCTAAGGATGCCTTGGCTTCTTCCTGCCTAAATCCCCTTCCACCCAATTTGCTGTAACACTCCCAACAGGGAAGGACACTAAAGGGCATCATCTCTCCGAAACTCAAGACACTTCTAGTTATGAACAAACAACAGACTTTTGTTTCCCTTGTTTAGAGAACCCAAAGTTGAGAACAGCCTTTTCCATCTCATTGCTTCCCACCTTTGTTTCCCACCTTTGTAGACTTCAAACTCCAGAATTCCATAGCCAGCGTGGCTGTTGATGAGAATTCTGGGAGTTGAAGTCCGCATACCTGGAAGTTGCCAAGGGTAGAAAACATTGTATCAAACAATGGTTGCTTTCAAGTAATCTTTACACCTCGCTTTAAAATTCTCTCCTTTTTTATTTCTTCAGGTGGCTTTGCTAAACTAGTCCATTTGTTTTCTTTTCCCTAGCTATTCCTTCTAGGCTTGGTCTCTAAATCTGCATGCATGTGAATTTGCATCTATGGCCAAATATGTTTAATATAAGTTTCGTTTCTTCCCTTCATCTCTAAGAGGATGATACCCTTTCCTTTAGTCCAATTTCCTTACAGCCCGCCCCCACCTTTGTCTCATAAGAAGCTCCTTATTTCATTTTATGATTTAATTACCTTATTGCTCTTCATTTAACTTTACATGCTCTTTTCTACCTGTAAGTCATGTTCACCGAGATTCAAGTTTCTTCATTGCTTATCATGGCTTATTACCACATGAGCTTCACTGATTTACCTATCTTAGCAGCGACCCCTTGGGTCACATAAAAGTGGTTGCTGGATATTTATTTAATGTTTCAGTTGAGCTTGTATGCTCCCAATTGCTCACTTTTTGAAAGGGATAATCAGGTTTGGAGGGAAGCAGAATAGCAACTAAAAGCACATTACAGATGTAGTACCTAGGACAGGGGTCCCCAAACATGGCAACTTTTAGACTTGTGGACTTCCCAGAATTCTGGGAGTTGAAGTCCACAAGTCTTAAAGTTGCCAAGTTTGGAGACCTCTGACCTAAGAGAACAAGAAGATTGTCAAATGCATTTGTTGCTAGCTGGAGGAGTGATTCCAGTGCTCTGATTCTACTAAATCAGTAGAAGCTAATATATTAAAAAAAATGTGTCTGCTCTTGTACAATCAAAATCCAATCTAATATCCAATCCATGTGTTAATGTTGTGGGACTTATCTTTACCACTAGTTCTCTGGGAAATTGCCCAGGTAGTCCTTACCTAGTGACTGCCTTAGGCAGTGACCATCTGCATTTATGATGGTGATGAAAAAAGCAACTTTGCTACCAATGCCCACATATATGACACATATTTTTCCTCCAACCCACCTCCAGAATAAAGAGATTGCCTAAACAAGCTATCTCTTCCTGAGCATTTTTCTGCAGTGCAGTGCATCCCTAAAAAATGCTCGAGCAAATTAACAAGCTCACCTGTGACCTTCATGGATTAGTATTCTTCTAAGGCTTGCATGGCTGCCTGACACTGATAAGACTCTAATCACTTTCATGCTAAAGTCTTTTGTTTGCCTCCTAAGCTCTCTGCTTTCAACTGTAGGCCCCATTCCTTTAGATGTACAGTATATTCCTCATTGCTTGCTTGCCTACTCTCTTGTAATCCTTTCTCTCCAATGAATGTAAATACAAACATTAATTTCTTCTTGCTAATTATCTCAGTGCCAGGTGAGCATTTCAAAGGGTGAGAGAATTGGATAAAAGGACTATAAGATTTATCCGGCTTCCTTGTGAATTGAGTTCCAGGAACCTCCTCCACCATTTAGCTTTACCTGGCTATTTAGAGCTGATGCAGTAAAACAAAGGAAAGTTGAAGTAAAATTTTGAGCATAGTTGTGGTCATGTGATTATTCACTCAGCAACCACTTCCCAGTTGTCTCAATTCCTGCTGTGGTTGCAAAATGAGGACTACCTATTATAGCACCAGTATTAATCATCTTCCTCCAATAAATTATTTTGGATAAACTGTGTACATATGCTTTCTTTTCAGATATGCATTGGTTAAAGATTCTTGCAGGTTCCTTTGGCAGGTTGGGAATTACTATGGCTTTTGAAATGGTCTGCTTTGTCAATGCTGAATTGTACCCAACATTTCTTAGGTAGGTGCTGCTTCAAGGAATTAAAGTAGAAATTCTGTATCTTTGGTTACTATCAACTATCACCAGTTTTGATGCCCCATCCCTCTGAATTAACACTGTAAATAGAATTAGCATGGCAAGCCAGAATGGAGAAACTTTGGAGATAAGGCAGGACAAAACCAATGGCATCTCCTTTTCCATGAGTAAAAGCCAACTAAGGGAATATTTGTTCAATACAAGGGATGAGATGGTGGCCTTTACCACATCTAAGGAAGGAACCTTGGTCTCACCAGGAGGGAAATAAACAAGATGGTGGCTAGAAATAGTGGCAGTTTTGAACTGGAACACCATAGAAGGGAATATAACAGTCACTCCATGGGACGGCTTGGAGAACCTGAAGCACATCAGCTGACTGTGCTGCCTTCTTCATGAATCTGTTTCCTCCCTGGTTTGTATCCATATTTATCAATAAGCCTAGGACGTCAGATCTGCAGTTGTCCTGGATGTTCCTATCAAAAACCAAAAAAATCAGCATAAACCCCAAACTAGAGAGATCTGCCACTTTTGCTTTTCCTCATGACTGATTTTTAGTAATATTTCTTCCCATTCTGTTCAGAAAGATATTAATTTCATTAAAAAATATATCAAAAAAGGGTTTTTTTAAACTTTTATGCTCTAGACAGACTTAATTAATGACAGCTGTTTCCAGTATAGAAGTGATCACACAGAAATAGCTTGTCACATAACTGTGAAAAGCTTTATTTCAGGACTATAAACAGGAATTGAACTTCAGGCCTTTAAGAATTACGTATCTAAGGTTCGAAATAAAATCTGTTAGTTTTCTTTTCACCCACTTTCAATTCCTTTAAATTTGAACCTAAAGTTTTAATTTTGTAAATCAATGTTTCATGCACCTACCTCTACGGTGGACATCTCATTATTTATAGAATCAGGTGATCTTAAAATCACATCTCCCCCAGACTTTTTACAAGACATATGATGAATTCAGTGGGGAAAAATTTCCTCAGTTCTCAGAAATGGTCTACCATTGCAACCACCCAACAAATTTATACGCTTATCTGGAGCTCAGAGGTATTCTAGGGAATAAAAATGATATTAAGGTTTGGCTCTTGGCTATTTAATAAGACAATTTCTCATTTATTCATTTCTTTTATATGTATGTATGCATGTATGCATGTATGTATGTATGTATGTATGTATGTATAGCATTTAAGTGTTTCAATCTGCTCTTTCTGTCTGTCTTTCAGAAACCTTGGCTTGATGGTATGTTCTTCTCTGTGTGATTTTGGTGGAATCATATCCCCATTTATAGTCTACAGATTGGCAGAGATCTGGCATGAACTACCTCTTGTAGTCTTCAGTAAGTAAGATTCTACCTGTGGCAGCTACAGCTCATGAATGCTCAATCATGCCCTTTTGTATTCATCCAGGGATTCAATCCAACTGAACCTAACTGGACTTAGATCTATATAGATCCGTATCGTACAATAAATTGTACAATACAGAATATGCAGGCAAGATGCGCTGCTTGTGATTACAGATTGGAATGCCAAAATGGGGAACACAGAAGAGGAAAATATAGTTTGACTACATGGTTTAGGAAACCAAAATGAATTTTATGGATTTCTGTCACTCCAAAGACGTAACCCACATGGTCCTCAAATAATCAGAATGTCTTTATGCATGGACACTACCAGAGGGAGTATATAGAAATCAAATTAATTAATAGGAAAAGGAGGAGTTTATTTATGGCATAAAGATTTGGCCAGGTGCTGACTCTGAAACAGATCACAAACTGCTCCTGTGCAAATTTCAAGTTAAGCTAAAGAAGAAGAAAGACAGTCAGTTTCCATGATATGATCTTGAACATATACCAACCAGAGGTGGTATTCAGCTGGTTCTAACCAGTTCTGGAGAACTGGTAGTGGAAATTTTGAGTAGTTCAGAGAACCGGCAAATACTACCTCTGACTGACCCTTCCCCCATCTCTTCACTGCCTCCTGAGTCCCAGCTGATCGGCTGGGTCTTCTTTTGCTACCCAGCATAGGAGAATGGAGCTGGAAAGCAGGTTAGTGGGGTGGGGAGGGAATGGGGATTTTTCAGTATCCTTCCCTGCCATGCCCACCAAGCTACGCCCACAGAACTGGTAGTAAAAAAATTTGAATCCCACCACTGATACCAACCATTGTCAAGGGGAACAACAGGAGTCATTTTGAAATCCTGTACTCATTGATAGAGAACCAAAAGAATTGTGGAATAAACTTAAAGAAGTCATTAAGAGACTGCCAAAAATGAGGAAAGAGAAGAAAGGAAACTCAATAAAAGAAGGTATGGAAATTGCCAAGAAGAGAAGAGAAACCAAATCCAAGCAAGAGAAAAACCTCAGAAAGGAATGTCTATTAAGATTCTCAGTCATCCTGGTCATGGTTGTCCCAAAGGTGCTTTATTTCAAGAGGCAACTGGACTTTCTTTTTTTTTTTCTTTTGAAGATGTTTCACTTCTCATCCAAGAAGCTTCTTCAGCTCTTTCTTTCCAAGCTGAAGAAGCTTCTTGGATGAGAAGCGAAATGTCTTCATAGAAAAACCAGAAAGTCCAGTTGCCTCTTGAAAAAAAGCACCTTTGGGACTCAAAAACGAACTTAATAAAGTTATATCAGAGAGTTGTTAATTAACATCCCAGGTACAGATGCCAAAATCCATGGTAATTTAGAAGATATTACCTACGTACAAGAATCTCAAGTACCAGAATGTGACATTAGATCAGCACTCTGATCATTACCAATTCAGGATGGAATGGAAGAAGGATGGAAACAGACATGACAAAAAAAGACATTTGAACTAGTTCCAACTTTGAATTGAATGAATTATTCCAATGGACATATTGTAATGTAAGCAATTCAAACGAGATCAAACAAAGAGGGAAGGAGTATATGAAGCACTGTACAGTATAAATATCAATATCCAAGATTTCTTAAAAGATATTCCCAATTTAAAGAATTTCTAGTCTTAGAAGGTGAACTTAGGGATCAGCATTCTGGTCATTACCAATTCAGAAAGCTATAGGAAGTGATGGAATGTACACTGAAATATGACAAGTAACAAAAAAAAAGAAAATTTACAAAGTAATAACCAAAAGCCAACATGGGTGTGTTAAAAACAGATCATGCCAGACTAATTTTATTGCATTATTTGGCAAAGTGACAAAATTAGTGGACCAGAGGAACGCTGTCGATATAATTTACTTGGACTTCGGTAAGGTATTTGATGAAGTAGACCATAATCTAATACTAGATAAAGTAGAAAAATGTGGGTTAGACAGCCTCATGGATTCGTAACTGGCTGACCAACCGCACTCATTGTGTAGCCCTCAATAGATCTGCATCTACATGGAGGAAAGTATGCAGTGAAGTACCCCAAGACTCTGTTTTAGGCCCAGTACTCTTCAACATCTTCATTAATGACTTGGACAAGGGGATAGATGGGGAACTCATCAAATTTGCAGACAACACCAAGCTGGCAGGAATAGCTAACACTCCAGAAGATAGGCTTAAGATACAGAAGGATCTTGATAGACTTGAACATTGGGCACTATCTAAAAAAATGAAATTTAATGGTGAAAAAAGTAAGATTCTACATTTAGGCAAAATCAAGATCACATGAAATGTTAATACCACCAGAAGACCATCAAGGTCCTTTCTATTCTATTCTAAATTAGTAAAAGTTCTAACCAATCTATGCCAGCAAGTCTGGAATACAACATATTGGCCAACAGACTGGAAGAGGTCAAGCTATATTCCAATACCAAAAAAGAAGACTTAATAGAGTGTGCAAACAATCGTATGATACCCCTAGTTTCACATGCTAGCAAAATAATGCTTAGAATCATTAAACATAAATTAGGGCTGTATATGAAAAAAGAAATGCCAGATGTTCAAGCTTGGTCATTAGACTTTCAAAGGGACCCATGGCATGACAAAGTTAAGAATCCCTATTTTTAATACGGGTAATCCTTGACTTACGACCACAATTGAGCCCAGAATTTATGTTGCTCAGTGAGAAATTTGTTAAGTAAGTTTTGCCCCGTTTTACGATTGTTCTTGCCACATTTGTTAAGTGAATCACTGCAGTTGTTAAATTGGTAACTGGTTGTTAAGTGAATCCGGCTTCCCCATTGACTTTGCTTGTCAGAAGGTCATGAAAGGGGATCCCATGCCATAAATGTGAGTCAGTTTACATTTTACATTGCATTCAAATGCAAATCACGTCACCATGGGGATGCTGCAACAGTCATAAGTGTGAAAAATGGTCACAAGTCACTTTTTCAGTGCTGTTGTAAATTTGAAGAGTCATTAAACAAACTCTTGTAAGTAGAAGACTTCTTGTTACCAATAATATTGATGCAGCAAAAGTAAAAAATTCACAATAACACGATTGTGTGCCCATCTTGACAATATGTCATTATTTGGTTTCTGATGTTATTTTCCTTATGTTTTATTTGCAGCTGTCATAGGATTCATAGCTTCTGGATCAGTGCTGCTTTTGCCTGAGACCAAAGGGAGCACCTTGCCCGAGACCATTGATGACATAGAAAACCTCCACAAACCTGCATTAAACAATCAATCTTGAAGCAAATTCAAGGTTAAATATTTTTGAAATGTGTGCGCTCAGCTATGGTCCACAAAAAGTCCAGACCTACTCACTAACTAATAAAAACATTATACTATAGAGTCTTTCATTTGGGCAGGTATTTTATACACACATAAAACACTCATTTGTTCCACATGTGCCTGTGTTAAACTGACAAACATTGTCAATATAGCAAACGCAGCAAGTAAACAGTAAAAATAAGCAGAGGGCAGTGAAAATACTTTTTACCTGATATTTAAACTTTGTGTTATGACTGGAGGTTCTAGATTTGTTAAAACACTATTCCTCCTTTTTATTTTAACTTTTGCGATTTCATTTTAGTTTTCTATGCATATATGTATGCTGTAAATCTTTTGTAGTGCCCAGAACCAAGATAAACATCCTTTTGCAGGTAAGAGACCAATACATAAATAAATAGAAATTTTTATATTCTCCGGTTGGCTGCAGCAGAGTTGAAAAATAGGCAGAGGGGTTAACATTGGTGCAAAGCATCAAGAGTTTGCCAGGACAAGTAAGGAAATGAATATGGGTGTTTTGGTTCTGGCTGTGCAGGCCTAGAACTGGGAAGGAGTCAGATGTAGAGGAATGATCACCCTTGCTAAGATAAACAGAGATTAAGAAAAGCAATAAAAGGCTTCTCATTGGATAACTTTGAATCAGGAAGTCAACATGGGAGATGTCTAGAAGGAAATGAAGGTTGGAGAATGGAGAGAAAGAAACAAAATCCAGAAGGATTGGGTGGCTGGGTGGGGGAACAAGCTTGGATGCACATACCAATCTATCCGTGATTCACAAAAATGGGTGAATCAAGGACAGAAAAAGAAACAGAATATTTGTTAAGGAAAAAAAAAAAGAGAAAAGGTAACATAAGCAGCTAAAGAGAATATGAGCCAAGTCTTAAGATAGGAAAAAAGGCCATCCATGAGTAGATAAGAGTTAAAGGAGAGAGGAAGCAAAAATGACTTTTCTCCCTGTAGTTTTTTTGTCTAGCAGATTTCCACTCATGCAACCAATAAAGGTAGAGAGGTGCCAAGCGTGCAAAGATTTGCAAGTACAGCACCAGCTTAGGCAATGCAGATAGGCAGAGGCATCTGTTGGGGGAAACTGCACAGCAGATCAATCAGCTGTGGAAGGATGGAAGCTTGGAGGACCAAGAGGAAGAGCAGATAGGATTCAGATGGGCCAGACAGGAAGAAATTTACAGAGTAACATAGTTGGAAGGGACCTTAGAGGTCTTCTAATCCAACTCCCTGATCAAGTAGGAGTCTCTATACCAGTGGTGGCTAACCTTTTTGGGCTCCTGTGCCAAAAATTGCGTGTGCGTGCCAGCACACACACACTCACGTGCCAGCACCCAGAATGCAATGCATGAACCCCCGCTCCACACACCACCTGTGCATGCGTGCGCAATCCCCCCCGCCACCCCTTACCTGCACTGCGCCTCACAGCTGATTTTTCAGCTGGTTTGAGGCCTTTTCGGCCTCCCAGAGGCTTGGAAAAAGTCTCTGCAAGGCTTTTTCAGGCCTAGGAGGCTAAAAAAGGCCTCAAACCAACCCAAAAAAAATCAGCTGTGAGGCGCGCGCATGCAGAGTGAGATAAGTTTACCTGCAGCTCACATGCCAGCAAAAATGGCTCTGTGTGCCACTTGTGGCATGCGTGCCATAGGTTCACCATCACGGCCCTATACCATCAATCTCTTCTTAAAAACTCCCAGTGATGGAAGCACTCACAACTTCTGAAGGCAAGCTGTTCCACTGATTAATTGGGTGGGTGAGTGGGATTAAGCAGCCTGGAAGAGAGTGGGAGGACTGCCCCATGAAATTTTTGCAGAGATAACTCTTTGAGCATTTTATGAGGTAGGAGGGAGAGTTAGATTGTTTAAATATGCACTGTGCCTTGGATGTGCTGCGTGTTGAAGGCAATTGCTCAGTATATGTATGTACTGTATGGATGAAGGAACTGCTGGCTCTGAACAAGCTCCTGTGTGGGACATAATGGAAAATCATCCCATTGAGCTCAGTACCTTATTTTTATTTAAAATTAGTCCTGTGACTATTTGATCCTGTCTGTATATCTGTATGCTTACTGCTTTTCTTTTGATAATAGTAAAGTTGTTCTTGTCTATTCAAGAGGTTGGATATATTTTTCCCCCTTATTGGATAGCCCAGGGGGGAGGTGGGAAATCTTTCCTTGGAATCTCCTTACTGATAGAACAGGGGTGTTAAACTCAAGGCCGTGGGCCAAATCCACCTGGTGGGGTGCTTAGATCTGGCCCATGGAGTTGCCCTGGAAACAGCAAACAGCCTATGGTGCCTCTGCCAGTGAAAACAGAGCTCATATTTTAACGATCAAGATGAATATATTACCCAGAATTTTATATTTGTTTCAAACAATTCCAATTAGGCCTTGAAAAGATTACTTTGAAGATTTAAATAAAATTGTGTTGAAATATATATGGCAAGGTAAGAAAGCGAGAATAAAATTAAAACTTTTGCAAGATGCTAGAATTAGAGGAGGATTTGGTTTGCCTAATTGGGAATTGTATTATCAAGCTACAGACCTGATGTGGTTTAAGGAATGGATAACACTAAGAAATACTAGAATGTTGACACTAGAAGGTCATGATTTGTTGTTGGGGTGGCATGCTTTTTTATGGTATAAAGGAACTAAAACACAGGGGTATTTTAGAAGACATTATATACCAGAGTCTCTGTGGTTAAACTGGGAGAAGATTAAAAGACAATGTTATTTGAAAATTCCAGTCTGGCTATCGACTATTGAAGCATTTTCTTATCGTATAATATACAAAAAGGAACAAACAGTTAGATATGGTGAAATATTGAATGAAAAGGGTGAACTCAAATCTATACAAAAACTAGAGGAACAAGGTATAAAGATGAATTGGTTTTCATATGTGCAAATACATTCAAGGTATGATAAAGATTCTAAAATGGAAGGTTTCTATGATAAATTGACTGATTTAGATAAGATTTTGACAGGTACTGATGAAAAGGTGATTAAAAAATTGTATGGATATTTATTAGAAATTAAATTAGAAGAAGAACAAGTTAAAGAAACTATGATTGCTTGGGGGAAGAATTTTGGATATGGGATTGATTTAGAGAAATGGCAAAAATTGTCTCAAAATTATAAAATGACAATGTCAACAGCATATAAAGAAAATTTGTATAAGATGTTTTACAGGTGGCATTTTCCCCCGACAAGAATAGCAAGAATGTTCAAGAATCTGAAAAATGTTGGAAATGTCATCAGATACCTAGCTCATATTACCATATGTGGTGGACTTGTGCGGATGCTAAAAAATACTGGACTAAAATCCACATGTGGTTGGAAAAAATGACAAAAAAACATATAGACTTGAAACCAGAGATATTTTTATTGGGAATTTTACCTGAAATATATAGTAAAGACTTGAAATATCTGATTGTAAACGTGTTGACAGCGGCTAGGATTGTATTTGCTAAAAACTGGAAAAATGAGAAAACACCATCACAAGAGGAAATCATTAAGAAAATATTGGAATGTGCTGAAATGAGTAGATTGACATTTGAAATTAGAGAACAAGAGGATAAACAATTTTGTAAAATTTGGGATCTATTCTATCAATGGTTAGACAATAAAATACACTAATGAAATATGTAGACTTTTAGAAAATAATAAATATATAAAGATGTACTTCTTTCTTATTATATCTACAAAATGATTTTAGGATAGATTTGGGATGATAATATGAACTGCTATAAAACAAACTAAGTAAATTATGATTATCTTCTAAAACATGAATGAATAAAAGTATAGTCAAATAATTGATTAATAATGAAACTAAGGTATTTAATTTTTGATTGAAAATACAAGATTATATGCAATGTAATTGTAATTGAAGACTACGAAATGGAAGCACAAAACAATTTGTGAACCAAATGGCACACTGTATGTATACATATGGAAGATGGCTTGATGTTTTTATGTTTTGTTTGTTTATGTTTGTTTTTAAAAACTAATAAAAATTTAAATTAAAAAAAAGAAAAGAAAAGAGAGCTCAGGAGGGCCACATGCAGCCATTTCAAGCCTTGTTTTCAGGCATGACAGTCTCCTACAGCCCTCTACCAGCAAGAATGGAGTTTGGGTGTGTGTGCAGGCCCCCCCATAGCTCCATTTTCGCTGGCAGAGGGCTGCAGGACATCATCACGGCTGAAAACGGGGTTCAGGAGCCCATTTTCTCTGGTAGAGCACTCAGGTGACCACAGACGCCCTAATACAAGTGACATCCTGCTGGCCATTCTCCCTGGCCTCATCCACCCTGGCCCCTCGAGGTCAAACACAACCTTGATGTGGGCCTCAATGAAATTGAGTTTGACACCCCTATGATTGAAGATTCAGCAGCAGGTTTGATTATGGGAACTGTATTAGAATTAGTAGGATCTATGCTGTGAGGTTGGGGAATCAACTCCTTGGATTCAGGATCCACAATTATATTAAAACAGGAGCCAGTTCTACTTCGTAAGCTTGGGGTTTTAATAATCTTTTATTTGTCCCTTCAATACAATGCATCTTCACTTCCCCTCTTTCAAAGAATCTTCATTTTCTTCCTGGTGATCCATCAAATTTTCTGGATTTCAAATGTCGGTCTTCAGTTTTAACATGAGGTGAACCGAGAGATTTCTTCCTTTTAAAAATAAAATATTTATCTTCTGCCCCTGTAATTGCCTACTTCAAAGCAGAGAATAGGAGCCGCTGAGCAAGATGCTGGTTTCAGGGGTATTTAGGAAAGAGGGGGAAGGCATAGTTCACCATAAACCTGCTCTCTGCACAACCTCAGCCATCTGCATCTGCTGCCGGCTAACCACAATATCTTTGGGTTACAAAACTGGCCATCCACTCACAGGATGAACTTAGGTTAATGATCTTGAGCCCCAGATTGCTCCTGAAATCTTGAGTAGTGTCCTTCTCGGGAAGCTTCCAAAACCTGTTATCAAATGATAATGCTTAACGGACAGAGGATCATATGATTAACTACAAGTCCTCCTTGCGTTGCAACTGCCTTTTTGAACAGCTGTTTGCAGTTATGGTGGTAATGAAAAAGTAACTTTATGGTTAGTATTGTGTTCGAGCAGAAGTTCTCACTCTGGTCTGCACTTTGAGCAGGAGCTAGAACCATTCCCATTGGCTGGCTGGCTGACAGCTGAGTATAAAAGGGAGCTGTCAGATGACATCAGCTGTTGCCTGTCAGCTAGCCGCATGTGTTAGCTTGTGGCTGCCACGGGGAACCTGTTCTTGTTAAAATAAGCATGTTAGCTGTTTGAATGCTTGCCTCACCTCCATTCCTTAAGTTGCCGATCTAACAGTTGGTCCTTGCATTTATGACTTTGTAAAGCAAGGGTGTCAAACTCAAGGCCTGCATGCTGGATCCGGCCTGCAGGGTGCTTAGATCTGGTCCATGGGGCCACCATGGAAATAGCAAAGGACCGGCCTGCAATACCTCTGCCAGTGAAAACAGAGCTTGGGGGGGGGCACATGTAGCCTGCCTGAGCTCGGTTTTCATCTGCGGCTGGCCCTCCCAAGCTCCGTTTCCACTGCAGAGTGCTTGGGCCACCACAGGCACCCCTGGTATGAGTGACATCCAACTGGCTACGCCCATCCTGGCCATGCCCCCCTCTCTGAGGTCAAACACAACCCTGATGCCGCCCTCAATGAAATCAAGTTTGATACCCCTGTTGTAAAGCAAAAGAAATTTGAAGTAAGAGCAAAAGCACTGCTGCAGTTTTACTTAGTGATCATTTTGCTGAAGAATTGAGTCACCAGTCCCAATCTTGGTTGCTAAACGAAGATTGCCTACACATAAACAGAATAAAATGAAACTGATGGATGTTTTGAGACTATGCAGTACTATTTGGTTAGTGTCCTCTAGTTTGTCTCCCCTGAGCCAAGGGAGATCCTTCTGTTGGTTCCTTCTGAAAACTTCTCACAGAGATCTGTATATTATATTATATTATATTATATTATATTATATTATATTATATTATATTATATTATATTATATTATTATATTATATTATTATATTATATTTTAACAGCATTGTGTATTTGAAGAAATGTTCATGAAAATGCATATACATTTGTGTGAGAAACAGAAAACAACAGCTGATAAATGACACAGAACAAAATGTAAGGGAAAAAATAGGAACAGATTGAAATCAAGCTTTCAGACAATGTCAATTTATTGTATTTTATGTTACATTACACAAAAGTATCTCCATTTGAATGAGGGGTATCTCCATGTGGGGCTCCTTAATTTTATTTATGGCTTATTTTGGCCTACTAATAGGCACAGTCCCTACCCTGGTTTCTCCAATCTGAGAAATTCAAGCCAGATTACATAACCGAAGGACCACCCTGGGGAAGACTTTAAAATGTTTGCCAGGACCACAGAATTCTCTGGAATGTATCACAATCATAACTGCACACAAAAAGCAGAGGATGTCAAACGTTTAAAGACTTGAGAGCCCCCGTGAAGAGTTATGTTTGTATCCACCCTTTCGCTTTTCTCCCCTTATGCATCCATGGAAACTTGGGGAACGCAATTGTTCTTCAGTAAGTTGACACATCTGAGTTCTGCACATGAAGATAAATCATTTTTTCTTTGGGCTCCCCTGGTCTATGGAAAGGAACCAAGAGATGAATGGGAACAGATAAAATAAATCAAACTGATAACCACAGCCATTTCATCCAAATTCTTAAGTATATTATAATGACCTATTTGGCCAATTTATTCTTGAAAGAAAAAGAATAATAGCTCTGCCTTAGCTGAAAATTATTTGGAAGAAGTACTTTAGACCCTGTCTGACTTGCATGACGCCGCTTTTTTCAGGCTTTCATACAAATGACTCGAAAAGAAGGACTATTTTAAATTTTCCAAGTTGTCCCAATGTCAGCCAGATCATACAACATTACAGGGAATATGAATTCGCTGCCATAAGTTGTCAATGTGGGCCTCAGACTGGGATCCCAAAAGAATATCTGCCCCAAGAAAACTTCATGAGAGTTCCACGTGCTGCTTCAGTTTGGTGTGGGTGTTTTAGGATGCTAAAGAAAATAATGTTATGGACATCCAATATTATCTGCTAGGACAGTCAGGCAGCATGAAGCTTTAGGTTAGTTCAAGGAGCTGGATGAGAGCCTATCAGTTCATTTTTTTCCCATGTAAGGCTGAAAGTTTTTCAGAGGTGGAAAAAGGTGAAGCATGAAACTCATAGGAAATTGTTTTTTAAGCTTTGAGGAGAGCTGGGCTGTTCACAGATAATTTTGGGAAATGGTTGGTGGATTTCCCTGATTAATTGAAGCTCTTTGCCTTCTGGCCCACTTTAGGGAGAGAATGATCCAGGAAATGGTTTTAAAATTACTAGAATGTTTTATCCCAAGAAGCTGGCCAGTTTTATCACAACAACCAAACCAATGGGTTGACTCTTCTTTATAAAGTTTGTCTTCTAAGACCCTGTTTTTTCAGGATGTTAGGAGAGGTGGGTGAGAGGAACATTCAGCCTGCATCACCATGCAACTTCGTTTTCGGATTCTGAAGATAAAATATTCCTCTTTAAGAAATGTCAAGTGTTCCTACCTGTGCAGATTTTCAGCATCGTCAATAGTCTCAGGTAAAGTTTTCCCTTTGGTCTCAGGTAATAGCAACACCAAACCACCATCCACCAGGCCAATGACAGCTTCAGGCACAGCGAAGAAACAGAATGAACCATGTGTGACTCCTGCCACAAAGGTGGCATGCCAACCATGCCTTTTCAGTCATTTATTTGTGAATTAAGTAAAAATGCACTCCTGAAATGCATTAATTATTTTTTTTCTCCACCAAGCCTTTAGGTATACTAATGGGGTCTCTTAAACAATAACATCAAGTTTTGTTTTGTTTTGTTTTTTTAAGAATAACCAAGGGCTGCCCTACTCATTTGCCAGATTGGCTGATTCACAGGGGCAATTGGTTTTAAAATTGGTTTTTTCACTGTTGTGCCTTGTCAGTACGCCAGAATTCAGGGCTATGAGGTGATAGATCATTCCTAAACCCCACTCACCCTTGTCTTTCCTCACAATTCCTGTCCATGTAATTCTTCCTCCCTAGATATCCCAATGCCATGCAGCAAATCACTGATTAAACTGAGTTGCTTAATAGAACAAAATAAAATTCCATTGCCTTGACCCTGAGATTTAGAGTTTTGTTTTTTTAAAGAGCTTGACCAGAAATCCCCCAAGGCTGTGCTGTTTTGCCAGGATACTTCTGATGTACTGGAAAAAATCTGAAACTTGTTATGACAGAAGCACAAATGGTACCCTTATTCTCAATCACTCAAAAGAACAAAAGGTCATTCTTACCAAAGACAATCAGTGGAAGCTCGTGCCAAATATGTGCCAGCCTATAGACAATGAATGGGGTTATGATCCCCCCAATATCACTCATGGAAGAGCAGACAAGGACCCCCAGATTCCTTTAAAAAAGAAAAAAAAGCACAGGAAAAAACCCTTATCTCTATCAATAGTATGTTTAAAAGATCCCTAAACAATATGATGATCATTTTTTTAAATCAGCCATATTTGTCAAGCCAATTCATTCATTTTGCCTGGTGAACCAGGTAAGCTTTCTTCAGTAGCACCATTCACCTTAGCTTCTGAGACCAAAAGAATTGAGAAAAACTTTCATGAGCTTGGTAGGACCGGGTGGAAATGTGCATGCGTCATAAGTTGGCTTTGAATATCAGAAGCTACTTGAGCAACACTAACATAATAACAGACTTGGAAGGGACCTGAGAAATTTTCTAGTCCAGGGGTGTCAAACTTGGCGAGCCAGATCTGGACCGCGGAGTGCTTAAATCTGGATCGCAAGGCCACCCTGGAAAAAGCGAAGGATTGGCTCGTGGTGCCTATACGTGGCCTTCCTGAATTCTGTTTTCAGCTGTGATAGCTCCTGCAGCCCTCTTCCAGCAATAACTGAGACTGGGTGGGGCGTGTACACACCCTGGGCTCCATTTTCACTGGCAGAAGGCTGCAGGAGGCTGTCGTGGCTGAAAACAAAGCCTCGATGAGTGACATTGAGCTTGGCTATGCCCACCCTGGTCCTCCAAGGTTAAACACAACTCTGATGCAGCCCTCAATGAAATCGAGTTTGACACCCCTGTTCTAGTGCAATTCCTTGCTCAAGCAGGAAACCCTATACCATTCTAGACAAATAGCTGTTCAGTCTCTTCTTGAAAAACTCTCAATGATGGAACACCTACAACTTCTGAAGGTAAGTCGTTCCACAGATTAATTGTTCTAACTGTCAGGAAATTTCCCTTTAGTTCAGCCCAACCCAGAAAGGTCCAACAAAGGTCATCCCAACCCAGGATACCGGAAGAGGATTCACTCACCTGAGGAAGGTTGGGTAGAGCTCTGCATTGACTAGGCAAACCATTTCATAGCACATTGTAATACCCAGCCTGCCAAAGCAAGCTGCAGTCATTTTTAGCCAATAGAGATCTGAAAAAAATATTGAAGATATTCTCAGCTGAATGTTGCCTTTTAACGTCTTTGGGGCTTTTTTAAAATGCTTTTTTATGAGTGGGATTCCTAATACCTAATTAGGAATTAAATTTTATTCGACTAGTTTATTATTTATTATATTAAATATTATAGTTTATTAGACTAGTGATAACTATTCAAATAGCATGATATGCATCAGGGAATAAAGGATTAAGGGATAACATATAGGCACAAAACCTCCAAACTGCATAGAAATAAGTTGCCCTGTATTTTATATAATTTATATATATATATATTTATATAAAATAGATTTGGTGAGTTCTAGAATCTAATGACACAAACAGCTGCTGTTTTCTTTGTATTTCTTTAAATAAATGCTTACATAATGAATATTTATATATTATACAAATACTTAAGATAAAAAAAGCATATAGGAGTACTTTATGTACTCAGTGGTGTCTACTTGTCTATGAGATCTGGCAGATGGCCAGATCTCTGTGTCTGCTGTCCCTCAGGACCCAGGAAGAAGAAGATATTTTCTGCTGTAATGCCTACCCTTGAGAATATAAAGACCCATGCTGAAATTAGATGAGTCTTGCACACAGAGCAGTAAAAATCTGACTTTTATCATCAATCCTGGGGGGTCTGGTAGCATGGGTGAGCTTATGTCATGGCTTGTTTGAACGTTTGCGACTCTTCTCAGCTCCCATTTTAGTGTTTTTTTTTTTAAACTCTGGTTGTTTTTCCCCCCAAGGTCAACTTGTAAAACATTCCTATGCCAGTTTCCAAGTTGCCATAAGAAAGAGAGGAGGGAGGGGAAACCTCCTTAAGGAGCGTACAGCAAATGAACATTCCAAGCTTATATCACTGAGATTGTAACTGAGGCAACCGAATATTCTAGGCGGGAAAATCCTCTATTGGAAAGCATGATTAATGACTCCTAGCCCATGAAAGTGTTCCATTGGAGAACCTGAATTATGATACACCCAGAGGGGTGGAGGGAAACAGGGTCATAGGTCAATTACATATTTCAGAGTCGGCTTCATACAGATCATGCCAGTATGTCGCTCCTAATACAATCTTTGAAGTTTTTTGAAGTTTGTCTCGAGGCTCATGATTTAATTAGGACAATCGCCTAATTCTGACACTCAGTTTTTATTCTGTTTTAACTCTCATTTATATGAAATGTGGCAGCCTATAAATTTATTAAAGAAATTAAAGAATCCAGAGCATGCACAGCACTTATAGAGATATGTCTGTGTCTTCAAGAGTCAAGGTTACCCAATAGCCATTGTGCAAAGCCCATGTGGGCAGGAAGCGGACAATTTTGCATGTGTATAAGACAAAAGGATGGATTTCTATTGTTATGAAGCAGCTGGGATGAAGGAAGGATGGACAAAGAACAGTCTGCTTAACTCTTTCCTGATTGGACCACTTCATTTGCAGAATTATCTCCAAATTTTATTTGCCCTTGTCCATGAGAGAGAGGGGAATGTTACAAGCTCTATGCATTATATTTTGGCAGAAAAAAAAGCTGCAGAGAATAGCATCCAGGTGTCTTTGGACTGCTTTTCCTGTCATTTCTCACCACTAAACATGCTGGCTGGGACTCAAGGGTGTCAGAACTCAAGCCAATTGGAAGATCATTGTTGTTGCCCCTAGATTAGAGAGAAAAGGGTCCCACATGATATATCATTACAACACACACCTTCAGGAACTAAGGCAGTAATGAGACAGGCAATTCCTGTCATAAAATTTGCCACAGCCCAGGGATAACGGCGGCCTATGCGGTCAACTGTCACTATGAGTATGATGGCAGCAGGGAATTCCACAAGAGCAGAATAAAAGAAGTCCAGGTAAATGTTGCCTCCACCAATTCCAAGA
The DNA here is from genome assembly GCF_049901715.1 of Pseudonaja textilis. Lineage (NCBI taxonomy): Eukaryota > Metazoa > Chordata > Lepidosauria > Squamata > Elapidae > Pseudonaja > Pseudonaja textilis. The sequence goes on along the minus strand of NC_141990.1, from coordinate 77,279,630 downwards.
TGCATGATGAGGCCCTGATATACTGCAGCACTAGTAAACCTAGGCAAAGAAGTGGAAGCTGGATGAAGCCAGTGTTGCGGGTTTTTTAATTCACCCAGAAAGTTCTGTACTGTATTGCCTCACACCATTTTCTAAAGCTGGAAGACAGTTTGAAATTAAACCTGAGTATAGTTTAATGCCAAAGAGCTTGAGAATCAATGCATATAAAGTGTACCTCAGCTACCTTTTGACATTAATGCCAGGACGCATTGCATTGTAAAGGAGGTTTGCTTCACACCTCTTTAGCCATAATGTGGTTTGTTTCGTTTTGGCTTAGCATATTATTCAGTGAATCTAAGCAGTGTGATTTGTAAAGCACATTTTGTGACCTAAAACAGGGGTATTCAATCTTGGCAACTTTGAGACTTTTCAGCTTCAACTGCCAACATTGAGAGTAGCTGGCTAGCTGGGGAATTCTGGGAGTTGAAGTTCGCAAGTCTTAAAGTTGCTAAGGTTGGACATCCCTGGCCTAAAATGTTAAATTTGCTAACTCAGATGAATCACTGAACTGTATCTAACCAAACAATGGCTTACCACAATGTGTAAATCCAGTCAAGTAACTAAAGAGCTCCTCTAAGTGCAATTATTCCTCTCAAAAATTGTGGATGTGAGAGAAAATAGATTGCTTAATTGCTTAATTAAAAAAGAAAACCACTGACATTGCTGATTGATTCTATCCTTGATTTCAATGCTATCTCTTCCAGTCTCCTATTGCCATTCTTAACTATTTCTGCAGCCTCCCCCTGAGCTGGCCAGTTACACAGAGATGTCTTTGGGCTAGTTTTTAAAAATGAACTTTTCTTACCAAGTGTACATTAAGATTAATGTATGTTTCCTTATCTGTGGTGTTCTCACCAGGTCTGTAAAGGAAGGGTTAGGCTTATCGTTTATTTCTTCCTCAGGCTGAAGTTTCTAGGACCAAAAAAAAAAAGATCATCTTTTTAGTGTTGGAGGTAGTTGAAATCATAGTATCAGGGATTCTGTGGGAGGACTTAGCTTCTCGATTTTTTAAAATAAAAAAAAAATACATGGAAAACTGTTCTGTGTCACCTTTCTTCTTAAAAGATGAAAGAGTACAAACTCACACAAACAGAGGCAGGCAAGCTGGCTCGGACTTCACAAAGTTAATTCTTTGGAACTGATAACGTCCTTGGCATTCCAACATGCTCTGCCTGCCAAGTCCGAACTGATAACAACTAAAAAGCTACTTACAGAAAATTACAAGGCAGACCACAAAAATCATTCACAAAGAAAAACCTGAAGTAAGATCAAACTTTGTCCCGTACAAAGTTTCAGGAGAAAACACACCCACTTTTATCCCCTGTGGGGTGTGGCTCAATGACTCAGCTCACTCTCTGACCCTCCCACTCCTCCTACATTGCTGCTCACGTTTCTCCCTAAGACGCTGCCTAGGATCAAGCCAACATTCTTCCTCTTGACTCCCCATCAGGGGCTGCTCCGATATGCCTTCCTCCTGATTAATCTCAGGCTGTTCCTCTTGGTTGTCTAATGAAACCTGAGGCATTATCAGGGAGGAAGGCATTGCCAGAGAGGAAGGTCCTGGGGAGGAAGGCATTCCCAGTTCCTCCTCCTCATCTTCCAAGTCCTCTTCCTCTGACAGCACAGGCTCAGGAATCGGAGCCACAACAGAAAACACAGTAGTCAACTATAAAGAAAGGGAATCTGTCCTATTTTGTAAGTCAAATGTGTGACTGTTCTTCGTATTCATTTCCTGACTGACAGCAATTGGAGTAAAGTCAAAGTTCCAATAAATGAGGTGACTTTCTCATCGTCTCCTCACCACAACAGTCCAATCTGTAAAAAAATGCATTTCCCAAAAGCTGTTGGACCTCATGAATTGATTTGTACTGATCTGAGTAGGAGTGAAATCTCTGGAAATCAGAGACTTCTTATAAACCTAGGGAAGAAAATAATCTTCCACCAACCTCCTTCTACAGTCATTTCCTTACTTAACCAAGGTTATTGGTTTTGTTTGGTTTTGTTTTCTTTTTCCATGCTGTTCATGATGATGTCCACCTGGAAGCATTTCTGTTGGGATAAGTTTTGCTTTAGAGTTCCTAACATGTTCAGCTTCTTATTTATCCGCTATTATATTTGTACTACATTCTTCATTCAAGAAGTTCCAAATAATATACAGCAACAGCTACCCACAAGCCACACTAGGGTGAACCGAGGCAATATGTCTGCAAAAAGTACTTCGAAAATTACAAGTTCTACCCAGAATCCTCCTGGCTTACCAATTGAGATGCTAAATCCATTGGTCGGAATAGTATCTGCACAGCACACCACTCAGGGGATAGCTTTGCAAGGAGATAGTTCTGATTACCTCCATGGATGGTGGCAGCTTCTTTTGGTTTCCCTTGGCAATACGTTTAATAATTTTCAGGGCTTTGTCATTTTCCTGCTGGGATATCAACCATCTTGGGGATTCTGGAAGACACCTGTAAAGCAGTGTAAAATATTTGTGTAATATTGATGGTAACACAAAATCAGGATGACATAGGTCTTGGCTGAAACATTACTTTGGAAACAAAATTTAGCTTCTCTGTAGCAAGTGTGTAGTATCTGGTCCAAATTCCCTTTTGCACAGGTTCCCTTTGGAACTATCTGGTCCAAATTCCCTATTTGCAACATGATGAATCTTGTGGTGATAGATAATACACAGGTAGTCCTCGACTTATAACTATCTGTTTAAACTCTGTTCAAAGCGATGAAAAAAGTGACTTACAACTCTCAGGGAGTCCCCATGGTTATGTGATCAGAATTTGAACCCTTGGCAATCAATATGCATTTACAATGGTTGCAGTGTCCTGAGGTCACATGATCACTATTTGTGTCCTTCCCAGCTGGCTTCCAACAAACAAAGTCAGTAGAGGAAGTTGGGTTTATTTGACAACAAGAGCATCACTTAACAACTATGGCAATTTGCTTACAAACCATAACAAAAAATGATGATAAAAGTGGCCATGATTCATGTAACAACCATCTCATTTAACAATGGAAGTTCTGGGCCCCATTATGGTCACAAGTCAAGGACTATATGTATGTTATTCAATGTTGGAGTGTTAGGAGTTGTCTGGGTTTGACGAACCAAAGTCATCTCTGTCATGGAGGAAGTGCATTTCAGAGGAATAATCAGCAACTCAGTTCAGTTACTTCATGTGAGAGAAAGAGAGTGAAGACACCCCTCCCTAATAGTTTCAAAGTATATGCTTCTTATAGGGAGTAGTTTGCTTTAGTTTGGTAAGATTCTGTCTGTAGGTGTGGAACAATAAAGACATCAGCTTAAAAGGATCATTACATGTCCTTCTTGGTTCTTGGAGCCTGACATATCTCTTTGGGAGATATGAGGTTTGTTGGCTAGCTGGGGAATGTATAGTGATCTGTCCTACTAGGATTGTATGTCATTGAGTCAGTGATGGGATTCAATTTTTTTTACTACTGGTTCTGTGGGCATGGCTTGGTGGGCATGGCAGGGGAAGGATACTGTAAAATCTCCAGTCAGAGGTGGTATTTGCCGGTTCTCCAAAGTACTCAAAATGTCAGCTACCGGTTCTCCAGGAAAGGTCAGAACCTGCTGAATACCACCTCTGGATTGGGTGAGCTATGCAGTTGAGCGTTGCTGTTTACATATTATTTGGTTCTTGTAATGTTCACGCAGTATTATCTGCTGCTCATCTGGGTGTTGTTTAATAGTTACATGAGAAGGCACTACAATAGGTGGCACCACATCAGTATAACAAAAATGGCTCGGCAATCATATAGAAAGCAGTAAAATGCAGCAGCATAGACTATCCACTCCCATGTAAGCAGTTTCCACAATAAGCAGCAAATCTCACTTCCTCAACATCATAGCACTGAAGATGTTATCTAGGTAGGACATGAAACTTCCACAAATGAAAAGCCAGCTCAAACTCAACTCTTACAACATGACAGTTCTTTTCTAAGACCTTTGCATGGATTAATATTGCCAATCTTCAATGACTTTTCATAATTAAAGTATACTAACTTGGAAATAATTGACAAAAAATACTTTGGAGTGCACAGAACCGTGAACACAGCACTTATCTGTCACCCTAAAGCACCATATAGCTGTCATAGCTGCCTTCAGTAGCTATCAAATGACTGCAAGAAAAAACACAGCTGTTTTAAAGACAATTGGCACATTCATTGCCCTTTACGTTCTGAATCCAAAATATTCCACACCGCCCTAGATTAACATCATGGAATGTTAAATTTGGGTGATATTGTCAAAGCAAAGCTGGCAACAAGTGCATTTTTTTCCTGGAAAAATAAAAGTATCTAATTAGGTCCTGATTTAAGAACACCCCGCCTGCAAAAGTTCTTCTTGGTTACAATATTTTATTTGCATTCTTGGTTTTTTTTTTCTGTTTTAATTAGAAAGGCAGCCTTACTTACCAATAATAGAGCAAAAAGAAGAAATTTGGCAATGTGACAGCAAGTTGAAGCCATCTCCAGTGAGGAATTACATAAGCAACAGCAGCAAGTATAAGGAGTCCAACACTGAAGGCCACTTGATAGACAATACCAACTGTTCTTCTATAGTTCAGACCAACAAACTCTGCAACTTTGAAAGGGCAGAAAAAATTAAACATAGTACTGTATCATCATCATGATCATTGTTGTCGTCGTTGGAACAGAGCTCAGTTTTAGTCTTCTACGTGTAGTGCTCAATTAGGAAAGTTTCTATTTTTTAATGTGTGAGTTCATCATTCAAAATTCAGTTTTTATAAAGTGGTGAAGCATATCTTTCTATGACACCATCAAAAATATTCAGTGTATTCCTGGAATTTTATGAACCTACCCAAGATAAAATGTGCACGGCACGCCATCCCACCAAAGCTGTCTACAAGAGAATCAAACCATTCAAGATGTTAGCCACAATTGTATGGCCTGAGTGCCACGCATATCATGACACACTTTAGGGAAGGGTAGGGCTCAGATTGCACAGTTGTGGCCAACACCTTGTTTTGACTTCTCCCTGCACATATTCCTATGTCTCACATATTCTTTATTAATTGTACAAAGCATCTTCTATGAACAATGAATTAGCAGCTTTCCATATTAGCAAAAGTTACTACTGGTACATTCTGAAATAATGAAAAAACCTATACGGCAACTTTTAATTCAATAAATGAAAGGTTACCCATTGTGTTAGATGGAAATAGTAATTATTTTATTTGAATTAATCAATTTATAAGAGTAGGGTCAGGAGCATGATTAATGTACAATAGTATATTGTGCAGTATCAACCAAATATTTAAACTATCAACACTCTTACTCAAGATATATCCTGTTAACCAGCCTCCTTTGCTGACCAATCCTTGTATCAAGCGAAAAACCATTACCCATGTGTAACTAGGGACAACAGCCACAAGAACACCTGAGATAGAATTTATTAGGATGGTAATTAGTAAGCACCGTTTTCGGCCAAACCTAGAGAGAAAACATATTACAGTCATTGTTATGTATTTGAAAAGCAGAAAAGAGATGAACAATATTAATGTTCTTGAAGACATGGAATTATTTGCCAATGAAACTCTAGACAATAAAAAAAACCTCATTCATTAATTTAGAGCAGTCATCTTGCTCCAGAGTGCTATCATGTTGAAAAGACTGAGAGAACAAAGGCCATCTATGTTCAGCCTTGAGGCAGTTCAGTGCAGTACGTTACTGCTGGTGGCATTCTCATGTCTCTTTTCCAGGTCTTCTGAAAATATCTGTTCATAAGTCTGCACAGGCTGTCTAGCTCCAAAATGTTTAAAAACTTGCCCAATTGGATTGAATTACTTCATTTATTGTAATTTGATATTTTTATTGTTTACCTTGAACATTTACATTTATTACTGTATGATTGTTATGCTATTGTTGCTAATCTAAAGTTGCCCTTGGAGATTAATAGTTTAATAGCATGCAAATAAAATCTTTCTCTTTTTTTTTGCCCTCATGTCAGTGTTGACTCCTAGTAACCAGATGGATAAGTCTCTGCAGTTTTCTTGGCAAGATTTTCAGAAGCAATTAGCCATTGCTTCTTCCTAGGGCTGAAAGAGAGGGACTGGCCCAAGGTCACCCTATTGGCTTTGGGCCTAAGAATGAGAACAAACACTCTACCGGTTTCTAGCTTGATGTCTTATCTACCAAACCAAACTGGCTAAGTAAAATTTATTAGCTAAACTAAAGTCTAATTGGTCATAAACCAGGGGAAAAGGCCACAAGAAACAAAACTTCACACCACTTTTTTTTTCTGTTGGCTGGACAGATTTTCCTTTAACAAAGTAATCTTAGATTGCATAGAATCTCATTGGACTTAATGAAAGGGCAGCTAAGGGCCAACTGCGAGAACAAATATTCTCACCTGCTGAATACATAATACAACATTCTGTTCCAAGTGTTAATTTTCCAACAAAAGGCAACTTTGTTCTAAAAAGAATGTCTCTGCAGCTTCCCCTTTTCTTTGCAATAGAGAAACAGGAAACACTACAATTCAACATGGAAAATCTTACTCACTTGTCTGCCAGGTAGCCAATGCTTATGCAACCAAGAAAAAAGCCCACATTCACACATGACTGAAATAGATCCAGTTTCCAGGCGTCTTTGCACACCAGGTTAAACTGAAAAGATGAAGCATGCTGGTTAAAGAAAGTACATCAAAATGTTTCACATGTTTTACACAAAAGTAACATTCTCTTTAAATGTAAGATATAACAGCAAAAATACCTTTCCTTTTCCCCAACCTTTTTGGCTGTAAATAATGTTCATAGCATTCAGAGAGATTCTCTCTCTCTCTCCTCTCTAGAGCACTAAAAATCTCCACAGACCGATCTCATCCTGGTCATTCATATTTTGATCTGTTACCATCAGGGAGACGCTATAGGTGTCTTAAAATGAGGACTAATAGACTGAGAAACAGTTTCTTTTCCAAGGCAGTAATTGTCTTGAATCAAACAGTGCATTTGTGATTTAGTCCTATTATTATTATTATAATTATTTTAATTTTTAAAACTCTGTAGTGTGATTGTGATGTGGTGTTTGGGGCACTATGCTGGAGTAGCTTTCCAATTTCATTGTATTCATGGAATGCAATGACAATAAAGGTATTCTATTCTATTAACGATAACATATAGACATTAAAATTAAGACACAAATCTCATAAATTAAGCTACATCAGCATGTCTAAGTTGTCCTGTTATGATCAGTGAGTCTCCTCTAAACATGACAAAGTCTGAATCTTCATAATTTAATTCCAATTCTTTCAAGGCAATTATTATTGTCTCTGATATTTGTCCTCTCTGAATAGATTTAAACACCTCTATTTCCCATTGAACATCCGAGGGCTTTAAAAAAATATTTCTTTAGAACATTTATACAGGCTGCAGCAAAAGTGAACCTCATAGGCCAATCACAATATGTTTTATTAATTACAGGTAGTCCTTGATTTACATCTGTAATCGATCCAGGAATTATGAATGTAAATTAAGGGGGTCATCATGTGCCACCTTTTCTAAGGTGATTGTTAACCTTGAATTCAGATGAACAGTACATATTTTGCTTGATGTCTAAAAAATAATATGGAAATAATTAGTAGTTCTACCTTGAGAGAGAGCTTGTCAGCTCTTTCATCTATCTAGCTTCAAGAAGCAATAACATCTGGAGAAGAGAAGAGCCTTTGGTGTCCTTTTGGCACTGGCCAAAATGGCTTAGCCAAGGTTGGTTCTTTACATTAGCTTTATCACCTACTGTAGCAAGCAATGTATGATTATTGCAGGGATCTTACCTCAGTCACAATGGATGATCCATGGAAATCATAAAGCCAACCATCTTGGCATGCAACAATAGGAATGTGGCTGGTATTGCTGTCAGCAGTGAAAAAATTAATTGGATTTGTGCAGTTGAACCCAGATACATTCCAATCCACATTGTATCTCTGGCACTGACTAATGAAAGCATCTCCATGAGTTTCTTTCTTTGGAAAGGTATGATTCAGCTCCTCTTCAGGGCTCCAGCCACATTTGGCTGTGAATTCAGGAAGCCCAGCTGTCTGGCAACGATGCTCAGGAGTAAAACCTAAGAAAACGATACCAACATAGATGGGTGTGAAGGCCGCAGAGAGCAAACACAGAACAAAAAATGCTCTTTTCTGATACAAGTCAAACTCTCCAATGTGCTCTAGAATATCATCTAAGGTTGGCATTCTCGCACCAGGAATTGATCACCAAAAGTGGCAGCCTCACATGCATCTCTCAACATTTTGTTGGACGTAAAATTGCTTAAATTTAGAAGGTGTGATCAGACCAAAAGTCACAGGAAAGCCATTAATTTACTTTGTAAATTGACAAACCATGCATTACAGACTTTATTTCTAATCTGCTAATTGACATTGCACTTGCGGGCTCACGTCCTACATGTTGGGTGATTTCTTATTGTTAAATTTAATACTCCACTATTAACTGTCTGGTATAGTCTTTCCTCCAACCATCAGCACGTATAATACAAAGATCTGTAGGAATGCACAAGATCTTGTGAATCTTCCTAAGTCCAACAATTTCATTTTGGATGTGTGTGTACTTTGGTTCACCTAAATCAAGGGTCTTCAAACTTGGCAAGTTTAAGACTTGTGGACTTCAACTCCCAGAATTCCTGAGCTAACATGACTGGAAAAGGAATTCTGGGAGTTGAAGTCCAAAAGTCTTAAAGCTGTCAAGTTTGAAGACCCCTGACCTAAAAGGACCTTGATTCTTCCATGATGTCTGCTCAGGGCTCCATCAGAACAGCGGTCCCTAACCTATCCACCTTGGTGACCACGCCCGGTATAGGGAGGGGCATGTGAGTGGTAGGTGAACGTACACCGTTCCTTTTGTGTAAGAGGCGTGTGTCTGTGTGTCTGAGCCAGGCTTTGTAAACTAATTATTCACAAACTTGTTTTAAAAACAAAACCTGTTTTATTGCAATGCTGGGCATTGTTTTCATTCCCAGCCAGAGTTAAGCTCAAATAGTACTCCAAGATAAGCATACACCTTTCAGTTCTGTGAAGTGCTGCCAAAACAGAAGTATCAAATTAACTAGAAAAGAAACCAACTGAAGTACAAGAAAAAACAACTGAAGTATAAAGAGTTTCAAGGATGACTTGGAACTGATCGAACTACTTTGCTTCCTGCAAAGGTACATCATCTTGGCCTGACTTTTATCCCTTGTGGGAGGAGCAATCACCTCCCAGCCTTACTCCCAAGTCGCTCCTTTTGTTTCAGCTGCTCTTGCCTTCTAGCAGCTCTGTGCACACGTGCACTGGGATCCTCTGCCTTGCTGTTGCCAGACTCCGAAGGCTCTGAAGGCAGCACCCCACTCCCAGATGGTCCTGGCCTCATCTTTGCATCAGACACAGGACCCTCATCTGAGTCTTCTCCAGACTCGCTGACAGGTCCCCATTCTTCCCCACTGTCCGATTCTGCTGCCGTCTGCACCAGCTGCCGGCAAACCACAACAGCACCCTACACTCATACAAACAGAGTTTAGTGCATGAGTGGAAGGTGCTTGCACTCCCATGCAAAGCTCCACTCACGCGAGCGACAGGCATTTGGACTCAGGGTTAGGCTGCAACCTGGTAGTGGGCCATGGCCCAGGGTTGGGGACCCCTGATCTAGAATGATGCTACATTGAAGAAGAGCCAATAATATGCATAGAAAGTGGAGTCTTGTGCTTTGCCTTTGCCCCAGTTCCACATTGTCAGGTTCCAAGTAATGCAACCATTATAAAATGAAATCAACCCCTCAAAGAATAAGCTTATTTGGATACACCATCTTGGCACTAACTGATGTAAAGCCAGTCCTGAAAGTTTCCTGGCTTTCCACTATAACTAGACTTTTCTCAATTACTTCAGCTTTGCTTTGCTTTATAGACCTGTAACAGCCATGTAGGTGAGGACTGGCTGCAAAGTTACTTTCTCACCACTGTCATAAATGCAAATGATCACTAAATGAGGAAATTGCTAAAAGAGGTCTACCTGTATCATACCAATGCAATGCCAACTCTTCCACTTGTATAGATGTGGATACCTCCGCTAAGAAAAAACACTTCACTGAAACATTGAAAAGCTACTGTACTCCATGTAAGCAATGCGGACTGGCTTCATATCAGAGGTGCTATTTAGCTGGTTCTGACCAGTTCTCGAGAACCGATAGCAGAAATTTTGAGCAAACCAGCCAATACCAGCTCTGAATGGAGATTTTACAGTATCCTTCCCCTGCCATGCCTACCTAGCCACGCCCACAGAACCGGTAGTAAAAAAAATTGAATCCCACCACTGCTTTACACGTCAGGCTAAAGAATGGTACATATCATTTGTTGAATAAAAATAACATGCTGAGCAATAAACAAACCCCCATTATGGTTTAGCATCAAATATGAAATCAAATATGAACCAAATAATAGAATGAGACTAACCATTATTCCGATGATAATCGCCTTCTGTGCTCACAATGCCCAAGGTCAACACATTTCACACAGAAGTCATATTGATCTTTACAAGAGAAAGAGGATGAAAGAACAGGGACTGTATAGGCCTGTGATGGTGAACCTATGGCATGCATGCCAGAAGTGGCACGCAGAGCCATTTCTGCCGGCACGCGAGCCATCACACGGAACTGATCCAATGCGCATGTCCTGACTGCCAGGTATCTGCCATGCATGAGCGTGTGGGGGATCGTGCCTGCATGCACAGAGGGGCACAGTGCATGTGCAGGGGATCATGTGCATATGCACGGGGGGCAGGAGGGTCTCGGGCACTTTGCATTATGGGTGGAGGCATGTGCACATGCTCATGCACTTTCAGCATGCGATGACAAAAAGGTTAGCCATCACTGATATAAAGCAGAATCAAGCCCAATAGCTCCCGAGCCTCTATCCATGAACCCTGACCCTGACAGAAGCAGCAAAAGCATCTCTATCTCCAAGGGAATAGAGAAAAAGATGAATATCAGGTTGCCATGGATGCCAGGTTAACCATCTATGGAATGAAGATGTAGATAAAAATAGGGCATTGTTTCTGAAGAGGGAGAAGTAGTAGCCTTCATCAAGCACATGAACACAGGTTGAGGGTTGAGTTTAACAGCTGTGCTAAATTCATATGTAAGATGTTAAAGAGAATTCTCTAGCTGTCCTGATCTGTCCAGTACATATTAAGGAAAGCAAAAACCTCAACATTAAAGTATGCAGAAAACCAACACACAGAGATCAGTATTTACACTTCAGATTTTCCTTTTCCCTGACAAGAAATAAGAAAGTTCTAGATAGAAGATGACACCACATCACTATAAAAATCAGTGACTAAATATAGTGATAGCAACAGAAATGTTTTACTTGGAAGTCTCTCTGGGAACTGCAATCATTATTGGAAAACAAGTCTTCTGACTTTGCAAGACTCCAGTGCAAATTTTCTCTGCCTTCTCCCTCTTTTTCAACTGCTTCCTATGGGTAGAACTTTATGGATAGTCTCTGTTTAATGTCATAGAACATACCTGGCAACGTCTATGCTATAAAGTCTTACTGTACCTTATAACGTATACAAAGGTTTGGTTCATGTATGATTCCATGAAATTGTGATAGAATGTGACCAATGTGAGCGAAGACCAAGAAACTGAGAATAAGATGAAAAATAAGTGCGATCTCAAATATTGAAAACCTCACACTTATGAATTTTATAACTGTGATCACAGCTATCACATTTTCCTCTTTTTAATGCAATGTTATTTTGGGTATTATTTGTTTTTTCTTTCCTTCAAACCATCAAATTGCTTTTGGAGTCTCATGTTAAAAGCAAGGTTTAATCCTATTCAGGTGCATCTATATCTGTCCTTTTAAGAGAATGAACAATGATGACCTTACATGTTATTTTCCTAGTGAGAAAACATGCCTAGGAAATGGAAAGTATGTGGACTTATCATGTATTCCAATCAAAACAAAGTTTGTCCTTTTGTTATTTGTTGTTCTGTTCTGTAGGGATGTCATCTCACAAAATGTTATGAGGACATTTTCCTCTTGTAATTTTAATAAAAATGCAGCGACCAAAGCCACAAACAAGTAAGAAAAGACCAGAGAGGAACAATTCATATATATGTCCCAAAGGTTCTTTTTCAGGAGGCAGCTGAACTTTCTTGTTTTTTTTTTTCTTTGAAGTCATTTTGCTTCTCATTCAAGAAGCTTCTTCATATCTGAAAGGATAATGGGGAATGGAAAGATAGTGGGGAATGGAAGGATGAAATCCTTCCATTCCCCAACTATCCTGTCAGAGCTGAAGAAACTTCTTGGATGAGAAGTGAAATGTCTTCAAAGAAACAAAAAACCAGAAAGTCCACTTGCCTCCTGAAAAAGCAACTTTGGGACAACCATGACCTGGATGACTGAGAATCTCTATAGACTTTTAGCTATACAATTTGGGATGAACATTTTAAAAAATATGTCAATCTCTGAATCCAAGGGGCACCATTGCTCTCAAATTGCTTTCCATTAAATCTGCTATCTTGGGAGCATTTCTGCTTTTATAATTAGTAACCTATCAGTCTATTAAAGAACATACCATAATCTCACAGTTTTGGAGGATGTGTTATGTGCCCGAAAAGCACGACTGTACTCTTGTACTCTGCAATGTTAGCACTGAACAAGATAAGCAGACGTTGTTCCATTTCAGAGGATAAGAATTCCTGGACTTGTAATGGTAACAAGAAGGAAATGAAGGACAAGAAGAATTGGAATAGAATAAGGGGGCATTAGCAGCTGGTAAATTTTGCACAGCCAAACTTTATGGTGGTTTCACTTGTAAATTGTCTATGGAGATTCTCAATCATTCAGGTCATGGACTTGTCAAGAAAATACAGTTGCCTTTTAAAAAGCACCTTTAGGACTTGTAACCCAAACTGGAAAAGTTACAGAACTTGACAGATCAAAATAATCGAAACTGTGGATAGAGGTCTTTGATGAAGAGTTACAATAAACGAACTTTTTTCTCTTAGAAAAACATTGAATAGGGAGGATCTAATGAATGATAAAATATTGCATGATATGGAAAATGTGTAAAAGGGTTTAAAATATTACCCTAAAATATTAATTCTCAGGGTCATCCAATAAAGCTGAATAAAGATATTCTGACTTAATAAAAGGAAGTATTCCTTCTTAATTAAAGTCTGAAGTAATGTCATGATGAAAAGATGCTGTTCAACCAAAACAAAGAAGATTTGTTAACATGAATGAGGAAGGTTGTCAGTGGCTGCCTATCATTATGACTATTTATCTTTTGTATGAGTTGTTGGGATCACAAGTGGGAGGTGCTACTGACAGGTGTTAACAGGTTGCAGGGTAGCCTCTCTGATCACAGGACATAGGAGTACCATGTACTACTACATAGTGTAGGCCTTTTATCCAGTGGCCCATTGGTTTTCATAAGTTTCCTACTTTTCCTTAGTTACATGGTCAAATAATAATAATTACATAATAGATATTACACTTGTCTTGGCTTGGCTTCCTAAACAGCTATTGCATCATAGTCAACAGCTATTGGTGCCTTAAATCCTTCTTATGTCTCATTCTTTACAACAGGGATGTCAAACTCCTGGCCCATGGGCTGGATGCATCACACGCTGGCCACACCCACGCCCAGTTTAGCGAAGGGAAAAAAAGTCCCGATATGTCATGTGACACCACTGTGACGACATGAGTTTGACACCCCTGCCTTACAGGCACAAGTGACTTACATCCAGTTCCAATTTCACTATACCTGAACATGACCACCTTCTCCCAGCCTTGGAGACAGTGGTGGTATTCTCCTGGTTCAGCCCGGTTGTGGCATACTGGTAACGCCGAAGATTCACTCCAAGGCTCTCCGAGGCTCTGCAGTTGGGCCCACCCTCCCACCCGTGCTTCTAGGTCCTTTTTAACCTCTCAGCTGTTTGGCACAGCAGAACAGATTGCTGTACTAAACAGCTGAGAGGCAGCATAAGCGCACCAACATGCCTACCGTCCCTGTCCTATTGTTTCTTTTTATTTTTCTTATATGTATCCGTTTTATGTATTTATAACTATGTTTATACTTATACCTGTTATCTTATAATCGCTTGACAAAATAAAATAAATAAAATAAAAAATAAATAAATAAAAACAGTAGCTTCCCACCAAGCCACACCGACAGAACCGGTGGTGGGAACTTTTGAATCCCACCACTGCTTGGAGCATTATATTTCTTTCCTTCACTTTCTTAATGAACACAAAACTAGACAACAGAAAATCCCCTGCTTAGTATAAAACCAGATTTGCTTTTCTCCCTGCCTTTGAAGGAACTTTGAACTTCCTGAAAAGTACTAAAATCTGAATATTTAGGCCTGTAGCATTAAAAATCTACTCCGTAAGCTTTTTTAAAAAAAATTACACTTGGCACAACTTCAGCATTTACCACTCTTCAATCTAGGGCTTGTTATCTTATTTTCAGAGCCTGGTGAACTGTTTTTAATCATCCGGCTACTTTTAAGTATATGCATCACTTATTCTCAACAGTTACTGTGTACAGCATGCCAATTATGCCTGAATGAAAACTTTGGTTTAAAACTATCTGGTTTCTTTTTCCAAATGCATTTGTGCTCCCACCAGAGAAAGCAAATTCTTTTTCACGTTTTTTAAAGAAATACTTACTAATCATATTTATCCATTTTTGTCTAGATTTAGAAATGGAGTTGACAATTTGTATTTTCAACTATTTTTGGCTCCTGGAATAAGAATCTCATATGTTGTATTGGCTCAGATGATTGTATTTATTACAGTGTATGAATGATATAAGGTTAAATAATAAAACAGAGTTCTAAAGCATCATTAAAATGTAAGAAAATATATATATCAAACCATGTCCAAGTGAAAAATCCAAGAAAATTGACCATGATTCCTTGCGACTGTATTTTGGATAGCAATCCAAAACCCAAAATTACACATACATATATACAGTAGAACTGCTGGTCATGACCATAATTTTTTCCATAACTTCAGTTTGCAATCTGATTTGGTTGTGACCTGAACCTAATTTTGGAAATTTGGTGCTTACAAAAAAAATGGTGTGGAAGGGAAATTGGGCGTGAAATTTTTTGTGTGAATTTTTTAGTTGGAAGCTGATTTGGTCATGGTCAGAAGCATTCATGACCAGAAGTTCTACTGTATGCAGTCTCTCTCTCTCTTAGGAATAAAGTTTGCTTCCTCTCTTATAATTTTAAAGCCTCAGCACGAATTTCTATATTTTCCTGATATGAAAAATCCTCTACTCATGGATCTGAAATATTTTCTCTTAATTTCTTATTTTTTCTTACAGTAGAAAATATGCAGCATTCAAGAATGAAAGACAGAATGAAGGACCAATTGCTCCTAGAAGTCCTACTTTTGGAGGGAAGTTTCAATAACTGAATTAGACCTCTTCGTAAATAGGAACATGAATACAGCTAAGGAAGTCCAAAAGAGCAACAGAGATTGATGCTCTTTTATAGGATTTTTGATGAAGTTCCTAATATGGTATCCTTTTCCAATATGATCTTAGAAACAGGTGCATCACCTTCGTCTTGGCCTTTATCTAAAATAATAAACATATTTAAAGCAAAAAAGATGAGTTTCTTGATTTCATTTACATTTGCCATTTTGATACATAACAATGCAAAAATCTTCACTGCATTTCTTGCTCTTTCTCTCTCTTTTTTAGATAGATAGATAGATAGATAGATAGATAGATAGATAGATAGATAGATGATAGAATTCTTTTATTGGCCAAGTGTGATTGGACACACAAGGAATTTGTCTTGGTGCAAATGCTCTCAGTGTACATAAAACAAAAGATACATTCATCAATAGTCAAGAATCATAAGGTACAACATTTAATAATAGTCATAGGGTACAATAAGCAATCAAATCATACTAGGAAACAATCAATAAAAACCGTTAAGATACAAGCAACAAGGTTACAGGCATGCAGTCATAAGTGGGAGGAGATGGATGATAGGAGTGATGAGAAGATTAATAGTAATAGTAGTGCAGACTTTGTCAATAGTTTGACAGTGTTGTGAGGGAATTATTTGTTTAGCAGAGTGATGGAGTTCGGGGGAAAACTGTCCTTGTGTCTAGTTGTTCTGGTGTGCAGTGCTCTATAGCATCATTTTGAGAATAGGAGTTGAAACTGTTTATGTCCAGGATGTGAGGGGGTCTGTAAATATTTTCACAGCCCTCTTTTTAGAATAAATTCATAGGTCAAATATATTTAGGGACAATGGTGAAATTTTTCCTGGTAGATTTCCAAATGTAATCTATGTTGCAATTGTTATTGTTGTTTGGTTGATAAATTATTTCCGATTCTTTACAACTCCATGGACCATAGCACACCAGCCCACATCCTCCACTGTCTCCTGGAGTTTGGCCAAATTCATGTTCACTGTATCAATGTCACTATTTAACCATCTCATCCCCTGTCGTTCCCTTTTCCTTTTGTCTTCCATCTTTCCTAACATCGGGGTCTTTTCCAAAGTATAATCTATACCATGAAACAAAGGTCAGTTTTCTTTCCACCTTTTCTTTTTTCCATAGCATATGCTGACAAAACCTTTGAACTGAAAATTGATTTTTTTTTCCTGAACTTTGCGATGATATAGATGAGAGAGAGAAAAGATAAATGTTTATAATCCAATTGCACTGCGTTAATAAAAGGTATGACTTTAAACAAAAATAAAATAGTCAGGGTAATTTCCTTTGCCCCATTCATTGCCTTAATTATGAGACAAAAAGTCTATATACCCTGCTTTATGTCTTGCTCAAAGCAATAAGAATAGAATAGAATAGAATAGAATAGAATCTCAAATCAAATTGAATTGAATTGAGTAACAGAGTTGGAAGGGACCTTGGAGGTCTTCCAGTCCAACTCCCTGCTTAGGCAGGAAACCCTATACCTTTCAGACAAATCGTTGTCCAATCTCTTCTTTAAAACCTCCAGTGTTGGAGCATTCACAACTTCTGGAGGCAAGTTGTTCCACTGATTAATTGTTCCAACTGTCTCCTTAGTTCTAGGTTCCTTCTCTCCTTCATTAGTTTCCATCCATTGCTTCTACTTTTGCCTTCAGGTTCTTTGGAGAATAGCTTGACTCCCTCTTCTTTGTGGCAGCCCCTGAGATATTGGAACACTACTATCATATCAACTCCCTAGCCCTTCTTTTCAGATTGTATATAGATAGTGTAGTCTAATCAGCATGCTGGCTGTGGAATTCTGAGAATTGAAGGCCACACATCTTAAAGTCACCAAGTTTGAAAAGCACAGATCTAAAGCAACATTAAAATCCTAACACAGGCATTAAGCTTGCTCTTCAGATTAAATAAGGAAATCAAGCCCAATGAAGACACGGGGAGCAAGCAACAATTTCACTCTGACAAGCTGGAAGCTGGGAAAGTCAGCAGAATTGGATAACCATTATTGGATGAGTTTGATTTATCTAAAGAATCTGATTTGGGTGGCAGAATATTCTAGGCTCACTGCTGCTACTGCTGCTGAAAGAAGACTGGTGACTGCCAATGTCCTGGAGACCTCAGGCTAATTTACCACCGTGGGAGCAGAACATTGGATCAGACCTTCTTTAGTTGGTTACACACTTTATTTTTTTTTTAAAAAAAGAAGGATAAAAAAATTACACTATTTATGGATTTACAGATCCTATCTTTCGTGTTTTTAGATATTTATAGTACTGGAACACAAACATCTGTAAATGCAAAATATTTCAGATGTAGAAGAATTTAAAATGAAGATCTTGACATATGATGGCAACAGGCACATACAAAATAGCTTTTGGTTTTGATGAGATGAACAAATGTTTTGAAGATATATGAAAAAAGTCATATGGATCATTTTTAATTTAAAAAAAAAACACAACTTCTGCAAAACACTAATGGTTTTGAACTTAAACCCAGAAAAAGTACAGCTGCTTATAAAAGAAGAAATCAGTGCAGCTGCAGCTCAAAGATAGTTTATCCATTAGGTCAAAGTATTTTGGGCAGAGATCCTAATGAGCACTTTGGCTTTCACTTATATAGCCTGGTTTGTTGGGAAAGCTAATAAATGAGTGGCCTGAACTCTGTCCAAGCTGTTCAGAGACCGGACTTACCCCATGCATGCCTCATAATGATAAAAAGAGAAATTTATGCACTTTCTTAGAAACCTCTGACTAGGCTGGTTGCTCATATCTTAATGCATCTTCATTTGCCAACTATTTCTGTGTGACAATTCTACTAATGAGAGAATAGTAGAGCAAGTCTACTCTAGCACTGATGTTGCCTAGTTTGGGTAATGTAAAATCTGCCAGAAAACAAGCAAGCTCAGAGAGCATCAACCCTTGTCAACCCTGAGCTACAAATATTCTCCTCTGCTAATGTATCCCTGAGGGAACCTCACGGGTCTTTGAGCAATCTAACAATGATTGCTTGATTAACTATGTATATCCCACTTTTCATTGGAGAGCTCACTACCTGGGGAGCAGGCCCGCTTTCACATTTTATCCCCACCACACAGCCCTGTGAGATATGTTGGGCTGAGAGATAGTAATTGATCCAAGGGTGGGCTTCAACAATTTTAGCAATGGGTTAATAATAACAGATAACAGATAATCAGAGTTGGAAGGGACCTTGTAGGTCATCTAGTCCACCCCCCCAAGCGGGAGACCCTACACCATTTCTGACAAATGGCAGTCCAATCTCTTCTTGAAAGTCTCAAGTGATAGCGGTCCCACAACTTCCGAGGGCAAACTGTTCCATTGACTGATTGTTCTCACTGTCAGAAAGTTTCTTCTTATTTCCAGATTAAATCTCTCCTTGTTCAGTTTCCATCCATTATTCTTTGTCTGGCCTACAGGTGCTTTAGAAAATAACTTGACCCCTTCCTCTCTGTGGCAGCCCCTCAAATATTGGAAGACCGGTATCATGTCTCCCCTGGTCCTTCTCTTCACTAGACTAGCCAAGCCCAGTTCCTGTAACCGTTCTCCATATGTTTTAGTCTCCAGTCCCCTAATCATCCTGGTTACTCTTCACTGCACTTTTTTTAGAGTCTCAACACCTTTTTTATAATGTGGTGAACAAAACTGGATACAGTACTCTAGGTGTGGTCTTACTAAGGCTTTATAGAGTGGTATTAGTACCTCCCTGATCTTGATTGTATCCCTCTGTTAATGCAATTTAGGATTGCATTAGCTTTTTTGGCTGCTGCTGCACACTGCTGGCTCATATTTAGCTGGTTGTCCACTAAGACTCCAAGATCCCTCTCACAGTTACTGCTGTTGAGACTGGTTTCACCCAGTCTATATGTGTACTTTGTTTTTTTCTTGCCTAAGTGTAGGACTTTACTTTTCTCTACCTTGAATTTCATTTTATTAGATATGGCCCAGTGTTCTAGTCTGTCAAGATCCATCTGGATCTTGAGCCTATCTTCTTGGGTGTTAGCTATTCCTGCCAGCTTAGTATCATCTGCAAATTTGGTAAGTTCCCCTTCTATTCCCTCATCTAAGTCGTTAATGAAGCTATTGAAGAGTTCTGGGCCTAAGACGGAATTTTGTGGCACCTCATTGCTTACTTCCCTCCATGTAGACTTAAACCCATTAAGGACTACTCGTTGAGTACATTCTCTGAGCTTCAACAATTTTAGCTATGGGTTCTCTGCCTGGTTGCTGGAAGGGTGTGGCCATGGTGTGCATGGCCTATTTGACCTCCTGCACTATGGCGGGGAGGGGTGTTTTTGCCCTCCTTGGGCTCCAGAGGCTTTTCTCGAGTCTCCGGGAGGGCGAAAATGGCTTCCCTGGGTTCTGGAGGGTCTCTGGAAGCCAAAAACAGGCCCATTTCTGTCCTTCCGGAACTTCTGAGAGGCCTGTTTTTCACCTCCCATGAGCCTCCATGCGCACCCTGCATCCAAAACGGGCCACATGGGGATTCCGGGGAGGGGTGGGCAGGGACAGCCAGGAGTGGGATTTGTGGGTTGTCCAAATTGTGCAGAATCTTAACTAGGGGCTCTCCTGAACCCCCAGCAGCTCACACCTGAATTGATCCAAAGGTGAACTGAAGTTGGACTTGCACAGCAAGGAGAGGGCTTCCCGACAACACTTGGGATGCAAAGGCCCATCTTATCAACAAACTCTCTCTATCCAGCTTTATCTTGCCACTTTTCATTGCATTACACACGGAAAAATGACAAATCTAGAGAAAAGTAACAAGAACATAGAGCCAATAGCAAACCACACAATTGCCATCAGTGAAAAGATGAAGAGTCAGTGAAATAAAGAAGGGAAAACTAAGATAATCTAGGCACAGAAACCAAACATGTATAACTCATGGTGGCTTAATGGTGAAGACACTCACTTCCCACTTGGAAGGTTGAAAGTTCAATCCGAGGTAGCAGCAGGTGTTTCTCTCTCAGGGCACAAAGAAAAATATCTGCTGTGAATTCTATATAGGTGTCAGGAAGGGCATCTAGCCAGTAAACACTCAGCTCTACCCAGTTGCCCCAATTCTACCCTGAATAAGGACTACAGGGTTGTAAAAAGGAAAATTTTATGACAAGAAAAAAGCAGAACAGTGTAGGAATAGGCCTAACACATAGTCTTACGGTGAATCAGAATTTGCCCTTTCTAGCTATCATGTGTAAGTAGCAGTCCAAGGTTTTAGATGTGAGTCTTTGCAGACTACCTGCAAAAGTCAGCTATTAAATCTAGGTCAGCTATTAGGGGTGGGCTTCAAAAATTTTAGCAAAGGGTTCTCTGCCTGGTTGCTGGGTGAGTGTGACAATGGAGGACGTGGCTTAGTCGGCCGCCTGCACCACAGGGGGGGGGGGAGTTTTTGCCCTCCCAGGCTCCAGAGGCTTTCCTCAAGCCCCCCTGGGCTCTGAAGGCTCTCTGGAAGCTGGAAATGGGCCATTTCCAGCCTTCCCAAACTTCCAGGAGTCCCGTTTTTTGCCCTTCCCAAGCCTCTGTGTGCGCCCTGCACTTACCTGCATCCAAAATGTGCTGTGTTTGGACTCCTGGGAGGGGCAGGGTTGTCAGGGCCAGCCAGGAGTGGGATTTGGGGGTTCTCCAAACAGCACAGAATCTTAGCTAGGGGCTCTCCTGAACCCAGGGATGGGATTCTACCAGTTTGCACCTATTCGCTAGAACCGGTTGTTAACATTCTAAGCAGTTCGGAGAACCGGTTGTTAGAAGAAATTACTGGCCTAATCCTGTAAGGCAGGCAGGAAGGAAACATTCTGGTGTTGCTTATAGAAACTGTCTCTCCGTTAACCCTTATTACATGCTTGGCAGGACTAGACTTCCTGTCTCTGGAACTTCTCTGGAGTTTTCCCCCCCTCCTTGGCTGGTACTTTGCTTGTGTTGAGTGACCATTCAAAGTTACAATGGCACTGAAAAAGTGATTTATGACCCTTTTTCACACTTACGACTGTTGCAGCATTCCCACAGCCATGAGAGGCCAAGTGAGGAGATGCGTGCCTCGATGTGAGTGATATTGAGTTGCCCACACTCAGCCAATAACATGACCACCAAGCCACGTCCACCCAGTCACATGACCACTAAGCCACGGCCACCATCTAAGCCACAGAACCGGTTGTTAAAAAATTTGAATCCCACCCCTGCTCGAGCCCCTGCAAATCCCCAGCAGCCCACCCCTGATTTAAAGCTTCAACCAGTAAACAGTTGCAATGATTTATCTCTTTTTGGGCTTTAGTTTTTAATTGACTAGCACCTTTCCGAAGGGGAAAAAAAGCAGTTCTTAGGAAATAACATGGACCAACTGCAAATCAGCACTTGAGCCACCTGGGAATCAATGAGGAACAAGAGGCCGTTACTCTTCTCCCACTCGTTATATGGCCCTAGTAAAGCAAAGGAAAAGGAAACGGCAACACCATCAAGAGATTTTGATTGTATCAGCAAACATCTGCAGAGGGCCTCACATTTTCTTAGGAAGGACACAGTCCTCCCAGACATGGTCCTCATTCTTCTGCTGATTTGCTGCTGTGCCTAAATAAATATACAGGGAAAAGAACAGCAGACTGAAGAAGCTGCTACCCCAGATATCTTCTCTTTTGCTAGTTAATACTTGTTTAGATTGTTCCTTCCCTGAATGAAACCCGTGGATCTTGGCCACTGCAGCAAGGAGAAGGTGGGCCTTGACCCAGAGAAGGAAGTAGACCAAGACCACCTTCTAAAATCTGGGGTCGACACAGGCAGCATGGGAAATTAGGGAACGATCAATAGTTGTCTAAGTCATCCCATTGGCAAGTCAGACCAAAACACAGTAAGAGAAAGGCTGGAACTCAACAAGAGTTTTGGAGGGACTTTTTTTTTCTGTATAGTTCCCTGGTTAACGTGTGTGTGTGTGTGTGTGTGTGTGTGTGTGTGTGTCCATAAAAGAACAGCGGACTTTCTCTCCTTAGTCATAGGGCTGATCTGCTTGGCCCATCACCAGTTAGGCCATTCACCCATTCCTGATTGAAGAAATCATCTTCCTTCCACTCACATCCTATTGCAAAGGATCCCCACACCCTTGTTTTGATGCAAAATTGTTGTTTCTCAATCTGAGTGTCAAGATTTCAACTAATGAACCCAACCAATTCAGCACTCCCAGACTTTCAGCTTCCTCAGAGAACTGTTTTATTGAGTACGTCGTTTTGGCATGAGTGAAAACCTTGACACTGAGCTGTCTTAAGCTCTTCTGGGCAGATGATCTCAAGGCTTTCATTCTTGCAGCATCCACAATTCTTACTGGTGGCAGAGCCCCCTTAACCAGCGGTGGGGTTCAACGCAGGGGTGGGATTCAATTTTTTTAACAACTGGTTCTGTGGGTGTGGCTTAGTTGGTGGGCATGGCTTAGTGGTCATGTGACTGGCTGGGCGTGGCCAACTCAATATCATTCACATCGAGGCATGCATCTCCTCGCCTGGCCTCTCATGACTGTGGGGATGCTGCAACAGTCGTAAGTGTGAAAAATGGTCATAAGTCACTTTTTTCAGTGTCATTGTAACTTTGAATGGTCACTCCACACAAGCAAAGTACCAGCAAAGGAGGGGGGAAAAGAACTCCAGAGACGTGCCTGAGACAGGAAGTCTAGTCCTGCCAAGAATGTAATAAGGGTTAACGGAGAGACAGTTTCTATAAGCAACACCAGAATGTTTCCTTCCTGCCTTCCTTACAGGATTAGCCCAGTAATTTCTTCTAACAACCGGTTCTCCGAACTGCTTAGAATGTTAACAACCGGTTCTAGTGAATAGGTGCAAACTGGTAGAATCCCACCCCTGGTTCAACCGGTGTAACAACCATTTTGGTGAGCGCTTCAAACAAAAGAAATATAGGACAGACTAGCGCAGAGGCAGGTGGGTGGGGCCAACTCGTCAATGAATCCCACCACTGCCCAAGCAGTAATTTTGTCTACAGCCACCAGGATTCTGTATTCTCTGCACTGCTTTTTCAAAAATAAGCTTGTGACTGATCCAGTGATGGTCTATTAAATCTATGGATTATCCTCAACTCATCCTTATATCTCCCAATGGACACCTTTCTTTGATTTCTGTCCAAGCTAAGGAAGGCATGCTCTCATTGCTTTCCCTTCCCTTCCCCCCTCCCAAATACTTAAGTTGCAAGACAGGATTGTTACTATGGGTAGAAAGACTTTTGTCTTTCGTTTAATGACAGTTCCAAATTACAACAGCCTTAGAAAAAATGATTTATGGCCTGTACTCTCACTTATAACCATTGTATCACCTCCACACTCATATGATTGCAATTTGGGTATTAGGCCATTGGCTGGCATTTACCACTGGTTGCAGCATTCTGCGGTTGTATAATTGAGACTTGCAACAGTTTTTGCTTGTTTCCAGCAAAAAACACCCATTGGGGAAGTTGGATTTCTTAAAAACCACGTGATTCATTTAATAAAAATTGTTGTAAAAATGGATGGATGCAACTCAATTTATATCTGCAATGATTTACCTTGAAATTCTGGTCCCAATCATGTTTATGAGTAGAGGACTGCTTGTGCTTTGCTTCTATGAAGCTGAACTATCCATTCTGCCTTCTCTAGTTCCATCAGTTTCCATGGATCTATAGAGGAATTTAAGAGCAAAAGAACAACCTGTTCCCTATTGCTTTGATTATTGTATCACAAAGAAAAAGAAAAAAACAGGCTTTGTATTAGTGTCAAATGAGATATGTGGGAAGGGAGTGTGAAAGCCCCCATGTGTGCAAACATTTTGGAAAGCAAAGAAAAGGCATGGGGACTAGTGAAGATCAAACAGTACATAAAAAGAAAATGCAGGCACTGATAGGCCAGTCCACAGTGAGGCTTCCCTTCCTGCATAAGAAATGCTAGAAGTAGAAGAACAACCCATGACGTCTTCTGGTGGCCAGAGTCCAGACCAAGCACCAGCCCAGTCCCCTTGCTGCCCCGTGGCAATCCAGACTGGAATTTCTAAAGCTAACTTTAAAAAAACAGCCCGGAGCAGCATGGGAAACAATTTGCTCAGGCTGGAGGTGGAGTTATCCATGGATGGAAGCAGTGGTGGGATTTTGAAAATTTTTTTTTACTACTGATTCTATGGGCGTGGCATGGTGGGTGTGGTGTGGCATGGTGGGCATGGCAGGGGAAGGATACTGTAAAATCTCCATTCCCTCCCCACAAACTTGCTTTCTAGCACTGTTTTCCTGTGCAGTGCAACAAAAGAAGACCCGACCAACCAGCTGAGATTTGGGAGGCAGAGAATAGATGCGGGCGGGGCCAGTCAGAGGTGGTATTTGCCGGTTCTTTAAACTACTCAAAATTTCCGCTACCGATTCTCCAGAACTGGTCAGAACCTGCTGAATACCACCTCTGGATGGAAGGATATCAATCAAATGTGTTTTTATAGGATACGTTCCTTGGTTTTTCCTGCAGAGTGCAGATCAAAATGTGGAAAGGTTTTGGAAAGGCTTCAGGGTAGACATTCAGGGATGCCCCACAGAGATTTGCAGAAGAACCATTAAATCCTCCCCGTCTTTCCACAAAAGCCCTTCTTGAATGGTCTTCCATTGCCTACCTGCTTTGCATTATGCTCATCTTTCTCCCATCGCCATGGTGTTCAAATATGAAGGATCGTTATGTTTCTCGCAAATGGGGGAAAATGTACTCCTGCTTTAAATTTCAAAGAACTGCGTGGCGTGAGAGGTCTATGCTATTTCTATCTCCAGAGGCAGTAGGCCGCTGAGTTTAGGGAGTTGTCCTGCCTCCCTGACCTTCTGCTTACCATGAGTGAAGAGGGCTGGGCAAGATCAATTTCCCACTATCTTGTGTCTTAAATGGGATGTAAAACATCAGCATGGAAGTTATGAATGGATGCAGATAGTCTTCAACTTGCAACCCTTTGTTTAATGACTGTTCAAAGTTACGACAATATTGGGGGGTGGAATATTGAGATGACCTGTTTTCAGTCTTCTGACTGTTGCTGGATCCCCACAGTCACGTGATCAAACTTGGGGAGATTGACAACTGGCTGTCAACTCATAAAATATTTCTATGGACTTTTTAAAATTGACAACAGAAAGGGAGGGGGAGCAGTGCAGCAGCTTGCATTCCATAAATGTTGTCAAAGATAGTTTCTAGGTGACCGAAGTTTCTGCCGTGCAAAATTCTAACTGGAGAGTACGATTGATGACTCTTGGCTATGGATGTGTCCCATTGGAGAATATGAATTATGATACATCCAGGGGGTGGGGAAAAAACAGGATCAAAGTTGACAATGAATGATGTGACTCAGAGTCAGCTACACCCAGGCAGTGCCAGCATGGAGCCCTGACACTGGCATCTATTCATGATGGTTGCAGCATCCTGGGAGCCTGGAATTGTCATTTGCAACCCTGCTAGGGAGCTTCTGATAGCAAAGTCAATGGGCAGAAGCAAGATTTATTTAGAGACCGCATGAGTCACTTAACAATTGTAGTGATTCGCTTAACAACCACAGCAAGAAAAAGTCATAAAATAGGGCATGACTCCCTTAAAAGCTGCCTTGCTTAGTAATAAAAAATTGGAGCTCAATTATGAAGATAAATCAAGGACTACCTGTATTGTATTCAAAATAAGTATTCAAAAATTTCTAGATTTTTTTTTTAAAAAATCAGCTCTAGATGTCATGCTTCACAAGGCACTTTTGCTGTTGCAACTATTACCTCTTTTCAACTTGCCAACGAACTATGGGGTAGATAGAATATAGCTTCCAGACATCAAGACGTCAGCTGTGGGAACCAAGGATGTTTCAGCAAATGTTTACCAGAACCAAAAGAACTTCTCACAACAATACCAGGGGCCTCCATTGGACAATGTGTCCTAGTCTAATGGGGAGAGGAAAGACTGGAACTTTAACTATATAGGTTTGTGTGGGAAATAGTTAGATCTGATTTTGCCCTCATCTTTGCCGATACGATGTATTCAATAAAGTTTTACATGAAGAGATTGGATCATCTCAGCCCTGCTTGCTTTGGTTGGGTTCGTCAGTTTGGAACGTTGACACTAGATGTATAAGAATTATAGAGTCAGTCTCAGGATATTGCTACTTTCCAGATCTTTCAGTAGCAGTATATTTTTCAGTTTCAGTTAATAATTTTTCCTGTTATTACTGAATCATCCCACAATCCGTTAGTTTTCTTTGTATAGACAAATTTCATGTTTGTGAATGGTATTTTCATGGAGGGAGAGGAGAAGAGGGGAGCGGGAGGGAGGGAGGGAGAGAGAGCGAGAGAGCGAGCGCATAACTCAGTGTCAGAGCACATATATTGTGATGCAATGTTTCCAGACTTAGAAAAATAGAGCCATAATACACAACTAGATAGACCAGTTATTGAATATGGTATAAAGCAGCTTCAACATTTGCTGAATGTAAAAGATACAAAGCAGAAACAGCTGTGTTATGTGCTTTGTCTGATCCCCGAGAACTTGAAATTGTTATGCATCACTGTTTGTCTGGCAGCAATCTGCTCAACTGGAACTTCTGAGGCTTCTTTCTTTGGGTCAGAGTTTTTCTCAAAACACGTTATTGAAATTAGCCTTTTCTCCTTTGGGTTTTGGTAGCCACATTGCAATCCAGTTCCTGTTGGCCCTATAAAACGGAGCAGTGCAAGAGCTCCATCCCTGTCATGCGGGGTTTTATGGCATTTGGTTTTTAGTAGCCTGGCCTGGCTGTGCTGGTGGGAGTTAGTAAAGGGAACAAGAAAAGGGGTGTGGGTGGGTGGGTGGGGGGAGAAAGCTCATTTCTGGCCTTGCGGGGCAGCTGTGCTGTCACAAATCAGACAAAGTGACCTGGCCGCTAACCAAGGCGGTTGTGGGAGATGTCAACATAGCAATCCTATTGCTCCAGCCTGATATTCAAGTGTGGGAGGAAATTCACCTCCTATGTTTCTTCAGGGACATGGTGACTGTTTGACCTAAAAATTGGAGAGATAGGAGGGACGCAGGGAGAGAGGGAGAGAGAGAGACTGCAAAAGGGAGTGTCTGGAGAGAAAAGTTGGGGAATGAACTTTCATGAATGCAGTAGAGCAGTTAATGCTTCCTTTGTCAGGGGAGGGAGAAGACAGTCCATAGGTAGCTTCCCTGGAAGAATGAAAGAGGATATCTTCACCCAAGACAGGAAAGAGGGAGCCACCTGGCTGCAGACAGCATCTTCGCCTTTTCAAGGCCCAAGGTGGAAAGGAGAGGGTTTGTTGGTCATTGCCAAATCCTAGCCTCTGGGGAAGGGCTGGGCAGAAGAACATGAGAGAGAGGTTCTTCCCTCAGTGAAGAAGCAGTAGGTGTTTGGCTGAGCAGATCCAGGAAAAAGTCAACTTGTGCTGAGCAAACTATAGTAAATCCAGCTGTTCCTTTCTTCTCCCTCTCTCTTGACAAGCCAGAAAAAAGCGGGACGAGATGGGGTAAAAGTAGGAGACAGCAAGACAATTAGGGGCCACATAGTCTCTGGGAGAAAGACCTAGGATGCTGCTGGACCCTCAGGATTGTATTGTACATACCGAGGAAATATGTGTTGTAAATAACTTCACCGTACAGGTAGTCAGGTACGACCACAATTGAACCCAAAATTTCTGTTGCCAAACAAGACAACAGAATTGCCAAGCAAGACAACAGTCACTGTTAAGTGGAGGTTTGTTCTAGTTTAGGACCTTTCATGCTACAGTGGTTCAGTGAATCACTGCAGTTGTTAAGTTAATAATAAATTTGTAAAGTGAACCTGGCTTCCCCATTGACTTTGCTCGTCAGAAAGTTGCAAGAGGTGATCACTGCAACAGACATAAATTTGAGGCAGTGGCCAAGTGTCTGAATGTTGATCACGTGACCCTGGGGAGATTTAAATGGTTGCAAGTGTGACAAATTTCATAATTCACATTTTTCAGGGCTTTTCTAACTTTGAATGGCCACTAAATGAAAAGTTGTAGGTTGAGGCCTACTGGTAAATATAAAAAGCACAAAAGCCTCCTTGACTATCCTTCATTGCCAAAATTAAGCTTCTTCCTTTTCTCACTCCGAGTGTTGATTACTGCTAGCACCCAGATATAGTATTCAGCAGGCTCTGACCAGTTCTTGAGAAATTTTGAGTAGTTCTGAGAACCGGCAAATACCACCACTGACTAGAGATTTTACAGTATCTTTCCCCTGCCATGCCCACCAAGCCATGCCCAAAGCACAGGTAGTAAAAAAACTGAATCCCACCACTGCTAGCACCCCTACAGCCATGCCATGCCACAAAACACTACATGCCCTAGGTCTGAAACTCCACATATACGGAACAAATATACTGTGCTAACGGCCTGAGTGTGAGTCTTTCACTCTCGTTTTTTCTTTGTCCGAATTAGAGAGGGGTTTGTCTGAGTTGTTTTCTCAAATTAACTTCTTGAAAAGACTCCAGCCCCACTTGTCTGATCATTGTTTTGATAGTAGCTCCCTCTTATCCTTCAAGGCCATTCCTATTCATTTTACATCTTCCTTCACCTTCATTTGGTTTCTCTGTTTATCATGATGTCTGGGAATGATGGGATTTTTAACCTAATATATCTGGAAGATAGCAGCTTGAGGAATGTTGACTTACGTTCATAATTTGATTATCATAGATCTCTGTGCTAAATAGCCAGTTTTGGGATTTCTTTACAAGATTGTTTAAGCCAACATCCTTTTGAGAATTGACACTCACAGAATGAATAACAGGAAGAGAACATCTGGTAATAGCAACCGTAAGAGAGTGAAAACATTTTTTGAAGGATAGACACTGCTAAAAAAAACTTATCTGTGACCGTATATGGTCCCTTTTCCCACAGTTATTACCCAAACAGCCTTATTATGTTTGATGTTCATCATGTTTTCCAGCTGGGTAATTTAACTCCAGTGTTTTAAACAAAAAGCTCAATAAAATCAATCATTTAAAGCTCAAAGTAAATATTGTCCTTTTCCAAAATAATAAATTGTGAACTGATCAGAAATTAATGCCAAAATTATTTGTGCACTGCAGTTAATTAGAATAAATTAATAAGCTGGGAAATGTGGGGTCAGTTTAACTTGATAGAGCAATTTCAGAGAGGCTAATGTAACCTTTTAGTCTACAAAGGAACATTTATGCTAATATGTCTGATTAGCAAACACACACAAACAAATAAATGATTCAAAGTGCATTTCAGAAAAGCAAGAAGAATAAACAAGCAATCACCATCACCCTATCATCCTCATATTGAGTCTTGTGAGTGTCTAGAATCGCCTTTGGTGAGATGGACAGCATAACAAATTCAATAAATAAACAAAAAAAAAACCCCAAACCCCAAAACCTCACTCTAAAGGTATCATTACTGAAAAACTGCACAAAAATGAAGTATAAGGTATTACTCCTTAATAATTGCTTATAATAGTAGTTTTTTTAAAAAAAAATCATTCTGATGCAATGCCATGGCTGCACAGATATGTACTGAAAAAAAAGTGAATGGACAACTACAAAATGTGTTTTCAAAATATTGTATGTTGACCTGCAAAAGATACTTTTCCTAGAAGAGTCCAAAAGTGAAATGTAAGATTCCTACTGGGATTAGAAATCCAAAGAAATGAAAGCCAGAAAACATCTGTCTAAGTAGTGCAAAGAAATGTAGTGCCAATTTCATAGTTGGAATTCATACAATCAGATTGCCCCCAACCCAATAGAGGCTGGGTTGTTTAGAGAACTCTTTCTAAAATGAAACAAGACAGGAAGCTGCTTTCAAAATAAGTTGGGGCGGATGAACATCGGTGTTCTACAAAACCCATTAACGTGATATCTTCATGCAGGGACAAACAAGGAATGAATTGAGCCTCCAGGCTTTGCACCAGCATATCTAGCTAACAGCAAACAAAGATTGTCATTCTGATCTATGACTGTAATAAACTAAGTCGATTGATTGATTGTCAATTTTAAATGGAGGATGCTGTTGTTGGAAATAATAACATTGGATCAGATGTTCACCAGTCCTTTCTGATTCTCTGTTTGGGAATTTCTAACCTCTATCCGTATTAATAGAAAATAATCCCTTTAAATAACAAAAGTTAAGCAAGAGAGCACCAAATTTCCTCAGAAGAAACAAGTATGATACTCTACCAACAAATTGTGCTTCTGAACAATTTGACTCAGCCCAACCCTGAATATCTTCATTCCTAGGGAAAAACTACAGGAAATGTGGTAGGATACCAGGACAAGCCAACCAAATAATGTGGAACTCTTGACTCTCCAGAATCTCGCAAGGTGGGAGATTTCAGTGAATAGAATGAAGTAATAGTAGCCAGCTTGTCAAGGGGATTACCCAAATGTTTCAAACCATTTTTGTAACCACAATAATAACAAGCTTTCAAAATGCAAACACTTCCCATTTCATTATATCCGATGACAGACTTGAAATCTTCAGAAGCAGAAAGCCAAAGGTTTAATTAATTTGAGAATGAAACCTTACACTGATTCACTGAGAAATAAATTCCACTGCATGTAGCAGGGTGCCCTTTAGAGCAGAGGGTTTTCAACTTTTTTGGCACCAGGGACCAGTTTTGTGGAAGACAATTTTTCCACAGACCACGGGGCAGGAGGAGAATCGCACAACCTAGATCCCACATTTGTGCAATTTTGCTCACCTGCCATTCACCTCCAGCTGTGCGGCCTGGTTCCTAACAGGCCGCAGACCAGTACCAGTTCATGGTCCGGGGTTGGGGATCCTTACTTTAGAATAGAATCAGCATAGGATTGCAGTCTTATTAAACTAGATTTAGATACCACATCCAGATATCCAGGGAAGATCAGAACTGTAGCAAGACTCAAAGTTTGTAGATATTCTCAGTCATCCAGGTCATGGTTGTCCCAAAGGTGTTTTTTTCAGGAGACAACTGGACTGTCTTTTTTGTTTTCTTTGAAGACATTTCACTTTTCATCCAAGAAAATTCTTCAGGTCTGACAGGACGGACATATAAACACACACACACACACACACACACACACACACACACACGTCATAGAATTCTATATTGGCCAAGTGTGATTGCATACACAAGGAATTTGTCTTTGGTGCATAAGCTCTCAGTATACATAAAAAAATATAAGTGATAAATCATGATCATAGTCATCATAATACATTCATCACTTAGTGATAGTCATGGGATAATAAATAAGCAATCAAAATAATACTAGGAAACTAAATAAAACAACATAAATTGTAAAGATACAAGCAACAAGGTTATAGTCATAAGTAGAAAAGGAGGTAGATAATAGGAAGAAGAATAGTAATACAGTCTTAGTAAATAGTTTGACCGTGTTGTGGGACTTAGTTGTTTAGCAGAGTGATGGTGTGTGGGAAAGAGCTGTCCTTGTGTCTAGTTGTTCTGGTGTGCAATGCTCTATAATGTCATTTTGAGGGTAGAAATTGAAACAATTTAACTTGAATTTAACAATTTGATATATATATATTGTCACTGACTCTTTTTGTGGAATTGCATAAACATACATTTAAAAGAATCATTAACTTCATTTAACTTTTCCTAATGTAAGTTAATTTTGATTCTACTTATTTTAAATATTTTATCCATCTATCCAGAGATGTGTGTCAAGTACCCTTCTTCAAGCCAAGATTTCTTATTATGATTGTTTGTTATATTTATGCAGTTTATATTTATAATGAAGAAATAGTTCTGGAAATGTTTTAGATTGATGGAAGCAATGATGCATATTATTTAAAGATTTTTTCATCCTTCCCAAAGGTGGGAACCCTGTGGATAGGATGTAGCAGATGGGATAAATGACATTTCCCATGACTCAAGGCCAATCTGCAAACTGTCCGTTGACCCTGGAAATCTGAGATAAGTCCATCAAGTGTTGCCACCTTTTGGAAAAGAAAGGAAAAGAGAAAAGGAAACTATCCAAAGACAAGGGACACAATAATATATTTATTATTTAGCTGTATTGATGGGTAGGTTAACTAACTTTTGTAATACAGTTTTAGATAAAAATAGATAGAATAGAATAACAGAGTTGGAAAGGACCTCAGAGGTCTTCTAGCCTAACCCCCTGTCCAGGCAGGAAACCCTATATAATTTCTGACAAATCGTTGTCCAATCTCTTCTTTAAAACATTTTAAAACATTTACAGTGTTGGAGAATTCACAACTTCTGGAGGTAAGTTGTTCCACTAGTTAATTGTTCTGTCAATAAATTTCTCCTTAGTTCTAGGTTGCTTCTCTCCTTGATTAGTTTCAATCTAAAGCTTCTAATCCTGACCTCAGGTGCTTTGAAGAATAGCTTGACTCCCTGTTCTTTGTGGCAACCCCTGAGATAGTGGAATAGTGCTATCATGTCACCTCTAGCTCTCTCCCCCACCCATTAAACTAGATACACCCAATTCCAGCAACTGTTCTTTATATTATTAGCCTCCAGTCCCCTAATCATCTTTGTTACTCTTCTCTGTACTTTTTCTAGAGTCTCAACATCTTTTTAAAATTGTGGCGACCAAAACTGAATGCAGTATTCCAAGGCATTTTAAAGTGGTATTAACACTTCACATTATCTTGATTCTATCCCTCTGTTTATGCAGCCTAGAATTGTGCTAGCTCATATTTAAATGATTATCCACTAGGATTCCAAGATCCCTCCCACAGTTACTACTATTGAGTGAAGTACCACCGATACTGTACCTGTGCATTTGGTTTTTCTTGCCTAAAATGGTTTTCTGTGGTAAATCAGGTCATAGATCTTTCTGCCTTTAGAAAAAAATGGTTCTACCAAGGTGATCAAATTCAAATGTTTGAGAAGGATGTAAAGGAATCCTTATGGGTTTGTCGAAGGCATGCCTATATCTTTAAATGTTTAACAGCGATTGTGCTATGGGCTTGAATCAATATTGCTTGCATAAGCTCAAAGAAATATATACAGTACTCCTTCCTCCAGGTGTATCCCTTGACAACAATTTTTTGAGGAAAATTAAGAAGTATTGGCTGGCTCAAAGCCACTAAGGGAACTTCTGTGACTAGAAGTGGACCTGAATCATAGGCTCCCTGGTCCTAATCCAATGCCTTGGTATTTACACCACATTCAAACCTTGCCTGTTCAATTCAGTAGGTTGTGCAATCCATAGACAGGATTCTTTAATGATTCTTCAAGAAGTGAGGCCAATATGTATATTTGCCTATTCTGAGTAGCAACACTGATGGAATGGATTGGCTGAATGGGTGGCTGAAATGATAAATACCTTACTACAAGAGGTAGCTGTTGGGATTCCAGCAGTTACCTCCATTTAAATCATGAGTCTCGAGCCAAATTTCCAAAACTTAAAAAGGATTTATTGGGAGTTAACATGCCATCACTACCTGGGTGTAGCTGATTCTGAGACACATAATTCATTGTCACCCTTGACCCTGGTTTTCCCCCCACCCCCTGGGTGTATCATAATTCATATTCTCCAATGGGACACTTCCATAGCCAATAGTCATCAATCATGCTCTCCAGTTAGAATTTTGTGAGGCAGAAACTTCGGTCACCTAGTTACTATCTTTGAAAACATTTATGGAATGCAGTTTCGGTTTTGCAAGCTGCTGCACTGCTCCCCCCTCCCTTTCTGTTGGCAACTCTAAAAAGACCAGAGAAATATTTTATGAGTTGACAGTAGCTCTTGCAAGAATATCATTAAAGAATATTCTCCCCAAGAATACCTGACCACTCCCTGATATGCCATTTTTCAGTTTCTTCCTCATGAAATAATTCCTCAACTTCAGATCAAACAAAATGGTTTCCTCTCTTTTAAAAGGTGAGCTCTTTATTTGGGAATTTTTCTAAACATGACCTAGAAACCCAACTGTTGACAGTGTCTAGGAGATTGTAGTCAGGAGGGGATGCCAATACAGCCCTTTCTTAAAAATTATGCAGATCTAGTCAACATGACACTTACATATTATATAATACCACCACAGTGCACTTCACACAGTGCTGGCTTTAAAGTCTTTGGAAACAACTGCCTGAAAGATATTGTATAAGCATCCATATGTTAAGAGGGACAGGTCGTCATGGAGAAAATCTATTTATGTGTCTGCTAAGAATTGACACCAACTTGATGGTGCATAATCAATCAATCAATACTTTAACAGGGCTGGCTACAGAAAGCAGACTCTCTTTCTGAAAGAGCTATCCTAGCTTCCAGGAAAAACTGTAACCACTGGTTATGACCTTTTCAGCTCTGAATGATTTAGGACCGTGATATTTTAATGACTGGCTTATCTCATATGATCATCTTCAGAAGCTCTCTTGTTACACCCAACAATTTTTGAGATTCATATTGAAGAGGATCGCTTTGAGGGCTATGCCTAAGCTTTGGAACATCCTTTTCGGGGAGATCTGCCTTGCTTCTTCGCTAACAACTTTTCAGAAGCAAACAATCCAGTTTTATAGGAAGGCCTTTGTTGTTTACTCCTCCCTGCTGTCTGTGTTCTGTGGTATATTTTGGCTACTGCTTTGTGTTTTCTGTGTTTATGCACAAAAGTCATTGTGAAAGATCTTTTTTTTTTAAAGAACTTCCTAGAATTGCAGAGACTGTGTGGAATGTACAGTAAACATAAACAAATTAATAAAATGAAAAAACAAAAGCGTAATATTAGTTATTTATAATCATTACAACACTTAAGAGATTTACCTATGATGTGAACTTTTAAATAGTAATGGTCAATTAAACTGCAAGTTTCAGTTGCATTCAATGTCTTGTTTATTGGATCATAAACTGGAAATTATAAAATCCGCTTTATAAATGCTATCCAGAAAGCATAAAGAAGTACTGCAGACTAATTATCACTTTTATAACCAAGAATTGCTCAGAATACATCAGGTATACTTAAATAATTCACAACCAAACTTGTGGGAACTGACACGGGGAACTGACACTGAGGGGACAATTTAGTTTCAAAGCCCATACAAGAGGTGAACTGCACTCTAAATGCTTTGATCAGAAGACTTTTGGGAAGTCATTAATTAATTAAGCTTCTATCCATAAGAACTCCAATTATAACTGGTGATTTCAGGCTTCTTGGGTGTAAGCGGTAGAAAAGAAAGTTGCAGGATCCAACCTGGATTGGTCACCAGGAGCGGACCCAGTGTCTGGTGACTGATCCACATAAAATCCTGCAACATTATCCTGGGACACGTATATTCACCTTCAATTGTGAGAAAAGAAAATGCTTAGATTAGGGTCTGTCTCTCAGATGCTTCTGAGATTGGGATACAAAGAACCTAGAGTAATGCTCAAAGGGTAATCAATAATAACAGAGAGATATTATCACCAGATAATTCTGACAAATATAATAATTGGAAATAGGATTTTCAACCCTTAGATGGACAGAAAGTTGGAATCGCTCTTTATAATATGTATGCCATTTACTCTGATACATTCTAATATTGTCCACTCAGCAATTCTAAAAGACAAATACTACAAAAAGCGGGGGGGGGGGTATTGTGGACAGGGTGTAATTGAAATGATTCACGTTTTTTCTATATTCTTCATTTCATTTTCACAATATGTTTTGAACCCTATAATTTGCAAACTCCTTGTTGGCTCAGAAGATCTTTATGTTATGTGTGGATTCAAGTTCTAAAGTGGCATGGCAGGTTACAAAATTGTATTGGGCTCTTTAGGGAAGAAGGAGTTGTAATGAAATGCTGTAGAATAAACAGTCACATTTTTATTATTTTACTTTTTATTTGTTACATTTTTATGCCACCTATCTCTCCTATAGGATGACTCTGGGTGGCTTATAAATCATGTAAGTCAGAGGTGGCATTCAGCTGGTTCTGGTTGGTTCTGGTGAACCCATAGTGGAAATTTTGACAGGTTCGGAGACACCCCTTCTGGCTAGCCCCACCCCTCCTCTCCCCGCCTCTTCCAGGAGTCCCCATGTGTCCTATTTTGGCTACCTGGTAAGTGCAGGTAGGCTTACTAGGCCCAAAACGGGGTGCAAGAGGGTGGGGGGGTGCGGCATGCCCTCCCGTGCCCCCTTTTGTATCTCTTGGGACTGCAGGAAGGCTTGCTAGGCCCAAAACGGGGCACAGGGGAGGCCGTCAAGGGAGAAAGTAAGTCTTCAATGGCAAGAGAAAGAAAGAAAGAAAGAAAGAAAGAAAGAAAGAAAGAAAGAAAGAAAGAACATAAGAGGGAGGGAGGAGAGAAAGAAAGGGAGAGAAGGGAAAAAGAAAGAAAGAAAGAAAGAAAGAAAGAAAGAAAGAAAGAAAGAAAGAAAGAAAGAAAGAGGGAGGGAGGGAGGGAGAGAGGGGGGAAAGGAGGAAGAGGAAAGGGAAGAGAAAGTGAATGAGATATGGATGGATGGAGGGAGCGAGGGAGGGAGGGAGGCAGAAAAAAAGGAGAGGAAGGAGGGATCACAAACCTGCTGGCACTAGACACAGCTTCAGAGAATGCTTTGAAATAGCACAGCAATCCAGGACTGGAAAGGACTTCAGAGGTCATTTAGTCCAACCCCCTGTTCCAGCAGGAGACTTTATATCATCTTGGTTATTTTGGTGCTTCTAACACAAAGGAAAATTCCTAGAAATCTCCAGGCATTGCCAACCTGTCTCTCCTAGTAAAAAAGAACAACCCTAGAGCAAAAACTTCATGCAGTATTAAAAGGGAGAATAGAAGAGAGGGCTGCTGTGTATTGTTTAGTGGACTGCTAAATTGGCAAAGTGGACTGTTAAATTTGCCATCCTCACCCAGTCACATGACTACATAGCCACATCCACTAAGCCACGCCCTCACCAAGCTACACCCACAGAACCTGTAGTAAAAAATTTTGAATCCCGGCTATGTTATTTAATTGTGTTTGAGTTTTATTTTGTTGTCTAAGTTGCTTATTTAAAGGGTGAACTTGAATATTGATTACTAACCAATACTTCTTATATTTTTGTAGGTGTAACTGGGTAAATTAGTATAAAAATCTAATTAAGTTCCTCTCCCAAAGAAAGAATATTATCCTGGGCATCTCTTCTAAAACCATCATCCCCACATTGTCTTTAAATTCAGGGAGGGAAGAAATGTTGATTTTTAAAAATAGATTTTTAATAGATTTCTATGAATTATTTTTGTAAGTTTTGTATTACCATATGACATGTTGGCATTGCTTTTGGGGCATATCAGCTGAATCTCCAGTTCTGCTTTAAATCCCCTGTTTACTAATTGTTGGTCACTAAAGTGTTAAGAGTTTTTAATACGTACTCTCTTGGGGAAAACAAATAAGAAATATAGACCTCTTTGGGACTGTACGGGTGTCAAATTCATCGTGAAATCCTAAAATGGGCTGTGTACACATTGTGCCAAAGTAATATAATAGCTGCGCGTGCACACATGTGTGGATGTGTGTGAGTCTTTCAGAACGAAAGGAAAAAAAAGAGGAGGGAGTGAAACTTTGATCTGTCCCAGCTTTGCTTATATTACTTCATGACATTTGTGAGGAAGGCAGAATGAGAGAGAGTGAGGGAGAGAGGGGGAAAGAGAGAGAGAAAGAACAAGAATGTATGAGTTATAGGAAATACTCTTTATATAGTCACAAAGTTGGAAGAAAGTTACTACCGCTATCATTTGGATTCATCCAACTCAGTGCCGGTGTGTGTGTGTGTGTGTGGGAGACAACTAGCATTTATAATGCCTTCTTTTGATGAGGTTTTAAAACAGGCTGGAGACTTTGGAAAGTTTCAAAAAAAGGCCTTCTTCCTTCTGTGTCAGACTGGCATTACCTTCTCCTTTCTATTTGTTGGGATTGTATTTCTGGGACGAGATCCTGAGCAATATTGGTGCAGGATCCCTTGTGTATCTGAACTGAAGAAGCAGTGTGAATGGACTCTTGAAGAGGAATACAACACCACCATTCAAGCCTCGAGCCTGGTGAACTTTTCGCAATGTGAGGGGCATGACATAAAGTGCAATAACGCCAGGCATAATTGTACGTATCCACTGGCTCATCTTACCAACAACAACTTCGCTGGCGAGTCATTTACTACATGCCAGGATGGCTGGCTATTCAAAAAACCTCACTCAACTATTGCCAGTGAGGTAAGTAAAGGCAACGTTATCCAGAAAAATAGGTGTATTTACATAAAGAAAATAAACAAATGTTTGTTATTACTTCTGGTCCATAAATTTTATAAATATATGGTATATTAGATAATAAATACATTGTGCAGTATAAAATTAGATTTGATATTTGGATTATATAGTGTTCATTTCCTATTTTCTACACAGTATACAAGTGTCGTGGATAATACTAGCCTTGTGTCATTGCCTTTTTGAAATAAGTTATATCTGGAGAGAGGGGAGGGGAGAGAGACGGAGGAATGCTATTATAGATGTTGATTTGAATATAGGAATGGGAACAACTTTGAAAATTGAACATATTTGCACACAGACTATACTGTCTCAGTTACAGAATTCTGTCCTTGTCTTCCAGATGAATCAGATGTAATTTCTAATTGGAATACATTTTTTTAAAAAAATGTTTTTTATTGATGGAGCAGGTCAAAGGTTATAAATTCTTTTCCCAGCATCTCCCTTTCAGGAGGTTCGTATAACATGACATGTGAGATTTCTTTCCTTGAGTCCTGGAAGAGCTGTTGTCAGTTATAGAAGAACATACTGATTGAGCTAAGTGGGCAGTTAGCCTTAGCTAAACTAAAGCCATTTTGTTTTAGTTTTTAAATTCCCACCAAATTTCAGGGCAGTTCAGTACCATTTATTTTAATGCAACCTTGGCAAAAATATGAGGCGGGAAAGAAAGGAGGAAGCAATAGCTAGTATCTCAATCAATGCATTTTCAAGACCTAACTAGTGTGCATAGCATAAACTATTACTTAACTACCTAGGCAGTTTAGACAAAATGAATTTTACAGCAGCAGTTCAGTTGTTTTGATAGGGACTGAAAGTAAAAAAAAATCATAAAAAAGCTTTTGAGTGTCAGGAAATACATAATCTGATATTAAATGGCTGGAGGGGGAGGGAAAGTAAGGGAAGAGAAAAGAAGGACTGCTCATATGAGCGATGATGGAAGTTCATTGGCTGTTTATGAATGGTCATTAATTCGGAAGATTCCCAGATTACTAAAATTGCAGCACCGAGTTCAATTAACTAGGGAAGAGCCTTCAGATTATATTATAAGGCTGCAACCTTATGTCAGCCTTATGGGTAGGAATCCCAGTCAGATAAGTTAATACTATTTTATTTAAAGCTGCATTGATGGGATCTTACAAGCCTGAAAGTACAGTCCTCTCCTCTGTCTCCTTTACAGTCTGAGTGGGAAGGTCTCCTCTAAACCTCTTGCCCCACCCACACTACAAATGTTAGGCTATGCCAGGGGTCTCCAACCTTGGCAAC
Organism: Pseudonaja textilis; assembly: GCF_049901715.1. Classification (NCBI taxonomy): domain Eukaryota; kingdom Metazoa; phylum Chordata; class Lepidosauria; order Squamata; family Elapidae; genus Pseudonaja; species Pseudonaja textilis. The sequence continues at coordinate 77,239,642 of NC_141990.1, read as the reverse complement.
TTTAAGACTTGTGGACTTCAACTCCCAGAGTTCCTCAGCCAGCTGAAGAACTCTGGGAGTTGAAGTCCACAAGTCTTAAAGTTGCCAAGGTTGGAGACCCCTGGGCTATGCTGTCTCTTATCTGACCGTTCCCTTGGCAGCATTTCTTGGCCCAGTTTCTCAAGGTCTTTCCCATATATCATTACACTCTGTGACCTCAAAAGTAAATCTAATTGAATGTACCAGGGCTTACTTTTAAGTAGGCTTGTATCAGATTGCACAGAATATTGGCATGTAAGACTACATGCCAAACCACATGGTGATAAAAAAACAATGACTCTTTCATATATTTTTTTTAAAGTTAGAAATAATAGCTATTGACCTGCCCAGCTATGACTGGTGCTCATAGGATCCTCATGAGAGGCAAGAAGAAAGCATGGCAGTCCAGATGCTATTTACTGCTTCTTCCCCTTAGGCAGAGACTTCACAAAATGTCTAAAAACATAAGGGACTAATAGAATAATGAAAAGAATGGATTTATAAACAACAACCACAGAAATCCCTATCAGCACCATACAAAACCAAAAACCAGTGCGGTCATAGAAGAAATAGTAAATAGAAAGAAAATTGCAGGAAGCTTTCCACTAATCTCATTTGTCAATTGAAAAACAACTACTGTAAATGCCTGCTTCCTAGGTCTCATAAGATGACAATGTTTAAAAGAAGGAACCTGGAACATACCTTCCCAATGGGACAGGCAGATGTTCTTGGTAAGGCAGTCCTTCAAGTGCTTATGTACATGCTGCCTTCTAGACCTACTAAAGCTTCCAGGTGGTCTTCAGGAGTAGCCCAAGTACAGCATGTGGCAATAAAAAGAGGAGATGAGAAAGTCATGAGTGACCATGAACAGAGCCTACCAGGCTCAAAATGAGCACAAGTGCAAGAAGCAATTGTGCAAAGCTTTCCACTCCCCATCATCGATGCAACCTATTCTTCAAGCATGAATCACAAGTCCAGCATGAGTCCAGATTGTGCACCAAATCTCAATGTGGCACTGCCCATTCAGAAGCAAAAGTGAGAACACTTTAGATCTCAAATCCAGGCAGTTCATAAACATTCCCTCTTGGAATCACAGCCTCTTCTTCCCCATCCAGACCCTTACAGTCCCCAGATACTGAGACAGTGTCAGGCCTGTCCCAGCCTGGTGTCTTAGGAAAGAAACACCACTGATTCCATTCATAGTGAAAGGGTTACTTTTATTAAAAAGCCAAGGGTAACCAGTACCAAAGCTGGATCTCAAAGTTTGCATGCAAAGATTCATTAGTTCCAGCCCCCTGTAATCTCCCCATTATCTAGTCATATTCGAAGATGTTTTGGGAACTGCCACAGGTGGTATTCAGCAGGTTCTGATCAGTTCTGGAGAACCGGTACCAGACGTTTTGAGCAGTTTGGAGAATACCCCTGACTGGTCCCACCCCCATCTATTCTCTGCCTTACAAGTCCCAGATGATCAGCTGGGTCTTCTTTTGTTGCCCCACACAAGAGAACGGAGCTAGAAAGCAGGTTAGTGGAGTGGGGAGGGAATGGAGATTTTGCAGTATCCTTCCCCTGCCATGCGCACCAAGCCATGCCTACCAAGCCACGCCCACAGAACCTGTAGTAAAAAAAAAATTGAATCCCACCACTGGAATTGTCCCTGCAATGGTTGGGTAGAATGAATAGGCGTTGCAATCCATTTCCAGGTCTGCAGCCTGGGATGTCTTGGGACAGCATGAAGATCACTTTTGATTTCACCCTTGTCTTCCCACAGCTCCCTCCCGCAATGACTTAGGCAAACTGGTATCTAGTGAAGTGTATCTGCCAGTGAAGCATATCTGCAAGTGAAGAATGACAGCTCTGACAGCCACAATAAGAGCAATGGAATATTAAGATAATTAAATGCAATTAAAATTGACTGTCTCTGAATCAAACTCTTATCTAAAAATAAATTTAACCTGATCAGATATACATGGAACAGAAGGCATTCGGTACCAATCCTCTCATATTAGATTTGTGGCTGGTTATTGACTAAAGATCATTTTGAGGCTGTGAACTCGGGGAAGCTGTTCTATCAGCACTAGAAAGATCAGCCTCCTTAACTTAAACCAGACCATTCATTTATTTAGCTCTGTATTATTTCACAAAATTGTAGGTGGGCATTCTTCCCTGCAATTCCTGGAAAACGACAGGAACTGAATTGGCCTTTCATGCACATGGGCTCAGGGACTTGGCTTTTGACAGCAGGTCTAACCCTGACCTAAGTAAACATCTCTACTAAGGCAATGGGTCAGTTCTTATGCACCAATAGGATTTCCTATTAGCTCATGCAATCAAAGTCCCTCTCCATAGTGATTTTTTATGGAATAAACCCTCTGCTGGGAGGATTCAAAAACTGTCAACATAATTCTAGGTTGTCCCAATTTTTTGTCTCTTTCACTACTGATAGTCATACTAGAGAAAAGAAAAACCTGCTCAAATCACAGTTTAAGAAGAACAAATCTCTCTCTATAAAAGTGAAATACCACTCACGCATCATCACAAAATCTCCAGAACCTTAAAGCTTTCAAACTTGAAATTTGACACGGATGTTCCTCTTGGCTTCTAGGTGCTCACTAAGAAAGGGTTTTTCGAAATGACTATCAGAGCATTAGTATTTTGTATATTATTATTAACACATTCTGGTGCTAAGGAGTTCTACTCCCCCTCCCCACCTGAAAAGAAATCTGTTCCAACACAAGCAGAGAGGAGTTTCAGTTTCACAGCACCAAGCAGCTTTAGCACAGAACAGTTGACCTAAGCCACGCCCAGGTTCCTTGCTGCCTCCTTCTTGCTCACACAGCAAATACTATTTCAGTTTCTAAATAGCCCTCAACTCTTTCACACTCTGACAGGATGCTAGCCAGATGAATACTCATGGATGCTGGTAGGCAGAGGCAGATGTTTTCCTCCCTTATTTTCCTCCCCCAAAACTAAGCCCAACCACATAGTTTCGTAGCGAAGCACGGGTATCGAGCTAGTTAGGAAGTAAATCTGGTATTGCCAGGCAATTCTGGTGATGTTGTCAATAACCAATGCATTCTGCTGTCTTTTTTTGCAAGTTTATTTTAGGGAATCCTCATTACATGCGCCTTACGTTACAATGTAAAACACAGAGCACAGTCACAACACCAGGTAGTTAATGCCAGTACAGCAGATAGTTGTAATTAAACTAATTTGCATTATATGCTGGATGTATTTTGTTTTCCTGTAAAAATGCTATTATGAATCTTTTATGACTTCATCATGATTCATCAACATAATCCCACTATCCTACTTTATTAACGTTCATTGAAAAATCAGATAGCTAGATGACCTTATAAAATAAAACAATACAAAAATCCTGAGGATTTTGTCAGGACATAACTCTCCCAGGAAATTTTGTCAAATCCTGAGCTCAGATCCAGCCTCCTGAAATATATCAGTTGTTACCCCATTTTTCCAAATGAGAAGCAAGTAACATTTGTGAGAAAAGAGGAATTATTGCAACACGTTTTCTTGGCTTGTCAACTACATCATCTGTTTTCCTTAATGCAGCTTCCCTGTCACTCCATATCATAGAGGTAAACAAGGTACAGCTTACAGGTGATCTTCCAGCCCTCCTTTTTCAGCCATGACACCACACTCCGATTGTACTGTCCATTATTGATAGCAAAAATGTCGATTTTGAGCTCTGCAATTTTGTATATTTGGAGGAACCAAAATAAGCATATGATGATTGTGCATGTCTTCTTTGCAGTTGGCATACTGTCATCATATAATGATCTAACAAAGCCGTTGGCTTTAAATTTCAAAAATGAAAAATTATTTAATTTCAAATACACTGAGATTACTGTACAGAGGCTTTTTGAGTGTGGAGAAGTGTTTATATGCACACAGATGTGATAGGCATGAATGTGGATGACTCATGCATCAACCATCAACCTTGATTCGTGCATCAACCATCAAAAACTCGGGAGTGGCTTTAAGAGACCACGGAAGGAACAAATCCCTTTTAGATATTAATTTGAACTGGGTATTATCACTGGTGACCCATTCTTAAATATTTTTTTAAAATTTACTCTCTTCTCTCTCTCATATATTGGAATACAGGATCCAGTATGATGACTGGATGATAAACTGTTTGTGTCTAAGAAAGGAGTGGGGAAGGGAAAAGAGGAGCATTAAATACATAAAATAATAAGACTTTTTTTTTTCAAGGCCTAAAATCCATTGTTCCTCTGCTGAGACTTACTGTACTTTTATCCTTCCTCCTGCAGTATGACCTTGTCTGTGACAAAAAGTGGATAATAGACATAACTCAGTCTATACTCAATATAGGATTCCTGGTAGGAGGATTTGTTCTAGGATACGCTGCAGACAGGTAACAATGCCTTATGAACACTTATCTATGGATTGCATTATTTTCCATGACAAATAAGGCTATGCTGTGCATTATGTAGATCAGGGGTGTCGAAGTTGATTTCATTGAGGGCTGCATCAGGGTTGTGTTTGACCTCGGGGGACTGGGTGGGCATGGCCAGGGTGGGTATGGCCAGCTCGACATCACTTGTGTTGGGGGCATCCCTCCTAGACTCCATTTTCAGCTGCAATGGCTTCCTGCATTGCTCTGCCAGAGAAAATGGAGCTTGAGAGGACTGAGGCAGAGGCCCTGTGGGCCTGTCCATTGCAGTTTCCAGGGCGGCCCTGTGGGCCAGATCTAAGCACCCCACGGGCTGAATTCAACCCACAGGCCTTGAGTTTGACACCCATGATATAGATGGAGGGAGAAATACTTTACAGGTAGTCTTTGATTTGTGACCATAATTAAGCCCAAAATTTCTGTTTACTAAGTGAGGGAGTTGTTAAGTGATTTTTTCCCCCATTTTATGACCTTTCTTGCCACAATGAACCTTGCAGTTAAGATAGTAACATGGTTGTTATGTGAAACTGGCTTCCCCATTGACTTTGTTTATCAGAAGGTTGCGGAAGGTGATCCCAAGACTCTAGGGCTCAGCAGCTGCCATAAATATGCCATAAATATTACCAAGCATCCAAATTTTGATCACATGACCATGGGGATGCTGCAACGGTTGTAAGTGTGAAAAACAGTCATAATTCACTTATTTTCAGCACCATTGTAACTTTGAATGGTCACTAAATGAATGGCTGTAAGTAGAGGCTTACCTGTATGTTCTGCATGCCCCTCTCACCCTTCCTCACATTCAAATTCGAGGGAAGGATATTGGAAAGTTGCATTTATGTTTTGCAACAAAACATACTTTTTCTTTCTTGTTCAAATATAGGAAAGTGTGGTTTCTGTCCATTGTAATTTGCTAAGAAACCAACATATCAAAACACTATCCTAGTCAGAGGTGGACAACTAGGGCCCCTTTACATATAGCTGGGCGTTGAAGTCCACAGGTCATAAAGGGTCATTGTTGCCGACCTCTGATCCTATTGATGGACAGAGAGTTCCACACTCTGGAGGCCAGTTCAAATATAAAGCAGTTTATCTGCAATTTCTGGCTCTTGTTCTGACAGCTACAAGTATTTAAATGTAGATGACTAGAATTATGCAAGATTATGATGCTGCATAAACTTTTGCAAAGTTTTGTCCACTTTAACTCTAGTCCAGTCTTTATTATTCCAAAGCCTTCCATGATCTAAGAGTTGTGGGCTACCAAAAGTAACAAAGATAGCAAAAAAGTTGTTTTGTCCCAATAGGAAACCACTGTCCCATATATAGACACTTTTCACCGAGTTTTCTTCCCAGAAAAAGCCATACTTCCAATATTAGGTTTTCTTACGGTGTCTGAAATTTATTGGCTGTCATAGTATGTGGCAGGAAAAGTCATTCTACCAATGTCTGGCAGTGCTTCTAGTTATTATGTGACTCCTGATAGTGTTTTCATCATTTTCAGAGATCCTAAGTCATAATTTTGAACCCTTAAGGCCCAAAGCAACAACAAAATTAATAGTCTGGGATACACTGAACACTTTTGAATATTTGATTAAAATACTAAAGGATAAAAACCTCCAACCCCCTGTATTTCTTGAATGATAAATAGACCATCTTTAATTACGATCATTCATAGGTAGAAGAATGGAGATAATTTTCACATTCTTAACCTTCAACTTCTTATACTTCAAAAGAGTAATAATTTTAAGGCATTTATCTTCACTAGTACAAACAGTGAAGAAGCATCCGATCTCTTCCACAGACAGGCACATACCTAGGATGTTACAGCAATTAATATATGGAGGGAGCTGAACTGGTGTGAGATACCTTGGCATTCAGCTAGGAATTATTCATATTTAGAAGACTTAGCTCTATAGTAGTAACACTATCCTACACATGTTTATGCAGAAGATATTCCCAAATAGTTTTATTAGACAACTTAAATTAATCTAATAAGGCGAATAGCAATGAATGATGCTGATTGAAGGTCATGGAGCTTGTAATTGAATGTATCTGGGCAAAAGTAGTAAAGTGTCTATAATCTGAGAGAAGAAGATAAATTTTGCTAGAGCTTTTCAAAGTTATCTTTTCCTCCCCTTGGTTCCATTTCTTCTTTATTTATTCATTTATTTTGCTTCCCTTGACAGATTTGGCAGAATCACCATTTATCTCTTTTCTTGCTTTGGGGCAGGACTATGTGGCCTAATAGTGGCTTTTGCACCAAACATAGTTGTATTTTCAATATTTCGCTTTCTACAAGGAATCTTTGGAAAGGGAACCTGGATGACAAGCTTTGTACTGGGTAAGGCATGGTATGTTTTCACTTCTTTCCCAATGCAGCTGGGCCAACATACCGAAGCTGAATAGCTTTACTGAAGGAGCTTTGCTGAACTGGATTTTATTGTGAAATTTTTATCATTGTAAAATTTACTATGACATCATTCTGATGAAGGATGGTTTCCTATTGTTTTTTTCTGCTAAAAGCACAGTTTGACTTGTGTGAGCGGCAGGCTGGTGCATGCATGAGTGCCAGCCCACCCCTTGCAGGCCAGTTTCCCTCTCCACCCGCAACCCCCAGGTTGCCAAGCCAGAAGGGTTTGGGACCGCTGCCATAAGACACTGGGAAAATGTGCTAGTACTTCAGCTATGCTTTTTATAATGGATTTCTTGTTATCTTTCAAAGTTTTTGTTTGTCTTTTTGTCAATTCAGTAACAGAGCTGGTTGGTTCAAATCACCGACGGGTCGTTGGAATTGTAATACAGATGTTCTTCACACTCGGAGTTGTGATTCTTCCTGGAATTGCCTATGTGATTCCCACGTGGCAGGGGATTCAACTAGTTACCACACTTCCCAACTTTCTTTTCCTGTTATATTACTGGTAACTCTGCCATTACTTTCCTTTTTCTCCCCCACCCCCAAAATTGTCTTCTGATGCTTTCATGATGAGTGCTATTTAATACAAATAGCAGCTGTTTCTTGCAAAAGAGCCTTTCCCAAGTTAGTTTTTTTTCTAGAAGTTGGACTCTTGGTGTATCTTCAGAGAAGCACATCCAAAAATTATGAATACTATGAGTCCAACACTTATTAATGGCACTAGATGAAGGAAAGCTAAATGAGTTATTGTAATAAGCTGAGAATCATTCTTGTGTTGTGATTAAGACAATTTCTCTGGCTGAATCTCAGTCATTAATTAAAACTGAACTTATATAAGCTCTTATGACATCTACACTATGGAAGCAACAATAATACGGACCTATATTTTGGAGTTATTATATGGATTATTGATTTATATAAGTTTGAAAATAATACTTATCATTATTAACGAACAGCCATAAGTCATCATCCTTATATGCCTATATTCTATTAATATAATTGCAGCTCTTAATAATAAGGTAATTAAGATGTTCAGTTATTAAATTTAAAATAGTCCTAATACATAGTGAAAAAATGGAAATACATTTAAATAAAAAGAAAACCAAATTCATGACAACTAGTAGAGCGATCATGTTTAAAATTTACAATGAAGACACTGAAGTGATGAATATCTTCTCCCTTGTAAGATCATCTATCAAGAGGAAAGGAGCTAGCAGTTAAGAAATATGCTTGCAGACTAGCAATTGATATAGTAGCAGTGAAGATCTTGGAAAAGATATTCAGATGCTGGGATGTATCTTACATCCACAGAATTAGAACCATGGAAACAACATTTTTCCCCATTGTCTTCTATGGAAGTGAAATTGGGATTATGAAGAAGCAGGATAGAAAGAAGGTTTATAGAACTGGTTGTTATGATTCTGTGCAGTTCAGAGAACTGACAAATTTTGTCCCTGGCTGTCCCACCCTCTCCACCTGCCCCTCCCCTCCTTTCACAGTCAATCGTTATCGTGCATGCCTGACATCACTGACTGTGTTCTCCTCCACCCAGTCATTCTTTAAGGTATTTCTTTTTTCCCCTCCCGACGATCAGCTATTCCTATGATCAGCTATGCCGGGATCCTCCTTGCTGTCTTACTGCTTCTCCCAGGAAGCCCAAAAATGGAATGCAGGGGGGGTGCTGCATTTCCCCCCAAGCTCCATTTTTGCCTTCCTGGGCCCCAGGGAAGCCTTCTGGGAGCAATCGCCCCCCAGGAGGCTTCCCTGAGGCCCAGGGGGCAAAAAAATGGGGGGGTGTTGCTGCAAAAAAAGAGAAAGAAGCCACGCCCACCCAGTCACCTGGCTATGACCATCTGGCCACGCCCACAGAACCTGTTGTTAAAAATTTTGAATCCCACCCCTGCACTTGAGGCACAAATGACCAGACTTAAATTACCAAATCTCAGACACATTATGTAAAGACTCTGGGAAAAGTTCTAATGTTGAGAAATTTAGCAGCAGGGAAGATGGATTCAATTACACTGACGATAGGTGAAGTGTTGGAAGATCTGCAAGACCAGGCTGGGGACAAATTGTCCTAGAGAAACTATCTATATGATTACAAGGAGTTGACACCAACCTGATTGCAATTAATCAAACTTGCTGATTATAAAGTGTTGTAAGCCCTAGGCAGAATTTCAGAGCCATCAAATTATGGGTATGAGTCACCTAATAATCAACATGAACTTCTAGATTACTGTTGGCATGATTAGATTCATCAGTTTCACTTAGTTTCACATCACTTAGTTTCACATCAGTCTCACTTCGTTCAAATGTGCTGGATCTCTTGCCTCCTTCACCATATGCAATATCATTTATTGGGTCATAAAAAGTAACAGTAGCTATGCTGGTGTCTCAAGAAAGGTGGGGGGGATATATATATATATGTTTTCTTAAGTTTTCACGGGTATCTATATGTCTGGTATTCAGCTTTGTTCGGGTATTTTCCCACGTCATTATAGTTGTGCTTTTAAAGTTGTAGCGACATTTCGGCAGAATCTCATCTGCCATCATCAGGCTTCTGTATTGTGTTTGTCCGTGAGTCAGGCTTTCACAGCCGTTTCTGTTTTAAATTTGGTGCTAGCTTACTGCTGTGTTAGAATGGTTTTTTTTCTTCATCCTGATTGGTTGGGAGTTTTGGTCTGTGTTTATTGGTCTTGGAGTTTGCTGTGTTCTGCTTGATTGGTGTTTCTAATATCTTCTGTCTGTTTTGTAGTGTTTTTTTGTCTTGATTGGCTGGCAACATTGTGTTTCCTGTATTGAAGGCTTTTAGTGCGGCTTGGCTTCAAGTAAACAGACAACTATCATTTATTAGGAAGCTAGGTTTCATCTGGGTGCCTGGTTGGGGTGTGTTTGAGCTGGAGGTATATGGTGTGTCCTAGTGTACCATCTGTTTTTTTGTAGATTAGTACATCTAGGAATGGTAATTGTTTGTTTGTTTCCGTTTCCATGGTGAATTTGATTTTGGGGTGTGTGCTGTTTAGGTATGTTAGGAAATTGTTTAGGTTTTCTTTTCCATGGGGCCAAATAACAAATGTGTCATCGATGTATCTTAGCCATAGTTTGGGTTTGTGGGTGGCATTGGCTAGGGCTCTGGATTTGAATTCTTCCATGAACAGGTTTGCAATGATGGGTGACAGTGGTGATCCCATAGGGGCTCCTTCAATTTGCTTGTATCTTTGTCCTTTGTATATGAAATATGTGTTCATTAAGCAGTGTTCTGCTAGTTCCATGAGGTGTTTGGGTGGTTGGTATTTATTTTTGATGATTTCTAGGGTTTCTTTTATCGGGACTTGAGCGAATGGTGAAACCATGTCGAAACTTACAAGGAGATCTTTTTGTTTCATGTGTAGATCTTTGATCATTTCCAAGAGGTGGTATGAATTTTATACACATGAAGCTGCTGCTTCAGCATGGGGCTGTAGCTGCTTTGCTAGGTATTTGGCTAGGTATTGTAGTGGTGCTCCTCTTGAGCTGACTATGGGTCTGAGAGGTATGCCTTCTTTGTGTATTTTTGGGAGACCGTATAGTTTGGGGCATCTGGAAAACAGACCCCCCCGATACCTCCAGCTCAAACACACCCCAACATCATCTGGCTTGTGTATTCTGGCACAGCATAGGCTAGCACCAAATTTAAAACAGAAACGGCTGTGAAAGTCTGACTCACAGATGAACACCATACAGAAGCCTGATGATGGCAGATGAGATTCTGCCAAAACGTTGCTACAACTTTAAAAGCACAGCTATAATGACATGGGAAAATACCCGAACAAAGCTGAATACCATACATGTAAGTACCTCGAAAACTTAAGAATATATATATATATATATATATATATATATATATATATATATATATATATATATATATATATGTATGTATGTATGAATGTATGTATATGTATATGTATATATGTGTGTATATATGTATATATATATAAAACAATCTCAACCAAACAAACACAAAAGAGTATGAAACCTTTTGGAAAGATATTTCAAAAAGCAGGAAAGGGGGGTTGGGGGGGTGGACGAAGTGGCCGTATTTGTAAGAGTCACTTTCACCAACAAAAGAAGTTTTCAGGAGGGAGAAAGAAAGTCTGAGTGCCAGGAAAGAACTGAAAGGCTGAAGAACTCATTAAGATGCTGATGAAGTTTTGGCATTCTTGCAGGCAATAAATCTGATCTGCTGACAGCTGCCGACTCTTCCTCATTGGTCTCTCGGTGTTGTTGTTTTTTGGCAGGCTTGTCCCTGAATCTCCACGGTGGCTGATCACTCGCAAAAAAGCCAAGAAGGCCCTGCAGATTATGCAGTCCATTGCCAAGGAAAATGGACAGAGCCTTCCAGTGCATTTTTCGGAGGTACGAACTGTAATTTAATTTGTAAAATGTGATGTTATTACCTTACCACCCAGGGTGGTGTACGATACGCTAAATTTAAAGTAAAACAACCCATGCAACAGACCCAGGGGTTCTGGGGGAAACAAACCACCATCTCACAAATCAAGCAACCCTTCAGGGGCCCACCACCCGCTTTAGCCCAAGGTCTGGGAAAAGAGCCAAAGTTTAAGGACTCGTCTAAATACGGTCAAAGTGGAGCCAAACAGATCTCGGGGAGGGGAGCAGTGTTATTCCAGAGGACAAGCGCTATAACTGCAACAATGGCTAAAACTTTTATCACTGTATCTTAAAGAAAATATTCTGTAAAAATAACTCTTGCCATTTGTTTAGACCAGGGGGCCTCAAACTTGGCAACTTTAAGACTTGTAGACTTCAACTGGCTGGAGGATTCTGGGAGTTGAAGTCCACAAGTCTTAAAGTTGCCAAGTTTGGAGACCTCTGATTTAGACAAAGTCTTCATATACATTCACAGGCTAAGCCCTGGGGAGTGGTTCAAAGCATAGGATCCAAAGGTGGTATTCAGCAGGTTCTGAACAGTTCTGGAGAACCGATAGCAGAAATTTTGAGTAATTTCAGAGAACCAACAAATCCCACCTCTGACTGGAGATTTTACAGTATCTTTCCACTGCCACGCCCACCAAGCCACACCCACAGAACCGATAGTAAAAAAAATTTGAATCCCACTGTGATAGGATTCCCCTCAGCACAGATGTCCTGTAGTTAAGGCAAGAACAGCTTGTAGGCCACATGTATATGTGTTGCTATCAGCCATCAAATTTCTTTGAGGTGTTACATCAGGAAGCCACCTAGTATTTAGGGGAGACTTCTCCCCATTATATTCTTCAGTTGTTTCATGGCTCTGAATTGCCTCCCATTTCTCCTAGATTCCAGTTCAAATGGGAGGAAAAAAACTGAATGCCACTTGTAGCAGTGTTTTGGTTCTTCAGTTCATGTAAGGTTCCCCTCCTCTGTCCATTGCTTCTAACCAGAGCCTATGTTTATTAACAGAGCCCCACAGTCTTCTGGTGATGTCCTCACGTGTTTTCTATACGCAGTTTAAACATTGTACAGTTGTAATATTAATAAGATTATTCTCAATAGTTCTCTTTCTTTCATGATGGATTTTGTCAGTGAGATTGATTTTTCACACAGACACACAGAGAGAGACAGAGACAGAGAGAGACACACAGAGACAGAGACAGAGAGAGACAGAGACAGAGAGACAATAACACACACAGAGAGAGATTTTTCCCAAATTTGATGATCCAGCTTACTTCTAAGTGCAAATAGGCAACTTGAAGAAGTCAATTTTCATTCACTCCTTTGCAAGATGAAAAGAGAAATATGATAGGGGTTTTTCCAATAACTACTCCTGTTTTTTGCTAACATGGATGTCATTGCCAAAAACTTGATGGATTTGTTAAACTTTTCAACAAAACATAGGCATAGTGAATCCTTTCCCAAGGAAATGAAACCTATCTATTTTCAGAGAAGTAGGCGCAGGGATTTAAAATTCTGTTGTTGCTTTTTAAGGAAAATATTGTTTTAGACAAAATTTAATGATTTTTGGATAAATCCTAACAGGCGTTAGGCCACAAAGGAGTCTTGACAGATTGTGAAGGAAGCATTTGTCAGTATTTCCTCACCAACTATCCCTCCCCAACAATTCTTAAACAATATTTACAAAAATAATAAGCATTGTACAGGTATCACTTGTCTTCAGAGGAAAAAAAACCCTTCTAAATTATAGTTAGTTAGTTCTAACTATAATTTCTAACTTAGTTCTAACTTCTATAGTTCTTTTATAGTATAGTTTGAGCAAGCCACCATCAAAGTAAATTTTGGGTTTCCTCCATTCCTAATAGTTGCATGTCTATTACATTTCAAAAGGAGAGGGTTTATGAGCCCGCATTGTCTCTGATTTCATATCTTAGTTTATCTTGCACACAGCACTTAATTCCCTGCTTGGAAAATGTTGTTAGAAAACTAAACTCTTTGAAAGAGAAATGGAATGGAAAATTGGTTATTTTTGCAGTCTCTTAAAAGAGCAAAATTAAGATTCAGTATGGTCCATCCCACATTTCCAAGAAGAATGTACTAAAACTTCATAAATCACTTACAAAGAGATTTTCCAACTTTTCATAACACTTGGACAGCGCTACATGAAAGAGTCTCTTTCAACATAAATCTTATGAAAGCATTGCGTATAAATAAATATATTTGTATAAAGTCAGATTAAAAATAGTAAACAAAAATTGATGCTGGGGAGGGCATCTATCATTTTATACTAAATTCTATTTGTTCAGCCACAATATTTTTAGAACTTTAACCTTGGCTTCCAGATTGTATTACTTTTCCTGCGTCATTTCAAAAATGTTAATCTAAAGTTTCGAGCTAGTGTTCTCAGCCACAATCCTAATTTATTGACAGCTGCAACTGGTTAGTTTTCAGTCATATCTACATATCTAAAGTGCACTTTGGCTCTTTTCCAAAGTCCTTTTGGATACACAAGTCCAGTCATTCTTGATTCTATGCCCAGCAAAGAGCACGATGCTTCCGGAAGTGCTAGGATGGGAACATCAAACACATTTTACATTCTGTACTCTCAGTGGAGTTTCTCCCTAAGTTATGTAGCTCCAGTTTCCAAAGGAAGGTTGCATTTGGGGAAGCAATTACCTCCAAACAACTAGGTATAGCAAACGCCTTCTAGTGCTGGGCTTGTAACAGAATAACAACAGCATCATAGCATTGGCAGAAATAAATTGATGCATTCCTTTTGGGAAAAAAATGATTTGAAACCATATTGCCAAAAAGCGTAATTTAGAAGAAAATCCTCCTAGGTAAGACTTGGAAGAACAGAGCAGTATGGGAGATACCAACCTTTTCCCTCCTTGGATAAAGGATACCAAGATGCCCTGATAATATCTATTTTCTGCCATGCCCCCAGAACTCCATCTTCAGCTTGTTCTCCACCCATGAATGAGATAGCCATAAGTTATTTTTTGCTGTACTGCTGTACAGTATTGCTTTTCCCTTTATGCCAACGGTATTGGTAGGAAAGTATATAACTGAATTTTTTTTACTACCCATTGTGCCAGTTGACAAATAGTAAGTGGAATTGGACTGGTTGCTTGGGCCATCTCAGGCTGATGAAGGCGTGCCCGTTCCCTTTTTGGCCCTGATAACACTCCTATACCATCGTTTTGAAATTCTCTCTCTAAAGAGCTGATTAGATCAACTTTGCTGATGCTCTATTTATTCAGTAGGCAAGGCAGTAGGTGTCCCAAAGGTGTGTTTCCCCCACCCCAAAAGGCAACTGGACTATCTTAGTGTTTTCTTTGAAAATGTTTGCTTCTCATCCAAGAAGCTTCTTCAGTTCTTGGATGAAAAGTAAAACATTTTCAAAGAAGATATCTAGAAAATCCAGTTGCCTTTGGGGGCGGGCGGGAAACACCTTTGGGACAACTATGACCTGGATGATTGAGAATCTCCATAGACAAGACAATAAATGCTTCAACTCAATGCCACCTACTTTTCTTTTCTTTTCTTTATTTATTTTTGTCAATTGCTTACAAGATAAAAGGTATAAGTAAAAACATAGTTATGAATACATGGGTACATATAAGAAAAATAAAAGAAACAATAGGACAGGGACGGTAGGCACGTTGGTGCGCTTATGCACTCCCCCTACAGACCTCTTAGGAAAGGGGTGAGGTCAATAGTAGACAGTCTAAGGTTAAAGTTTTTGGGGTTTGGGGAAGAAACCACAGAGTCAGGTAGAGTTTACTAGTTTACTAGTTTAGTGCCAGGAAAAAATAGTGACACAGTGGTATGATGCCTCCATGGTGTCTCAAATTGAAGAGGAGAAATTGTTATTTGTTGTTTATATAAAAAGAGACAAAAGAATTCATAAGGATAAGTGCTGCACAACTTTGTGAGTCCGTGTATTGAAATCCACACATTTTCAAATGCACAAGGTTGGGAAACACCTTGCTTTGGAGTGTAGCTTTTAAGTGGGTCTAAGTGTTTATAAGCATCATACATTGACTGGAATATAAACAATAGAAAGTTAAAAATTAAATATCTATCTACTTTTTCCAAGCAACTCATTTTTTTTACCCTTTTGTAACATTACATAAAGGGTACAGACTTTAGTATGAAAGTCAAAGATCAAAACTAATTCAGTGCATTTTGCAACTGTTTATTAATGTCGTGCTTAGCATTTGCACAGTTTGAAGCCACCATGTGTTCATGACATTTTAAAAGCCATATTTAACCTTGATACAAACCTTTGCCCTTTCATCTTTAAGATTTAATTGATCAAAGTCATCACAATGTTAAGAATTACTATTTTTTATTGTATAAACAATAAAATGCATAAAACTATACAAAATGTAGTTGGCTAGTTATTCTAGACCTAGAAAACCTTGAATTACGCCGTCTTTGGTCTGATCTAAGTATGGTATATAAAATCATACATTGTAATGACTTACATGTCAATGAATACTTCAGCTTCAACCATAACAACACAAGAGCACACAATAGATACAAACTCAAGGTTAACCGCACCAAACTTGATTGCAGGAAATAGGACTTCAGCAACAGAGTAGTCAGTGTCTGGAATACTCTACCTGACTCTGTGGTTTCTTCCCCAAACCCCAAAAACTTTAACCTTAGACTGTCTACTATTGACCTCACCCCATTCCTAAGAGGTCTGTAGGGGACATGCATAAGCGCACCAACGTGCCTACCGTCCCTGTCCTATTGTTTCTTTTATTTTTCTTATATGTACCCATTTCATGTATTCATAACTATGTATATACTTATACCTATTATCTTGTAAGTGATTGACAAATCAAAATAAATAAATAAAAAATAAATAAAATAGTTTGGGTTCAATCTGTTCCGCAAACTTTGTAAGTATTAAGTAAAGTTCATTCCCACCTGGTAATTGTTAGCTGTAAGCTAAAAATAAGAGTCACTTTGGGATAGTGAGATGGGTGGCATATACATTTAATAAATAATAAGATAGGGTGGAATGCAATGCAATGCAATGCAATGCAACGCAACGCAATGCAACGCAACGCAACGCAACGCAACACAATACAATACAATACATTGTATTGTAGTAGGTTGAACATTTGTGTGGCTACATCCAGCTGTACTCTGTTCACAGGGATGCAGCCATGCAGTTTCGGGAAGACACAAATACCATGGCAAGGAAAAAAAGAAAAAGAATTAAGATGAAATGTGTTGGCTTATTAGCAACTCTTTGGTGGTCATCCCTCTTGCCAATTTGCCTTTTGTTTTTAAAATTAAAACTAGTGTATTTCAAAACGAGAACATTTCCCCACAAAAAACCATTTCTTTACTGTTATTGGGAATATGAACTCTGCCTCTCTTACTTGTTAGATTACAGTCTCTGATGAAGAGGTGAAAAACCCTTCTCTGTTTGATCTGGTTAGAACTCCGCAGATGAGAAAATTCACTTTGATCCTCATGTACGCATGGTAAGTATCTTGCAGCTGCACTGCTGCTATGCCTGTCATGTTTGATATTTCCCAGGCAATCCTGGAGGCCCCACTGTTTCTTCTTTTTGTCTTGCTCTTCAAGGTTCACCAGCGCAGCCGTTTACCAAGGGCTTGTGTTGCGCCTGGGACTCATAGAAGGGAATCTGTATTTAGAGTTCTTCATCTCTGCGGTGATAGAATTGCCATCAGCTTTTTTAATCTTAGCCACCATTGACCGACTTGGCCGGCGCCCTCTCTTTGCCTCAGGAACCCTCGTGGCTGGGGTTGCGTGCTTAATCACAGCATTTTTACCAAAAGGTAACTAGATGGCTTCATTTTTCTTTTTCTTTTCCCTTTGTTATCTCACTTGTCTCTCAAAGCACCCCATTTAAATTGCTTTTTAACAGAAGGTTCAATTCAGGAGTGAAATTCAGCCACTTTGGCCCACCTCAGGAGAGGTGGTAGGGACGATTTGAATCAGTAAAAAGTGCTATAAAATCAGTGCTATTACTATTATACCAAGTATACAAAGCCACGCCCACAGCCACACCCAGAGAGCCAGCAGGGAAAAATATTTAATTTCACCCCTGGTTCAAATACTTCAGTTTGGTGAGATAAGATAGTGTGATACTCTTTCAAAAGTAATGCACTGCTTTTTGGAACATGATGGAAAAATACGGGTAGTGTTGTGGTTAGCTGGCAGCAGGTGCAGATGGCTGAGGATAGCGATGACTCAGATGAGGGGCCAGAACCATGAGGGAGTGGACTGCTGCCTTCAGTGATTGTGGGGGCTGGCAGCAGTGATGAGGAGGTTCCCGAGGAGCCTGTGCCAAGTGTGCGTGAGCGCAGGATGATTCGTAGAAGAAGAGAACAGCTGGAGTAGCACAGGCGACTCGGGAGTAAGGATGCAACAGAATGGCCCCTCCCTCCAGGGAATATAAGCCTGGTTTCAAAAGGTTTTTGCTTTTGCAGAAAGCAAAAACGTTCTAAGGACTCAGCATTGTGTGTGGAGACTCCAGCTTATCTAAAGAATTCTGTCAAGGTTTTTCTGGTTGGACTAATTGGCTGCAAGCCATCTTTTATCTACAAAGAAGTTATTTGTAGATTAAAGCTGAGAAGGTTTGAGTTGCTGCGTTTGTTTGAGATTTTCTTGCTGGTAACACAGTTGGGTCAGAACAGGTAGTCCTCAACTTATGACCAAAATTGAGCCCAACATTTCTGTTATTAAGTGAGAAATTTGTTAAATGAGCTTAGCCCCATTTTACGACTTTTCGTGCCATGCTTGTGAAGTGAATCACTGCAGTTGTTAAATTAGTAACATGGTTGTTAAGTGAATCTGGCTTCCCCATTGACTTTTTTCATCAGAAGGTTGCAAGAGGTGAACACATGACCCCAGGGTGCTGCAACCGTCATAAATATGAGTCAGTTGCTAAGTGTCTGAATTTTGGTCATGTGATTGTGGGGATGCTGCAATGCTTGTAAGTATGAAAAATGATCATACGTCCCTTTTTTCAGTGCCGTTGCAACTTTGAACACTCACTAAACAAACTGTTGTAAGTTGAGGACTATCTGTAATAGAAGAGGTTGCAGCATTCAGCAGTTAACACACAAGGCTCTTCCACACCCAGTGTTGATGCCAATTTAGCCTCGAGGCCTGTTATTTGTCGTCCTTGAGTAGCTCAGTTGATTTTCCTCCAGATTGTCTGTGGCATAAAACTCTCCTTTCGTACCTTGTGATCATATTGGACTTAGTCTTAGAATAACTTTATTGTCACTTTGAATGTACACTAATCAGCATACATTAAAATGAAATTTTGCTGCATACAGCTCTCAAAGGGTCACCACCTCCAATTACACTAACAAAATAAATAATAAATACAAAATTATGCACATTCCCACATATATTATATGACATGGAGTAACAACACAGTCTAGATGGGATCTACACATGTACATGGCGAGAAAAATGAATCTTTATTTTTATTTATTTATTTGATTTGTCAATCGCTTAGAAGATAATAGGTATAAGTATATACATAGTTATCAATACATGAAATGGGTACATATAAGAAAAATAAAAGAAACTTTTATTTTATTAAACTCTTGCAAGTTTACCAGATGGATGAGATAGGGAATACAGCTGTTACAGAATCTGATAGTCCTGCTAGAAATACTTTGAAACCTCCTCCCAGAGGGGAGCAACAGAAACAAACCATGAAGTGGGTGCGTGGGGTCTCTAACAATGTTTTGAGCTCTAAGCACATAACGCTTATAAGCAGTATCCTGAATGACAGGAAGGGAGCTTCCTATAATCTTCTCGGCTGTCCTTACCACTCTCTGTATGAACCTTCTATCTGAGGCACGGCAGCCACCAAACCAAACAGTGATGCAGTTTGTTAAAACATTCTCAATAAAACTCTCCTTTTGCACCTTGTGATTCATATTGGAGTTACTCATTGGAGTTATTGGGGATTGTTTGCTGAGGTCAGCAGGTAGAAAACAGATGCAGGCTAACTTCAAAACACCTTAGAGGTAGTGAGGAGTGACCCAATACCAACAAGTAGAAATGACATCATTTCCAACTGTACCCGATTGCAGGCCTTGATATTCTTATTTGTTGCATGATCAATAACAAAAGTACATGTTCCAGTAATAATATTACATAAAATAATGAGAACTCAATGAAGGCCACAGAGATTGTTTCCCAAGTTTTTCACAGTTTCCCAAGACTTTTGCTTCAGTCTTATCCAGAGTCAGCTTTCATTAATTCACCATTTATCTAAGTATGGATGCTGTGTAAGCACGGAAGGATATGATTTGCCAGTCATTTATAATCTGAGTTAATCTGACTCAGGCTTCTGGGAACACTTATCAGGTGATTCATCGTCAACTTGTGAGCCTAATCAAAGTTCAGGTAGTCCTTGACTTACAACAGTTCACTTAATGTCTGTTCAAAATTAGAATGGCACTGAAAAAGTGACCTATGACCATCAGTTGCTCTCTTTCTTCTTTGGAAGAGATTGCGAAGACCAGACTCCACTCTAGAGCACTAAAAATCTCCATAGAATGTTCTCATCCTGGACATTCATATTTCAATCTGTTACTGTTAAGTTTGAGCAATGAGAGGCTGAACCAGAGCATGAGTGCAACAGTACTTTATTTTACAAATAAAGGGCTGACCGTGCTTGCCAAGCCTGGAACTGGCTCGCAGCAATCAGCAGCCAGTTGGACCCCGCAGCCTGCTTTTATAGCCGGCTGCTGGGGAGAACCAACCAATGGGAATGGGGGAATAACGCCCACACAAAGCGAGTGGACCTGAGTGAGAACTCCTTGAGTCCTCAGGACATAACACCCCTTCCCCCCAGATGCGAACACGCATAGTCCTTGAGGTAGATGGGGGGTTTGTGTTGGCGCCCGGAGCGGCGCAACTCAGGAACATTGTCTGACTGTTCGGTATCAGTCTGTGATGGTTGAGCTGGCATAGTGTCGCCAACACTCTCTCTGGACTGGGCATCCTCGGAAACCACCGGGTTGGTTTCTGGGGTCAAGCTCTCATGGGTTGGATCCGGTTGGTCAACTCTCTGGGCGCTGTTGTCCGAGTTTGGGCTGACCGGAATGACCGCTGGCGCAGACTGGTCACTGGGTGCGGTGTGGCTGGGTGGCGGATGAGACGGTTCCCCTTCGACTGGAGACTCTGGATTCTTGTTTGCGAGGTTGCTGAGGCGCCTTCTGAGTTGGTCTATGTGTCTCCTCCAGACGCGACCATCCTCCAGCCTGACTCTATACGATCTCGGCCCGGTGACGGCGATGACCTCGCCCGGAATCCAAAGTGGGTCCCCAGCGAAATTCCTTGCGAATATCGGCTCCTGTAACATAAAATGTCTAACCCCCGAAGTGGAAGCGAGGGGAGAGTCAGGGCAGTATTGTGGGTGCAGTCTATCTAATACAGTCCTCAGGCGCCGGCCCATCAGAAGTTCTGCTGGGGACTTATTGGTGACTGCACAGGGGGTTGAGTGCTGGCTGATCAGGAACCGTGAGAGTTTGTGGTGCCAGTCATCTCTGCCAAACCTAGCGAAGGCCTCTTTGGTGGTCCTGACGGTCCTTTCAGCCAACCCATTACTCGCAGGGTGAAATGGGGCTGTGAAAATGTGGCGAATGCCTAGGTTGGCTGCAAAACGGCTGAATTCTACTGATGCGAACTGTGGGCCATTATCGGAGACCAAGGAGTCGGGTAGTCCATGTGTAACGAACAGGCGCGTTAACACGTTGGTGATTGCTAGTGTGGTGGTCGTGGATAGCTGCGCCACGTCTATCCACTTGGAATAAGCGTCCACGACCACTAGGAACATCTTTCCATGCACGGGCCGGCCAGATCGATATGGATTCTAGACCAAGGGGCGCTGGCGCTCTCCCATCTGGTAGGGGTGGCGATGGGGGAGCAGGACGGGATTCCTGGCAAATGCTGCAGGAACTTACCCAATTGACAATGTCCTCGTCTAGACCCGGCCACCACACGTAGCTGCGTGCCAACGCCTTCATTCTCACAATGCCGGGTGTCCCTCGTGCAACGCTTCCAGGACTCGGTACGCAGCGAGGTCGGAATGACCACTCGAGTGCCCCACAGTAGACAACCCTGCAAACTGGACAGCTCCTGCATGCGAGTCTTAAAGGGTGCGAATTTGTTATCAA
This sequence comes from Pseudonaja textilis, assembly GCF_049901715.1. Lineage (NCBI taxonomy): Eukaryota > Metazoa > Chordata > Lepidosauria > Squamata > Elapidae > Pseudonaja > Pseudonaja textilis. The sequence continues at coordinate 77,218,137 of NC_141990.1, read as the reverse complement.
CATTGCCTCCCGGCCACCCCTCCTCACCCAGTCGAGCACCTGGGCGAGCGTTTGGTCTGCCTTGGTTTTGGCGGCGATGTCAAGGCGGTGATGGGCAGGTCCAACTGGGTGATTTCAAAAATGGCATTGACAGGAGCTGGGTCTTCAGCCGGAGCGGGTAAGGGGCAGCGACTGAGCGCGTCAGCGTGGGATAGGGTTTTGCCCGGGCGGTGGATAAGTTTGTATGAGTAGGCCGCTAGGAAAAGTGTCCACCTTGTCATCCGAGGGAGAGGACTTGAGGTGTCTGTTTGTCGCCGGCCAGTAGGCCCAGGAGGGGCTTATGGTCAGTGACCAGTTCGAAGAAGTGGCCAAAAAGGAATTCGTGAAACTTTTTCACGGCTGCAACAGCTGCTAGGGCTTCCTTGTCTATTTGGCTGTAATTTCGCTCCGTGGCTGAGAGCGTCCTGGAGAAAAAGGCGATGGGGGCCTCGGCGCCATTGGCGAGTCGGTGACTAAGGACCGCCCCAATTCCAAAAGGGGATGCGTCTGCTGCCAGTACTAAAGGAAGGTTGGGGTCGAATTGGATGAGCACTGCCTCTGACGTAAGTAGTGATTTGACGGTGTTAAACGCCTGGTCTTCTTTGTGCCCCCAGTGCCACGGTGACTTTTTGTCTAGTAATCTGTGTAGGGGTTCGGCTACTGAGGCTTTATGGGGCAAAAAGGATGCATAAAAGTTTAGGAGCCCCAAGAAAGCTTGTAGCTCCGTTTTGGAGGTCGGTGTGGGAGCTTCGTGGATCGCCCTGACCTTGGACTCCAGGGGTGAATGCCAGAGGCGTCAATTTTATAACCCAGAAAGTCCACCTGTCTAGTGGCAATGGCGCATTTTTCTTTTTTTTAACTTGAGGCCATGCTGTCTGAACCTCTCTAACACTGCTCACACTCTCTGGAAGAGTTGGGGTCTGTCCCTGGCCGAGACCAAGATGTCGTCGAAGTAGGGTACTACACCAGGGAGGCCCTGTAAAATCTGCTCCATGAGGGATTGAAAAATACCCGGGGCAACACTTACGCCAAATTGGAGACGCTTGCATCGGAAGGCACCCCTGTGAGTGACGATGGTCTGAAGTTCCGCTGTTTGGTTATCAACAGGGAACTGTTGATATGCTTGAGACATGTCCAATTTAGCAAAAATACTGCCCGGTTCGAATGTGTGCAATAAGTGCTGAATGACGGGCACGGGGTAGGCGCTAACTTGTAAATATTTATTGATTGTTGTCTTGTAGTCCGAGCAAATTCTCAGGCTACCATCTTTTTGAGGGTGTGACAATGGGCGTCTCCCACTTGGCGAAATCTGTTGGCTCAATGACCCCTTGTTTTAGTAGCTTATCCAATTCAGCGTCTAGTTTTGGTCGAATAGCAAATGGAACTCTACGTGGTTTTAATCTGATTGGGACTGCCTGGGGGTCAACGGTGAACGAGATGGGGTTCCATTATAACACCCCAGCTCCTCGCTGAACACATCTGCGTAGTCAGCGAATAAGGAGTCAGTGTCTGAGGTTGAGACAGCATGGACTCCTGTTAACCCTAGGCCGAGGTGGGGAAACCAATCGAGCCCCAATAAGGTGGGTAGATTGCCGTTAACTACCACTAGAGGTAGGTGGCCTTTAAAAGCTCTAAAACTGACAAAGAACTTGCCTCTGCCGATCACGGGAATGGCCTTCCCCTGGTAGTCCTTCAGACCGAACTGGCATCTCTGAAGCCGGGTAGTAGATAGGCTGGGGTGGAGTCTCTTGAGGGTGTTCCACGAGATTATTGAGAGCGCTGACCCTGTGTCAACCTCCATGTGGCACGGTTTACCTTCTAGGGAAACGGAGAGAGAAATTTTACTAACAGAGTGGCAAGTACGCCTGGCAAGGCGGTGCATGCGACAGTTTAATACTTGCCTCTGTGGTCCCGAGTGCGAGGACGGGGTCTGTGTGCAGCGCTTTGGGGGCTTGGCAGACTCTCGCAATGTGCCCCTCTTATGGCAGTTGTTGCAAACGGCTCCTTTAAACTTGCAGGTGGCCCTTTGATGTGATCCCCCACAGGCTAGGCACAGGGTGATGTGCTTGGGTGGACCGGTGTATTCTTGTTTGGCCCCTACCTGCGACCGTCTGTCATTGGTGAGGCGATGGACATCGTTCTCATCGTTGTGGCCTTCCTCCGCTTCCACCTCTTCGGAATGGACTGGGAACGCTGCTAGTTTGGCGCTTGGGCCCTGAATTTCGGTGGCTGAGTTCATTGCTAGCTCGGCTGCTAGGGCCTCCTCTACGCTTGCTTGCGAGGTTGAGGTCTTTTTAGCTAGCAGTCGCCTCTGTAGGTTGAGATCCTTGACCCCACAAACTAATTGATCGAGGAGCATGTCCTCCAGGTATGTTCCAAACCCGCAGTGCAGGGCTGCTGTTCTGAGGCGGCCATATATTGGTTGATGGTCTCCTTACTTGATTGCTTCCTCATTCGGAACGTGAACCTCCTGGCGATTTGTGAAGGCCTGGGAGCGTAGTGGTTTGTGAGGATCTCAAGCAACTCGGACCACGGAACGTTTTTCAATTCTCTCGGCGCCACGAGTGCTGCAGCGGTATCGTAAACGGTGGCTCCACAGTAGATTAGGAAATAGGATTTTTTCCGATGCTCTCCCGCATCCGACAGGCCGACCGCATCGATGTAATGATTGAAACGGTTCTTATACGATTCCCACTTCTCTTCGTCTGGTTTAAACGCCAGGAATACTGGATTGGAACTCATGGTGCTGGAACGGCTGGGCTACCTGCGGAAAAAATCTCTCTGGGACTACGAACGCTCGTGAGTTACTAGTGATATCAGCTCTGGAGAGGTTTTTGCTACCCTCTCTTTCTCTCTCTCTGGGTTACCACGTTGGCTGCTAGCCGTTGGAGGTGTCTTGATTCGCGCCAAAAAGTGGGCGTTAGTGACTCTCTACAGCGCTGTGCTGTGATTCCTACTGGCTCGAAATTCAAATGACACCCGTTTGAATTTCGCGCCAAATGCAGAGCGGCTGCGGCTCGCAGCGCTTCACTTTCTCCGTAGCGGGGCTAACAAGCGGCTACAGACGCTTCTAACTATTTGACTCAGACCGCTTTCTCTGGCTGCGGATCTGCGTTTGCTCTTTTTGATCGCTCGTTTCGCTAGCTGACTGCTCTCTCTGGCTGCGGATCAGCGTTTCCCTTGTCGCCAGCCGATCGCTCTCTCTGGGCTGTAGATCGGTGGCTAGTGACTCAGCGGTTGCAAGGTGCTTCTGGTAGCCATTCCATCCTCGTCGCCAGTGTTAAGTTTGAGCAATGAGAGGCTGAACCAGAGCATGAGTGCAACAGTACTTTATTTTACAAATAAAGGGCTGACCGTGCTTGCCAAGCCTGGAACTGGCTCGCAGCAATCAGCAGCCAGTTGGACCCCGCAGCCTGCTTTTATAGCCGGCTGCTGGGGAGAACCGACCAATGGGAATGGGGGAATAACGCCCACACAAAGCGAATGGACCTGAGTGAGAACTCCTTGAGTCCTCAGGACATAACAGTTACCATCAGAGAGGCATTACAGGAGTCTTAAAATGAGGACTAATAGACTGAGAAACAGTTTCTTTTCCAAAGCAGTAATTGTCTTAAATCAAACAGTACATTTGTGATTTAGTCCTATTATTATTATTATTATAATTATTTTAATTTTTAAAACTCTGTAGTGTGATTGTGATGTGGTATTTGGGGCACGGTGCTGGAGTAGCTTTCAAATTTCATTGTATTCGTGGAATGCAAAGACAATAAAGGTGTTCTACTTTCTTTCTACTTTCTACTTTTCACACTTACGACTGCTGCAATATTCCCATGGTCATGTGATTTACATTTGGATGCTTGATAATTGACTCACATTTATGATGATTGCAGTGTCCTGGGGTCATATGATCCCCTTTTGCGACCTTCTGGCAAGCAAAGTCAATGGGGAAGCCAGATTCACTTAACAACTGGGTTACTAATTAAACCGCAGTGATTCACACTTAACAAATGTGGCAAGAAAAGTTGTAAAATGGGACAAACTCACTTAACAAATGTTTCACTTAGCAACATAAATTTTGTGGTTGTAACTGAAGGACTACCTGTATCTAGAGCCTGTAGTAGATAGATCTGACCTCAACTACACAAAGAAAAGGGATCATTGGAGTCATGAATGGGCCATGAACTTGCAGAGCTAAATGGAGTCTTCTGAAGGAGCCTGATAAATATCTCCTTGTTTAATTATAATTATGATCCCTCTCAACTTTTAGGCCAGAAGGATTCTTAAACTTCTTAAAGTCAAGTCCGCAAAGAACAAGAGATATTGAAGATGGGGCCATGCAGGGGATTTTTGGAGCGCACTGTGGATATCTTATGAAATAAATTTCACTAAGGAAATTTGCACATGTGCAACGTAGTTAGAGGGTAGACACCTCCTCTTTTTGATTTTTATATCCCCAAAATGTTCCTTGCTATTTACAGGTGACTTTTTATTTTTCTGAGCAGGTGGGCATATTTCCCAACCAAACCCTAGATTGCAACTTGCAACCAGGTTTGTTTTGCAGGAATGTTTATGGTGTTCAAAGGCATGAAGATGCATCATCCTTATGCCTTTGAACACCATAAATATTCCTTGGCTGGCATTCTATTTTGTGGAAGTGTCGTCTTTCCATTTATCTCTTTTTAAAAAAGTAAATACATTCTGCCTAGAGAATTCTGGGAGTAGAGATCAACACACTTTAAAGTTGACAGGTTTTACTGATATAGAAAGCTAGGTAAGGAAGGGACCCCAAAAGAATAAGCTCATAGATGTATAACTGTTCGTTGATGTATAGATGCCTTAGACATCATGTAGTGGGTGCCAAGAATACAACTTACAAATATGTTCCACTCATCGGTTATTTCTTTCCCGCTGCTCACCCAACCCCAAATAGAAAGAATAAAAAGAACTGATGCCATCCAGTAAGACTGGAACAAATATTCTCTTGGCTGTAATATTGGAAGAGGTTTTTTTTTTTTATAAGATCAATTTATTTTAAAGGGATCGTGGTCCTATTTTCTCCTTGGGAAAACACATGGATTTGTATCTTATCTGCCCACCGTTGCCTCCAGGTCAGGAGTCCAAGTCAAGTCATGCAATCATTGCATTGCAAAGGTTTGAGATCAATAATGGCAAAGGATAGAAGAACGAAGAAGTTTTTTTCCTCCTGGACTTTTATTTGCTGATCTTACAATACACTAGAAGTTAGGCAAGTTTTTTTTCCATTCTGCCCTTTTCAATGAGATGCTTGGACAGCACACACCATTGGCCCAAAGGCTTTGGTAAATAGTTAGCAAATAATTCATCTTATAAAGTTTTTTAGAGTTTAGAATTTCTCCACTGGGCAAAAAGGGGGCACTGCTTTCCAATCCCACAATCAGACACACACGTGTCCACGATCACACAAAATTACTCCCATAATTACTTAATAGGGAGGGGTTGCCACATGGTGTTATCAGGCTGCCTTATTGGCCCCCAAATTAATTCAAAATGGATAGGCTGGACTATATTCATTGATGTTTCTGTGATCACCCAAGAGAGAAAGTCCAAAAGGTGCTTTTTGAAGAGACAACTGGGCTTTCTGGTTTTTCTCTGAAGATGTTTCACTTCTCAGTCTTCAAAGAAAAACCAGAAAGTCCAGTTGCCTCTTCAAAAGGCACCATTGGTACAGCTGGATAACTGAGAATCTCCACAGACATCCAAGAGAGATCCATGATCGTTTCTAGCTACGGTTGATGGAATAGAGAGCAAGTACCAAGATGCCTAGGGCAACACGGCCTGTGTCTCTTTTTTTTCCGGCAATGACGAGGAAGTTTCAAATACTTCCAGAGACCTTTTTAAATCTAAAAAGAAACAGTTGCTGGGCAATGCACTGTAGTGAAGCTTAACTCCTGCTGATTGCTTTTATTCAGTTTCCTTGGCAGTATTACGGAAGTGGCTTGCAACTGTCCTTTTGCGTAATACTGTCTTTCTTTTTTTCCTCTTTAATTCTCAGTCAAACCAAGAGCTTGAGAACAACAGCAGGAGTGCTGCCACCTGCTGCAGTAAAATGGCAACCACAAGCAGAGAAATTTAGATCTGTCCCTAATGCGATCAGGAAATAAAAGGTCCTACAAAAATGAAATCCAGAAGTGAAGGAGGAAAAAAAACAAAAGCATTCCTCCTCCTCCACCACCTCCTCCTCCTCCTCCTCCTCCTCCTCCTCCTCCTCTTCTTCTTCTTCTTCTTCTTCTTCTTCTTCTTCTTCTTCTTCTTCTTCTTCTTCTTCTTCTTCTTCTGTTCCCTTTCGGAAAAACCTGAGAGTTTACTCTTTTTTAACAATAATACTATTTGCAGCAAGAACAAGAGTCCTTAACAGGAGTAACAATACAGTTATGCTCATAAGTTTACATACTCTGGCAGAATTTATGATTTCTTGGCCATTTTTCAAAGAATATGAATGATAACACAAAAACTTTTCTGTCAGTGGTTAGTGGTTGGCTGAAGCCATTTATTATCAATCAACTGTGTTTACCCTTTTTAAATCACTCCACTATGAACACTAACCCTCATGCAAACTCTTTGTTAATAAAATTTTCCGCTTAGAGATTGTGATGATTAAAGCACTAGATGAACTGCATAAATAAATTAAATTAATTTTTTAAAAAATTAAAGTGCCCCAAAGCTGCTTTTCCAAAAGCATTTGGACTTTCTTGTTTTTTTCCTTGAAAGTGTTTTGTTTCTCATCCAAGAAACTTTTTCCGTTCTGGCTGAATAGTGGAGAATTGAATAATTTATATTCCACCTGGTTGTTAGCACTCTGAAAGTCATTCTCTATCACTAAGAACTTTGAGAGCTGTGTGCAATGAAATTTTATTTTAATGTATGCTGATTAGTGCACATTCAAAGTGGCAATAAAGTTATTCTAAGTCTAAATCTAGATTGTTTTCCCAGGTCTTGCGATAAGGTGATTGTTGCAACATAAATCTGACTAATTGTATTGTTCTGGCTAATCTCCCTTTTTTATACATCCTCTTTTTCTTTTTCCTTCTTTTTATTTGTAATTTACCCAGAATCATTAAGGAATTGGGCAGCCTTGAACCTGAATAATAAATACTTAAATGTTTCTGAAATCAAACTCTTTGGCTAATTAATTTGGAAGGCAGTTCAAAAAATAACACTAGCCAGAGACCAAGATAATAAAATGGGTTAAGGAACAGGATCTTGACATCTGGGTCTCAAGGTTAAGCAAATTCTTTTAACATTTCCTTCCTGCCTACTGTGTATCTCAACAGATATACCATGGTTAAGTACAGCAGTAGCCATCTTGGCAAGATTGGGGATCACCATCACTTTTGAACTTGTGTATCTCGTGAATAGTGAATTGTATCCTACAGTTTTCAGGTAAGTGGAATCTACACGTTGAGCAATTTTCACAAGATCACAGAAAAAAACCCTGCTTTTTAGAAAGTAAGAAATAATATTCAGCAAGAAAGTGACTCATAGAGCTGCAGGGCAATCCTAATGTCTACAACCCTGTTGTATTCAATATGATGTAGTTATCAAGAAATGTATAAAATGTATAAAAGATTGGGATTCTAGAGAAGAGGACGTTCACAGGTCACAGCCACCAATACCCTATTTGAATCTGCTTACAACATCCCCTAATTCAAAACAAATTTTCCTTAAGAGATTAAGAGGCTTATTTCTCAGCCCTTTTGCACTTTTCCAGAAGTAGGGAAAACGTTTTCCTACTTTAATGTCATTATGTTTCACCAAGCAATGTAAAAGGCCCACCTGGCATTGATTAACTAATGACAAGTATAAATTTATAATTATTACAAATTAAGATATTTAATGAAACTTACCTGGAGAGTGTCTGATCCTTCCAACTCTGAATACTTGGACACTTCCATACAAGGATGTATATGAAAGTGTTTGTGATCCACTATTTGTAATGGTGTGTATTAAATTTTGTGGCAAAATTGATCTTTTCTTGAAAATATTATAGTCTTCTAGAACTTCTTAGTGGCCTCTGTTTTGCCATTTGTAGAAAGTCTTTCCTTGTTCATATCCAGCCTTCCAGCCTTCAAGTGCTCTAGCAGCAAGATAAATTGTGATTTGATAGCTTTGCATTTCCCCTTATAGGAGCTTTCCTTCCTTCCTTCCTTCCTTCCTTCCTTCCTTCCTTCCTTCCTTCCTTCCTTCCTTCCTTCCCTCCTTCCTTCCTTCCTTCCTTCCTTCCCTCCCTCCTCCCTCCCTCCCTCCCTCCCAGTATCCTTCCATACCTCCCTTCTTTCTTTCTTTCCTTCCTTCCTTCCCTTCCTTCCCTTTTGTTTTAATTCCATTTATTTATTTAAAACATTTGTAAAGCTGCCTATTTTATGCAATGTAACTTTGGACAGCTCACAAACACAAACACAGATAATTTTCTCCCCCTCCATTCTATTCTTCCCTCCATTCCAACTGCTCGGGGTAGTTAAACGGTCAGGGGTGGGATTCTACCAGTTTGCACCTATTCGCTAGAACTGATTGTTAACATTCTAAGCAGTTTGGAGAACTGGTTGTTAGAAGAAATTACTGGGCTAATCCTGTAAGGAAGGCAGGAAGGAAACATTCTGGTGTTGCTTACAGAAACTGCCTCTCCGTTAACCCTTATTACATTCTTGGCAAGACTAGACTTCCTGTCTTAGGAACATCTCTGCAGTTTTTTTCCCCTCCTTTGCTGGTACTTTGCTTGTGTGGAGTGACCATTTAAAGTTACAATGGCACTGAAAAAAGTGTCTTATGACCCTTTTTCACACTTACGACTGTTGCAGCATCCCCACAGTCATGAGAGGCCAAGCGAGGAGATGGTGGCTCGATGTGAATGATATTGAGTTGGTCATGCCCAGCCCATAACATGACCACCAAGCCATGTCCACCCAGTCACATGATCACCAAGCCATGCCCACCACCTAGGCCACGCCCACAGAACTAGTTGTTAAAAATTTTGAATCCCACCCCTGTAAATGGTTGTTCGCAAAATATTTCAATGGGTTGTTTTGACCCAACATATCTTGAATGAAAAACTACCTTCCTTCTTTTGCACTGAAAAGCCTTTTGTGAGGTATCAAGATGGTAACACATCAACATTTTTGCAACTAGGCACTTTTTCTGATACAGTACCTCCACCCATGCTTGCATGCCGCTATGGAGGATGGGTAGAGGGAAGACATTTTTCTAAAGATTGCTTACAATCAGATATTAAGACAAGATGCTGAACCTATGAAAGAGGGGGAGAAAGTAATGGTTGTCTTGGATATGGAATAAGACAAAGTGTTCATCAATTGGATAATGGCTCATCAATAAGCTCTCAAAAGCTTCTCTTTTGCAAATGGAGAGCTAATCTTTTCTACTCTTCTAGATACACCATAGTAGAGTCAAAGACAAGTACTTAGCAAGCAAGGGATCACATATGTGAGGGATCCCCAACCTGGCTGCTGCATGCTAGCAACAGGTCTCCGCAAAGTCGTGCAAAGCCACGCAAAGAAGCAAAGCCGCATCCAGCACACAAAACCACACCTCCTCTGATCTGAGGAAAAACCTTTCTCCACAGAACTGGTCCCTGGTGCCCCAAAAGTTGGGGGCCACTGACATATGTGACGGATACCTTGCATGCCTATAAAAAGGTTTCTTGTGTGTAGTGAAAAGAAGTAAATATATTAATCTGAACCTGAAAACTATACATCATAAGTAAGATGTTTTCTTTTCTTTTTCTTACAGAAACTTTGGTGTCTCACTATGTTCAGGAATGTGCGATATAGGGGGCACGGTAGCCCCATTTCTGCTTTACCGATTAGCAGCCATCTGGTCAGAGCTTCCTCTGATTGTCTACTGTAAGAAATTATTTCAACATTTGCTTTTCTTTTGCCAGTTTGGAAGAAAGCTCAAGGTTGATGCCATTTCAGAATAAAAAAAGGCATACAATATGATGAGCAAATGCACATACTGACTATTAGTGTATGTTGGTGCTGATCAAACCAACATTGAGAGAGGGAATTTTCAGCAAAAGAGGACAGGGATTGGGAAGAGATGTTTATCATTTGTACTGTACCCTCCTCAAAAATTGCACTTGTTGTAAAATATTTTTACAAAAGTGCCAACAGATCTGTAGTTCTGTACAGAGATAAACAGTTGGAGGAGGAGTTGCAGAAATGGCAGATGGGGATGGGATTTACTTTCTTTTATTTTTTATTTTTATTTATTTATTTGATTTGTTAATCGCTTACAAGATAATAGGTATAAGTATAAACATGAGTAAGAATATAGGAAATAAGTACGAATAAATGGGGACAATAGGATGGTAGGCACGATGGCGCACTTATGCACGTCCCTTACAGACTCTTAGGAATGGGGTGAGGTCATTAGTGGATAGTTTGAGATTAAAGGAGTGGGGTGTTAGAGGATGTAACAACAGAGTCAGGTAGTGCATTCCAGGCATTGACCACTCTGTTGCTGAAGTCATACTTTCTGCAATCGAGTTTGAAGCAGTTTATGTTGAGTTTGTATCTGTTGTGTGCTCTTGTATTGTTTTAGTTGAAGTCATTCACCGGTAGGACAGTGTAGCAGATAATTTTGTGTGCTATGCTTAAGTCTAACCGTAGGCGGCGTAGTTCAAGGTTGTCCAAGCCCAAAATCTCAAGCCTGGTGGTATAGGGTATTCTGTTGCGAGCAGAGGAATGTAGAACTCTCCTCGTGTGAAATACTCTTTTCCAAAGTCACATCACAACGCACAATGGAGTTTAGGAGCATACTTGTATAAAAAGTGAGTTTGGTACTCAGGATAATCATGAATCTACAATACAATACAAGTAGTCTTCAATGTACAAACATTCGGTTAGTGGCCTTTTGAAGTTACAATGGCACTCAAAAAAGTGACCTAGGGCTGGTTTTCATACAACTGTTGCAGCATCCCCGGGGTAACATGATCAATTTTCAAGCACTTGTGTTTATGACAGATGGACTGTCCGTGATCATGTGATTACCATTTGTAGCCTTTCCACCCAACTTTTTACAAGCAAAGTCAAGATTTGTTTAACAATTACAGAGATTCACTTAACTGTGACAAAAATTGTCACAAAATTCACTTAACTACTGCCTTGCTTAGCGATGGAAATTTTGGGCTCTGTTGTGGCTGTAAGTTGAGAGCTACTTCTACTTTTTTTGTCCAAGAATTTAGTTTCCTGTAAGAATATTGTGCATCCCAGAAGAGACCTCCACGTTGCTGGTCTTATTATGTTCATTTTATATAGTCTCAGTTAAAGGAGAGAACAAACTGTGTTAAGGACTGGAATTTATTTTTAAGTTAATTTATTTCTGAGAGAGGTCACTGTTTTACAATTAAAACCAGAGGCGGCATTCAGCAGGTTCTGACTAGTTCTGGAGAACTGGTGGTGGAAATTTTGAGTAGTTTGGAGAACCGGCAAATACTACCTCTGACTGGAGATTTTACAGTATCCTTCCCCTGCCACACCCACGAAGCCACGCCCACAGAACCAGTAGTAAACAAAATTGAATCTCACCACTGATTAAAACAGATTATTATACTATTCCTTAAATTAAAAAATGCTATTAATTGATCCTCATGTTTCAATCCAGACTAATATATTATTCTGCACCTAAGACATTTGGGAAGACCCACCCATAAGCACAAGAGCTGGTTCTGAAACCATAATGAACCAGAAAAACTTAAATTATAGCATTCTTGCTAAGAAAGCACAATAACAAATCACATCCGTGTTGTTGTCCAAAAAATGGCATGGTTGTACTTATGTAGTCACCAGGAGTTGAGTTCAGCTTGAGGAACCTGACTCTATAGAATCTTCCCAACTATCATTCCCAATAAATATGACCCTAATAAGTATGGTATTCATAACCCATCATATCTGAGGAGCTCCAGGTTGGAAAAACAATGATTTGTGGATCACCATCTATAGGACTAGGACAGGATTCTGCCTCTTATATATATATATATTCCATATCTACTAGAACAGGGGTGTCAAATTCAATTTCATTGAGGGCAGCATCAAGGTTGTGTTTGACCTCAGGGGGGCAGGGGCCGTGGCCAGGGTGGGTGTGACCATCTTGATATCACTCGTGTCAGGGCACCTCTGACAGCAAAAACGGCCTTGGTTCCTAAGCTCCATTTTTGTCTGGGAGGGCCTCTTTTGGCCAGCAAAAACGGAGCTCGGGGGGGCTGCGCGTGGCCCTTGTGAACTCTGTTTTTAGTCGGGGTGGCTTCCTGCAGCCTTCTGCCAATGAAAATGGAACTTCCTAATTGCAGGAGGCTGTCACAGCCAAAAACAGAACTCTCCCGAACTCTCTTTTCACTGGCAGAGGCACTGCAAGCCAGACTTTCACTGTTTTCAGGGTGGCCCAGTGAGCTAGATCTAAGCACCCCTCTGGCCTTGAGTTTGACACCTCTAACCCTGATACAATTGGATAAGTTATATCTCAATTTTGAACCTATATTTTAAATATGTAAAATGCTGCCTCAGTGCAATATTTCATGGGATTTTAATCAGGTGATTTAGACCTTTTCTTGCGCCCTACATTAAAAAAAAACTATTTAAACTGTAGCTTTTTTTCCCAGCACAAACAGTAGAATTAAAAAAAAAATCTAGGACAAATGTCTAATGCCTGATATATTTTTCCCTTCACTTTTTCATAGGCATACTTTCTCTTCTCTGTGGGATTCTGGTGCTACTTTTACCTGAGACCAAGGGGCAGCCCTTACCAGAGACAGTGGAAGACGTGGAGAAAATGTCAAGGTATTGACTAAATATCCTTAGAAGAGAATGTAGGCATCCTTAGATATTCTTGCACACCCTCTGGAAAATTCAGCCTTTAGACGATTCATTCTAGACTTTAGTTCAACAATTTTTGAGAGACTTAGCACAAAGTATACACTAAATACATATGCATCTGTATTTGTGTGTATTCATGCACCTTAACATCCATGTATGTTTTTTTCTTTAAAAAAAGTCATTGCAAGGAGCAGTTTGGACTAGAAGCAGAATAAGAGCAGAAGGAATTAATTTTATTCCCGCCCCCCATGAATAAAATTATGGCATCTATATTTTACCTTCCTCCAAGAAAATGAAAGCAGCATTTATTTTCACCTGTTACCATTCCAATTATCACAATTATTCAAAATAGGTTAGGCTAAATATAGCAGAACAGTTTGTACTCACATTAAGCTATTGATTGTTTTTATAACATAATAGGTAGGTTTGTCTAAGCCAGAATGGCTGAGTTTATACAACATCCTAAGCCAAAACAAGCCACATTATACTTCAATGTGATGCCAGATGAGTTGAAATTGCAATGCTATCTCCTTGGTCTTAGTCTGACCACTGCATTCTTTAATTTAGGAGAGAGGAGCATCACTGTTCATCTAATCCTTGGTACAAGAGCAAATTCACTTTTATTTTTATTCATAAACCCAACCTAAATTTGGCCCTCTTGAGCTGCCTATTTTTAAAAAATTCCAGTGCACCTTACAAAGTGAGATTCAGTCTCAAAAATCACTTTAAAGAAATGGCATTTCTGCTAAAATCATTCTGCCCAATAAAGTCAATCACTTATAAACTTATTTTTTTATTTCTTCTCTACGCAGTTTCAATGGCTTTTGTGAAAAAAACAAGCATCAAAATTCCAGCAAAGAAATTTGATATTTGGTTAATATTGCAAAGCCTCATGAGCTACCTGGTTTTCTATTTCACAACCACTGGACACCACCTTCCTGTTGGAGGAGATGAATTCAATCATGTCATAAGCTCTAAAAGAAACTTTTTATAAAGAAAGCATAGAATTTTTCTATGGAGTAAATGTGAACATATTTTTGAAACCTATTGTTTCCAGATAGGGAACTATTACATGCGGCTCTCATAGAAGAGTAATCACTTTCATTAAATATTTTGTTTTACTACAGGATCTTGGTGTATGTATATCAGTGGTGGGATTCAAAGTTTTTTACTACTGGTTCTGTGGATGTGGCTTGGTGGGTGTGGCAGGAGAAGGATACTGCAAAATCTCCGCTCCCATCCCATTCCAGGGAAGGATATTGCAAAATCCCATTCGCTCCCCACCCCAAAAAACTGTTTTGCAGCTCCGTTCTTCTGTGCATGGCAACAAAAGAAGATGCAGCCAATCAGCTGGGACTCAGGAGGCAAAGAATAAATGGGGGCAGGGGCAGCCAGAGGTGGTATTTGCCGGTTCTCCAAACTACTCAAAATATCCGCTATCGGTTCTCCAGAACTGGACAGAACCTGCTGAATACAACCTCTGATGTATATACGCAGGGGTGGGATTCTACTGGTTCTGTCCGGCTCTGTAGAACCAGTAGCTCTGAAGAGCAGCAGACACAGAACCGGTTCTGTGTCTGCTGCTGTATTGGCCCATCTGCCCACCCGGGCTCTTACCTGACCTTTATTTCCTGCTTTTTCAACCTCAGCTGCTTTGCGAGGCACAACTGCCGTTGAAAAAGCAGGAAAAAAGTGCTTTTTCAAATGCTGTGCTACTCAGCTGTCCAGGCAGCAAACTGGCGATGTTTCACATGCATGCGCAGCACGTGTCAGGCATGCGCGTGCCCGCAAATCGTAAATCACCGAACCGGTAGTTACACTGGTTGGATCCCACCCCTGCATATACGTATATATACACATAATATATATACACTATATAGTGTAGATTTTTTCAAAGTATTGTCAACTTACATGGAATCAACCAGAAGCCATTCATTTCATTTATTGGAACAGGATCAGAATGGAATTTTAAAAACATTTCCAAAGAAATATGTTTCTTATTTCGAAGGTTTGTATGAATAAAGACATTCCTACAAGAAATGTAGGAATTAACTCTGCTTCCCGTGGATTCAGAACAACAAGCACCTGTGTATATCCTCATAATAATGCTGTGGTGTGGGTAAGACTTTAAAATAGTTTCTTGATGCAGACTCAACAGGGACTTTCAAGTTGGCCTGGGAATTAGAAATTAGCTTTCTATTAGAAACAGCTTTCCATGTTTAACCTCAGCACAGTTAGCATTACAAGCTGATATTAAATTGTTAGCCTGTCTTGGATGCATCGAAGTTCCAGAGATTAGTCCAGCCACAGTTAGACAGGTTAAAGATGCAAAAACTTAGGTACTGTTAATATTTAGCTCAACAATAGT
Source organism: Pseudonaja textilis (assembly GCF_049901715.1). Lineage (NCBI taxonomy): Eukaryota > Metazoa > Chordata > Lepidosauria > Squamata > Elapidae > Pseudonaja > Pseudonaja textilis. Next base: position 77,202,888 of record NC_141990.1, on the reverse strand, counting down.
TCTTGGTATGAATCAAGCAGTGGTGAGATTCAAAATATTTTACTAGCGATTCTGTGGGTGTGGCTTGATGGGTGTGGCAGGGAAAGGATCCTGTAAAATCTCCATTCCCACCCCACTCCAGGGGAAGGATACTGTAAAATCCCCATTCCCTCCCCACCCCACTAACCTGCTTTCCAGCTCCGTTCTCCTGTGCATGGCAACAAAAGACCCAGCCAATCAGCTGGGACTCGGGAGGCAGAGAATAGATGGGGGCAGGCCCAATGAGAGGGGTATTTGCCGGTTCTCTTTCTGAACTATTCAAAATTTCCACTACCGGTTCTCCAGAACTGGTCAGAACTTGCTGAATACCACCTCTGGATGAAGGTGAATATATGTTGTTCTGCTCTTCAATTACTAGCTGAATTTAAGGCAGACAGATTCAAACTCCACAAAGGCATCCATATAAAGTTTCTTTATTGGTTCATCAGGCATCCTCAAATATAACTCACAGTTACGTCGAGATTCATCTCAATGTCCAATTTTCTGTATAGCTGACTTTCTGGTATAAAAGGATGGTAATCTCTCATCCCATATTGAAGGAGCAAGGAGGTGAGACGCCAACATGATGCTGGGTTCAGGCAAGAGTGAAGGAACCTCCCACAACCCAACCAAGGGTCAATTCAGTGACCAATCAGGATTACAGATTGGCCACATGATATGGACTACCTTTCCCAAGATACCTTAACTACATTTACCATGATGCTTTCCCTTAAGGGGACAGCTCCCAATTCCTAACTAACTATTCCAATTCCCAATTAACTATAACTGGCTGGACAGCGCATATGTGTCCCAGGATAATGTTTCAGGATCCAGTCTGGATCAGTGTCACTGGGACAAGGGATTTAATCTTCCAAGCTTTTGTACTCATGCTGGAGCCCATTCTCAGGGAACTTCACTCTGGTTAGAAGGAGGATTGGCTCCAGTAGGGGTTCAAAAGCTTGGAAGACTAAACCTCTGATCCCAGTGATTGACCCAGATTAGATCCAGGTATTGAAATCTTGATTAACTTTTTTGAAGCATACAGAGTTACCTCCATTACTGGAGGCAACACTAAAGTCAAAACTCATATTCCAAGTAAAATTTTCCTTAGGTTTTCATGCTTCCTCCTGAAGCAAAAGCTATTTCAATTTTTTCATGCATACATAACTAACATTGCTTGCATTATAGCTGGGCACCGAATATAAAGCCAGATTAAATTTTCTCTCTGGTTTCTCCCTGAAGATAGATTTAGTGCTCAAAACAGAAGATAATTTGCCTATCACTTTCTCCTCCCACACCCAGCAACTGGTCTAATACTTGTATTATTAATCAGGTTTTCTGTATAAATATGAGGTAGCTACATATTGTGCACACATTATACTGGGCTAGGCTTGTTAGTCATGGTTTTAGATGCACTCTAAAAGTGAGTCAAAGTAAGTCAGACAAAACAATATACAAAACAGAAATAGACAGAAAGGACTGTTGCAGATGCATGTTCAGTTATAACTTGGGGAAACATTTCTTGGTGAATTTTTACTCCTGGTGCTCCATGAACCTGTATGAGCAATGCATGTAAGGCAGCATTAAAGATGATGCCATTTGTAGAAAGACATGGATCTTCCACCATCATAGCCATCCAGCATTGCTGCATAGAAATTTTGTAGACATTTTTCTCCAGCTCATCTTAAGAAAGAGCCTTTCCTTTTGGAACCATATTGTATTCTTCTGGATACTAGGTAGGTAGATAGGCAAATAGGTAAGTAGATTAGATGATAGCTGTATACCTAGATAGCTACAGAGGTGGTATTCAGCTGGTTCAGACTGGTTCTACTGAACCGATAGTGATAATTCCATGCAGTTCGGGGAACCGTCAATTAGCACCACCGGCTGGCCCCACCTACCCCATCCCACCCAGCTCCACCTCGCCCTATATATCTTGCCTTCACCATGTGGCCCAGCTAATCTCCATGCCTCGCTCGCATAAGCATGCCGCTGGTTCACCCTTTGCCTTGGATCGGGGTCCAGGGATGTGCCATTCCCCGGCTCCAGCCTTGTTCCAGAGCCTCCGCCCACTCACCATTCACCTCAGCTGGGTTGGGAAACATGCCACAGCCTAGTCCCAGAGCCTCCCCCCAACTTCGGCCGGGTCAGGCAATGCACCATTCCCCTGCTCTGGCCTTGCCCCGGACTTCCGCCTATATGCTGCTACCCCCCCTCTGGTCTCAAATTACGGCCTCCCAGGCTGAAGTAATTTATTTGACTTGTAGCCTTCTGCACCAGGCTGAAGGACCACGTGGGCAGGGGAGCACAGGAGGGTCGAAGCTGTTTGGGAATGGACTGGACAGTTCTTCTTACCTGTAAGAAGTCCCATCCGGAAAACACTACAGTGGAGATCTTGCAGGCCGCTTCTTCCATTCCTTGCCGAGCCTCATTCACTCGCGGAGACACTCCATGTGCTCTCCAGGTCGGCATCTGCTTCTCTCCACTGCTGCTCTTGCTGGGAGAGCGTCTTGTGAAATTTAGCAGCTGTGAGCCACTGCTTTGCTCTAAGTCCCATCCAGAAAGCACTGCAGCTGAGAGAAACCACATTCAACATGGCTGCTGCTTCTTTGTGCTGCAGCGCTTTCCGGATGGGACTTAGAGCAAAGCAGTGGCTCACAGCTGTTAAATTGCACAAGACGCTCTCCCAGCAGTGCGGAGAGAAGCAGCCACTGCCCTGGAGAGCAGAGATGGAGGGGAGCAGGCCCCGAAATGCTGCTCAGTTGAGCCTCACCACATGGTGGAAGCCTTGTGCATGCACATGCTAACATTTTCAGTGAACCCGGTGGTGAAATTATTTGAAACCCACTGGATATCTAGATAGCAAGATAGCAAGATAGCTAGATAGCTAGATAGCTAGATAGCTAGATAGCTAGATAGCTAGATAGCTAGATAGATAGATAGATAGATAGGCAGGCAGGCAGGCAGGCAGGCAGGCAGGCAGGCAGGCAGATGCCATGTGTTTCATAGGTCAAAAGTAATGCAATAATACCATATTCCTCCTTCAGTGGCTATTTATCCTGGCAAATGCTAGCAATTCAATTTCTGCAGATTTTCTGCATCATTACTAACACAGCTGACAGTTCCACAAACTCAGACACCTTGTAAACCAGTGTTAACCAACAAAGAAAGAGACGTTTATGGGATATTCGTGGTATTTATTTTACAGTCATGTGAATTATTTCATTATATTGCACTTCACTTCTATTTATTCTTCTCTCTCTTTGTTGCTTTCGGCAAGAGGTCACTGTCAGCTCAATTATTGCTCATTGTTCTTATGATCCATGGAATAAAGTGAGACACTCTCACATAAACACCAGGTTTCATGGGCCGGGCACAGCCCAGCCCCCAGGAGGTGACTCCATGTAGCACATACCTTCCTTCCTCTTCACAGACCAGCGGGCCTCCGCTGTCACCCTGGAACCGATTAATTGGAGGGGAAAAAATGAACCAGGAGTGCAAGAGAAATCAACATAGCCCCAAGATGAGTTACACACCATTCTTTACTGGATGACTTTTATTGCCTGACAATAACATTTTTTAGGGATGAAAATTTACAAAGCTAATCATTAAAAGGACATTATGAGGTTCAAATTAGACTTGTGATGGTGAACCTATGGCACGTGTGCCCGATGTGGCATGCAGAGTCATCTTTCCAGGCATGCCAGCTGTTGCATGTTGTTCTGCCGGGTTCCGGCACACACATACATGCCGACCAGCTGGTCTTTGCATGCACATGTGCATCAGAAACCGGAAGACCAGGTGACCAGTACACATGCACATGCTGGGGGGCTGGTCTTCCGGTTTCCAGTGCTTCCCCATGCATGTGCACATGCTCCCGTTTTGGCATACGGTGCCGAAAAGGTTCACCAACACTGAACTAGACCCAAAGGGTGGATGTTATACAAACAACTTGAACTGGGTGGGTTCTTAACTAAGAAGATATTTAATTAATTAAATGTATTTAATTGGGTCTAGATATAATATATATATATATATATATATATATATATATATATATATATATATATATATATATATATATATGTGGATCTTTGGTTGTTCGGTTTTCTCCCGCGTAAGATTCAAGTATCTAGGCAACGTTTCGATGAAGTCTCATTCATCATCTTCAGGCTTCTGTCTCTGGCTCTGTGCTCGAAACGTTGCCTAGATACTTCGAATCTTACGCGGGAGAAAACCCGAACAACCAAAGATCCACATATAAATACCCGCGAGAACCTCAGAAAACATATATATATATATATATATATATAGGTCTAGGTGTGTTCGGGTCTTTTCCCGTGTAAGATGTGAATAAGATGTGCACTGGCACGAAGCTGAAAGCACCAGCCTGAGGATGGCGAGTGGGACCTTGCTGAAACGTCTCCAAGATACTCTTAATCTTACACGGGAAAAGACCCGAACATACTATATATATATATAGTTATAGTTATAGCTAATTAATATATATATATATATATATATATATATATATATATATATATATATATATATATATATATATATAGTAGCTATAACTTTAAAAGCACAACTATAATGATGTGGGAAAATACCCGAACAAAGCTGAATACCATACATATAGATACCCACGAAAACTTAAGAAAACATATAGATAGATAGATAGATAGATAGATAGATAGATAGATAGACAGACAGACAGACAGATAGATATAGCCACCGATCTCAGTATATGCCTTGGAGTGGCTCACAATATTAAAACAAATAAAAGTATATACAACAATAAAATAAACAAGAAATAAAAACAAAGATTAGCATTGAGAATCATAAAAACATCCTCAACACAGCCTGGAAACAGGCTGTGTCACACAGCCACATTCAGGATATAAAATGAATATTTTCTTCACTTGCCGTAATAATTAGAGGGGGAAACCCTCTGAAGGTAGCATTTTCACTGGGAGGAAAAAAAGTGAAACATCCTTGGGTTTATTGACAAAGGCAGCATGCCATATCTTACCTGACAGCTATCAGATACCCCATCAATATTACCAGCACAGAGTTCGTGGTTACGGACTCTGTTATTAAGGAACTCAGGCCGGTTACACACTTTATTCTCAATGACAGGGAAGCCAGTCTCTTTAAGCAAGCCATCTCCACCAGTTCCTTTGAAAAGCAGACAGGAGGGAGGAAATAATGAAAGGAAAATCCATACAGGATAATGCAGTGAAGAAGCAACATAGATGATTAGGGGACTGGAGGCTAAAATATATAAAGAACGGTTGCTGGAATTGGGCATGTCTAGTTTAAAGAAGGACATGATATCTCAGGGGTTGCCATAAAGAAGAGAGAGTCAAGCTATTCTTCAAAGCACCTGAGGGCAGGACAAGAAGCAATGGGTGGAAACTAATCAAGGAGAGAAACAACTTAGAACTAAGGAGAAATTTCCTGACAGTTAGAACAATTAATCAGTGGAACAATTTGCCTCCAACACTGAAAGCTCCAACACTGGAAAATTTTAAGAAACATTTAGACAACCATTTGTCTGAAATGGTATAGGGTTTCCTGCCTGAACAGTGGGCTGGACTAGAAGACCTTCAAGGTCCCTATCAGCTGTGTTATTCTGTATGTTTCCTGATCTGGTAAGAATGGGATCAGATACATTCTTCTAGCTTTTTCTAATGGAAATGTTACTTAAAGTTTCAGGATGCAGGCATGATTTTTCCATGGTATAAGTTCAAGCTTAAGTTCAAACCTTTATTGTCAATGCACAACATGTGTACAATGAAATTGAATGAGCCTCCATTGGTTCAGCCCACACAAAACACAATACATCTCAATAAGAAAATCCCTAAACCCAAGTAAGTTAATCTATATCTATATCTATATCATCTATATCTATATCTATATCTATATCTATATCTATATCTATATCTATATCTATCTATCTATCTATCTATCTATCTATCTATCTAATCTCTCTCTCTCTCTCTCTCTCTCTCTCTCTCTCTCTATCTCTCTCTATCTCTATCTCTATATATAGATATAGACATATTACTACCAATAGTAGTATTATAACCAATAGCATTCTTATATGCTTAAGGAAGCATATTCATCACCAAGTATGGCACCATAAAAAACTCCCTTTTTATCACTTTTAATCCCTACAAATTCCATATGACTAACTTGCCCTTCAGAAACTAAAAAGTGTAGGCTTTTGTTGCCATCTGGTGGTCATGTGGATCTTGCAGCCCAATATAATTCAGGTAATCCTCATTTAGTGAGAAACCACTTACTTCAGGTTTCCTTTGCTTTACAGACTCGTGAAGGTCAAAAATGTGAGGACTTGTCACAAACTACTTTTTCATCACCATCATAACCGCAAATGGTCACTACACAAGGATTACCGTTAGTCTTAACCGAGTGTCTTGCAAAAATTTTTAACCACTCTGAGGTTACTCACCTTTTGTATCACCCCATCCTGTGACATAACATTCTGCTCCATCTGCTACAACAGTGTTGGCGGAAGGCAAGCAGACCGGGATGACTTCATTGGTGATCTTTACTGGGCTGGAAGAAAAATGATATCTTTTCATTCTAGTCACTCTATTATTATATTACACTGTGTGCATCTCCGGCCTTTATATTTTATTTGCAAATAACCAAACACAGCAAACATATTGGCTATGGCAGGACTTGAACTCATGGCCACTTGCTTTCTAGCCTTGTGCCTTAATTACTAGACCACACTGGCTCACATTAGATTCTGGTTTGTTAGCCCATGGACATTTTTTAAGTAGTACATGCCTAGGAGGCTAAGGTTTATACATTGTGAAGTCAGCTTACTTGCTAGTTGCTTAGGCAACTCATGAAACTTCAGAATTTGGTCTCTAAAATGAATATAAATATAACATTTACATTAATGCAATCACTATAACTTAGCATTGTATGGTATGGCCATGTATCACATATCTCCCTGTTTCAGCTCGTCTGTTCTTCAAGTCAAACAATTCTTGCTACTGCATTCATGTTTTTGAAAGAAAGATAATCTGATATAACAGTTAAGAGGGTTGCACTCCTTGAGTTATCCTATATAAAAGCACAGTCTCCAGGAGATAATCTTTGGTATAATGGAATTGAATCTTAATGTTGCATGAATAAAGAATTAATTAAGGTAGCTTCAGCATCACTGTAGCCTCTAGTGCAGTGTTTCTCAACCTTGACAACTTTAAGATGGGTGGATTTCAACTCCCAGAATTCCTCAGCCAACCGGGAAACATTGCTCTACTGTTTCTTTTGTAAAGTTATCCTGCCTTCATGCTATTTCACGTTGTCAGCTATTTTCCAGCAAAACAACCACAAATATCTCAAGTGGGTTTTTTTCAAGTGAGCTGAGAAAAACCTGGGTTTTGAAATAAATTACAGGTAGTCCTTGACCTGTGGCCACAACTGAGTCCAAACTATCTAAGTAAGACAGTTGTTAAGTGAGTTTTGCCCCATTTTATGACCTTTCTTGCTACAGTTGTTAAGTGAATCACTGTAGCTTTTAAAGATAGTAACATGGTTGTTAAGTGAATCTGGCTTCCCCATTGACTTTGTTTGTCAAAAGGTCACAAAAGGAGATCACAAGATCCCTGGGACATTGCAACGGTCATAAATATGAGTCGGTTTCCAAGCGTCTGAATTTCGATCTCGTGACCATGGGGATGCCACAATTGTCATAAGGGTGAAAAAATGGTCATAAGTCACTTTTTCAGAGCCATTGTGAATTTGAACAGTCATTAAATGAACTCTTGTAAGTAGAAGACTTCCTGTATTTACACTTCTCTGGAAGTAAAGGAACAGGAAGGCATATCAAGGTTAGGGATGGTCAGAGAGAAAGAAAAAGAAAAATTGTGGAAACTCCTCAAATTTAAGCTGGAATCTACCCAAACACAAATTTTCCAGGAAGCACATTGTCTATTCCAGAGTGAATTTATTCTCTAGGCTAGAGCAAGGTTTCTCAAATTTGTCAATTTTAAGAGGGTGGACCTCAACTACCAAAATTCTGGGAATGATTTGTGGGAGTTGAAGTCCACACATAAGTTGCCAAAATTGAGAAGTACTACTATACTTTTAGGAGTCCAAATTGGTCTTTATACTGAGGGAGTCCAGATAAGCATCATCCTTTTACTTGTCTTGGGAATTCGAAGATATAACTATCCTTTTACTATTCTGTCCTCTATAATTTCTGACTGAATGTATAAAGGCAGATAGATAACTCCACAAAACATCCATACAAAGTCTTTTTATTGGCTCGTCAGGCATCCTCAATATAACTTACAGTTACGTCAAGATTAATCTCAATGTCCAACTCTTTGCATAGCTGACTTTCTGGTGTAAAAGGATAGTAATCTTTCATCCCCAAAATGAAGGAGCAAGGGGGAGAGACAGCAGCATGTGGCTGGGTTCCAGGCAAGAGTGAAGGAACCTCCCCCAACCCACCAAGGGTCAATTCAGTGACCAATCAGGATTACAGATTGGCCACATGACATGGACTACATTTCCCAGGGTACCTTAACTACATTTACCATGATGCATTCCCTTAAGAGGACAGCTCCCAATTCCTAATTAACTATACCAATTCCCATTACTATATACTGGCTGGACAGCACAACTACTCTAGAGGATTTGGGAACAGATAACGAAGAACTGGAGAAACATTAACTTGTGTGGAGGGAGTGCTATGCATCCCACCATGAGCCTTTGGAAGAAAGGAAGGACATAAATCTCAGAAACAAGTAATACAAATAAGTCACCTGGTAGAAGAACTTTATGTTTTTATCTTTAGTGGACCTAAACTTAGGTATTGGGAAATAAAAGCTCTAAGTATGCTATTGTTATAGATTGATTCCTATATATTTACTGCTAAAGCCAAATTTGAAGTTAATGTTCTTCCTTCTAAATTGTATGCAAACCAATTTGTATCAGTTAAAAAATAAAAAACTATATGGATACTATTCCATATAGAAGCTTATCCCAGTTACAATGATTTTGTCCATAACAAAAATGCAATTGCCTAAAAACAAAGGCACGGTGTGCATTAATAAATTTGGACGTTACTTCAGTCAAGCATTGTACCATAATAAAATTGGATCAATTCAAAGGTCATTTTAGTAATGTTACTATATTCACAGCAAGGAGTTTTGGAATGGAGGATAGAGAGAGAGAGAATATTAAAGATAAATATTGTCACCCAAAGGATACCTGCTTAATTTCAGCAGGGCAATGTCCGCCCTACTTGGTTCTTTGAATATTTTCTCAACGTTGCGATGTTGGGTGGATGGCTCTAAACCTGCCTCTGTGTGCAGGCCAAGCGACACTTTGTAAAAAGTAGGATTTGGTGACCTACAAAAGACAAATTTCTCAGGTGAGAATATCTTCATAGACGCACAACTTACGTAGATAAGAAGAAGACAATTCAGTAAGAATTTCTGAAGTCTGGAGCCATAGCAGTGGTGAGATTCAAATTTTTTTACTACTGATTCTGTGGGCGTGGCTTGGTGGGCATGGCAGGGGAAGGATACTGTAAAATCTCCAGTCAGAGGTGATATTTGCTGGTTCTCTGAACTACTCAACATTTCCACTACTGGTTCTTCAGAACTGGTCAGAACTTGAATGCCACCTCTGAGCCATAGGTGGATGTATGTCATGTAAGTCTGCAGGGAGAACAAATAGGGCTAAACTAGCTGTGAGAATTGGGGGGGGGGGGAATGTGCTGGACTTAACAAGCTAAATGATTGGAAATCACTGTTTCAGTGGGAACATTTGGGGAATTATGGAAAACCAGAATATCAGATAACAAGCATAGGATGCCAATGGCTCTTTAATTATATTCATTTATTAAACGGCACTAATTGCTATTAATCTATAATCTATGCATAATTGGTTGGAGCTATTTGTTCTTTATTGAGAAACAAAGAAGCTGAAACACCAAGCCAGGCTATTATTCCATACTTATACAGCTCAGTATTACCACTGTGCCACTTGGCAAGTGGTTTCCAAGGCTTTAGATGCAGATCCTTGCCAGCCCTGGACAAAAATACCAATTAAGTACTTTTCTGTATCCAAAGCAGGATCATGTCACCCTGGAGCTTTCAACCTTTTTCCATGCGCAATTACTCAGAGATAGTAGCTGAGAAAAAGACAATATATGAGGGGCCCTTGGTATTCTCTGAGTTGGTGGACGTTTCATTACCCAAACTAGGTAACATAATCACTGCTAGTAAGGAGTGGGGGTTTGCTTTCAGTTTAAATTCTAATAGCTCGGTGGAGGAAGAATCTTAGAGATTCTTTGATTGGGCTGTTTACTGTTAGCAATTGTAGTGAATATCTGTAGCTCGGGTGTAGGATGAGGGTGAAGGTTTGTTCTCCGAGCTTGTGGTTGCTTTCTAAACATTTCATTGCCTCTTTTTGTTTACTGTTTATGTTTTTGTTTACATTTGTTTATGTTTACATTTTTGTTTACTGTTACCTGGTTTGGCAATTCTTTGATTTATTTCTTGTTGGTCTTCGTGTTAATCTATGCTCGTCTGGGTATTGACTGCTAATGGGAAAGTGTTTTTGTCTTTTTGTTCCTTTTTTGGTTTGTTGATTGTCTCTTTTGCATAGTATATAGATATCTATGCTTGTGTATATATATCTATTCTAGAGATAGTCATTCCCTTTGGCCATCAGGTCTTTCTGAGAACCCAGTTAATAGGTATGCCAAGCCACAACAGAGATATTTACACACATCACAAAAGCCAGATCCAAACAAATCATACTATGGATTGGAACAAACTGTGAACCAAGCCACAATCTGTGTTGTATAAGGAGATCTTGCTGTCAATTGGTCATGTATAGTTCATGTAGGTCATACATAGATGTGGTCTGGTCTAAGCATAGTACACAAAATTGTCTGATACAACATCTTACCTGTCAACAACTTCTTCAGCCTCGATCACAATAATACATGGGCAAACAACTAATAGAAACTCAAGATAAACCACTCTGAACTCGATTGCACAAAATACGACTTCAGCAACAGAGTGGTCAACACTTGGAATGCTTTACCTCCGTTGTTATAACCCCTCACAGCTTCAGCCTCAAACTGTCTACTGTGGACCTCACCCCATTCCTAAGAGGTCTTTAAAAGGGGCCTGCGTATGCCTATCGTCCTTGTCTTACTGTGCCCATTTATCTGTATTTACTCCCATTGTCTTGTTTATGTTCATACTTACATTTGTTATCTTGTACATGTTTTACAAATAAATAAATAAATAAATAAATAAATAAATAAATGTCCAATGAAAAGCTTTCAAATTTTGTTAATAGTATATTAATTCTCAGAAATTACTTTCTGAGTAATTGCTTTCTTCTGATTTCTGATTCTAGTTTTGTTTTTTTCCTCAAATAGTTTCCTAAGAGCTAATAATCTTATATAACATTGCAATTTCTAGTGTCATGGTGAGATATCTGTACATCCAACAGGTTGCTTGCCAGCTGCAAACAGATTACAAACCTCTACTCTCAGAATTGCATTGAAGGATGGGATATAAACCACTCAGGTAATCAAGAGTGAATTAAACTGCAGGCATGGCATATTTGTCATCATGGCAAAATGGTAGATTGACCATAATCTGACAGATACCTGCTAGGATTAATATAATGGTACCACAAAATGGCTCCAAACAGACACAGAAAGCTCCAACTCTTTGTTGCTAACTGATGGTCATCTGAATTTCTGCAACCCAGGTACAATAGTCTAATGTCTACTGTGTTCTGGTGTTTTCTAGCTATCGAGTGACTACAACTCCCAGAATTCCCAGGTTGTGAATTTTGCCAGTTGACATTTCAACCCATTGCAATAGTATTGAAATGGGAAAATCTGGTCTCTTGCTCAAGGGAAGTTTTATTTTTATTTATCATATTTTGAAGCTTCCCATCTCCTTCATAAAGGGACTCTGGGCAGTGTACAAATAAAAGTTTTACCGGTCTAAGCAGTGAGTTGCTGTCAGAACCCATTGTGGCTGTATTAAAGTGCCTCCACAAAAATGAAAATTGTTGTAACTGAAAAAAAGAAAACAGAAGATTAATTTTATAGTAAATAAGGCTGTCCATTCATTATTCAATCTCCTTATTCTCAAGCATTACACAGAGCAAATACCAGCATCCATGAAATGGCTTTAATTTTTACAACAGTTCAGAACAAACTGAATGGCATTTCTTTTCTTGCTTCTTTGAGACTAATAAATTCAGAGTGTGAAACCATATTTTCAGAGCAGAATATTATACTACCCAAACTACTAGTACATATATTATTGCTTTAGACTTTGTGGATCTATCTTGCAAAGTGACATCTACATTAACAATGTATTACAAGCAGATGACAGACAGATGTAAACCATTAGGGAAAGCAACAATGGTATGTAAAAAGCACTGTTTCAATAGTACAGGGTAAATGTTAAAAGGATAATAATTGCTCATGACACTGTTCTAAACAGGGACAGAATTGGCTGTTCTGACCAAGGCTTCCTGAGACACCAACAAACATGCCCTTTTATTTTAGTTCAACAGCTGTGAATTATCATCATTCATAGCCCGCAATGAGTCTCAACCAGTTATAAATAGTCCCATGGAAATCTGCCAAAGTCCTTCTGAAGAAGTCTGATAAAAACACACCTTTATCTTTCTTGAAGTGCTGCCAATGACTAAAGTAACAATTAGTCTTTCAAAACCAAATGGAGCACAAATTTACCACGGAGCTTTCGGGTTCCAAACCAACCAGAGCAAACAACGTTGCTTCCTGCAAAGGTTCCTGTCCCTTTGCACTTCCTTTATATCTTATGGGAGGGGCAATCACCTCCAAGCCTTACTCCCAGGTCGCCCCTTTTGTCTTAGCTGCTCTTGCCTTCTGGCAGCTCTGCGTACACGTGCACTGGGAACAGGCTCCCCTTGTACCTCTGCCTCACTGCTTTCAGATTCTGGAGGCTCTGGAGTCAGCACATAACTCCCAGATGGCCCTTGCCCCATCTCTGTATCGGACTCAGGACCATCATCTGAGTCCTCCCCAGACTCCCAGACTGGCCCATGTTCTTCCCCACTTCTGCTGCCATCTCCACAGGCTGCTTATGGACCACAACATTGGCTAGTGCTAGAATGGGAGACCACATGAAGACCTCACAGTTGCATTCTAGACTTGAGAGTTGAAGGCACTGGCAAAACACTTCCAGGTATTGCCACTGAAACATGGATATAAAGTTTGCAGGAATGAAATGTTATTTGAGAGAGCCTTTACATTTATATTTATTATTATTATTGTTGTTGTTGTTGTTGTTTCTCTTACTGTTATTCTGAACAGACTGAGGTCCTTTCATCATTGCTGAATTGAAGTGCTGCTACCCACTGGTTTGGGAGAAAACCATACCAGAATGAAAGTTGTAACCAATCCAAGCCCTGTTTCTGCTGTTACCTCTATTGAAGTCAATATAACCAGCTGACTCTCTTCCAGAAACCTGAGTGACAAAATCCAGAATATTTCATATCCTTTCAGACTACTTTGGGGAAGCATCATAATATGAGGAGAAATACTATTTTAATAAAGATACAGTTAAGAGCAATCTAAGAGATGAAGCCAACATCATGGAAAGGTGGCAGAACTGATGTTGTCGTTGCATATTTGTGCCATGGTTAGATGCAGCTGGGGAAAAATCTTGAGTGATGCAACATTGCACAATTAACATCTCCCTCATCCAAAGTGATGTCTGGAGATAACTTTACCTGTATGTCAGCCACATAAGAGAAGGCTCAGAAAAGGACGTTGGTACTGCAAAAATGGGAAACATCTGGTACCAAGATTTAGTGAGAGGATAAAGGCTTTACTGCTTGCCTGGAAGCAAAATTCAAGCTAATTTCACCCGGGTGGACTGCTGGAAGCTCACAGGGGCTCGGGAGAGCCACTAGCTAAGACTCTGCAGGGCTCGGAGAGCCCCAATAACCTCAGAAAGACAAGCAGCAAGGGAAAGCTCTTAATAGGCTTAATTGAACTTCTGGGCATTCAGCCAAGAGCATTTCACACCTTGTGAAAGTGTTGCAAGCTAGATAAACGATCCACTTAGCACTTGCGAGGGAGAGCCATTGAGAAAATCAGATAACATAGCCACTAGCTTCCAAGGGGATTAATTCCCAAATAATAAGAATCACGTAACTCACCAGAAACTCCACTAAGACTCCAAGATCCCTCTCGTAGTCACTGCTATTAAGTCTGGTTTCATCCAGTCTTTTATTCAAGTATTAAATGCACAAAATAAACCACTTTTTGGTATATATCCTTTTTTAGATAATTAGGGCAAAGAAGCGATGTCAAGTTGGCCACGCCCACCCAGGCATGACCAGTCATTAGGGCAGAGAGCACCTTGCTAAAAAATTTGAAGCCCACCCCTGAATTTCACCCATGTGGAATAATACATTCTGTCTGCCCTCAGTAACTAGGGTAGTCCCTATGACCTTAGACTTATGACCATAAGTGAGCCGCAATTCATGGTGAACATAAAGCAGGTCATCACCTGATTTGATTTGGCATTCCTGGCTTACCCAGGTGTGGTCATTAAGTGGACAGAGCAAAAGGACTGCTTGCTGAAGCTCTCCTCTACATGGGCAGAAGAGAACAGCAATGCAGAGCTTTTCAGCCAGCTTCCTGGAACCAGCTAGGTGCCAACAGCTTGTGGATTTCCCTGCCGGCTTCCCTGATGACTTTCTGGGGAAGCCAGCAGGGGAGACTACAAATGATGATCACACGATCACGAGGCACTTGGCAACATGTCATAGGTATGAATGCTTGCCAAATGCATAGGTCACAATTATGTAACTGTGGGTGTACTGGAAGCTTAGCTGTAGGTCATTAGTCTCTTTGTTCAGCAGTGTTGTAATTACAAACGGTTGCTGAACAAATGGTCACTAAGTGAGGACAATCTGTGTAGAGAAACTAGCTTTGATAAGGAAAGATGGGCTGCTATTTACAACTTTTGAGAAAATAATTTGGTCCCTTAAAAAAGAACTATAAGCAAGTTCATTGAAAAGTTTCAAATAATAAAGGTAGAGCCCTGAGCAATAAACAGAAGAACAAATGTAGAGTAAAAATAGTAAATCAAATAGGACACAGGAGAAAATCACAATCCAAGCCTAGAATATAACCACAGAGAGATTTTTGCTTATTGGGTGGATGAGAAGTATAATAAATAATCCTATTATTTATTTATCTATATCCCACCTTTAGTATTCTTATAAATAACTCAAGGTAGTGAACGTACCTAATATTCCTTCCTCCTTCTATATTTTACCTACAACAGCAGTATGTAAGATATTTATATTATATATTATATATATATATATATAATTATTTAATACCGAACACGGAGACTGATCTGCCAGGGCCAAGAATGAGGTTTTGAAACACAGCCACCAACAATTCTTCCAAAACATAGAAGCGGTGGATATTTGGCTTTCCCACATCCAGCATCAGAAGCAGCTGAAATATGAATGGGAGAGATGTAAGATATGCATACTGTAGCAAAGGTTCAATAATTTCTTTTTAATGAGAAATCCTGAAAATTGTCTTCGTCTGTGGAGGAATAGGTCCAGAAGTTAAGAGTTATTAATTTTGTCAACAGCTGAGGCCTGAAACAGTTCAGTTGGGCTATCTGAAGAGAACCATATGCGCCATATGTTTGCATATGATGGGGCAAGGATAGGGAATTAGAGATGGCTGCTCTTCTCAAAATTTGGAATTTTTAGTGTAAACTACTGAAACACTTTGATTGTCATGGTACATCAAGATCACAGACAGGTAGATGGATGGATGATAGATCAAACTAGATAGTTGATAGATTAGATCAGGGATCTTCAAACTTGACAGCTTTAAGTCTAGTGGACTCCAATTCCCAGAATTCCTCCTCCAGTCATGTTAGCTCAGGAATTCTGGCAGTTGAAGTCCACAAGTCTTAAACTTGACAAGTCTGAAGACACTTGGATTAGATGATATATGTTAAATGATAGATAGATAGATAGATAGATAGATAGATGATATATGAGACAGAGACAGAGAGATGGAGACAGAGAGACAGAGGCAGAGGGGGAGAGAGAGAGATGATATAAAACCTTTTAAATGAAATTGAGAAGTCAGCAATGGGAACCAGCAGTCTAACTACTGGCTGCAGCCTTTATCTTCTTCAGCAATTAATCATTAAGAAAAATAAGCATGTGTTTAGGGTATCAAGGGCAGTGGGGGAAGCAACACAGAGTTCCTCGGTTATCCTGCTCTCAATTTTTTCACTGCAACATTCAACATTATACTTTTATTGAGTCTTAATGTCGTTTTGGTTAAGAACCAAAGAGCCATCGTTGCTGGGCTACGCTTAGGACAGGACATCAATTGGCCTTAATCTGGATCTCCCTTAATTTAAATTACTCAACTGAATGTGGGGAGAAGAATTTTGGGCAGGGAGAGTAAATTCTATAGTAAAGAGCAGAATAAGAGAAGATGATAAAAATTAAATAGTCATTGCCAGTTATGGTCATCCCACTGCGGCCTCATCCATCATTATTTCCCACTAAAGAAGGATTTCTCGCCCCCAAACTAATAATAATACAGTTATTAATAGTGTACTTACGGCACTGCGGAACGTCACAGTAATCCCAGATTTTATTTGTATCTGTTGTATAGCACCAAGGACCATTTGTATCACCATCAGGATTTCTGCAGTACTATAAAGAAATAAAGTAATACTGTGCTTTCCTAAAAATAAGGCCCAACCAGAAAATAAGCCCTAGCTTGATTTTTCAGGATGCTCGTAATATCACCCCTATCCCAAAAATAAGCCCCAGTTAAGATTGTCATCCAGATGGGTGCATTTTGGCCCATATTTCCCCCAAAATAAGACTAGTGAAAAATAAGCCCTAATGTGTCTTTTGGTACAAACATTAATCTAAGACCCAGTCTTATTTTCTGGGACACACAGGTATTAACAAGACTGAACTATATTTAGCACGCTATTTTAAAAAATGAAGCCTAAGTAAATGTCGGTATAGTGAAATGAACATAGTTATGGAAATATGAGGCGAAATAGTAGTCATTTATTTATGTATAGTACCAACATGATATTGACTTGCTCAGAAATCATGGTCTGCCATTCAAGAGTGAGACTTTTTTGCTGCCTTCCATTTCTCTTATCACAAATAAAAATATTTACACTTCTTTTAGTAGCCTTAACCATAATTCAGTAGCCTCAACCATGTCTCAGTCTTGCAGTGTCTCATTTTCAATTAGGTTATGCAAATAACCTAAGAGACTACGAATCTAGAGATCCAGTTTGGTCCAGTGGCTAAAGCACCAGGCTAGAAACCAGGAGCCTGTGAGTTCTACTCCTGCCTTAAGCATGAAAGTTGGCTGGATGACTTTGAGCCAGTCACTCTCTCTCAGCCCAACCCACCTCACAGAGTTATTGTGGTAGGAAAAATAGGAGGAAGAAGGAACATAAAGTATGTTAGCCATCTTGAATTATTTATAAAAAATAATAAAGGCAGGAAAAAAACATAATAACTGATTTAGTTTACTACTACAGTGTCATGTTTTGTAATACAAAACATTTTAGAGTGAGGGCAGAGCTGGCATCGTGGCAGTATGACACACAAACTTGATCCTCCAAGATCACCGTCGATATCTCCGCTGCTGGATGGTCCCACCAGACCTAAACCATCCTGTAGAGACAGTGACTGATAAGTGCACGTCTTGCTGATCCCAGAGACATCGCAAAGTCCCTGGTTGATCCAGGAAATGCCCTTTTTGCTGGCAGCGGAGAGGCAGCCATTCAAGCTGCTGAAGCTGGCATAGCTCCAGAACGGAAGAGATCGGAAGAAAGTGTGTCAGTTTGGTGAGATGAACTTTTACTTATTGTTTTTTGGAGAGAACACCCTGAAAGACTTAAAGTGGAATTAAAAGTGAAGAGAAAAGAGCTTAAGTGGTGAGATTAAGCTAGTTAAAATGAAAGTTTCTTTTTTCCCCCTTTTTATTGGAACTTGGAATTTGGCATAGTTTCTCAATTTTAAACTGGACTGGTCTTTTTAAATTTTTCATCTTTTTAAAAAAAAATAATTTTCTTGAAAGTCTGTTTTGATTAAGACTCTTCTTTCTGATTTGAGATTTATTTATTTCTCTTTTTAAAAAAAGAAAAGATCTTACTTTTTTCTGTTCCTGGCTTTGGATACATGAGGGAAAGTGAAAGTGAAGAAAAATAAGTAGCACTGCCACCTAGAGGCTTGGATATACTGTTTTCTTTTTTTCTTTTTCTTTGTGTGTATTTGTGTTATACTCAAGGACTCTAAGCTTGGCACTGAAAAAGATAGTGGGATGAGCATGGCAGATTGTTTATACAGGTGCTCATCTGTGAAACTATAGAGAGCCAAATTCTGGAGTTGAAGTTGAAAGAAAGAAAATTGAAGTGACCTTGAAGATACTGGAACTGGAAAGTCTGAGCTGATTCACCAAAGAACCTTGGATATTTAGTGGCAGTGGTTTGCCTTCTATTATAATTGTTTGTTATTTCTTACCTTCTTTTTTACTTCCCCTCTAGTTGGATTTTTATACTTGGATTTTAACCTTTTAACCCAGGAACTAGAATATAATTTTTTCCTTTGCTTTCTTTTTTTATTAAGAGAAATACATAGACTGTTATTTTTTAATTGTTTTAATTTTTTCCTCCTTCTCCCATCCTCTTTTTTTTCAAAAAAAAATTTTTTTTCCCCACATCTTCTCTTTTTTTGCATATTACTGCAACTAATTAGATTAAGGTATACAAGTGCCTGAAGATTTTTCTTCTTTTTTATTTTTTGGAGTGGCAGCTGTTTGCTTTTGCTCCCTTTTTTTCCTTTTTTTCTTTCTCTTTCTTTTTCTACAGATGAGTATTATAAGATGAGCAGGAAGACAACAGGCCCAGCTTCCTCAATACCAATAGCCTCCTCTTCACTATCTGGAGGACAATGATCAATACAGATAATGCTACAACAGGAGAAAGAGACAGTGACATTGCAGATGATTATGCAAGGAATCCAGAAGATTGAAAAGAGAATAGAGAATATTGAGCAAAAGGACTGAAAAGGCAGATGAGAAAGTAGAGAATATTCAACAGATGATGATGAAATATGAGGACAGATTTAAGAAAAATGAAGAAGATATACAAAGAGATAAGAAAATTGGAGATATTGATACTCAATTGAGTGATGTTGAAAATGGCAGGAGTGGACCATTAGGATGGGAAATCAGAATTTTACCTGAGATTTCAAAATGTAGAAGAAGAAAAAGGTGAAAACCTTGCTGAAATAATGACAGAAATGTTGGCAGAAGTGTTAGAGATAACCAAAGAGAAGATGATGGATGGGAGGGATGAAGTATTCCGTGTCTATAGATATGCAATGAGAAATAGGTTACCAAGAGACGTTCACATCAGATTTACCAAGAAAATTATTAAAACACAGATAATACAGGTGGCAAGAGGGAAAATATTAAAGTACAAAGACAAAGAAATTGTGGTGCTGAAACAGATACCAATAAGAGTAAGAGAGATGAGAAGAGAATATTTATTTTTGACTAAAGGGTTACTTAAAAGAGGAGTAAATTACAGATGGCTGATGCCAGAAGGTCTCTTGTTCACCTGGCAGGAACAAAGTCACAGAATTGACACAGTCAAAAAAGCTGAGCTATTCTACTTAGAATATCTTACAGGAAAGGAGGAAGACAAAGAAAAGAAGAGTCGTTAATTGAATTTCAAGAGGAGTGTACAGCAGTACTTGAAAAAAGAAAAAGAAGGTGCAGTAGGTGGTGTACCCAGAGAGCAACGAGAACTAAGATCTACTAGAACAATAAAACCCTCTCACAAAACTTAATATGGATGAAAGAAAATTGATTACAATTAACATAAATGGACAATTTAGCTACTAAAAGAAGAAATGTATTTCATAAATTAGAGAAATTAAAATTTGACATAATTTGCCTACAAGAAGTACATATTAAAAACAAAAAATATATATATTGAAACAAAAAAAATTAGGGAAACTATTCATGTTGTTAACACAATGTAAAAAAAGAGGTGTGGTCTTATATATTAGAGATACAATTTTGGCAGAACTAATTTATACAGATGACAATGGAAGGATTTTGATGGTGGAAATAATGGACAATAATGTTAAAACACTTTTAATTGCAATTTATGCTCCAAATGACTACCAAACTCTTTCTTTCGAATGATAGAAGAAGCAAACTTAAAAGATGCATGGAGAGAGAGAAATGTGGAAAATAAGCAATATACTTTTTACTCAAACAGACATGCATCATGGTCTAAAATAGGCATGATATGGATGTCAGCAGAATTACTTGCTAACACACGAAAAATTGAAATAGATACAAGCACTTGGGCAGACCACAACCCAATGACAGTCATTTGGAAAGGACAAAAGAGGAGATCTAGATGGACTTTAAATAATATGATATCAAAGGAAAAAGACTTTAAACAGAAAATAGAGAAAGAATTGGTTTTCTTTTTTAAAGAAAATAGAAAAGAGGATACATCTTTACAGAATCTCTGGACACGATGAAGGCCTACACAAGAGGATTGATAATAGACTATACAAGGAAAAGAAACAGAAAACAGAAAAAGACTTTCAAAATACTGGAAGATGACTATAAAAGACTGGAAAAAGAATTATGGAAGTCCCCACAAAAAAAGACATTAAAATTAAAATGTACATAACTAAACATAAAATGGGACTAATGGAAAAAGAAGAATTAGCACAAAAAATTAAAAATGCTAAACAGAATTACTTTGAAGACACAGACAAACCAGGCAGATGGTTAGCCTATACATTGAAAAAGGAAGGAGAATCAAGAAGGATTAATCAATTAATAAATGAAGAAGGACATGTTTGCTATGGAAATGAGGAGAAGAAAAATATTATACAAGATTACTATGGAAAATTGTATTATCACGACACTATTCAAAAAGAAAATGTTAAGCAATATTTACAGAAAGCGAAATTACCCCAGGTACCCAAAGATATTGAAACAATGCTAGAAGGGAACATAACAATGATGGAATTAACAGAAGCTTTAAAAGAACAGAATGTTGGAAAAGCACCAGGTCCAGATGGATTGCCAGTGGAATTTTACAAGACCTTTCAGGAAATATTGAATCTTCACCTATTAGAAGTCATGAATGAAGTTATGTCAAAGAAGAATACCCAAAACATGGTCAGAAGCATATATTACACTTATACCAAAGGAAGATACAGACCTGCAGCAAGTTAAAAATTATAGACCTATATCCCTATTAAATTCAGATTATAAAATCTTTGCTTCAATCCTGGCAGAAAGACTGAAAAGATATTTAAATAACTTTATCCATGCTGATCAAAATGGATTTCTGCCAAAGAGACAAATCAAAGACAATGGGAGAATAATTCTGGACACTTTGGGATACTATGAGGCACATCCTGAAAAGCAAATGGCCTTGATGTTTTTAGATGCACAAAAAGCCTTTGACAAAGTGAGTTGGCGATTCATCTTACTGCAATTGATACAAAAATTGGTAAAAAATTTATCCAAGCCATTGAAACGATATATCATAAACAAACTGCAAAGATTATGGTAAATGGACAATTAACAGAATCCATAGATATA
This sequence comes from Pseudonaja textilis, assembly GCF_049901715.1. Taxonomy (NCBI): domain Eukaryota; kingdom Metazoa; phylum Chordata; class Lepidosauria; order Squamata; family Elapidae; genus Pseudonaja; species Pseudonaja textilis. The sequence goes on along the minus strand of NC_141990.1, from coordinate 77,181,110 downwards.
AGAAAAGGGACAAGACAGGGTTGTCCACTGTCGCCTCTGCTGTTTGTGTTAACATTGGAAGTGTTGAATAGGAATATTAGAGAAGAAAAAGAAATAAAAGGAATGAAAATCAAAAAGGAAGAGTATAAATTGCATGCCTTTGCAGACGACCTGGTATTTATATTAGAGGATCCATTGGAAACAGCACCTAAATTAATAGAAAAGATAGAAGAATATGGAAAAGTAGCAGGTTTGAAAATAAATAAAGATAAAACAAAGATATTAACAAAGAATATGTTAGCAAGATGAAAGAAAGAGTTGGGAGAAGTTTTAGAAATACAGGTCACAAATAAGGTTAAGTATTTAGGGATATACATTACACCAAGATGTAGCACACTGAAGGAGGAACAGCAGATTGTGACAGATTTGACAAAATGGGAAAACTTACAATTATCACTGACTGGGAGAATATCTACAATTAAGATGAATGTATTGCCTAGAATTTTATATCTATTCCAGACAATTCCAGTTCGACTAGGGAAAGTGTTTTTTGAAGACTTAAACAGAATTGTGCTGAAATATATTCGGCAGGGTAAGAAAGCAAGAATAAAACTTAAACTGTTACAAGATGCAAGAACAAGAGGAGGGTTTGACTTGCCCAATTGGGAGCTGTATTACCAGGCGACGCATCTGATGTGGGTAAAGGAATAGATAACATTAGAAGGGCATGACTTGCTGCTGGGATGGTAAAAGACAATACTACTTAAAAATTCCATTATGGATATCTACAATTGAAGCTTTTTCTTATCCAATAATATATAAAAAGGAACAGTTAGATATGGTAAGATATTGAATAAAAAGGGTGAACTTAAATCTATGCAAGCATTGGAAGAACAAGGTGTAAAAATGAATTGGTTTTCATATCTGCAAATACAATCTAGATTTGATAAAGATTTTAAAACAGAAGGTATTTATGATAAGTTGACAGATTTAGATAAAACTCTGATGGGTAGTGATGAAAAGGTAATTAAAAACCTCTATGGACATTTATTAGAATTTAAGTTGGAGGAAGAACAAGTTAAAGAAACGATGATTGCTTGGGGGGGGGGGATTTTGAATATAGGATCAATTTAGAGAAATGGCAAAAATTGTGCTCTCAGAATTATAAAATGGCAATGTCAACTGCATATAAAGAAATTTTGTATAAGATGTTTTACAGGTGGCATCTACCCCCGACAAAAATCGCGAGAATGTTTAAGAACAAATTGGGTAAATGTTGGAAATGTCATCAGATACCTGGTTCATATTACCATATGTGGTGGACATGTTCAGATGCAAAAAGATATTGGACTAAAATCCACACATGGTTGGAAAAAATGATAAAACAACAGATAGACTTTAAACCAGAGATCTTTTTATTGGGAATTATACCAGAAATATACAATAAAGAGCTGAAATATTTGATTGTAAAGGTTTTAACAGCAGCTAGAATTGTATTTGCTAAGAATTGGAAAAATGAAAATATACCTATGCAGGAGGAAGTTATTAAGAAAATTATGGACTGTGCTGAAATGAATAGATTGACATTTGCAATCAGAGAGCAAGATGATAAATAGTTTTATATGAAATGGGATTTGTTTTATCAATGGTTGGACAAAAAGACATGGTAATGTAATAAATTAGATAATTTTTGTAATAGAAGGTTAATAGATTGATATAAAATACAATATAGACAATATAAACTTCAAAATAAAATTTGGAATATCTTGTTTAAAATGATAGAATAAATAGTTTAGTCATGGATGATTAATAACTGATAATATATAAGCATATGTTAGTTTGACAATGTGAAAATTTATATAAACTGAGTAATGACTACGAAAGGATAGCACAAAAGATTTGTAACTGACACACTGTATGTATATAAAATGGAAGATAGTTTTATGTTTTTATGTTTTGTTTGTATATGTTTGTCTTAAAAAATAAAAACTTTTATAAAAAAAATTAGAGCAAGATATAGGCTATTAATTGAGAAGGGAAGGATAGAAATAACAGGGGGGAAAGAAGAAATCATGTCCAAGAGCAAGAATATTGATGGGGAAACAACACTTTCATAATTCTTGTCATAAACCTGAATATGAGCTTGTCTGATAACATTGTTATTATTGTAATTGGTCACGTAGTCAGCCAGATGTTTAGATGGAATCTGGCAATTTTATCTGCTTATCAAGGCTGGTGATATGTAGCAGATATTTTGGGATTCTATACGAAGTGCCTATTATTATTGGTGCTATCTTTGCTTTCTTTTGCCATAGTCCTTCTACTTCTATTTACAGGTCTTCGTATTTTGTGATTTTTCTCCAGCTCTTTCTCTTCTCTTCTCCTGTCTCCAGATACTACTATGTCCACTATTCAGACCTTTTTGTCTTTCTTATTGACAATTGTTAAATCAGGGGCCCGATTCTCGTGGCCAATGGTACTTACATTTTTCTCCAGTCTTGACCTTGGGTGAGTCTCTGGTGTGAAAGAAGTATGTTCATGAGGGACCTGTGACTGCCATTCTTGGCAGGTCCTACCATTCACTGTGGTTGCAATATGTCCATGATAGTCTCTGCCACTTCCAACCCTACAGTCTTTAAAGAGAGAAAAGGATGAATTAGAACTTGCTATTACATAGGATACAGGTTTATTTCAGCACAGGTTGAATAGCTATTTATGAGAATTTCTGGGAGCTACCATTGTATGTGGGGGAATAGGCCCGACAGCTAACAGTTATTCATTTTACTGGTAACTGTGGTCTGAAATAGGAACACTTGGAATATCTGAGGGCAAAATTTTCATGTTGCAAAAAGTGAAGCCCAGATTACTTTTGAAAGTTTTAATTTCTGACATTTTCTGGACTGTAGCCACAAAGGGCATAAAAAACAATTCAACATACATGTGGTAGGTGCTGAGTTTAAGGTGAAAGGGCCCAAATTTTTCAGGGCTATCTGATAGGTTTACCTGAATGGATAATCTGAAGAAAAGGGGGAATGAATACTTTTAAAATCTCCCAATTAAGAATCTAGAATCACCTGAGGTTTATGAGTAGAGACAGAAGGAATAGATGAAATAAAGCAAAAGAGATTGAAGTAAAATAGGAAAGAAGGTAGATTCGGAACAATCCTAATGGAGATTTCAAAAGTGATCAGAAAGATAGAGAAAAGATCTCTCTCTCTCTCTCTCTCTCTCTCTCTCTCACACACACACACACACACACACACACACACACACACACAGGTAGAGACAGACATATACAGACAGACAGACAGACAGACGATAGAGATCAATGAGTCTCAATCTTTTGGTACATGTAGTAAAGTGGAATTTCAAAATAGCCTCAGCAGAACCAGTCAATGTAAAAGTACTCAATGGAATACTGCACAGATGGAATAAATGAATACTATAATAGTGGGATTCTTATTAAAACAAATTTCCTTCTCAGAATTAAAATGTCTTTATTTTTGCTTTGGTAGCTCATGCACAATTCCATGACAAAATCCTTGGTGAGACTTCAATATGAAACCTGAGCATCAATGTTATACATAATGACTCAAAACACTGACCACACAGGTCAGCAAGACTTATATTCAAGTAAGTAAATGTCTTCAGTCCTATATCTATTTGTCTTGAAATAAGTTTAATTATCTAATTGTCACTGAAAGATCATTAGAAATGGAATATGACTTCTATTGAAGTATAGACAAAGAATAAACAAAGTTTAGGAAGAAGAGGTTCAGATTAAGAATAAAGTATGGAGATGTGATGGTAAAATCCCCAAAACTCAAGGTACCAAATTCCTTTAAAAAAACAAAATTAAGTATGGGGAGGGCAGAGGTAAGAAATAGCTTCATCAGAAAAAGAAGCCATGGAATTCTAAGTCCTAATCATCTGCTCATCTTCTCTCATGCACAAATTTTTCAGAAATAATTATCTGAAAAATTAATAGAACGTGATATAAAGAACAATGAACTTGGCTATGGATTGCTAATGGTCTCTTAAAAACCTCATGGCTTGAGCTGGAGTTCTCTCCAGCCACTAAATAACTCTTTTCTACATTGAAAACAATGGCATTCACAAGTTAAGAGTGGCTTTTGCCTGGTTGCTTGTTCTAGGACAAGAGGAGAAGTCATACCCATGTTTGGTGTCAATGTCTGTGAAGTTCCCGAGTTAGCACACTTTTTCAGGTTGCAGTACTCCCACCTTGTATCAGGATGAATGGTATAACACCAGGGTGCTGTGTCACCCTCTGGGTTTCGGCAATAGTTCCTTCTCAAGTCCCTAATAATAAATGGATAAAGTGGATTAAATCTTATGTTATAGAGCAGAGATGGGCAACTTGGTGATAAAAGTACATTAACAGGCATGAATATTTCTTGGTGAGAATATCCACAGACAAAGGATGAATTATTAAGCCCATACATTTAGAAGAGCATCTCTCATCGTAGAACAATGTTCTGCAAGTTCTGCCAACAAATCTACATGTTGTGATAAATGTGCGGCTTCCTCTTTGTCCCATATAGTTTCCTAAGTATTATGTAGTTATACTATCTCATTACCCTGCAGGTGTTACCACACCTGGTTCAGTTGCTAAGTCATGTCCCACTCTTTGCGGCTCTGTGGACCTTAACACCCCAGGGCCCCCCTCCTGAGGTTTGCCCAAATTCATGTTCATGGCATCAATGACACTATCTTATCATCTCATCCTCTGCCGTCCCCTTCTTCTTTTGCCTTCAGTCTTTCCAAACATCAGGGTCTTTTCCATTGAGTCCTTTCTTCTCATTTGGTGGCCAAAGTATTTGAGCATTGTGTTTGATCATCACACCCATACGAAGTCCTATTCTATCCAAAGGGAAGTGGAAAACAATCAGAAGCAGTTGATCTGAAGTAGTTGAGCTGAAGTATTCTGAAGTGCTAATTGCCCAAGTGCATAGCATGTTTGCTCATGTAAAGGATCTCTAATGGATCTCTCCACATGGAGATCAGCTACATACTGAGATCACTGTCATAACCTGGAGAGAGGAGAGACTGTTCACTGCTCCTGTTGTGTATGATCTGAACATGGCTATTTTGTACCCAGGGGAATTTTGACATTTAATGGCCAGCACACACAACAGATAATGAACACTTCAAGAAACCTACGCATGTGGGAATGCAGAGGGTGTCTTAGAGTGACGATGGGGCCTCATAGAAGCCCATGCTTGGCATTTCTTTCCTGTGGTGGTCACTGCAGTAGTACCCCGATAACTTGAGCCGTTGTCATAATAGCAATCATCAACCTGTTGAGGTACTTGTTGAGGTACCTGTTGAGGTACTTGGGGAGGAACAACAGGGACAGTAGCTACATTAAAGAAAAAAAAGCAGAAATAAAAAAAAATTGTAGGAAATTATAGTATTTTCTTTATTGCCAAAGACCTTAAAATCAATCTTATCAATGTCCCATTCTCACTTAATTGTATAGTAATAACAGTGCAACTCTTCCTATTTTTCTTTATCGATTTTTCCTTATGATTTTGGTGACAATATATTATTTATTTATTTGTTAATATAAAGTGCATTCTGTTTTGCAAGTGTGTAGTAGTTCCAAGCCACTATCCAAAATATTTTAACCAGAAGAAAGTTCTTTTCACACTCCTCTTAATAGCTGAGCTCCAGACTGTATTTCTAAAATTAGAAGATTTCTATCAACATTTAAATTGCTCCTGTCATTTTCTGTAAATAAGCACTAATATGAAATAAATATAATAAGCATAAAGAGCCACGATGGCACAGTGGTTAGAATGCAGTGCTGCAGGATACTTCTGCTGATTACAGGCTGCCAGCAATATGGCAAATCGAATCTCACTAGGCTCAAGATTGACTCAGCTTTCCATCCTTCTGAGGTCGGTAAAATGAGGACTCAAATTGTTGGGGGCAACATGCTGACTCTGTAAACCACTTAGAGAGGTCTGTAAAGCCCTATAAAGCAGTATATAAATCTAAGTCTATTACTATTGCTATAACAACATCTGTATTTAAAACATGCTTTTCATAAATCATATTGAATTCACTCAACCTGCCAAGTCTATTTCTATTTCTCAATTTTACTTTAGTTTTCTTTTAAAGTTCAAAACATTTTATTTACTTCACCCCTTTCTCAGTTATACAAATATAAATATTCTTACCAGTAACTGTGATGACATCATCACATTTAGCAATGTTGCAGTATTCCCATCGGGTACTTGAGTCAGCTGTATAGCACCAAGGCTTAGTCTCTCCATCAGGGTTTCTACAATAGTTTGCTTTCAGATCTCTGAAATAAAATGTGCATAAAAGCAAGAGGGGAACAAGAGAGGTAAACATTACTAGAACATGAGTTAGTAGCTTGTAAACAGGTATTGAAAAATCAAAATTCTCCATTAAGTTTCAGATTCTAATTTGATTCTGCGCCCATTTTTTAATGCAATGGTTGGGTTCATTGCAAGGATTTTTCATTGAGAGTTTGTTAAGGAAGCCATAGGGGGCTGTTCCATATATAACTTGCTAGAAATTTTTCTGAAGTTGCTCACCCTTTATGGAACATTGACTATGATGAGAATTTATAGAATTGAATGAATGAATGAATGAATGAATGAACAAATGAATGAATGAATGATACATCATGACTGAAAGATGCATGCATTAAATTAAGCCAAAAATAAATAAATAAGCCATGCTGGAGCTTGGCACAATATGGAGCTACCCACTATTTTGAAAGATGCTAAGTAAGACTATGTCCGTTGAACACTATCCTTTGTACACTTTGCACACTGTCTTCCTTGAAAATGGATATCAGAATAAAAATCAGAGTACAAACTTAGGTTACATATCTCCACGTGAGGTTTGGGCACCATTAACTTCTTAGACCAAGCCTTCCCCAAATTAAGGTCAGGGTGAAGCCTTCCTTTAGATTAACTTAATCCCTGATTATACGAACACATCTATATGTGGTATTTTTAGCAACAGCATCAGAGGTGCTATTCAGCAGATTCTGACCAGTTCTGGAGAACCAGTAGCGGAAAATTTGAGTAGTTCAGAAAACTGGCAAATACCACCTTTGACTGGAGACTACAGTATCCTTCCCCTGCCACGCCCACATAACTGGTAGTAAAAAAAAATTGAATCCCACCACTGAACAGCATTGAAATAGTCTGTCACTAACTCCTTCCATCCTTTGGAGGATGGGATGGAAGTGAAAGGGAGATTCCTTGAGATTTCCTAGTGGTTTTCATCCAAGTGCTAACCAGATCAAGCCTGCTTAGCTTTTATGTGATCTACCAAATCTAAATGAATTCAGCTTCAATACCCATAATAATCAGTTGGCACCAGCTGGAAGCCTTCAATTTGAGGAAAGCCAATTCGTTTTTTTAAGATGCCTAATACAAGTTGCATACTACTTGGCAGACATGAGATCTCTGCCAAGTCTTGAGGTAGCAGAATGAACCTGACTGAATTTTGAACAGAATTCCTGGTTGAAACTTGTTTAACTCACATGCCCTCTCCTTGATTTTCAGAAAGTGAGAGAAAAGACACAGCTCCAATAGAACCGTGGTGGTGCAGTGGTTAGAATGCAGTATTGCAGGCTAATTCTGCCCACTGCCAGGAATTTGATCTGGACTGGGCTCAAAGTTGACTCATTCTTCTATACTTCCAAGGTGGGTAAAATGAGGACCCAGATTGATGGGGACAATATGCTGACTCTGTAAACCACTTAGAGAAGGCTGTAAAGGACTGTGAAGTGGTATGTAAGCTATTGTTATTGCTATCTTGGAAGCAGAATAGCTGAACTGTGTGTGGTTTGTTTCTGAGTGCCTCGCTTTTTTCTTTACCATAGCGACAAGGTGATGACAGAGCTGTTTAACATACTTGCAAGGGTAGTTCTCTGGAGTTCTTCCATGGGCATGAGGTTCTTGGGATGCCCATGATTGACAGGTTTTTCCAGATTCTGTCACTCCTACATTTCCTCGATAATCTTCTCCATTTCCAACAAGACACTGTTGGCCCGTAATAGCTGGTGGAGATGTAGCTATATCGGCAAAGGTAATGTAAAAGAAATCAGCACCTTCAGAATCTGTATGCTAAAAATGGCAAGGTCCTGGCAATCCACAGGTGTGAAAAGCCAAAAAAGCTACTGCATATGAAAATAATATCACAGGTAGTCCTCCTTTAGTGACTGCCTCATTTAGTGACCATTTGTAGTTATACTGTGATAAAAAAGTAACTTTGTGTACAATCCTTGCATTTATGACCTTTGCGAGTTTGTAAAGCAAAGGAAAACTGAAGTAAGATTATAAGTACAAAGTTTTTCTTAGCAACGACCACTTCACTAACAACAGTTGTGGTAGCTAAATGAGGACTACCTGTACCGCACTTCTTATTTTAAAAATATAGATATATGGAATATATATGCCATATAGACAAATAGAATAGATATGCTATTCTCAAGGTTGACTCAGCCTTGCATCTGGGTAAAATGAAGACCCAGATTGTTGGGGAGCAATACGCTGACTCTGTAAACTGCTTAGAGAGGGCTGCAAAGCACTGTCAAATGAGATATAAGAGCTATTGCTATTGCTATTAAACGCCACTTTGAAAGAGTGTCTTTCAAGATTATAGCCTGCATATTCTATTTGTATATATTTTTTACATTTATAAAAGAGACATCACAGAATAATAAGTTGCACTGAATTGAAACGTACAGATTATGGCACAGAATAATAATATTCAAGTTACATGTTATATTGTAATGCCTTGATTATAGTATAGCTATTAATAGCCAGCAATTAAATTGAATATTCAATAATTGTTTACCTGTTGTCAAAATATTTCTTATTAGATTAACATTTCACTCAAACTAAGCCGCAATCCTGGTGATTTGATGGTGATATCACTTAAGATCTATTCATATTCCTGGGACAGTGACGACCCCCCCAAAAAAAATAACTAACCTGTGGTGTCCACTATAAATCTGTTTGGGAGTTTATTTTTATTTTCCAAATCATATTTTATCCCCTCAGCTGCATTAATTTTGCCTTTTACCCATTTTTAAAAGCTACAGCCAATTAAAAAAGATTGAAAGGAAACACCCAAACTCTCCTGCTTGAATTAAAACATTGTTTTCTCCACAGAATTGTTACTCTATTATGACCATTGCGGGTCAGTAATTATATAAATGATACTTACCGCACCGTGGAATGTTACAGAATTCCCAGCGTTTCGTCAGGAGGGAAGTGAAGCACCAAGGACGTGGCTCACCATCTGGATTACGGCAGTAATTTGATATCAGATTTTTTTCTGGAAACCTGAATATTGGATGAAAAAGTAGAAATGTCAGCCTACCATCTCTTGACAGGTTGGGCTTTAACCCAATGGTCTTTCAATGTTGACAGAATGGTGCTTACCCAAGATAACGTATACCTGTATTCCCATTCCATACTTCCACATTCTGTGATCTCAAATTTATTCCTGTTAATCTCTTCTGGTAGTTCAGAGAATACTCAGAGCAGATTTGATGTGTGGGAAATAAAGGTAGTGGAGAAAAAGGAAAATTCTCTTTGATAACCAGAATTTCCTTTGGATGTTGCCCAATACAGATAGTTCTCAACTTGCAACAGTTCATTTAGTGATGGTTCAAAGTTACCACCAGATTGAACAAAAGTGACTTATGACTTTTTTCACACTTATGACCACATGATCATGTGATCAAAATTCAGATGCTTGGGAACTGACTCATATTTATAACGGTTGCAGTCTCCTGGGGTCACTTGATCACCTTCTGCGACCTTCTGACAAGCAAAGTAAATGGGGAAGCCAGATTCACTTAACAACCATTTTACTTACTTAACACCTTCAGTGACAAGAAAACAACTATGGCAAGCAACATTGTAAAATGGGGCAAAACTCACTTAACAAATGTTTCATTAAACAACAGAAATGTTGGGCTCAATTGTGATCTTCAGTTGAGGACTACCTGTATCACCATGGAAAATTATGTAAACGTGGGTATTGGGGTGTATGTGTGTGTGTCAAAATCCAAGATAGTAAGACTAGTGTGAGTAAATGCATTGATTGTAATGTGTAAAAAGGGACGATGACTTTTATTGTACCCTCACATCTAGGGTCTTGGCTTTTTTCAACCACTTGCCCTGTGAACAGATATCTCTGCATATCAGATTACATTATTTCTGTTCAGACTACATCTCTGAGCTAAAAGAAACAACCAAAGACTTATTTGTTAGATGCCAAAGCCTTTAGTTCTGGTACAGATGAAAAATACTATTTTCAGTCACCCTAATGAAATTTGAAGTAAAAGTCCTTCCAGTGAACCATGTGTGCTGCTTAATATATTACATACAAAATAAGGTATACTGTTATTTTTATTGTCAAGGAATCAGCTACCTGAAATTTTGCATTTCCCACGCACACTTTGACTTTTCCCCATATGTCACTAATAACGGACCCATAAGTGAAACTGAGGCTTGTAGACTTACTTGGAAGGAATGTATCCATGAGTGTGAGGCTCTTGAGAAGCCCATGCCTGGCAGGTGACCCCAGATTCTGTGGTGGAAACTTTGCCTCGATAGTTTTCCCCACTGCAGTGCATACACTCATCTGTAAGGATAAATATTGAGTGAGTGGAGCAGATTTATCCTACTAGATTATTTTATTTTCTGTCCTCTGGATGGCAGGAATCATGATGCCCAAGTCTTCTGCTGTCTGAAATGGGATCTGTTATTCTAGATTGCTCAGCGATCACGTTTCTCATTTTATAAGGAATCTAGAATGGTGAGGATTAGTTCCTGAAATTGCTTTGAGCTAACTCTAAACAAAAATTACAAATTAATATTTTCGTTTTGTCTTTGTAGACACCTAATTTACACTATAGTGTAAATGGTGTGATGGTGAAGGCATCAAGTTAGAAACCAAGAGTTCTAGTCCCATCTTAGGTACAAAGCTAGCTGCATAAACTTGAACCAGTCCTTCTCTCTTTGCCCTAGGAAAGACATAAGAGCAAACCACTGCTGAAAAACTTTGCCAAGAGAACTTTGTGTGTGTGTGTGTGTGTGTGTGTGTGTAGATAGTTATAGATATAGATAGATATAGATATATACACACACATATACACACATACACACTATTACTCTAGGCCTTACACATAAACACATCTATTGACATTGCCTTTTGATTTTGAAATGATTTCCTCTTTCTTGTTTTTGTCTAAAGAGATTCATATCAGGTATGGGCTGATACGCAATTTTTCTCTGGTAATTATTTATTGTTTTATTTTTTCATGCACTAAATCTCAACGGACCACAATAATCTTTAGCACCTTGAAGACATAGCATGATGATTTGCCAAATCATTAAAAAGATATTACAATAGAACAAATGGGGAGCTTTTCTCCAGTGTATTACAAGTTTTATATGAATAGAACTTCTCACAGAACTTCTCACTTTGCTCAATGGTTTGCAAATTTCTGCATACGACTGGCATTTATGTAGACATGCATTGGTTGTAAATGGACCAATTGGTGCCTACAGGGAATTTATTGTAATAAAGTTCATCTCTATCATACAATACTTTTGCCTTTTTAAAAAACAGAGGCATTTACAAACAAAAGAACATCAAATTGTTGACTAGTACAGCAATAGCTTAAATATAACAATAACTTTTAAATATAACAATATTTGTTCTACATTTGCAAATGTTTCAACTTCTATTAGTTATAAATGTTTCAAAATATTGTCATTTTCATTATTATTAAACTATTTCTATCTATGAAATGCTATTGTTAGAGAAGTTACACATTTCTTGAGAATAAATCTACAGCTATTTAATTTAACCTGTTCCATATCATGAAACATACATAGGTTAATTATATGTAAATAATTATCATTCCACCTTGATCACTTCAGTGATATTATTATAATTATGTTCATGTTTTATTTTATTTGAAATAGAAAATAAATATTAAATAAAAAGAATGAAATAACATTATGTCTAATTGATATTTACTTGGGAAACTATTCAGTTACCGCTTTTTAAATAATTGCTAGCATTCTTTCATGTTCTATCATATTTGAATAAGAAAGTGCTACTCCAATTTTTACTTTTTTTCCTAAATATTGTACAGTGCAGGTAAGAAAAATAGATTTTCTACCTATATGTCATTAAAAAGAACAATACTTTGCATTCAAAATTTTCTTGAGGAACTAAAATTCCAGTGTGTGCAATTCTACCTTCACATTCAGGAATGTTGCAAAAATCAAATCTGATTTCAGGATTTGTTGTATAGCACCAGGGACCTCTAGGATCACGATCTGGATTTCTGCAGTAGTTTTCTTCTAATGAAGCATTAGGATAAGCAGAAGGTTTAAAACTAACAAAAAGAAAAGAAAAGACTATTGTTGCAGAAGTCATACTTTTTTTTCTTAGAGATTCAGAAGATTAAGCTCTATTAGACAACCTTTGACTCATTTAATCATGGTAGTGAAGTTCGATTTGACCAGAATGAACATTAAATTATTTTTGGATGGCACTGCTACCACTTTGCTTTGAAAACTAAAGCAGAAAATATCAGTTTATTCAAGAAGAAAGACCCAAACAGATAAACAGAATTGATCACAGGCCGGCAAAAAAGCAACAACGGTGGGGGGAACTTCTGACTTCCTGCGGACTTCCCCATTCACTTTTCTTGGGGGAAGCTGTCCGAGGGCATCATAAATCATGACTACATGACCCCGGAAATGCTGCAGTGGCCACCATTTTGCAAATAAAACTGATCTGAACTTGTGGAAATTTCAATTTCCCTGGAGTCCTCGATTTTTTTTGCACATTATTTGAATGACATCAGGTTTGGACAAGGAAATGTTATCAGGACACAGTCAACAAGAGTTTAACTTGTTAAAAGAAAACATTTAGAACTGCTGGAGGCTTCCAGACAGGAAGAGCTGAAATTATTCACCTTTTCCCCATCCCACCTGGGGCAAAATGAGGGGAGGGTTTTAACGGAAAGACAGTGCTTCTCTTTGGAGATTTCACATGGGTAAAAGCATTTCTTTCTTGCTTATACTACTGCTTTCCCCAATATTCTACCATTCTATTCCATTGCTGATATATCTCCCAAGTTGTCCTCCAAGTCAAATTTTAGTAAATACAGTCTTACAACTTTGAACAGACATCACAAGCGAACGATGTCTCTTAACAACAGCAGCAACAACAACAATGTCATGTGCATCCATGGTATGAAGGTTTCCTGGCAATGATTTAGAAATGGTTTTACCTTTTTTAAAGAACATAAAGAATTGGCCAGAAGTTGTCACTCACTATGATAATTTTGTAATAAGTGAAGAACATAATAAAAAATTTTTTTTTTAAATGTATTGAACATGTATTAATTCAAAGCTTTTGGGGATAGCTTTAAAAAAGCAGCAACAATTACTTCATACAGCTGTAGTCCAGATATATTAGTATTTAATAATGTTTTCTGCAACATGTGGGAATAGAGAGAAGCCAATGGAAATTCTAGTTGAGGCACACTAATATGCTTCACTGTACTCTATGCAATTTCAGAAAACTGTTCAGTAAACTTGTTCTTATTAATGGGACAAGAATCCTAGAGTTGCTTCAGTGAGATGGGCGGCTTTGAAGTTTAATAATTTAGTTTAATAATAAGTAAAATAATTTTTAAAAATCTCAATTCCAAAGATCCTGTTGAATTCAATACAGCTAGTTCCTTTCAGTTAAGCAAGCAGAAGATTGCAGCCTTAGCCATGGCTAACATGAATTATTGTATACACGTTTCTTACAAAAATTCAGGTCAAATCATTCTAAATTCATACAGCTATTGAAAATAGAAGACCATTTTGCTGGGAAAAAGCCATACTTGGGAATATGAGGACTGTTCTCGGCCCATTTCTGGCATAGTACACCATTCTGTGTTTTTGATTCCGTTCCTCTGTAGTCCACTCCAATTCCAATTCTGCATTCCAGGAGATACACTGAAAGAAAATGTGGTTATTAAAAATTGCTATAGTTATCACAGAGCACCTTTCCACCAAAAAAATAACCATTGCTTACAGATGGAACTCTCAGATCATGAAATTGCAAACCTTGGATTACAAGCAAATGTTTAACAAACTTAGTTAAAAGGGTAAAGATTCTCCCAAGCTGGACTTGATTTTCAGGGATCTCATGGCTACAACCTGGAAAATGTATGTCATTACCTTCTTCTGCTTATTTTTAAAAATTTGCCAATCAAGATTGAATCCTGAGATTTACTGTTGGTCTCCCATGTAAGTGCTGGATCCAATGCTGGCTAGCTTTTTTCAGCTTTGCCAAGTTTGGTTTGATTCTACCTCTAGCTAAGGTCTCAAAATTATTACCAGATGGTTATTTTAATTATGATAGTCCAGAGGGAATGCAGTATGAAATTGGTGACTAGAGAATAATTATATTAAACCAGTTTTGATATTAATTCAATACAGAGGTGGTATTCAGCAGGTTCTGACCAGTTCTGGAGAACCGGTAGCAGAAATTTTGAGTAGTTCGGAGAACCTGCAAATATCACTTCTGACTAGAGATTTTAGAGTATCCTTCCTCTGCCTCGCCCATCAAGCCACACCCACTGAACCAGTAGTAAAAAATTTTTTAACCCCACCACTGATTCAATATAAATGTAAGTCAAACCAAATTTAAGGTGTTTTTTTTTAATGTTTTGAATTCCTGGTGCTCATTCCCTGAGCACAGAATAGAAATTTGAGCTGAGCGATAAATGAGAGATTATCCAAATGAAATTAACAACTGCTTGAATCACAACATTGGTGACTACATCAGCTTCTCTTTCCAATTGCAAATACAGTAAGGGACGTATAGGACGCCATGAAAAACAAACTTATAGAGGGTGACCTTCAATTTTACTCAAGGGGACCATTTCCTGCTCTGTTGTAGCCTCCTATGTTCCTTAAACTACTTCATGGAGTATTCCAATCTCATGAAATAGTATTGGACTCAGTTGGGTGTGTGTGTGACACATTGAAAAAGAGGGGATAACTGACACCATTTTGTTGGCATCATTGAACAAAACTACAGGTAGTCCTCAACTTACGGCCACAATTGATCCCAGAATGTATGTTACTAAGTGAGAAATTTGTTAAGTGAGAAATTTGTGAGAAATGAGGTTTGCCCCATTTTACGACTTTTCTTGCCACGTTTGTTAAATTAAATTGGTAACACGGTTGTTAAGCGAATCTGGTTTCCACATTAAATTCACCTAGCAGAAGGTCGCAAAAGATCATCACATGACCCCGGGACAATGCAGCCGTCATAAATATGAAGCACTTGTCAAGCATCCAAATGTAAATCATGTGACCATGGGGGTACTGTAACAGTCATAAGTGTGAAAAATGGTCATAAGCCACTTTTTTCAGTGCCTTTGGAACTTTGAACAATCACTAAATGAACTGTTGCAAGCTGAGGACTATCTGCACATATGGATCTGTCAGAAACCCATCAACATGTTGCATTCACCCACTATGATCTTGTAATGCTTTTTGCATTTGCCAAGTTCCTTGGGCTACTGATTGGTAAATCTTACAGGGCTGCTGATTGGTAAAGCTTACGTGGCTATTGATTGGTTTATATTTAGCTGGGCTTTGAAACAACTTCGGATGAATAGTTTCTTGCTTGCTTCCATGTTTTATCATATCACAACCAATATCTTGAATTGATTCACCTTATTGACTTTTTCTCCTGAGGTCAAAGTTCCGTTGACAAAAAGAAAATACCACCTGCAAAATTCATACTACCCCAACTAACAATTCTTCCAAATTTCATGAATGTCGCCCAGTGATGGGATTCAAATTTTTTTACTATCGGTTCTGTGGGCATGGCTTGGTGGGCGTAGCTTGATGGGCATGGCATGGGAAGGATACTGCAAAATCTCCATTCCCACTGCACCCCACTAACTTGCTTTCCATCTCCGTTCTTCTATGCAGGGCAACAAAAGAAGAACCAGCCGATCAGGTGGGATTCGGGAGGCAGAGAATAGATGGGGACGGGGCCAGTCAGAGGTGGTATTTGCCCGTTCTCCAAACTACTCAAAATTTCCGCTACCAGTTCTCCAGAACTGGTCAGAACCTGCTGAATACTACCTCTGATGTCACCTAAAGAACTGCAAAAGGCATAATATCCAAAAGTGTACACTTACTTCGTTTTTCAAAGAGAATGGCCCCCGCTTTTCTGAACACAGCCGCTGTTTTAGTATTCTCTTTCAATGTAATACATTGCTGCTCTTTCACTGTGAATAGAAACGCCCTGTGGAAAGGGCAGAGAAGAGGCATAGTTTCTTAGACTTAGAATAACTTTATCGTTACTTTGAATGTACATTAATCGGCATACATTAAAATGAAATTTTGCTGCATACATCTCTCAAAGTGTCACCACCATCAATGTACACTACATAAACACGACTAAAAAAATAAATAAGCTGCAGTGGCACAGTGGTTAGAGTGCAGTACTCAGGTTACTTCTGCTGACTGCCGGTTGCCTGCAATTTGGCAGTTCAAATCTCACCAGGCTCAAGGTTGACTCAGCTTTCCATCCTTCCGAGGTGGGTAAAATGGGGAGCCAAATTGTTGGGGGCAATAGGCTAACTCTGTAAACTGCTTAGAGAGAGCTTTGTAAAGCACTGTGAAGTGGTATATAAGTGCTATTGCTATTGCTAAATAAATACCAAATTATGCATATACCCACATATATTATATGACACAGAGAAACAACACAGTCTAGTTCGGATGTATACATGTACATGGCGGGAACCTTTAATTGTTGATTTGCATTTTATTTCGAAGTGTAATTTACCCAATTTGGAGGCTCATTCCAACTTACCATAAAATAACAGCAACAAAATACATTAAAAGCTAAAGAAGGTGGACAGTCATAAAACAGCAGCATTCAACCCAGTGTAGATCAGATCGACTGAACTTTGTATGAAGAGCTAAGGGTTCTCCTCTTCTTCTGTACCTTTTATACCTTCACTAAATCTACTTGGAAGTCTAGATTTGGAGCGAAGGAAGAATTGCTAAGGAGCAAAAGATTCTCCTCCTTTTACTGGTTCAAGCTGTAATGGAGGAGATCGTTGGATCCTCATGCAGATTAAATGCCAATACTAAATGCATACTTCTGAGGATCCTTTTCCTGATTTTATACAGTAAGAATGAAGCACTTGAAAAAGAAGAGTCATATTTAAAAAGTCACAAGTGGTATCTGCTCCTGGAAACAAATCACAGTTCAATACAAAAATCACAAGGGTCCTTAATACAGGTAGTCCTCGACTTACAACAGTTTGCTTGGCAACCATTTGAAGTTACACTGGCACTGAAAAAAGTGACTTAAAACTGTTTTACGCACTTTGAAACATTGCAGCCCCCCGGCATGGTCAGGTGATCAAAATTTGGCTGCTTGGAAACTGGCATGTACTTATGCCAGCTGCAGTGTCCCAGAGGCACGAGACCATTTTTTGCAACCTTTTGACCAGCAACGTCAATGGGGAAGACAGATTCACTCAACATGTGACTAACTTAACATCTGCAGTGATTCACTTAACAACTATGGAAAGAAAGATAGTAAAATGGGAGGGGGCAAAACTCACTTAACAACTATCTTGCTTAGCAATGGAAGGTTTGGGCTCAATTGTGGTTGTAAGTCAAGGACTGTAAGTCAAGGACTGCCCATAGAGTTGCACCGCATTGTATCAAGCTGTCTAACTATTAGCTGAATTTTGTCTTCATTACTGTCATTCGTCTCTAACGAAGATTTCAGATAATCAGCGACAATCAAAGCATTTGAGCAACTTTCATAAAATGCAAGAATCCTATGATTACCTGCAGGTAAATGCTGTTTCAGTTTCACATTTGATACCACAAGCTGTTTTAGTTAAAGTTCTGTAGGTGCTGGATTCTTGACCAAGGATCCAAGCCCCATCTGTCCTTACATAATTGTCCAGAATATCTCCTTGAACTAAGAGAGAGAGAGGAAAGCGAGAAGAGTTTAGAAAGTAAAAATACCAAATACATACTGTACTTTTCACCAGATGAGAGGCTTCCTCATTCTGCATGCAGGGAAGGATGTATACCAGAATGTAAAGTCTGCAGATTGCCTGAACATGTAAGAATTATATTGGTGCACAGGGTTAAATTAACACTTGGGAAAAACTTTAATTATTCCAGTGGCAGGTGGGAAAGAAAATTCACCCAAAGTTATTGTGTGGTGATCTGAGTGGAAGAATAAGAGTGCTTGTGAGAAAGTGACATTTCTGGGACTGGAATCATGGCCTAGGAACTAGAATAACAGGCCTGCGGATGAAAGTTTGATTCCCCTGAGCAAGGGATGATAAACCTGCAAATGAAATGATAATTCCTAGATTTCTTATTAGAAAGACAGAGTAGGGCTACAGTGATCGGAATGATTACAGCAGGGCTGCCAAACTCCCAGCCCGCGGGCCAGATGTGTCATACGCTGGCCACGCCCATGCCCAGTTTAGCGAAGGGGAAAAAGTCCCGATACATTACATGACAACATGAGTTTGACACTCCTGGATTACAGCAAAGGAAGATCCTGAGACTCTGCACTGTTTTTCTGCAGTATTTGACATGGAATCCTTCTAATGCTTCTGCTGGTTTTATAAGTGTCTATATAAACTCAACAGCAGGAAAGCACTGAGTTAGATAAAAATAATTGCCTCGGGTACCAAATAAGGATATGTATATTTGCAAAAGAAATAATGCCAACACACCCTTTCATTTTACACCTGTTGTGCATTGACAATAAACGTTTGATTGATTGATTACTTGTTTGTTTAGATTTTGTTTAACTCGCCTTTATTATTTTTGTAAATAACTCAAGGTGGTGAACATATCAATATTCCTCCCTCTTTTTATTTCCCCTTACAACAACCCTGGGAGGTGAGTTGGGCTGAGAGTGAGCGATGGGCCCAAAGTCCCCCAGTCACTTTCATTCCTAAGGCAGGACTAGAACTCCCAGTGTCCTGTTTTCTAGCATGGTGTCTTAACCACTAAGGCCAAACTGGCTCTCTTCTTGCAGTTCTTTGCAATTCCTTAGGTAGTTATCGCTGTCTTAGGAAGAAGCAACAGTGCTTAAATGCCATCTCTTCTAAAAACCAGCTGCTGCCTTAGGTGAAGGAGGGTGGCATTCTATCTCTTGATAGTCTTGATAATCTTCAGTTTCCAGGCCAGGAGATAAAATGGGGAAAAGACCACAAACCAACTTTTTCAAGGCCTCAAAGTTGTGCTATCATTGGGCTCATTGCTAATTTTTTGTTCACTTTTATAATTTATCCATGGGAAAAGTAGAGATTGTGAGATTTTGAGTCCCAGGATGCTGTTGTTTATTTCACTGTTAATGATACTCTGCAAAATCAAGTCCTTTGTCCGCTGGCTTGATTTTGGCTATGTTTTAAAGAATGTCTCCAGTAAACCTTATGCAATGGCAAACTGTTGAGGCAAACAAAAGGTCACCTTTGGGAAATTGTTATTTGTTTTGTTTCTACCTTTTCTGGTTGAGCTCAGAGTGGTATGAGTGATATGTCTTAGGCATTTTCTATTTAAGCAGGAGAAAACCTAGGTCTTAATAAGCTTAGAAGAGAAAAACTGTTATTTATCTCCAGCCTCTAGGATTCTCCTTATCCATTCCTGAAGTCCGAATGGACTTCAGCATCTGACACCGTAGTGAATTGTTGATTGAAAGCTATTAATATAGGAGAGAAAAAAACCTAAGTGACAGAAACCTTGTCCATCTGGAATATCTAACAATATGCTAAATAAAGTCAACACACAACTAGGCTATGTTAAAAATTATTGTATAGAAGTTCTGTCTTCTTTCTGGTTTAGGATGAAGAACGGCTCTAATGGTCATTAAGATGGCTGCTGAATTACTGAATTACACATGCTGCTGCTGTCAGCTTTGTTGTATTCAGAAACATTTAATTCCCCTTTTAAGAAAGTATTGTCCAGCTAGAAAACTGACCTAGAACTTGTTTATAATATGAAACATATTTAGTTTGTGCCTCTTCTGAAATAACTTGTGATGTTTTCTGACAAAAGATAGAGTTGTCCCACCACTAATTAAATCTAGCTCTATAGCCTGCCTGCCCAGTAATATTATTTTTAAACAACCAAGAGACATCTAGAGGAAAACAAGAGGAATATAATCCAAGGATAATAAATATTAATAGAAGAAGCAATGTCATATAAGATACTGAAGTTTCATAGACAATATGATACACATGCTTGCTTTATATGAGCTGTTCTTAGATTATTGAACATTACATAGCATACAGGACCCAATTTGCAAAATTTTAGCTATAGAAACTCTCACATCTCATTTTACATTAAAATGGGCACAGACTTCTTCAGCCAGTTTCTCTTAGCATTATTAGTTCCTGGGACTGTTCAACATTTAGAAAAATCAGATCTCATTGTAACATAAGGTTTTAGAAACAGAAATGCAATTGTTTAGTATTTTATATATAACGTTAGTAACAACAGGCATTTATCCAGTATGTGCCCATTCAAACTTCCAAAGTTAAGTCCAACACCCATTAAATATGATAATATTTCTGAGAAATCTATTATCTCCATTCTTCTGAAAAGCAACAAAAAAGAAACATACCTGTGTAGAAAAAGAAAACTAATCCAAATATATATTTGCACCACTCCATTTTGGGACAGGTAAGTTCTGTGCTGAAAGCTCTGTGTGTCTGCGGACAAAGTTTTATTGACTTAGCTTAGTTAGACAAGCCTCGAGCAAAGGAGATTAACCAAATTGGGTTAAATATTCTCTCAGTACTTTGGGTCTCTCTTCTCTGGTTGAAATGTTCAAACATTACCTTGAATCCAGGATCTTACAAAATGACATTTAAATGTTTGAATTGATGAAACAGAAAGGTAGAAGACCTTTTCCTAGATTTTTTTTATTCTGAAATTTTCCTTTACTTAATCAAAAACGAAGTATCATTAAGAAATATAGGTGGATAGATAGACAGACTGACTGAAAAAGAAGGATAGGATAGAATAAAGTAGGATAAGGGTAGGGATGGAGTAAGAGTAGGGTAAGGGTAGGAAAGGAGAGGCGAGGGGGGAGGGGAGGGAAGGGAAGGGAGGAATAGATGTTTTTTTAATGAGTTGCTTAGCTAAATTCATATATAGCTTCTTGCAACCTTTTTCAAGATATGACATTGATGGGGAATCCTAGTTCAGGCTGTTTTCTAGCTAGTGTAGGATGTATTTGTTAACTTTATACATTTGATTTAGCTTTTGGATACATAAACAACAATTCTCCTAGTGTGGCATAACCCAATCCAACACATGGCAGGAAATGAGTAAATGTCACCACAAGAGAAAATGGTTGGAAATCTGCCGGGGAAAGCCTTTCAACTGACACAGCTTTAAAATATTAACTTTGGCTCCATTTATGCATATGCATTTCTTGCTCCAGCCATACTCAAGCATATTGTCATCTGGTGACATAAGAAAGGAATCAAGTATTGGTAGCGTTACAAGCAGTTCCTAGTACAGAAAGCATTGAATCATGATTATTAGCCATTGCTGAAATTCCCCCTTTAAGAAAGCATATTTATTTCCATAGCATCTTTTCAGCTAAATATATATCTAATCTTTCTTAATAATCAAAACTTGGTTTTCAATCCCCAAGGTAATGTTTGAAGATTTCAACCAGAGAAAAACATTCCTTCGAGAGAAATTCCCTAAGGATGGGTTCCAGCATAAGCCCCAAAGCTTGGAAGACTAAACTTCTGGTCCCAGTGACTGACCCAGATTGGATCCTGCAACAATCCTGAACTCCTTAAATATAAGATTTTCTCTATATGGGCAACATGTATAGATAGTTGGGAAAGGATTAACCTTGCTGGAGCAGAAGAGACTAGAGTGGTCAATGCCTGGAACTCACTACCTGACTGTTGTTACATCCTCAAACCTCCAAAACTTTAACCTTAAACTGTCTACCGTGGACCTCACTCCGTTCCTAAGAGGTCTGTAAGGGGGAGGCCATAAGCGCACCAGCATGCCTACTTCCCTGTTCTACTGTTCCCATTTATTCATACTCATCTATTATGTATAAACTTATCCCATTTTATAATTATATGTTTACATGTTATGTTCATTCTAATACTTGTTTTCTTATGCATGCTTGACAAACTAAACTAAATAAATAAAAATAAATAAATACTTAACAGAATATTCAGCATGTAGAATAACAAACTTGGAAGAGATCTTGGATGTCTTCTAATCCCACCCCCTGGTCAAGTAGGAAACCCTAAACAATTTCAGACAAATCATTGTCCAATCTCTTGCTAAAAATGTCCAACGTTGGAGCAATCACAAATTCCTGAGGCAAGTTGTTCCACTGATTAATTGTTCTAATTGTCAGGAAATTTCTCCTTAGTTTTTAGGGTGTTTCTCTCCTTAATTACTTTCCATCCATTGCTCCTTGTTCTATCTTCAGGTGCTTTGGAGAATAGCTTGACTCTCTCTTCTTTGTGGCACCCGCTTAGATATTGGAACATTGCTATCATGCCACCCCTACAGTGGTGAGATTCAAAAAATTTTTACTACCGGTTCTGTGGGCATGGCTTGGTGGGCGTGGCAGAGGAAGGATACTATAAAATCTCCAGTCAGAGGTGGTGTTTGCTGGTTCTCCGAACTACTCAAAATTTTTGCTACTAGTTCTCCAGAACTGGTCAGAACCTGCTGAATACCACCTCTGCACCCCTAGTCCTTCCTTTCATTAAACTAGACATACCCAATTCCTGCAATCATTCTTTATATGTTTAGCTTTCTGTGCCCTAATCATCTTTGTTGCTCTTCTTGGCTAGCTTCTATGACCTCTTTGCATGCTGTCTTTTTATTTAAGAACGTCAATTTTCATCTGGAGGCTGGAACTACTAAGATGCTGACAGTGCATATTAAGGATGTTTTGGCTTGTAAATAGGAAGGAGTTCCTACTATTGCTGCTTCCTCTCTATCAGATATCTTGACTTACCTTTGAGGACCTCTTGATATATCATGTTTGCCTTCTTTGATACACAGAGGTTTACCTTGAAGAGTGTATTTGTTGGAGATAACTCAGGGCTGGCCCTTTAGTTAGCATAGTGGTTAAATTGTAATCAGCTGCAGAACACATTTAAGTAGCAGTGTACCACTGAAGTTTTCCTCTCATGTGACTGACTATACATTACCTACTAGCATAGAAATAATTTTGGCTAATGTTTTTGTCTCTAAATTTAGGTCATTGTTGAATGTTTGGGGAAATCCAAAAATTACAACTCTGAAATCATTGACATAATTATTTACAAAACTAATAGACTTTCAGAAGGCAAGAAGTGATCTAGAAAGGATTGGACAAAGGCCAAACTACCGGAGGCTTACCAAACTGATGGCAAAATACTGACATGCAATCTTTTTTTAAATGCTAGGTCAACAGTGAACAAGTCTTCTGAACATTCCTGTTGTCTTTCTCTGAAGCTGTTCCCACTTGGATACATTTTGTCACTGGACAAAAGTGCGGGGGGCGGGGGGGGGGAATGCTTGAATCTGATCAGAGTAGAATAAAATGGAACAATTGCTTTCTGCACTATAAAATTATATTTCTGATAATAGATTGATTATCCCCAAGAAGGAAATTCTTTGCTGCCACAATATGCTGATGATTCATCTTCAGCTTGCAATCAACTATTAATCCAAGGTCTACTTTATGCTTGTTATTGCCCAGTCAAGGATCCCCCCCCCCCCATGATTTCAGTGTCTTAAGTGAATAATTTTGCATTTGCTTGGTACATTTTAGTCTGGTGACTTCAAGTTTTATTTCTGACTTGGCCACCCACTTTTATCATTTGCAGGTTTGCGAGGCATTCCCTCCCCATTTCATCCCAGCTGTTAATAAAATAGTGAAGGAATTCAGAGCCAAGGATTGAACTTTGTGGAAGTCCACTATTCTCTATATCTTTTCCACTTGGTTAAGGATAGATTCTCTTGCAGCTCTGGAGCTGCATTAATACACAATCTGATAAAGCAGTGGCCCCCAACCTTTTTTGTACCATGGTCCGGTACCGGCATCACAAAATGATCCACGGACCAGTACCGGCATCAGCACGCACGACCAAGGCAAGGTGAGCTGAGCAACTGGCCAGCCAGCCGTCCCCCACTTTTCCCCGCCACCTTCAACTCCTCCTTTGTACCTTTTTTGTGTTTTTCGGGCTCTTTCTTAATCTCCTCCTGAGTAACGCGAGACTCTACCGCCATCGGGACGGCTCTTCGTTCGAAGCCGCCCCCCCTTCGACAAAACTAAGGCGTGAGGATTCCTTCAGCACCCAAATGCTGCTTTCCAACAACCAACAACCAACAAGCTCACCCGGAAGTACTTTCTCAAGCACCGTCGAAATAAGATGGCGGTGCCCAAGCAAAATAGGCGGCCCGGTACAAAATGATCCACGGACCGGTACTGGTCCGGGGCCCGGTGGTTGGGGACCACTGCTTTAAAGAGTAAATATGTATACTGTCCTAACATTTGCTGCCCTAATTAATTGTATTAATACAGGATAAGTTAATAAAAGTGACTGGTAGATTCTCCTAGATCCATTTCCTCTTCTCACCAAGCATTACTTGCCAATTGGAAAAGTAACCACCTTTGTAGGGCAGGGAGAAGAGGCAGGAATAGGTTGAGATGGGCAAATGAAGGCAGGTCCTTAGGGTGGCTGATCTGAGAACCCACAAAGGTTCTTTTGGACTAAGAAATGCAAAGTGGGAAGGGACATTTATATTTCAATCTGTTACCATCAGGGAGACGTTATAGGTGTCTTAAAATGAGGACTAATAGATTGAGAAACAGTTACTTTTCCAAGACAATAATTGCCTTGAATCAAATGGTGCATTTGTGATTTAGCAATTTATTATAATTATTTTAATTTTTAAAACTCTGTAGTGTGATTGTGATGTGGTGTTTGGGGCACTGTGCTACTCGCTTTCAAATTTCATTTTATTTGTGGAATGCAATGACAATAAAGGTATTCTATCAGGAGAAAGAGCCAGGATTGTTGCAGTGGGGGATCTGAGGTGATACTGATGATTGTGTCTTGCTTGTCTGTCCTTTTGGTGCAGCTGGCCAAGGTAAAATCTTGGGGTGGCTTATGTGGGACCAAGGAGGGCAAGATGGCTGGCAATAGCAACCCAGGAAATAAAAGGCTACCTCTCTGTGTCTTTGGTTTTTCTTCTACTCAGGAATGGAGGGAATGTAGCCTGCCAGTTCTTTGTGGAATCCAAGTTATATTGGGGAGATGAGTGAAGCCAAGTCACAAAGCACCCTCACTGGTAGCTGACCAGTGACTGGCCTGATCCTTATTAAGGGACAGCCCATGTCAAGAACATACTTGTGGGGCCTGCCTGGTGCAATGCAGTGACTTGCCAGCCATATTTCCTCCATTGTCCAGTGAACACGATGCACTTGCCCACCTGGGCATTCATTAAAGCCCATCCATAGGGCTCTGCAGTCAGCAGTAGACTTCTTTGGCATTTCACTCAATGGCTCTTGCTTCTAAGCAAGGACAGACCGCCTGAGGCTGCATTCTGTTACATGTTTATCTAGCAGTAAGCTTGGTGAAAGAACTGGAGCTACCTGTTCAATAGGTTTTTTTCCCTTCTCCTTACACAATTGTTGCCAACAATATGTGAATGCATCACCTTGTCCTGTACAACTTCTCTTTCTCCTGCCCTTACACACAGAAATGCAGAATACAAGTGTGTTAACTGTAATGTTATTACAGTTGTTCACTGTAAAGCGCTCTCTCTCTCTCTCTCTCTCTCTCTCTCTCTCTCTCTCTCTCTCCCCAAATCCTGATGCTTATGTGCTGCATGAAGAAAGAAAACTGGGTGGGGATTTCTAGTTCAGCCTTTTTTCCTCTTCAGAGCCAGTATGGTGTACTGTTTTGTTTCCTGGGATTACTTCATTCCTCAGAGACATTATTTTCCGCTTCTTTCAGAGCCTTGGCTAAAGAATTGTAGTCTTCTTCAGAATTGTACAAGCAAGGATATGGAAATTGTTTGCAGATTGCTGGGAGTGTTTTCCTCACACAGAAACAAAATCAAGGAGGAGTGTGACAGAATAACAATACAGAGTTGGAAGGGACTCTAGTCCAATCCACTGCTCAAGCAGCAGACCCTATACCATTTCAGAGAAGTGGCTGTCCAGTCCCTTCTTAAAAGCTTCCAGTGATGAGACACCCACTACTTCTGGAGGCATTTGGTTAATTGTTTTCACTGTTAGGAAATTTCTCCTTAGTTCTAGATTCCTTCTCTCCCAGATTAGTTTCCATCCATTGTTTCTTGTTTTGCCTTTCTTGCCCCTTCTTCTTTCCGTTGTTTAATTAATGCTTCTTGCAATCCTTCTTCAAGGTCACCTCTATATTCCTGGATCCTACAGAGGCTAGGCCTTTCCTGATCGATTAGGAGGGAAATTGCTTGAAAATACATATGCTAGAAAAAATATATGAAAAATATGTTTATGAGGAGAAGTTGAAATAGTTATTTCGGTCCAGTTACAACTTCTTTCAGTCAAGCTACTCCACAGCCTTGATGCTGAAGGAAAAGTAGGAGGAAGGGGCATTATTACATGTGCTGCCTTGGGCTCTTGGACAACAGTTGGAATATAAATCTAATAAAACAAACAAAGCAATGTACTTGAAGATCCGTACAAATTTTCAGATATGTGTTTTCTCTGCTGGCTTTGCAAATTAACGAAGGAAAGGTGTAAAACCTAAACAATGGATTCACTCATCCACAATGAGAGCCATTTGAGTAATTACAGTATATAATTGTGATTCTAAACAAATGACATGCTAAGAAAGATTTATCTATTTGTGAGTCACACTAGCTCATTGAGAAGTTTAGAATGGAGTTTGTCAGCCTGCATCTAGTTTAAGGAGGAGTTATATAAGCTGAAAAATAGCACTTGTGCGTACACGACACATTTTTCAATACCAGTCATCCACAACATATATTTTGACAGCAATGAAATTCCTCCCATTTTTCGGGAATAGGCAAAATTAAGAGCTAACTGGGAAGGCTTTAACTTAAGTCATATTCATTCTTCTTGAGTGATCTTGGGCACATCAGAACTTTATTCTGAACATGATCATGGAAGTCAGAAGAGACATTTTGCACCTTCAGCCTGAAATTTATCATTATAATTATACAGGACCTTTTAGTCATTCCTTAGGTAAGCTTTCATTCAACATACAGTACTCATTTGGATAATGTATTCTCTATTATTTAAAATGTATTATGAATCTAATTGCACAATACATTTTAAAAATCTAGTATTACTTGATTTGGGAAAGCTATTAGGTAAACTAATTATATAATACATACCGGTGTATATTTAATTATGAACATGTTGAAGCCCACTCCAAAATTCGAATCTGTAATTCTATATATTACATTAGAGCTGTGATGGCGAACCTAAGGCACTTGTGCTGGACGTGGCATGCAGAGCCATCTCTCTAGGCATGCCAGCCGTTGTCTGATGCTCTTCCGGGTTCCGGCACGCACATGCCCACTAGTTTTCGCATGCATGAGAGTGCTGGAAACTGGAAGAGCAGCTCCCCGGCATGCATGCATGCGCCAGGAAGCTGAGCTTCTGGTTTCCAGGATCTGCATGCGTGACAGCCAGCTGGTCTTCGCAAGTATGGGACCACTGGAAACCGGAAGAGCAGCTCCCTGGAGTGCATGCATGTGCCAGGAAGCTTAGCTTCTGGTTTCTGGGGCATGCATGCGTGCCGGCCAGCTGCTCTTTGCGTGTGTGGGAGCACTGGAAATCAAAACAGCAGCTCCCTGTGGTGTATGCATGCACCGCAAAGCTGAACTTCCGGTTTCCGGGGTGCGCATGCTGCATCACTTGGAAGCTTTCAAGAGGAGACTGGACAGCCACTTCTTTAAAATGGTATAGGGTCTCCTGCTTGAGCAGTGGATTGGACTAGAAGACCTCTAAGGTCCCTTCCAACTCTGCATTCTGTTATTCTGTCACACTCCTCCTTGATTTTGTTTCTGTGTAAGGAAAACACTCCCAGCAATCTGCAAACAATTTCCATATCCTTGCTTGTACAATTCTGAAGAAGACTACAATTCTTTAGCCAAGGCTCTGAAAGAAGTGGAAAAGAATATTTCTGAGGATTGAAGTTATCCCAGGAAACGAAACAATATACCATGCTGGCTCTGAAGATGAAAAAGGCTAATCTAATAAAATAAACAAATCCCCACCCAGCACTGGAAACCAAAAGAGCAGTTCCCCGGTGCAAATGCACATTTACCAAAAGTGTAAATCTTATTAAGATACCCTCTGGGTTGAGATTGGACAATTGAAACAGCACTATTACTCACTTTATTTATCAAAGCAGCTTTCATTTAACCTTTTGTTCTGTATTCTAGATTGAATTATTGATCAGTTTTGCTGTACTTTGCCTCCACCCGAATCATAATTCAGTTTTATACACTACCCAACACAAATTAATATCAAAAGAAAGAACACAAGCGTTTGGACTTGACTTTGTTATTAAAAGCTTGATCTTTAAAAGCTCGATCACCCACAAATTAGGCCATGCCCACAGAACCAGTTAGTGGTCCCTGGGATTTAAATTATGAGTTTGGTGGTCCCTGAGGTCCTAAAGGTTGGCGACTCCTGTCCAAGAGTATCTTTAGTAAATGCTTGGCCCCATCTGGCAGAGTTGGGGTGCTCCAGGTTCTATCTATTAAAGAATGCCACCTATCAGGACCCCCTCTTATAGTAGCTTCTCCTGTCTGAAATGACATTCTCCCAAAACTGAAACTATCCCATCCTACAGATATTTCTAAGAACCCTAAAACCTGGTTCTGGTAAGGAAAACTGATGCTTTGTATTTCTTTCCTTTGTTCCCCTCTGGGTTTGTTTTCTGTTCCATCATTGCTCTTTTGTCTTCTGCTGTTTTCATGTTTTTTTATGTTTTTTTGACTACACGGACAAGTCTGTTCAATTTCTTGGCAACAATACAGAAGCAGTTTGCCACTTCCATTTTCCACAATTTTTTTCCCCCATAATTTGGGGGTATCTTAGTGGTCTCCCAAGTGGTAATGCTTTTTCAGTATTATCTAATGCTAAATAGTGTTACTTATTGACCTGTGCTTTCATATTTGTTCTGGCTAGTAATTTTTAAATTCTACTGACTGCATTGTGCTTTACTGCACAATATTTGCCTATTTTAGGCTTGTTGGTTTTTAGATCAATTATTGCAGGAATTTTTACATCATGTTATGATGTTTATGGAATCTGCAACATTAGAATATTTCTTTTATAATGCATCTAGTAAAAAACAATTTAAAAAATTTCAAGATAACACAGTTCCAATATCATATCCATGTATATCCCGAGAAAAGCAAGAAAATTGGTGGGTGTAATTTTAATTACCTTTTAATATTTTGGATTCTGATTTGACCAGAGGAGATAGGGCTAACACTTTTCAAAATATATACAAAAATCTAGTAACTAAACTAACAATTGCATTATAGCAGTGAATTTTTGAAGCAACATGCCAATTGTCTCATATTCATACATGTTCCTAACCATGATGATGCCATTGCCAAAATGTCCATTATAAGTTCCACTTTTGGTACCTGCATCATGGCATTGCACATAAATACATAAGAGTTTGTCACAATACATGTTTTGTCACTTGCCCCTCCAGGGTAAAGTTGCAGAGATAGCAAATTTACATGAACAATTTGTCTCATTTCCATGCAAATGTGCAGAGGCAAGCCTACATTGGTTACATACTGTTCAACTCTGAATTCTGAAAGATTTTTTTCTAGAGGTGCTCAGCATTCTCCAGTAAAACTGCAATTCTATCGGAAGAACGCCTTTAAACCAACTGAAATGTCTGGCTGACAAGCCACAAAAGTCTCTGAAATACCACCAGATGGAAAGCTCTTCTTAACTGTAGTCATTTCTATGCAAAGGACAGATTGTAATCCACAAGTACACAAACAGCAGACTTGCAATGAGAAAATAGAGCTTGGTTATAGTAAGAGAATGTTCACTTAGCCAGAGGCAGATTAGTGGTATCACTGCATTATCATTTTACCAGACATAATGTTGCCTAGAGGCCCCCTGAAAGTAAATCCTGGGCTGATCTTACTTTAAATTAGAGCTAGGGCTAAATTAGAAAACTCAAAAGAATCTTTAGCAACTCAAATGGTAAATGACTATTTATAAGACATAACCCAGATCTAATTGGACAATCTCAAAGTACAACTGGGTGGAAGCCATTCTATCAAAATGCAACTCCAAGGAAGTGTTGATGTTTTCCACAAATTCTCCAGGGATCCAAGGCATTTTTGAAGAGTAAAAGGAAATTATTCCACATTCATCATCATTTCAACCATTTGACTACAGCAAAGTTGGCTCCATTGTGCCAAAGAACCAAAAAACCCTGCAAAGAAGTGAGCTCTATCAGTGTCACACGTTTAAAAAAAAAAAAAAAAGCAGGGGGGGGGGAGTTCGCACTGTAGCTGCTAACATGACTTTTTAAAACCATATCCTGTAGGTGGCTCTGATGAATAGAAAAACAGGGAACAAAGTGCTCACCAAATATTAAAGTAAGCAGATGCCGGCTGTATAGAGTCCCTCCAGACTGAGTGGATCTAAAATCAAGGAACCATTTTTAATCGTATTTGTGTCTATGGGGGCATGCATAAGTGCACCAACATGCCTACGTCCCTGTCCTATTGTTTCTTTTATATATATATTTTTTATTTTTCTTATATGTATCCATGTGTTCATAACTATGTTTTTACTTATACCTATTATCTTGTAAGCAATTGACAAATAAAAAATAAAATTAAAAAATTAAAAAGTGGGTTAACGGAAAGTACCTGACCTGTGCTTTAGTATTGGTTCTTGCAATGAATTATAAAACAAAATAAGTCTACAGACCATTCTACTGAAGTTATGGCATCCTCAGCCATTATTTCTATGGCTCCCTTCCCCTTTCAGGCTAATATCAGTGACTGATAAGTAATGAATGATGATTTATAATCCTTAAAGCCTAATTCATGCAATAGACTTACCCAAAACCACATATTAGCTTAGCTGCTTGTAGAAATGAGATCATAACTCCACACTACTCAGAGATCATTAAACTCAACTAGTGACTTACCTGCATAACATCAGTATCTATTCATAGGTTATCTACTCCTAGTATCTTTGGGGCATTAAACACAAGCATTTATTTAATCATTTATAAAATGTAGATCCCACGTTTTTACCTCCCCCCACCTTTTAATCAATCTTGGTACATTTCACATCAAGCCAGCCCCATCTTGGCACACATTCCACAATCCTAGCAAGTATGCCCAATGTCTACGGAGATTATGGTAACTGTAGTTCCATTCAATTCAATTGCAATTCAAGACTACAGGTAGTCCTCGACTTATGATCACAATTGAGCCCAAAAGTTATGTTGCTAAATGGAACATTTATTGAGTTTTGCCCCATTTTATTTTTCTTGCTATATTTGTTAAATGAATCACTGCAATTATGTGCCAAGATGAGATGGCTTGCTGTGAAATGTGCTAAGGGGGAAAAAAAGAAAATGTGGAAGTTACATTTTATAAATTTAGTAAAACTGTTAAGTGAATCTGGCTATCCCATTAACTTTGCTAGTCAGAAGGTCACAAAAAGTGATCACATGACCCCATGACATTGCAACCATCATAAATAGGAACCGGTTGTCAAGCATCCAAATGTAAATCACATGACCATGGGGATGCGATAATGGTCCTAAGTGTGAAAAACAGCCATGAGACACTTTTTTCAGTGCTGTTGTAACTTTTAACCATAACTAAATGAACTATTGTAAGTCTAGGACCACCTATAGCTGTGAGGGCGAACCTATGGCACGCATCCCACAGGTAGCACGCAAAGCCATTTGTGCGCGCACACGAGCCCTAGCCAAACTTACCTGCACTGCGCATGTGTGTGCCTCCTAGCTGATTTTTGACTCATTTGAGGCCTTTTTCAGCCTTCCAGGGGCTTGAGGGAAGCCTCTGCAGCCTTTGGAGGCCGAAAAACAGGCCCATTTTGTTGGATCTATTTTTCGGCCTTCAAATACTGCAGAGGCTTTCCTCAAGCCTCTAGGAGGGCGAAAAAGGCCTCAAACGAGCCGAAAATCAGCTGGGAGGTACACACATGCACAGTGCAGGTAAGGGGGCATGGGGGGGCACATCCATTGCCTGCTGGGTACTGGCATGTGCACACATGTGCGAGAACGTGCGCGCAATTTTCGGCACAGGAGTCCCAAATAACAAGTTGTAACATGTGTTACCGCTGGTTGTACAATCCGAGGTTTTGGCAAAAAGTCGTTTATTGTGGACCTCCTGCACCAAAAATATGGTTTACAAACAGGGGTGGGATCCGACAGGGTTAACTACCCGTTCGGTCATTTACGAGGTTCAGTGATTTACGATGTGCTTCCCTGCACTCTGCCGGCGCCCGCTTGTAAATAGTCATCAGCATGCTGCGTGCAGAGACGCAGCCTTTCAAAAAGCCCCTTTTTCCTGCTTTTTTAACTGCAGTTGTGCCTTGCATGGCAGCTGAAGTTGAAAAAATCAGGAAATAAAGGTCAAGTAAGAGCCCGGGTGGGCAGATGGGCAAAAACATCAGCAGACATAGAACCGCTTCTATGTCTGCTGCTCTTCAGAGCTTCCGGTTCTACAGAGATAGACAGAACCGGTAGAAACTCATCCCTGTTTACAAACTGTCTAGGAAAGTATTAGATATTTTACTTGATTACTACACTAACTTCCATTAGAGAAGAAACGCAGGTAAATCTCAGGTACAGGTAGTCCTCAACCTATACCACAACTGGGCCTGGCCCAAAATTTATATTGTTCAATGAAAAATTTGTTAAGTTAATTTGTCCCCTTTTGCAACTTTTCTTGCCAGGCTTGTTAAGGGAATCCCTGCCGTCCTTAAATTAGTAACAGGGTTGTTAAGTGAATCAGGCTTCTCCATTGGCTTTGCTTGTCAGAACGTCACAAAATGACTCCGGAGCACTGCAACCATCATAAATAGGAGTCCATTGTCAAGTATCTGAATGTAAATCAGGTGACCACTGGGATGTTGCAATGGTCATAAGTGTGAAAAATGTTCACAAGTCACTCTTTTCCATACTGTGTAATTTTGAACGGTCACTAAATGAACTGTTGTAAATCGAGGACTACCTGTACTTAGATCCCACCTCACTTTTTTGGGGGGGGGGGCTACGCTTTGAAGAGCGCCCCAAAGAGGGCAGCCTTCTCTAAGCGCCCGTTGGCCTCTTTTTCCCAAAATCGCCCCATCCGAGGAGATGGTACGATTCGGAGAAGCCTCTCCCTCGGGGCCGCGCCTTCTCCAACGCCCCTCACGCTGGCAACCCGGGTTGCTCGATCGCCTCCTTTCCGCTAAAAGGAAAAGGAAAGAGCCCCAAATTGGCCGCGGCTTCTCCCCCGCCCTGAAAGACGCGAGGTAGGAGGTTGCACAATTGCGCAACCCCTCGGCTGAGCCGGGGGAGCCGCTGCCTTCCGACTGAGGCCGCGTGGGAACATCGCGGGCAACTTTTCTCCATTGTTCTCCGGCCTCTCCCGAACGGGAAGATTATTATGGGTGTAAAGCCAGCGAGGCAGCAGGTTTCTAGCAGCTCTTCTGATCCTCGGTGGAAAACCGGATGATTTAGTGGATGCAAGTAAGGCCTATTTACTTTCGTCATCCCTCTGTGTTGGTTTCTTGGGAAGGAGCGGCCCGCAACAAAAGTTTTAATACTCCAGGGATCCTCGCCGTCCTGTAAATACTCGGGCTGCAGTCATAAACGCGTCGGAGCCCCCCGGATTTGCAATTTTCGAGGAAGGTAGGTAAAGGCGATCTGGCTGCTCGAAATGTAGGCAGCAATCCTGTGTGCGTGGACACACTTCATTGCGTCCAGTGGCACATTCCTTTGAGAGGTAAAGGCGATCTGGCTGCTCGAAATGTAGGCAGCAATCCTGTGTGCGTGGACACACTTCATTGCGTCCAGTGGCACATTCCTTTGAGAGAGGGAGAGAGAGAGAATAGAGTTTGAAACAGAAGTTAAAAAATGAACAAGAACGAATGCAAAGTAAAAATGAAAAAGGGAAAAGTCGCAAAAAGATAAATTAGAAGTCACCTTGAATTTCCTTTACAAAAAGTATAGTTTACAAATACAAAATTACCTCTAACTCTATGGTTACAAAAACAAACCCTCTTTTTTTCTTTATTTAGTTTTTGTCTAATCATCTAAACTGCAAGTCCTCAATTCATTTCTTTTCCCTTGTATCTATCTACTTCCAAGGAAGCCGGCTTGTTGCTCTGTCCATCAACAGGCATTTCAGCCTTTCTTGGCATTACTGTCTTCCTTTCTTTTCTTTCTTTTTCTTTGGGGGGGGGGGGAGGGGGACATTGTTGCATATGGGAACAGGGAAGAGTTCACAGGTGAAAGGGAATATCCCTCAATCCAATTGCTAAGTAAAAGCTTTTTCTGGCATATCCTTGCTGTCGTGTACTTGTCACTTTGTGCCATGACCCATCAGTGTGTCCTTATGATGGCCCTTGGCAACAGAATAGTTTCTGCATAGGTCACCTTTGTTTTAATAGGTAATTAATGTATCGGTCCTTAAACACAGAAAAATGGCATAGAAACAACTTCAATTTGATTTTCCAGAAATATGCTATTTGTAAAGCTGCTTATACTGTATATATTTGACAGTATACAAATTGCCTTGTATCTATTTTTCTTTGCCTGATTGAAAAATCTGAATTGTTATGGGTGGCACACTTTTCCTGCCATAGCTTGGGTATATGCTGGTATTTGAATTCAGAAGCATTTTCATGTCAAATATGTTGCTGAATTAAAACCCTTCCATAGCCTAATTATGAACCATTTTTAGTAAGTATGCTGTGAATTTAGCCCAAACCTAGGTGCCTTTTTTTCTGGGAGTTCCTGAGGTTTATTTAGTTCCTGAGGTTTATTGTGCTTTAAAGATAAATTGTCTTAGATTTGCTGGAGGAATTAGTGCTATTATCCTTTGGCTGGTGAGCATCTTAAAATCAAGGTCGACTTCCTTTTGCGTAAATATAACATGCATAAACAATATTGTAAGCGTAGAGCGTGACCCTGGTTTTTTCCCCCATAAAGATAATTTAAACTGAGTTTAGTTTGTAAGTATGTGCAGGAGTCCTATCAATACTTTTTTCAGTAAAGTTCCACTTTTTTTCAATAAAACCTGCTTCTTGGTAAATGGGAATATCCATAGGATTGAAACCTTACTGTGCAGAAATATTTTAGATGTAGCAGAATTTATATCTTCTTCTAAACATAGAGTTGGTTAAGGAGATGATGTTACTAGTTGTCAGTTCTAGAATACAGATGTTATCAGCAAAGTTAAATTACCTTTACATAAATACATAATTTGCATGTCCAGATTAGATTGCTTGGTGCCTGGATTACTCTGAGAACAAAGGAAGGTTGGGCTGTGTATTTGGTATCTTCTGTTTGGCACTTGCAAGAAGTTCTAGGAAATTGTTAAGACTGCATGACTGATGAGTTTGGACCTTTATGTGTTTTATCTCTAGGCTTGCTGCATTAAATTATATTTATTACATTTGTAACCATCCAACTACTGAGTTTCTAGAAGATGCACATTTTGAATTGTCTTCTAATCCATATGTCATTCTTGTTATGCTCTGTCTTTACATTGCAAAGATAATTTGCTATGGATGGCTGTGATCATTTGCTGCTGCTAATAGGATCTCATATATCACTCATAGAGTTCTCAGAGAAGGGTCCAAAAGTCATCTGCAGCTGGCCGGAGGTCTTGAAGATTGATCTCCTGGCATACTCAAAAGCCTACTGTCCATGATTGTTACTCCAGCATCATATGGTTTACCCTAATTGGACAAGATCTGTGTATATGTGCTGGATTCAAAGATCATCCTAAGATGTGGTTTGCTTTAACTATGGTTTGATGAAAAAGTCCAGTTTCTATATACTGTTTCATGATAAACTGGTTCACAAATCATGCTGAGCCCAAATCAACAGTCCACAAAACAGTTCAGCATGAAACCAACAACTGCAGAAACCATAGAGGAACTATATTCATGTATTCAGGAACTATGGTTGCCCTTTTGTAATAACACATCCAAAGTTGCTGAAAATTTGTGGTTAATACATATCCTGGAACACCACATTAAATGGAGCAATATTCCCTTCAGGTGGGTTGGGAGATGTTTCTGCAGAAAGCTGTCATTTACTCAGGTATGCATGAACTTTATGTAAGAGTTGTTGAATAATTTTCTAGAGTAGCCCAATTACAGACTAGATCACTGGATCTGAACAATGTTCTAAGTCAACTCATACATTAACATAATTTAGTGTGATGGCTTCTTCAACAAACCATAGTTAGCAAATAAATGTATTAAATTCCTGATGACCAAGTTCTCATCCTCTGAGGAAAAGTTTATAAAGTGTTAGATAAATTTAGAAGAAATAGACAGTTTGAATATCTTGTTACGCTGAAGATAACACAAAATTTATTTTTCCTAAGTTTGGTAGTAGTAGTGCCCAAGCCAATTTGGTAAGAGAAAGCTTGATCGGTTGAGTTTCTGACAATTTGCTATAGTAACTTGGGGGCTGAGATCGCTGAGTAAATTAATATACCTTGTATTACATAGCATGTGAGAAAGATTAGGTATGGCAATGAAGTAGTAGTTGTTTTTAGTTGCGAAGTCATGTCTGACCCATGGACAGTGTGCCTCCAGGCAGGGGTGGGATTCAAATTTTTTAACAACTAGTTCTGTGGGTGTGGCTCAGTTGGGCATGGCTTGGTGGTCATGTGACTGGCTGGGTGTGGTCAACTCAACATCATTCACATAGAGGCATGCATCTCCTCGCCTGGCCTCTCATTACTGTGGGGATGCTGCAACAGTCATAAGTGTCAAAAATGGTCATAAGTCACTTTTTTCAGGGCCATTGTAACTGTGAATGGTCACTCCACACAAGCAAAGTACCAGCAAAGGGGGAAAAAAAACTTCAGAGAAGTTCCAGAGAAGGAAGTCTAGTCCTGCCAAGAATGTAATAAGGGTTAGCGCAGAGACACTTTCTGTAAGCAACACCAGAATGTTTCCATCCTGCCTTCCTTACAGGATTAGGCCAGTAACTTCTTCTAACCACCTGTTCTCCGAACTGCTTAGAATGTTAACAACCAGTTCTAGCGAATAGGTGCGAACCTGTAGAATCCCACCCCTGCCTCCAGGCCTCCCTCTCCTCTACCATCCCCCGGAGTCCATTTAAGCTCACACTGACTGCTTCAGTGACTTCATCCAGCCACCTCATTCTCTGT
Source organism: Pseudonaja textilis (assembly GCF_049901715.1). Lineage (NCBI taxonomy): Eukaryota > Metazoa > Chordata > Lepidosauria > Squamata > Elapidae > Pseudonaja > Pseudonaja textilis. The sequence goes on along the minus strand of NC_141990.1, from coordinate 77,143,572 downwards.
CATCCCCTTCTTCTTTTGGCCTCAAACATTCCCAGCATTAGGCTCTTCTCCAGTGAGTCCTTCCTTCTTATCAGGTGACTGAAGTATTTGAGTTTCATCTTCAGGATCTGGCCTTCTAAAGAGCAGTCAGGGTTGATCTCCTCTAGGACTGACTGGTTAGATCATCTTGCAGTCCAAGGGACTCGCAGGAGCCTTCTCCAGCACTGTAGTTCAAAGGCCTCAATTCTTTGGCGCTCAGCCTTCCTTATGGTCCAACTTTCACAACCATACATTGCAACTGGGAAAACCATCGCCTTGACTCTATGCACTTTTTCTTGGCAGGGTGAAGTAGTATTGAATGTAAAGCGCCCCCAATAAAAAAAATAAAAATAAAACTACCCAGAACATAAAGATTAAAAGAAAGGTAAAAATCTATATGTAAGCTTATACTTCTGTCCCATGAAATAAATATGGAATAATCATTGGACATGTAAAGTGCAATCCTCCACATACTTGCTCCGAAGCAAGTACAGTATATTATCAGGATGTAAATGAATAAAGGCTTTCTTGAACTGAGCTAAATTCCTGGTGACATTCATATTGGTTTCTCAGCTGCACTATGGAAAATGTTCCATTCGTTGCAAATTAGATGTCCTTCATCACATGAACTTAAAGCTATTTCCCATTCTTTCCCCAAATAGCTGACATTTTATTCTACTGAGTGGAAAGAACCCTGGGTTCTGTGTAGAAGGTGGAAAAATAAAGGGAAACCAGTGAAATTGGCTTTTAAGACCACAAGACTAACTTCCTTTCGCTTGCAGGAATCCAGATGTAATGTTTTCAAAAAGTTTTTTTAAATATATATTTATATATATCCTCCTCTCTCTCTCTCTCTCTCTGCCTGTTTTCAAGCATCATAATTATTGCTTAAACAATTCAGTATTGACCCTTTTGAAGATTATTGGATACTTCTCAAAGTGGGATAAACCACAAAGAAGTCACCTTTTTATTCTTGCAGATTTTCAAATTGCAGCCTCATTTAATCTCTTTGTGGATGTATACTCTGTTAAATACAAGAACAGAACAAGATAAAGGATTTGTGTCTATAATTAAGCTTATTGTACAAGCTCACGCCTGTTATGAAACAGCTAGTGCTTGGTTTTTTAGCGTTCATCCTGTTTTTGTCTACAACACTGTGCCTTCTGTAACTCCTTCCCCTTTCTAATTCTCCCTACATTTGGAACTGTTTTTTTTCCTCCGTGTTGTTTAGTTCTTTTCCATTTTTATAAAAGTTGAGTTAGTTTATGCTTATACTCCCTTAGACTCTTAGACTCAGTAATTGAGCAAAGGCTCACAGATACAGGCAACCTAAAATTCCACATCTTAACACAAATATGTCTAGTAGAATATCCTAGCAAACAAAGCATAAATGAAATATTAATATATACACGTGCTGTTTCTATACAGTCTAATTTTATCAGCACTTCTACAGGATTTGTAGATTAATTGCAGGGAAAAACAAGTTTCTTCTTCAATTTGGATGTCATTTTGTAGCAACCTAATTAAAAATCCTGATTGCTTTTTACAGCCCCGTTCCCTGAATATGAAGTTGGTAGTGAGGAACAGCTTCTTGCCTGTGTTTGGTGATATTAAAATTTCTGCTTTGTGTTTTTGTGATAGTACCGAAGTGCTGGTAAAATTAAACTTGTGTTTGCTTCTGCCCAATTTCTTCCCTTATTTCCAACTATTGTATTCTGTGATTTCTGAAGTTTCAGCATATTGATTTTCAAAATGGGATCCTTCTGAGGCTGAGTTCACTTGAATCCATTTTTTTTATCTTGGTATGTGGGTTCTTGTTGCCTAATGTAGCACAAAAATATTGAATATAATCTTTTTCCTCACTTCAGATCATATTTATGTTTAAGTTTTCAGCATTAACATGATTACAATATGAACCTTGAGAACTGAGGTTTGGAAACACAGACATGCTTGTTTATATTCATGGGATTTGGGAATTGGATTAATAACACATTTGGCATCTAGAGCATGCAATATACTACAAATGCTGCACTTGGTATGTAGAGTTCAAGCTCCCTTTCCATTCCATGTTAAGTGAGAAATTTTCAATGAGATAGATAGGCCTGTAGCGTAGGATTTCATTCAGCATTAGTCTTCAATCATACAATGGAAGATCTTGTTGACTTAGACCCAGCAGAGGTACAGTACCTACCTATTATGGAGCTAGCATTATTTGTGAGTCATCATGTCAGTGGCCCTTGAAAGAAATGCTCTTTAAATTACTTTTGTAAGCTACCTAGAGTCACTGAGAGTATAAATGTTCTTAAATACATAAACGGTGGACAGTTGTTCCTGAGTCCTGTTCCACTTCTTATGTGGTACAGTGGTTAGAATGCAGTATTGCAGGCTACTTCTGCTGATTGTCTGCAGTTTGGCAATTTGATTCTTACTGGCTCAGGGTTGATAAAATGAGGACTCAGATTGTTGGGGACAGTATGCTGATTCTGTTAACCGCTTACAGAGGACTGTAAAGTACTGTGAAGCGGTATAGAAGTCTAAGTGCTTTTGCTACGTACCCACTCCAGGTCAGGAACACATGAAGCTGTCTTATACAACATTAGACAATTTACCTCAGGTTCCCCTTGACTCCCACCTCCCACCCATCTCATATTAATGTTCTCTATCAGTGGTCAGGTAGGGTATTGGTGACAGGAGCTGTAGAGTCCGTGGTGGTCTCTGAGTTTGGTTGTTTCCTTTCAGACATTTCATTACCCAGATAGGTAACATCCCCAGCACTAGTCAGTGTGGATTTCCTGAGAAAAGAAAAAGAGAGGTCTAAACCTAGGAATTGAACTGAAAAGTAATGCTCTTAAACTTAACAAAAATAATATCCAAGCAACACACACAATATGGTAAAGCTATTCACGAAACAATATGAAGTTTAGACAGTTTGTTTCCTTTAAGCCATTGTATTGTATCGTTACAGTTCTTTTGATGTTTACATTTTAGAAAGGAGAAAAATGTTTAAAATATACAGGGTAGTTATTTTCAGGTGGCTTAAGCAATAACACATCAGTCACTTGAATTTGCTTCTACTTGCCATTATTTGTGCAGGCAGTCCTCAACTTATGATCACAATTGAGCTCAAAAGTTTCTGTTGCTGAGTGAAAAAAGTTGTGAAGTGAGCTTTGCCCCATTTTACGACCTTTCTTTCCACAGTTGTTAAGTGAATCACTGTAATTGTTAACTTAATGACATGATTGTTAAGTGAAGCTGGCTTCCCCATTGACTTTGGTTTGCCAGAATTTCGCAAAAGGCAACCACATGACCCCGGGACACTGCAACCGTCATAAATATGAGCCAGTTGCCAAGGGTCTGATTTTTGATCATGTGACCATGATGATATTGCAATGGTTGTAGGTGTGAAAATGATCATGTCACTTTTTTCAGTACCATTGTAACTTTGAATGGTCACTAAATGAATTGTAAGTCGAGAACTACTTGTATACATGGACGCATAACAATACTTTTCCCACTATTGTTTCCCTGTGGGATGCCAATGATTGAAGAATAGTTTTGACAACCTTCTCTGCCTGATATTCTTCAGGTATATTGATATTGTAACACCAAGAACTCCCAACTAGCACGACTATCTGTTACAGTCTCAAAACAACTGGAAAATATCAAATAGGTGCAGGCTAAGCTAGAAATATGGGAAATCTGTCAGGGAGGGAAGAGGATACACCAGTTGTTAATGTTATGGCAATACAACTGCATGAGCTGTTCTTTTCTTATGTAGGTTGCCTCTTTGGTGTTAGCATGAGTCATTACTCTAGACTTGCCTTCTTCCAGTCAGGAGGCATACCCAGATCAGTGATTCATCTCAACATGTTTGGAGGTAAGAACATGGGAAGCTGAATTGGAGTTGTTCAGACAAACTGTCTTTTTTAATCCATAATTTGTTTTCTCTGACAGACAGAAGCTTTTTGCATTAACTGTCAACTGTTTGGAGAAAAAGTGAAGAGTAGGTGTGTCTCCCCAAATGTCACCATTGTTGAGGGTCTTGGATTGTTTGCTTGAGGCTCCTAAAGCAATAATTCATTTTGCTCTAAGTAGATAGATGCATACATTCTTCTTGCCTGTATTCCTCGCATACAGAGCCTGTCAGCGCATCAGGTACTGGATTCTTTTTGTTTGGTTTATATTTTGGACAGGGAAGAGAACTTCTATGAAATTTTGTGTAATATTACAGATTTTTGTCTGTGTTTATGTTTTTCCACATAATTTCTTTTAGAAAAGAGAGAAGTAGGGATTACATAAAGACAAGGTTTGCTTAACTGCGGTTTGTTGAATAAACTGTGACTGTGACTGACTGTAATCGCACATTATGTTACACGATGAATTTTGGTTAACAGCACAAAATGGCTGGGTTCACCCAAACCACAACTTGATCCCTAAATATCAAATATTCCCATCAGCCAGGAAAGGTCTGGATCCCTAGTGGAAGCTTCTTCTACTGCTCCAGATTTCTCTTATTTATAAACACATTTCTGTCAGCTTTTAAAACTCATTCAAAAAAATGTACTATTATGATAAGTTCTACTGCTTCTAAAGTTGGACAAGAAAGATACAATCATATTAGCATCCTGGGATAGAGTTGAACAGAGGTGAAGAGAAGCTGGTCTGCAAAGCAAGAAGATCCAAGTTTAAATCCTATCTCAATCCACATGGAAGCTTTGATAGCTTGTGTCTCTAAGGTTGGAGGATCAATAAAGGGGGCAGGTTCAAGATATCTTCTAGTAGTCCCCAAACATCTGCTTAACTAGTTGCGAGTTGGGGAAAATTCTACATGGAACCAAAGATAGAATAAACTCCCCTCTTCCTTCTATTTCAGCAGCACAAACCCAATAAGACTCTGGATGTGGTGGCACCTCCATTTTTCTGCTGCTGACCAAATCACTCAAGTCCAAGTGAACTCAGTGGTATTTCAATAGCAAAATTGTGACCAAGGCTTCAGCCTTTGGGTGGAATTGGGTTCCTTGAAGTCTACATTTCCTGGAAGAAAAGTTAGAATGCTTATGCCCTAAATAAAATATGAAATTTTTGACTTTGTATAATTTTTTCAATTTATAAAGATTTTAATCAGATTTAAGGAATTTGGGGAAAAAAAAATATAATTTCTGTTCTGTTGTTCAGAGCTGAACAGTTTTTCGTAAAGAGGTTGATCCAAAGGTTAGAGCAGCTAAACTTAGACTGACTCTAGCTTAAAATCCCTAATTAGGGAGTTGAATGATAAATAGTTGCATGACCTCATGCAGCCATGATAGTTATGTAACTTTGGCACAGAACTTTGCAACCAATCATATCTAATGCCTATTATAGACAGGTTTGTCAGCAATCTTTTTCTCACTGCTAGAAGGATAACACTGGTTCTCTTTAAAATGGTTGTTGAACCCAAGTGAGTATCAGTGATGAATGAGTGATGAATGTACATGGAGACTCCTCAAGAGTTTGGTGAGATTTTCCAGAATAATTAGCAAGCTACTTTTAAATGGGAGTTTCTGTCACTTACCATTCTCTCAACTGATTTAATTTTATTGCTCATTTATATACAGGTAGCTAATTACTGATATTATTTGCCTTTCCACTAAATGTTGATTTACAAAACTGTTAAAATATATTCTTTTTTTAAAAAGGAAGAAATTAAAATAAGATGAGTTTATATTTTAGATTCTGAAATTAGTTTTATTTGTTTTTGAGGGATAATGAGTGGTTTAAGATAGTTTACTCATGCTACGTATCATTCCAGAATCTCTGTTGGAAAGTTTGAAGCTTTGTTTTAAGAACTTCAGCTTTTCTGAATTGGCTTCTTCATTATAGTGATTGTATTTTTGAAATCAGCTTTGATGGCCTGAGGTATAGGAAGAACAGTAGTTTTATGAAGTCAGTCCTCAGATGAAAGAAATTAGTGTCTTCTGTTCACTGGTTTTTATGACTGAGATCCACAAAGCTCCATTTTAGCTCCAATCTTGCTTAACTTCCTTTGGAAATGATTGCCTAGATTTGATCTTCAATGATGTAAGGATGGTGGTAATAAAAGGTGAGAGAGGCATGCTTAGGTACCGTAGAATGAGACATTTCAATTATCCTGGCGTCTGGTGAAAATGTAACTCTTGACAAGACTTACAGATCCAGCAAATTCTTGTCCTCTCTCGTTAGAAAAGGCAAGAAATTTTTTTTACTATCTTCTTTTAGTAAATTTGGTAATGGTTAATGGTGAGAAGACAGAACTTCTTTACTCTTACTGTGTATCTGTCTTTTCTCAATAGGGAAATGGTGCCTAGTTCCTTGAGGAAAGGAAGGATATTGAGCTTAAGCTAAACAAGAAGAGGGTAAGAGAGATTTTTGCTAATTTAAGCTAACTTGGGTCTCTGGGCCAGAGAGATTTCAAACCAGGATACTGAATGAACTAGCAGACATGATTATAGAATTGCTGTCAGGAATTGTTGAGAATTTGTTAGACTGATAAGGTCCCAGAAGGTTGGGAAAGAGCAAATGTTGTCCCTATCTTCAAGAAAGGAAAATATAGAACCACAGTTTGATATCTATACTGGGCAAGATCCTCAAACAGATTATTAAAATGCATTTGTGAGCTCTTGTGTAGGCATGCTGCAATTAACAGAAGACAGTCTGGGTTTCTCATAAACAAATCTTGCCAGACTAACTTCACCTCTTTAAGTACAGTAATTTAGTAGAGCATGAAATCCATGGACACAATGCACCTCAGTAAAGCCTTTGACAGTCTATCACAAAATTCTTTGTTAATAAAATGAGAAAATAAGGGCTAGAGGGAAGATTCAGAAAGATCCAAACAGGATGGAACAGTGTGCTGAAATGAAAAGACCTTGTTGACCACACATTAAACATGAGCCAATGGTGTAAAGCAACTGTCAGGAGGACAAATACTATTGCAGAATATATGAATAGAACCATAATGTCCAGATCAGAGAAGAAATTGTTCAATTCAATTGCTCAGTTTCATTCAGCCCTTATCATATCCTATTTGAAATATTTTGCCCAATTCTGGGCACCACAATTTAAAAAGAACCATGATAAATTAGAACAAGTTCAGAAAAGGACAGTCAGAAGAAATAGTGAAAGAATCTGATGATGTTTAACTTATAGAAAGGCCTAAGGGGCGATATGATAGTAGTCTTCAAATACCTGAAGGATTACCACACAGATGAGGTAGTGGATTTATTCTCTATTGCCCTAGAGAGCTGAACCAGAGACCACAAGAAAGGAGTGTCAGGCTAGATATCGGGAGGAACTTTCTGCCTCTACACGCTGTTAACCAGTTGGACACTGACACATGAAGTGGTGAGTTCTCCTTCATTGGAGGTTTTCAAACAATCTATTATAGTTTTATATTGTTTAAGTCTTATCTTAAATATATTGCAAGCCACCTAGAGTCCAGTTAGAATGAGATGGTGTATTCATTGCAAATAAATTAATAAAGATGCTGTAGTGCACAGGTGGAGAACGATAGTCCTTTTATGACTTGTGGACTTCAACTCCCAGAATTCCTGAGCCAGCCAAGTCCATAAAAAGGGCCATCCCCACCCCTGCTCTAGTGGATCTTACACAGAGGTTCCGTCCTACTCTCTGTGATTCCACAGTACTCATATTACTCTGTTTCTCTCATATCTGAGTCTAGACATTTGGTGGACATCCTATGTTAGTTTACTAGGCTCCATGGGGAGATAAAAAAACCAAACTTAGATTTAATTCAATTTACTACAGCTTCTTTTGGGATTTATAGCCAATCTGGAAATGAATTTTCAGTTTGTTGTGGCTTCAGTTTGCACTTCTCTCTAAATAAAAGGTTTACAGAGTGGAAATGTGCCAGTGTCTAGCTTTGCACTTGCATAACCATTACATTACATTAATTTCCCATTACTTTTGCATAAATTCAGTTACTGTGTTGACTATTTTCCTGGTAAAACAGAGGTTGCCTTGGTAACTGCTTAAACGACTTAAATACATTCTCTGTAAAGATGCTTTGGGAAAAAAAACTGATATTCTGGGTGGGAGCTTCTTTTGAACTTCAATTGATGCAAAATGAAGATTTGTATTTTCACAGCACTAAATCTTTTTGGATGACCTTTTGAATTTAGACAATTTTCTCATAGCGATTTTGTGCCAATGGCAGGAAACTTTTCTGCCCCAGGAGTTGTTTCCATTCTCAATTTTTAATAGAAATTCTGTTCAAGGCAGGAGGGTTTGCTCTATCTTTTTGCTCTCACTAAAAACACCTTCCTTTTTAATCATCTTCAGTGCTGTGAAACAGCTCTGTGCAATTAACGAAGTAGACAAACTCTCCCTATCACAGATTTTAGCACGGGTTGCTGACTACCAACACCCACTAATGCCTTGAGCTGACCGTGGAATTAATCTGTGATTTAAGACGTAGTGCTGTGGTGCTGAATAATCGTATAACTGTACTGCACGGTCTGCTTATCATGATTTATAACATACAAATCAAAGACAAAATATTTTGGTAGCCTCTATGTTTTTTCCCCAAGACATCTATTGCATATTTATTCTTTCTCAGAATTTGTCAAGGGATCTGAATTCCTAAACTTCCACATATAGTCTTTCCAACTTTTTCCATGCCTTGGAGTGGAAAGTGGAGCATGCTAAACAGAAAAGTTAAAGTATCTGTTCAGTAAATTTGGATAGTCATCTTTTGAAAACGCTCTTTCCTGTTACTCCCTTATACTGATTTTGACCTTAATAAGCTCACAGTGGTTATCAAATCAGTATGTCAAGGTTTGAGGAAGGGCACAGGTCAGCAAACAGACACCAAACTACTGTGTGAACACAAAAATAAAAGCAAACTGTACTGTTATAGATGAACATGCAGGTCCTTTTAATATAGAGATACCTTATCCACTTTCAGCAATTCATACATGGCAAATGCTTGATAAGTAACTGTTGTTAAATGAATTAGTCACAGTGGATGGAGCTTCATCCTTTCTGGATATGTCCTCCTGTGCTGAAGCCAGTGTGAACTGGGGGTGTGGTATTTGGATTCAAATGTTTGTTCAGTAACAAAGCTTATAGATGATCTAGGTTTCAGGGCTCCAACAAATCCACCCTCATTCAAATCCAAAGCTGCATCTCAGAGAAAATCAAATTGATTTATTAGAGGTTGCCATGTTGGCACGTGGCTGGGTGCGGTCGATACTAGATTACATCATACATTTCCCCCTTGACCCTGGATGTGACTTCTCCAATGGGACATATCCATCCCCAAGAGTCATCCATCATGCTCTCCAATAACCTTCTTATGCTCCGAAAACTTTGGGCTACCGGGGTGATTATCTAGGCATTTCAAGAATGCCTTGTTTTTCCCCACTCCCTTTTTTGGGCAGCTAAAAAGACCAAAGGAGTATCTTTTTAGTTGACACTAGGACCAATTACAGGTAGTCTGTGACTTACAATTGAGTTTTCTGTTGCTAAGCAAAACAGTTGTTAGATGAGTCTTGTCCCATTTTACAATCTTTCTCACCACAGTTGTTAAGTGAGTTACTGTAGTTGTTAAATGAATCTACCTTCCCCGTTGACCTGGATTGTCGGAAGTTTGCAAAAGGTGATCACATGACCCCAGGACACTGCAACCATCATAAATACATGCCAATTGCCAAGCAACCAAATATTGATCACTTGACCATGGAGATGTTGCAATAATTATACATGTGGAAAAACAGTCACAAGTTACCTTTTCACTGCCATTGTAACTTCAAATGATCACTAAACGAATATTAAGTCAAGAGCTATCTGTACTGCTAAACATATGTGAGACATTTAATATGCTTTATGAATACAACAGTCATCTATGGAACAAATGACTTGGCATCTCAAACTACCTTGAACACTTGCCCTTCTGCTATGCATGTTACCCTCAGGGATATAGATGTATTTGTTGTACATACTACCTCACTCATTCTCCCGGAATAAGTGACAATATGCAAAAAAAGCGTAGAAAGTGAGCAAAATAAATTAAAGGAACGAGATAACAGAAAAGGAATTCTGTTTACATTTAGTTTACACTAAAATCTTTCCATATTTTACTGTCTTTATTTCCCCCTTGCCATATTTTGTTCTTTTAAATGGTCACATTTTTGTGGATCTCTTCAAGATTTGTCTGTCTGTTTATCTATCTACCTTCCTACCTATCTCCATCCATTGATCCATCCATTATTTTCTTCCCCTTTCTCTCAACTCATTCACGCTTCTTTCATATATATATTCAATCCTAAACACTTAAAGTCTTGTCAGGAAAGCTTTGGAATAAGATCTTTGGTATTTATAGCATAATGTTTACATGACTTTATCTGCCAATAAAAATTTGAAATGGCTATTATATAAGAAGCAAGATGTACTGTAATTTATAATAGCTTTTCAAGACAGGAAGTACAGACACATTCTTTAGCGGGCAGAAGCAAGAGAGAATGAAGCTCAAGAATTCTCTGACCTTATGGCACCATGCTTTAAAGTCTCCCAGAATAGCAGTGACTTAATAGCACCCAGATTTGATACGTAGAGAGTAAGATGAAGGTGCTAAGACAAAAATATCCTTTCTGTCAAAGGTTTTTCTTGGTGCCTAATGTAGGCTCAGGGTTAAAATTTTGCAAGTATGGCAACAGTAGCTTTCAGGAAAGAATGTGTTGCAGTAGAAATGCCTAATTGAAGATAGATATATTTATTAATTTATAATTATTTAGAAAATGTATGTATGTATCTTCAGCTTAAACAAATAACTGCAGTTGATTAATAAATACGGCAGTATACAAGGAAAGACCACATTATAGAAAGGACAATTAAAAATAATAATACAGGTTGTCCTTGACTTACAACCATTTGTTTGTGTTACAACAGCATTGAAAAAAGTGACTTATGACCAATTCTTGCATTTATGATTGTTATAACCCCCAGTCATATGATCAGAATTTGGGAACTTGGCAACCAGTATTTATTTACAATGGATGCAGAGTCCTAGATCACATGATCTCTATTTGCCACCTTCCCAGCAGGCTTCCAAGAAAAATCATGAGGAAGCCAGATTCACTTAACAACCATGTTACTAACTTAACAACTGCAGTGATTCACTTGAACAACTGTAGCAACAAAGTTCATAAAAAAAATTCACTGAACTGTCACACTTCCTGAACAGAAATATTGGGCTCAATTGTGGCCTTTAAGTCGAGGACTACCTATATTGAGAAGAGGAGGTAACCTGGCCGTGTGCCATGTGGGTAATAAACAAGCACGTAGAATTGTACCTGAAAGGCTTCTGGAAGACAGGGCAGCTGGATGGTGGTGCTGCATGGGTAAACCTTGCCCAATGGGACGTATGCCACTGCATTCTGGACCAGCTGAAGAAGCTTCTGAATGTTTTTTTTAGGGCATTCCCACGTAGAGTCCATTGCTGAAGGCCAAATGGGAAGTGACTAAGGCATCATATATTGTTAAATGATTTTAATGATAGGTTAATTTATTTTAATTGTATTAGGTTTTATGTCATGTTCTGTAGTCTGCATTTTGTTTTATCGTTGTAAAATGCTTGGTGGGTTTGGAAAAACAGAAAAGTGGGGTATCTGTTTAATAATAAATAAATACATTGAGGTGGCAGTTTATGGTATTCCAGATATTCCTGGACTGCCATTTCCATACTTCTTAACCTAGTTGCCATGCTGACTGAACTTTAGAAGAGTCAAAGATAAATAGTACCCTGAGGGCAACTCATTAGCTGTCTCTGCTGATTACATACAGACACGTAGGACCTGCCACCCAAACCAATGTGAACTGTTGCTATCTGGTCAGAGAACGTTGTGTGACACTGAGCGTAGCCAGTCCTTGTGCTTGCTTGCCTTTTTTTTTAATGAATAGTGCCAATTGAACTCTTTTAAAACATTCATTGGATCTTACTATTCCACTAAAAAGTTAAAATAATACATTTCAAAAATTGAAGAAAGAGCTGGGACCTCGCAACAAAACAACGCATCAATCACTATTGTCTGTGGAGATAGAATAGAATACTTTATTGGCCCAAGTGTGATTGGACACACAAGGAATTTGTCTTGGTGTAAATACTCTCAGTATACATAAAAGAAATGATACATTCATCAGGAGTCAAGAATCATAAGGTACGACACTTAATGATAGTCATAGGGTACAATAAGCAATCAAGATTCTCAGTTATCCAGCTCATGGTTTGTCCTTAAGGTGCTTTTCAAAAGGTAACTGGACTTTGGTTTTTCTTTGAAGACATTTCACTTCTCATCCAGGAAGCTTCTTCAGTTTTGGCTGAATGGTGGAGGATGGAAGGATTTGTATTCCTTGCAGCCACCTGGAAAACTTGGAGGTGTATCTGCATCCTCAGGGTCACCTGAATAGTGCAAATGAGTGTGGAATCTTCTTGGAACTGCAGAAAGGACAGTGTTGTAAACAGGAGATTGGGGTGTCATATCCCTCCCCCTCTATTGAGAGAGGGTTGTTAGTGCTACCTATGTGTATTGAGATAATTGAAAAAACAAAGGGTACCCTCACAAGCCTGCATGTGATTTGTGGTATTCCTTATCAGTCCCTTCTCCTATGAGGTCTCCCAATATAGTCTCTCCTTGGCAGGCAAGCCACTTTGGTTCCAGTTGAGGTACATTTCCAAGATGAAAGAAACTCATGGAGGACAAGGAAACTCACTTTTGATTTCTTCACAGTTTAAGGATGGACCTGTTTTCTACTGCTGGGAAACACTGTCTTACTGCCCCCAGTGGTTAAGTCATTGTTGCATTTTTTTTTCTCTTCTGCTATTTTAATACTGTACTCTGAGCAGATATATATGGTGCTTCGACTGTGTTGCAGTTAACCATGATGGCCATCTGTTTTTGAAGGGGTTGGCTTGAAACTGTTTCAAAATGGTGGCAGAATGGATGAGACCAAAGGCAGGATTTTTTTTTTCTTCTACAGGTAGTCCTTGACTTACGGCCACAATTAAACCCCAAATTTCTCTTGCTAAGTGAAACATTTGTTAAATAAACGTTGCCCTATTTTACAACCTTTCTTGCCACAGTTAAGTGAATCATTTCAGCTGTTAAGTAACTAATATCATTGTTAAGTGAAACTAGCTTCCCTGTTGACTGCTTGTCAGAAGATTGCAAAAGGTGATCACCAGACCCAAGGACACTGCAATGGTCATAAATGAGAGTCGGTTGCCAAGCATTTGAATTTTGATCATGTGACCATGGGGATCCTGCAGTGATCATAAGTGTGAAAAATGGGTCATAGGTCACTTTTTACAGTGCCATTGTAACTAACTGTGAACTGTTTTCAGTCGAGGACCGTAAGTTTGATGGCTCTGGCTCTGGCCAGAGTCAAGGACTGCCTGTATTCAGTTGTGTCCAATTCTCAGAGATTTTCTAGAGAAGTGCAGTTTTCTTGGGGAGATTTTTCAGAAGTGATTTACTATTGCCTCCGTCCTAAGACTGAGAAAGTTTGGCCCAATCACTTAGCTGGCTTAGTGCCTGAGGTGAAACTAGAACTCACGATCTCCCAGATTTTAATCTGATGCCTTAACTACTACACCAAATTCAAATATAGGAACATCTACTCTTAAACTTAACATTAAAAAAGGTGAGAATTTTAGAAATAAAAGTGCAATCAGTCTGTATGCAAATTAAAGAGCATGTCCCTTATCTCTTTTCTGTTTTCCCAATACACAATTGGCATGTTAAGTTGATTCATCAGGTTTAATCACTACTGTTGGTCTTTTGGGGATTCCCCACAATCACCCTTTTACTTTTTCTGACAAATTTTTATACTTTTGCAAGTAATGTGTGATCTTTCTACTCCACCCCTTTTTGCTGTTTTGCATTGTTTCAGTACAGCTTCCTGTGAAATCTTACCTCAAGTGATTTTGGGTCAGTCACTTTGCTTCCAGGGTTATGGCTGTGGAGAAAATTAAAAGGAGGAAGAGTACTTATACTACCTTGAGCTTATGATGGAAAGATAGGATATTATTCTGAAAAAAATCATTAAAATGAAATAATCTGTGAATTGATATAGTGACTAGAATATTGATAATAAATCATGGTTTGCTTAGTTGGAATCCATGTACCATTTATTTTCCCTAAATTCAATACACATGCCCATATTGGTCATTTGTCTAACCCTGTTGTTCTTTCTAAGAAAGTTTGATGGCTTTTAAAATGTCAGCATTGCTTTAATGTTTGCGTACAGCAGTAATTGTTTGCCAATTTGTTTTTAGATACCAAACTGCCAGAATAACACATGGCATAGATTTTTCCAAAATAACTATGTGTTGACCTATAATAACATTACACTTTATTTTATAATTAACTGCTGGCACAGAGGAGTACATTGAAGCTCACTACACAACTGTTTCATAATGACGCATTGGAAAGGCATGAAATGTTGGTGGCTAATATAGTGTTTGAACCTTGGCAGAAAACGGGCATACCAACAGATAATCCCTGGATAAAACTTCTGATCAATGGTTTTACTAGCAAAGAATAACTTTGGTCTTTATTCTTTTTAGTTTTACAACTCTGTATCCACCTTTCACTTTCAGTGTGCTTTAATGACATCTTGTCCTCAGCTGAACTTCCTGTATTTTAGAGCAACTCACCTATGGGTATTTGGCATTTCCTCTCCAAGACTGAGCAGCTATGGGGTCCCTTCTGGGAATGATAATAAATCTTAATCCTTTGATTTTTAGCATCAACTGGAAACAGCTTCTGATCTAATAATTCCTTCAATGAGCCATTAACATGGCAGGGTATTCACAATGGTTTATACAAAATTAATAATTATAATGAGTTTTACAATAGGAGCTTCTTTCCCTGTCTTTTGAAATGTCTGCAGCTACCCTTCAGGAAAATGGGAAGCTGTCTTATATCAACGGGATTTAGTAAGCCATAATGTGGCTTGTAATAGCTAAGCATGTTGCATGATAGTTAAGCATGTTGCATGATCTCATTTATTGTGGTTTGGTTAATGGCTTAGTAGTTATGAAACAAGTTATTGTCTTGTTCAACAAATTACAATTAAAACAAACTATATCTTTGTATGCTGTATAGGTTAATGACATATGTAATTCAGTATAACTAACATGAATTTTGCAGGGATGCTGGCTAAAGTTGCTCTTATTCTCCCCACTCTTTCTTGCAAATAATATTTTTGAGTCTGATTATAGTAGTAGATTTGTATAAACTTAGACAGAAAGTGTACATCCACATATATTTTTGTTTGCATTTATTTTTATTTATATGAACATTCAATCCTTGCTCTGCAATAAGGATGAAAGACTGAAAGCTTCCATTAGCTTGATATTTGTAATGTAAAATAAAAGTAATAAAATATAATCACAATCACATTGATGTAAATAAAGAGGCGGCCATGCTTCTTTTACAAAAGATTTGTGAATTACCTTGTTCTACTGCCTATAAAAAGAGACACTTTTTATCATTTGAAAGATCATCTATGATCTACTATTTAATGGATTTCACATTGAACCAAATTTCAATCTAAACTGATAGAAACATGCCATAGGTACAGTAAGATCTTTTTAAAAGCCCAAACTTGTAGGAGAGTACAAGGCAATATCCTTAAAGGTAAGATGAAATGTAAAAAGGCATTTGACTGAATCATATCAGAGAGCCAATTTAGTGTAGTGTTTTGGCATTGGATTAGAAATAGAGGCTCAGGTTCTAGTTTAACCTGTTTCAGGCACTAATTGGGTGACTTTTGGCCAATCATACTGTACTTTGTCCAGCCTACCTCATAAGATTGCAGTTGTGGAATAAAATGGACACAGCCTTTCCCTACCTTGACTTAAATATAAAAATAATAGAGGTGGGATAAAAAGTCTTTTTTTAAATGCATCAGTAACATTTACTAAGGGGCCTTTGCTTAAAAACAAAAATCTCCTATTTGTTTCACCGTTATATCAAAGTGTTAATTATGTATACACCCAACTTCCATCTATTTCACTGTTTACAGAAAAAGGCTTTTTGAAAGAAGGCTAAAAAACTTGATTGTATGCTCAATTCTAAGGATTGCATGATTTCATTAGTGTACATCTTGAGGCCAATCGTTTGTGTGTTATATTGCGCATAGATTTTTAGTCCCTGATGGACTCTATATGCACATTATTTTATTTTTTCTCAGTCTGGTAAATTTAGGGTCTGCAATACTATGATTTTCAAATTCCGGACCAAGATTGGATTACACAGTTAAAATACATTTGAAGGACATCCGGTTGGGAAAGTGCAATAACTCCTGTAGTAACAGGATAATTTTCATGAACATGCACACTAAGAGGTAACTAGAGGCTGTTTGTTCAGTATGTTACGTACAGTATTAAAAAAGCCTTAAATGTGCATTTATTTTTTAAACATAAAACATGGGATGTTTTATGGTACTTTAGACCCCATAGTCGAACGGGAGAAAGACATAGATTATTTTACGTAATATTGAGTGGCGTTTTTCGTGCTTACACTAAAAAAAACAAACCCCACTGCGTCCAAGCAAGTAACTAACTACCCAGCGGTATCAATGAATAAGCCTTGCTGAGGTCAGTGACGCCGCCTCCGAGTACATGAGGCAAAAGCGTTGATTTGCAAGGATATGACGCTTACCTGATTCTCTCCTCCAATAAATGAATAAGTAATATCCCCGTCTCCTGCCTATATCCCTTATTCTACCTTTTAGCTTTACTTGGCTCTCCTTATCCCTGAGATAAGGAAAGCTTTCTCCCGAAAACGAGCCCAGCCCTCCGCACCACGCGGCTGCAGCAGCCACGGTGGGGCTGCAATCCGGGATTTGCAAAAGGAAGGAATTCCGAGCGGAGAAGAGAGGTCCGGTCCTCCCAGACGCGCGCCGTCTCCACTCGTGCACGGGACATTCCCTTCCTCTTCCTTCCGGGTGGCGTCCCGTTCCACTTGTTGCTCCGAGGAGCGAATGAGAGTGCCTGTGGAGGGCTTTGTCCCTAGACGCTCTCCGTACGAGCGATGCTCCCGGCTTTGCTCCTCTTGGAGCCTCTTTCCAAGATGGCGGCTGCACGGCCAGCTCGGCGCGGTTGGGTCTCTGCAGCCGGGTCGTGAGTGAGCGAGTGAGTGACATCGCTTCTTTTTTGTCGGTCGGCTGCCCCCCCCCGCCCCCGCGCTCCTTCGCTGTGGTCGCCTGGCCGGGCTGCGGAAGAGCCCCTGTGGGTTGCCATGCCTGCCCTGGTGCACGCATGAAAGACGCCGCCGCCGCCTCCGTCAGAGCCATGGAGGAGCCAACGCCGGAATGCAGCTGCTCGGCAAGCAGGTCAGACTCGGACGGGGCTGCCAAAAATTAATGCATTAGCAAGAAAGAAAGTTGCTCGGTTTTTCCCCCTCCTCCCTTTCCTACAGCTGCCTCGCCTGCCTTTTCAGTAACTTTTTCTTTCTGTAGCTTCCGCCTCTCTTGCTGTTTCTGCAAGAGGGGTTGCTTTTTTTAGATGCTCTTTTTGGTAAAGTAGACGAAAGCCTTTTGCCGACCCAAAAGCACTCTATTACCAGTGCTCTGCGCTCAGCCAGTAGGGTTGCTTTGAGTCGGATTTTGTAGAACGTAAAATCTTACTTTTGCCTTTTGCAGAACGGATTCCAAAAATAGGCAGTTATTACCCTCTTGCAACGAGTGTTGGCCGTATGCATTGAAGTGCATTGAAACCAGTTCTTTTACCTCCCCCGGAAGATCTTTTCCAGGCTCGTTTTGCATTATTCATATGGTAAATAACATTTCAACATGCCACAGCTCCATCCTGTGTGAGCTTATTCAGAAGTTCAATGGGTCATAGTCGAAAGGCAGCGGGAAACAGATCAGGGGTCTAGTTCTTGTGCTCTTTTAGCATGAAAATCCCTCAATCTCTCTGCTCTACTTTTTCTCTGCAAGGGAAAATTCTGAAGCCGATATATTTTCTAGTGGTTGTTGCAGGCTTGCTGCAACAGGAATAATTGCACTAAGGGAAAGGGGTGCAGGTTTCCTTTAAAAATATGAAATGTGGTTGTGTTGCAGTATAGATTGCATAAATCCATTGAAATGAATTCTTCAGTCCTAAAACGCTACTAAAGAAATAGATTCAGATGTGAACATTTGGACAAAGAGGAAAAAGACCTTCATTATTTTGAAATTCATTTCATTGATGCAATAAATTTGACGCTTTTGTTACAAAAACTCAAGTGTACTAAATTTGTTACTCAGATCTAGTATAGTGCTTTGTAAATAAGTTTACATTCAAATTTTTATGAATTTATTTGATCTCTCTTGTTCGCCAGGTTAACTAATTTCCCACTCTTCATACTTTTTGTTCATATGCCACTGTAATGCAGTTTTCACTAAATATTGCAGTAGCAACATGATATTTCAGATTTTCTGTCAAGTACAGTTCTGATTTCAAGTGCAAATAAGTTAATTTCCCCACCAAGTTTCAACAAGGGGGAAAAAAATACATAAAACTGAGGTAATTGAAAAATGTGTTTTTTCTGTTTCTTTTTAAAGCAGGGTGTTAGAAATGCAGTCTATAAGGTATTCAGAAAATGACTTTCAAATTGTGTTTAACTGGTGATTATTTGGAAAGAAAAGTCTAGTCTCAAGAACTTGGTCCACAGAAAGTGAATCTGCTCTTCTGTTTTCAATGTATCACTATAGAAAGGATATATTTGGCATTCAGATTACTGCTTTCACCCAAACTCCCTGTTTTCCTGAAAATGTGCAGTGCTTTGTTGTTTATACCTTTCTTTATAGTTTCAGGTTTTCTGTTAAGGAAATATTAACCAGTTCTTGTTTTATTCTGTGCACAGCCATGTTGTATGTAATGATTAGGATAGGAATAGTGGCTTGTCATAGGCAGCTCAGGAAACTTTCATGACTGGAGAGGCAAATTAACGTGAATCGGTAGTATTTAATCTTAGAATCAGTTATCTCTACTGAAGAAGATCTGAAATTGATAAAATAACGTTTCCTTGCATAGCAAACCAGAACTCCAGTAACATTAAGATACGTATTATGGATTGCTTGAAACTACAATTTTCTGGAATCTAATTGTAAACTCCATGTGATCATTTCTTTGTACTATACTGCATTGCATATCTAATGTACATTAGTGGGAATTGGTCTTGGGAAATGAGAATGAAAATTATTTCATGCCTCTGATATTTTCAGACTTCCAGCTGACTGTCAAAGTGCTACATTAATCTTTGTAATTCCCAAGCAATTATTTTTCTCACTTGGATAACATCCTGTTGATTCATGTTACTTCTCACCAGCAGGTACTCAGGAAATGCCTTCTTTTAAGACTCCAGCATTGTACACTATCAGTACAGGATGGATTATAAAATAAGTAGTTATATTTTGACAAAAGAAAGAAAGGTGAACTCCTTGTACATATGACTTAGCTTTGTATCTCTTCTTTAAGAAGCCATTGCTGTCTGTACCCAATTTTGATCCAGGCTCCAACCTTCCCTTAGTTATTGTGAAGGTGACTGAGCATGCAGCTTCATAGGACTTTGAAGGAAATAGATTATCTGAACCCATTTCAGTTGGGTTTCAGATCAGGGTATCTTACAAGCATCAGTCCTCTTTGCTGATATCCTTTGATGGAGCTGGGATGAGGATAATGTATCTTCCCTGGCTCTCTGATTTCTCAGTGGTTTTTGATACCATCAATCGTAGTACCCGTTCAGACTGTCCAAGTGAAATGGTTGTGGGGAGGGGTCTCTTGTGCCAGAGGGTGTGTGTTCATAATCCCTTTGATTAAACAGTAAACAATTATCGGGACCCAGGAAACATTCTTTTTCTATCACAGCATCTGCCCTCTGGAACTGCAACACTCCCCCCCCCTCCCATTTACCTGAATTCCACCTTGATGATGTTCAAGAGATCTTTGAAAACCTGGCTGTTTTCCCAGACCTTGAGTGAGTGTGGATTTTGAAAGAAGGATTTTATCTAAAGAACCGTTTTTTTTTTCTTGATTCACATGGCTTTGTGTTATTTTTGTTGTATTGCTGCATTGCCTCAATCAATTTAATGCTAGCTCAGTCATGATATCCTCCTTTATCAAGTGCTGAAAAGGAAGCAGTTTATTTTTTCTAATGGATTGGATCTTCTTAGCCTGTTGCTGCTGAAGTTTCTGACATTGAGTGATTGAAAGTGATGCAAATATTTAAACTGTCAAGAATAATATGTCAGGTTTTTTTTCAGACCTACCTTCCTATGAAGGGAGGAAATTTTGTTGTGGCAAAGTTTCACAAACCTATGACAAAGAATGCTTAATGCATGCCCAGTACTACATGCCGTCTAATAAATCCATAGGTAGAGATTCTCTGAACCTCTCCCCCAGTTCTCTGCAAATTGTAATCTCTGTCATGATTGTAAAAACAATCAGCTGCATAAGGAATGACAATGTTAACTGTAATCAGTTAATTTAATTTCATTCCATTTGAATAGAAATTAAATTGCATTAACTTGTTCCATTCACCCGTTTTTTGTTTTATCATGTTTTGATTTAACCCTCACCCCAAGAGGAATTTTCATATCCTTATTTTATGGCTGTGCTTTTATTTTTATTAATCACAGAATGGGAATTAAAAATAGGTAGAAGAGATAGCTATAGGTTTTTCAGACCTAATCTTCATGGCATTGTTTTATTTTGCTTGGGTTTAGCTTTGGAAGGGGCACTTTAGAATGTTTGGAAGTACAAATACAGTATTGGCTGCACCTTGTTAAAGGAGGCTTCTCTGTTTCAAGAATTTCACAGCAGCACAGTCCTGTAGACCAAGGGTCTTCAAACTTGGCAAGTTTAAGACTTGTAGACTTCAAGTCCCAGAATTCCTGAGCTAATATGATTGGAGGAGGAATTCTGGGAGTTGAAGTCCACAAGTCTTAAAGCTGTCAAGTTTGAAGACCCCTTCTGTAGACAGTCTATTTCAGTGAGTCACAGATGAGTGCTATGGTCATGATTCTGCACGTGCTGAAGCATTGCATAGCCATATTAAATATATTCTTAATAGCACAGAGAATTGCAGGAATGAAGTAGGACAGTATTTTCATGTTCCCCTAAAATCTATTGCTGAACCAATAGATTCAATAGATTGGTTCACTTTTGCTGAACCAATCAAAGGATTCTCATTTTCAAAGTAGGTCCGGCAAGTTCTTTTGAGAAACCCATAAGTGTTTGTGAAAAGCCCATAAGAGAATGTGATGACTAAATTCAACATTTGATTTTTAATGATGCATTTTTCTCACAATATGGATTGGCCACAATTATCACGGCCAGGAGCCATTGATAAACCTCTGAACTAAATTCAGCTTATGACATACTTAGTGTGCCAGTAATTTCCATAGACTAATCATGCAGTTGTTGTGTGAAGAAGTGTTCTTTGCCCATGACTATTGTAAATCAGTTGGATAGGCTGATTCAGGGTTCTAATATTAGTGCACCTGGTCCACAAAAGATTTGTGCAACAGTGCTTACAGTATACTTTTTCAGAGAAGCTGGATGGTAAAAGATCCAAGATACTATTACTTAGTAACTTCCCAGTAGTTACTCAATGATTATTTCGCAGAGGAGAAAGGCTAGTCTTGGAATGTGATTTCATGTTTCTCAGCTGGCTTAATTCCCAAACATTTGGAGCCTGATAAATCATGAAACTATAATTGATGCTTGTGTAACTACAAATTGGGAATGTAAATATATGGGTGTTTAGACTTATATAATAATACAAAAAAATCTGTAGTGAAATACTGATCATGTTGCATACAAGGTAATTGGTTTTCATGGAGGATAATACTGGCACAATTTATGGGAAAACTTTTGAATTTTTCTTCAATTGTTATTTATTATTTATTTGATTTATATTGTCATCCATTTTATGTACTATAGGTCTGGGTTGCTCACACAAAAAACAACAAGAAAGAGACAGTAGAACCAGAATCAAAAACTCCTGGCACCCCGAAAACAAATACTCCTTCATACAGCAACATTTAAATTGATTGGGATCCATCTTCCCCCTAGCCCTGTGATGGTGAACCTATGGCATGCATGCTGGAAGGGGCACGCAGAACCATTTCTCCCGGCACATGAGAGCTTGCCTGGAAGAGCCCCACTGCGCATGCATTCGCCGCCGCCTGACAGCTGATTGTCAGGTAGCTGGCACACATGCATGGGGGAGCGCGGGAGACATGTGCATGCACAGAGACTTGCAGCGCATGCTGGGGTCGTGTGTGCATGCTCATATGGATGGCGGGGTGATTGCGCGCAAATGCACAGATGTGCGGTGCACGGAGGGATGAGCGTGCATGCATAGATGCATGGTGCGTGGTGGGGGAATCGTGCGTGGAGGCACAGAAATGCATGGCGCACAGCAAGAGGATTGCATGTGCAGACATGCAGCGCACGGCAAGGGGATTGCATGCACAGATGCGCAGTGTGCTGCGGGGGGATCAAATGCGCATGCACGGGGGTGGGGGCCATCACGCATTGCCTTCCGGGGGCTGGCACAGGAGCACACGTGCAATTATCGGCACAGGAGCTGAAAAAGGTTTGCCACCACTGCCCTAGCCCTATGATTGGGGAAGGATGGGCCTGCTCTTCACGCTTTCTGGAAGGCTAGGAGGATAGGCAGCCCGCAGGAACTCAGTGTGGAAGATCTACAGAACTAAGGCTGCTTCAGAGGAGATCTACTTCCAAAGTCCTATCAAATGTCATTTAAAGTAATGAACCTAGAGTGTTTCTATCCCATCTGGTAAAGGAACAGATGGTAAAGGAACAGATACTCTCAGGGAGAGGCAGTCCTGCAAATAGTTTAGCCCTGTGTCATTCAGGCTTTTAAAGTTGATAAGCAGCACCTTGTATTGTAGCTGGAAAGAAACTGGAAGCACATACTGCAGCAGCTGCAGCAGCGTATGAGCAAACCAGGAGTGCCCGCCCATAAGTGTGCGTCCCACTGCATTCTGGACCCGCTGTAACTTCCAGATTGACTTCAAGGGCAGCCCATGTACAACACATTGTAATAATCCAAATGGGAAGTAACAAGTGTATGACTGGCTATGAACAAGGTCTCCTAATCTAGAAAATGGCACAAGTGGCACAAAAGATTGATCTACACAAAGACTCCCTTAGCCATGGCTGCCACCTGGTCTTCCAACTTACAATAAGAGTCCCAGAGGACCCCCAAATTATACAAGCTGTGGTCAGGAAAGTGATATCCTGTCAAGAGTCAAAGATAACCTCTTATTAATTCTGAGGTAGCAAAAGCCTAAAGTCTTTCCTGATCAGATGTTATTCTCTCCATCCAGACCCTCACAGCCTTCAGGTATTGGGACAGTATTTGAGTAGTACCACTTGGTTGGCCAGAAGTGCAGATTAGCAACCTCATCATACTGAAGATAATGCACCAAATGCCATTGAATTACCTTCCCCAGTGGTCTCATGTTGATATTAAAGAGGAAGCCAAGCCCTACCATATCATAAGGGTCTAGGGCTACATGCAGGACCAAGAGGTGGGCTTTATTCTGGACTAGCTTGAAACCCATGCTTCACTACGAAACTATATGGCCGGGCTTAGTTTGGGGGGAGGAAAATAAGGGGGGAAAATTCTGCCTCTGCCTACCAACTTCCATCAGTATTCATCTGGCTAACATCCTGTCAATGTGTGAGAGAGTTGAGGGCTGTTTGGAAACTGAAACAGAATTTGCTATGTGAGCAAGAAGGAGACAGTAAGGAGCCTGCGAGTGGCTTAGCTCAAGTGTTCTGTACTAAAGCTTCTTGGTGTTGTGAAACTGAAACTCCTCTGCTTGTGTTTTGCATTTGGAACAGATTTCTTTTCATGTGGGGAGAGGGAGTAGAACTCCTTAGCATCAGAGCCTGTTAATAATAATATACGAAATACTAATGCTCTGATGGTCACTTTGAAAAATCCTTTCGTAGTGAGTACCTAGAAGCCAAGAGGAACATCCGTGTCAAATTTCAAGTTTGAAGGCTTTATGGTTCTGGAGATTTTGTGATGATGCGTGAGTGGTATTTCACTTTTAGATATATATATATATAGATGAGCCTGGCATTAAGTAGTAACAACTGGAGTTCAGAGCAGCCCAAATTGAAGGTTTTTAGGGTGAGCATAGATGATTGGAATACAGTACTTGCATAAACACTGTCTCTTGCCATTCTTCCTCATGACCACCTCTGCAATAACCACCATGCACCTCTCCCTACACATCTTCCCACTGCCAAGCCTAAAGGACCCATCGAGCCCAAGAGAAACAGAATACAGCAAAGACCCAAATACCAGGACTTCTCTAAACCATTCAGCACCTACTTCACCAAACCCTATTCCACTCCACTTTAAGCAAAATATTTGATGTCGGGGGGAGCCTAGGTTACGTGGCTGGAAACCATGGCAATGGATTCAATGTTTGTTTTTTGTATAAAACTATCTTTAGTATGTTTTTCTTACTAGTTATGTGATTTGGATATGGGTGGTATAGTAACAACGTGTTGAACTGACTAGGCATTTGATTGGACCCTGTAGTTTGGACATTGTTTTGTCCAAGAAGGCATTAGTGACAGCTGAAATATTTGTATAATTATAGTTTAGGCTAGATATTTCTGAAGAATTCACAAATATTCATATTCCAAAAAGATTGCTAGCATTCTTCTTGACTATCCAAAAAGTATTTACCTATGATGTGAGCAAATATTCTAATATGTATACATTTGGAATGTGTGGTGAGTTTTCATATAATTTGTGAAACAAATTTTACAGTTGGATAAAATACATTCATAAACTAGAATGATGGAGCATAAATAATAGACTGAAAATTTTAATAGCTTTGGAAATTGACCTTTAGAATATACACATTTAAATGTATATAATTAGAGGTTGTCAAATGCTTTACAGTTTGAGTTTTCATTAAAATCTTAATGCATTCCCCTCCTCCTTACCTTCACTGTTACTTATATCCTTACACAATGAGCTCAGTTTTGTGTTGGCATTAAATAAGGTATTGAACTCATCCAGTGTCTGTTCATTCCTTCTAGATTGCTTCTCTGAAGCAGTAGCCAAAGAAACGGCTGTCATCCTAATGTTCCAGAGAAGGAATGGGGGTGTAGGAGGCTTGGTGGTTTGGTCTTGCATGCTCAAAATATTTTGAATGTCCTGATCATAAAGCTCAACTGCTAGGATGATTTCCACCCACTTCTTCATATTATTCAAGCCAGAAGGTGATGCCTTAGTTACCATAGCATAAATGTTGTTGCAGTAATAAAAAATATGGAAGTCTCTCATCCAGGTCCTGCCAGTAGCACAAAGATAGCATATTCTGACGGTTTGTGTATATGGCTGGGTACATCTCAAGAAGATCACAGAGAGGAAAAAAAGAATAGGGCATCTGATGCTCAAATATATTATATCTGAACTCACTGATATAGCTGGCACCTGGTGTCTGCACCAGGTGTTTTCAATTCTAGAATTAGATTGTATAAATGTTTATAGAAGTGTTAAAGATGGCTTTCTGCAACACCTTGTGTCCTGTTTCTTGTTCTGCTGGGTGAGTGCTTATATGGGTTTTGTACTTCGTGAATGAACAGTTTTAAGAGCATATTATTATTTTCAGTGTGTACAGGGAGGATTAGAGTTAGGTTTACATTTATAAATATTAAACTAGAACAGTATTGTATTTACATTTTGAACTTAAATACAGAATAGTGTTGAACATTGCATAATTCAGAATATTTCTTTTAAGTAATGTTTAGTAGATGTTCTAACATTTATTAGTTCATGCTGTACTTACCTGAAATAATGATAGGTTTAACACTTTTGCTATGATGGAATATCATGGGATTTATTCATCACAAATTTTATTATAAAATTATTTGTCACTAATCTACTTCACATGTAGAAGTACTCGAAGGAAAGATAAAGATATGATAAATAGATAAGCTCACAGATATTAGCTATGCATGTTCAATAGGAATATAGATTGAGGATAATGTCATATGTAAAGCCACTTTATTACACTGGCAATCATATTAACTGATAATGTTAAATATTGTCAGGGACTGTTTATATATAAAAGCTTGATTGTGACAACAGATTTGTATGATATAAGTGTTGAGAGTTCTGCATGTTAGACTTCAGCTTCATCGACATCAGTACGTTTTACACATAGTTTTCAAGTGTTATATTTTTATTTTCTAATTTTCAGTTATAGATGAATATTTGGTCATGTGCAATAAAGAAAGAAAGGTGATCTTAAACCATCTTTGAATTGTAATATAAAAAATCATAATATAAAGAGTATTCATAATTTGCTTGGCTTATGTGCAGTTCTAGTCACACCTGATTTGTTCTTAAAAGGAACCAGAACACAAAACTCAGAACCTAAGATTTTGGTGTAAAGCTAGTTCTTGGGAATTTATGAAACTTCAGGAGGATTGGAGCCTCTCTGATGTCAGCAGGATTGCTGTTCTAGAGACCCAGGGCAATGACAAAAAAGTTCAGACACTTGCTAAGACACGGGTATCAAATTCGCCATGTCATTTTGCTGTCATGTGACGTATCGCAATGTTTTTTTCCTTCATGGAGCTGGGGTGGGCATAGCCTGTGGGTGACACATCCAACCCGCAGGCCACCGGTTGGACACCTCTGTGCTAAGGGATGGAATCTAGAAAGAGTCTTCTCTTCTATATCTTAGTGGCTTGGCAGAAACCCCTGCAAGTGGATAATCTAATGCGTACCCAGGTCCCAAACCATAAAAGCTTTTAAGGGTGAGAACCAGCACCTTCTTAAATTGCACTAGGAAACATGCAACCACTTCAACTCTTAAAAGCAGAGATGTTTCATGGCCAGATTGTTTAGTGCTTATAACTGCTTGAGCTGATGTATCCTGGAGCATTTGGAACTACTAAGTGGTTCTCAAAGTAGTCCCTTGTAGTTTTCATTGCAGTAATCCAAAGAGGTGGTGACTAAGGCCTCCTGTTCCAGAGAAGATAGGTCTTACCCGTGTTCAGTCAGATGTAGTATTTTTTAGTATTTATTTGATATGTCAATCGCTTACAAGATACAGGTTTAAGAATAAATATAGTTTTGAATACATGAGATAGATACTTATAAGAAAAATAAAAAACAATACGACAGGGATGGTAGGCACGATTGGTACGCTTATGCACGCCCCCTACAGGCCTCTTAGGAAGAGGGTGAGGTCAATAGTAGACAGTCTAAGGTTAAAGTTTTTGGGGTTTGAGGAAGAAACCACAGAGTCAGGTAGAGTATTCCAGACATTGACCACACTGTTGCTGAAGTCGTATTTTCTGCAGTCAAGTTTGGTGCGGTTAACCTTGAGTTTGTATCTATTCGGTGCTCTTGTATTGTTATGATTGAAGCTGAAGTATTCATTTGCAGGTAGGACATTGCAATTTAGATCGGACTGGAGGCAGTGTAGTTCTAGATCTAGAGTTTCAAGTCTTGCTGTTCAGTTTTGGCCAGCAGCGCTCTAGAATGTTTCTTTTATCAACCAAGTAAACCAAGGAGCAACTGCAGATTGGATAAAGAGAAGAGGTTACTTGGATATCTTGTTGCCTTATTATTTCAAGCTTAGCAGAACTGCCAATCATGCTCCTGGAAAATTTTCCAGCACCCTATGGAAACTGAAGAGGTTCGTTAGGTATCTGAGGCAGACCAATCAAACAGGTCTTCCCTCCTTGCAGAGGTTTGTGATACCAGTCACTTCATAGCAAACAGCGATCTTTTTCATTTCCCAGCCTCAGACCATGTCACATCTGTTCCAAGATGAAAAATGGATCTTATTTTTTTTTTAATAAGTTGGGCTCTTGATGACCTGGGACAAGTCCAGACTTACCATGGTAGCCATGAAATTTCAAGTTGCCCAAGAAGGCAGCTGGAAATCCCCTAGCACCATTGGGTTTAGGGCAAGGGTGAGGAATTATGGCCCTTTTATGACTTGTGGACTTCAATTCCTGCTGGCTCAGGAATTCTGGGAGTCACACAAGGGCCATAGTACCCCAATTCTATTTTAGGGAAATATTCTGCCTATGTTAAGATGAAGTCTTAACAGCTTAGCAAGGGGCGTTGCATATTCAGTTGCCACCCATCTCTTGCCCAAGGTTCATGACTAGTGCTAGACTGAAAACCCCAAAGATCCAAATTCTGATGGGCACAATATCCTAATATGAATGCAATCTGTAGTGAGTATATACTTGTAGGGCAGTTAGTACTTGTCTAATCTTGGAATTGGTCTGAAAATTAAGTTTAATTTTAATTAGCAAGAAAAGAAGTGGGATGATTATTTTCCTGGAAAAGTAGATCCATAGATTCCTTAAGTTGGATTGCTTTAAAGATCCGAAGGAAAAGTATTCTGTGTTTGTGCACTGGAGTCTGTTTTGTCCATGAGCAGTGTTAAGATCATTATTGCCAGTCCACTCCATGCTGTTGCCTAATAGGTATTTGCTTTGCGTGGTTACCTTAGATGTTTTCATGTATGTTAATTAACAGTGTCAAAGCTGTTTATATTGTTATGTAACCTAGAAATATTGGCCTTTGTGGAATGTTTACTACAATTTGGTGACAGTACAATCTCTTGTCTCTGTTTAGGGGGATGTTTTGGGTGAACAGCAACAGAAATTTATATTGAAGGACAAGTTTCTGAGATGGAATTATAATTGTGAAAGTTGATTACATAGAATTGCATATACATTGAAATGACTTGTATACTGCATAATTCATGAGTGCTTGTATAAATTCTATAAATAAAAATCACTGATAAACTTTTGATATGAAATTTCAAAATTTATGGAAGAAGAATAAATGGTCATATTTCTACAGGTTTACCTCTTGTACTTTTAAGCTTCTCAGCAATAGTGTTCTCTGTACCTCATACTTTAGCCCCAATGCAATATGTTTTGTATGGGGGGTGGGTTTAATAGTAAAATCAGCATGTGCACCTTTAGTTGCATTGCATAGACATGTATTTGCTTGAAATATTCCTATATGAAAATTCAGTAATTGCCACACAGAGATATTTTTCTTTGAAGGGTATCTTTTCCTTTGTACAGTTCATAAAATATGTTTCAATTAGTGAAATTTAAATTTATGTATTACACTTTTATCATTTTGTTTTGTTAATTTTGGATTTATTTCATCTTATCTAACTTTCTGTATGTTTGCAGTTCATATAGCTAAATTACTTTATATACAACTGCAAAAACTCTAATGGAAGGCCCCAGAATAGTATAATCAACTAAGTTAATTAGTGGGCATGGCATATTAATAAACTACTAGAAGAGTTAAAACTGGTTGGACATAGGCCATTATTTTTCTATTTTTATTTCTATTGTGGAAGGCAGCACAGCTGACTGGCATGAGATTCCTCTACATCAGTTTTCAGTTGCAGATCTACTTTCTTCCATCCATATTGCACTAATAATCTAGTAATCACAGCAGCTGGCAATATATAGCTGACCTTGAAAAGCAAAGCAAACTTGGGCCTGGTTAATAGTTGTTGTTTTTTTAAATAGTGTGACATTCAATTAGAATGTCCTTAACAAAACATCCCAATAATGTGATTGCTACTAAAAAAAAAACCTGTGCTATGAAATCCTCTCTTCTCCTCCATGCTGCATCGAGAGCCCAGGATGGGTTGACTCCTTCCTATGACGTCATTTAGCTGAGTCTGTATTAAGATATAAAAGTCAGCCCCCGGGAGAGACCCCAGCTTTTGACTCAGCTCCTTTTAGTCACTAGCTGTGTCTCTGAAAGCGTTTCTGTTAGAGAGCACTCACCAGCAATCTTCAGTACTTTTTTCCTTGCTTCAAGCAGCTCCCAGGGCAGCTGCTCTTCCAGGAGAGCAGGGCCCTCTCTCTCCCTCTCCCTCCCCCCCTCTCTCCTGCAACGTTGGGAGCAGCTTTACAGAGCTCTGTGCAGGCAAGCTGGGCAGCGTCTGCAGACCTCCCCCACACCTGCAGTTTGGAGGATCGTTAAAACGATTGGCAAACTGATAAGAGCTCCAGCCAGCTGATCGTGTGGCTGGTTGCTCCGTTTTCCCTTGCTGATTTTGCTCGGGGCTCTGTATAGCCTAAGGAGCAATTCTTCGATCTTGGAGCCTGTTTCCCATCTTGTTGGCCATCTTGGATTCAAGCCTTCCACCACGAGATGAGCGGCCATTTTGTAAGCCCCCATTTATACCCTAAGGGGTTTAATAGAAAAATTTCTAAAACGGCTTCTTTCTAATGCAAGAGCCTTTATTCTACAAGGCTCAGGCAGAGCTCCCCCCCCTCCCCCCCCCCTGGAACAGTCTCTTAAGCTCAATAAGAGAAAAAGACGTAGGCAACGCACCCAATCAGTCCAGAGGGAGGTGGCTGCTAAAATTAAAGCTAAGGCTCTAGCCCCTAAGAAAACAACTCAGGCTGAATTGAGAGCAGAGAAGCGCAGACATGCAGCTCTAGAGAGGCATTTCAACAGAACTATTCAACAGAAGGGAGTGCAACTACAGCATGTTTCAGGTGATACTCGTGGGCCCCAACCAAGCCATCCCAGGTGAGAAGTTATCTATGAGCCTTTCCATCTTCCATCGTGGTCTTCTGAGGTTCTTGCAGTACAATCAGATCTTCAGGATCTAAGCAGATCTGGGCCTTATTTCCAACAGGCTTCTGGTCCCTATGCTCCTCCCCCTTCCTCCAGGCCTCGAACCTTTTCTCAATCTAGGCCTGAAGTCACCTTCACTCGTACAGCAGCGGGCCTTTGGCCTTCTGCCTCTACCCTTGAGCATAGACCAGGGGATATCCAAGATGTTGTCTCATTAGCCATTAGGCAAGGATTGGCTGAAGGCTTCAAGCAAATTCTTCAACCTCTGGAAAGGGTTCAGGCCCTTCTCCCTTCTCAATCTATAAGTTCCTTGTCTCATCATCCTGATTTACACAGGCCCCAGGACTTCCATTCTTCCCTACCAGAATGGGAAGAGGTTGATGAGGAAGGAAGGCCTTCACCATCTGAACACAGTTACTCTTCTCATTCGGAGTGTGAAGAGGGTGAGATTTCTGACCAAAATATTTCGGAGGAAGAGGATTCTCGCCCAGAGCAGACATCCTCTGCATTGGTCTTCAAACCTACTCTCTTCAGGCCATTACTCAGCAAGGCCTTGGTCACTGTCAGGCTGTCGCCCGAGGAAGTGACTCCTGAGCCACAATGAAATTCCACTAGCCAAGGGGATTCACTCTTCTCCAAGCCTGCAGTACATGCAGAGATTTTACCTTTCCCATTTTGTTCCTGGACATGGTCAAGGAACAGTGTGCTTCTCCTTCAGCAGGTCCTCGCCCATCTTGTCTGGATAAGTGTTTCTACACTGTCAGTGCAGCTCTGGACAATGCCCTGGCAGTGCCTTCTGTTGACATTCCGGTTCTGGCCTCGTTCTCATCTTCTGGCACTCCCACGAAGCCAGAAGATATCCTGAAACTGGATGATAAACACTCCAAACAGACCCTCAAGGGCAATCACCAGGCCGCTGCTTGGGCTGCTTGGGCTTCAACAGCAGCATCGTTCTTCACCAGGGCATCCATACGGTGGCTGCGCCAACTCCAGAATAGATTGCCTGCTTCTGACCTTCGGTCTCACCAAGACCTTAATAAGATTATTGCAGCGGCGGAATTCACCGCGGATGCCACTCAATTCCACCAAATTTGCATCCAAGGCCATGGCATCTTCTGTAGCAGCAAGAAGACTTTTATGGCTCCGAAATTGGCAGGCGGAGTCACACCAAAAATGGAAGCTGGCTTCAGTTCCTTTTGCAGGCGATAAGCTTTTTGGCAGTGCTCTGGAACCTTATCTCATCAAAACCAGAGATAAACGTAAAATTCTCTCTTCCTCTGGGAAGAAAGCCGACTATTGCCCTGCTCCTTATCGCCCTTCTGCCTTCCGAGCAGAGACCTCATTTCTCTTCCCCTGCTCACACAGGCCATACTCCCAACGCCAAGACCAACAGGCGGAATAATAATCTGGCAGACAACAAACTTCTACTGGTAAACGGCCCTTTTCGGGGGGAGGGGGTCGTTCCTTCCATCGCTCTAAGTAATCCCCACCCATAGGAGGTCGCCTAGCCTTCTTTGCCTCCAAATGGGAGGAGTCAACGACAGACGCCTGGGTGCTCAGCACTATTAGGTCAGGGTTACAGTAAATTGGACTTCCTAATGCCACCTCCCAAAATTTTTTTGATCTGTCCTGTCTCTCGGGACATTTCCAGGCAAGCCCTCATGAATCAGGCCATTCAGCACCTTGAAATCAGGGCTATTCAATCTGTTCCTCCCTCTCAACGGGGATGTGGGCTTTACTCTCATCTTTTCATCGTTCCCAAAGCCTCAGGGGGGTGGCGAGCCATCCTTGATCTCAAATTTCTCAACCAATTTGTAAAATACAGGCGGTTTAAAATGCAGGCTCTGCATTCTATTTTAGAGAGTGTTCAGGAGGGCGACCTTCTCTCTTCCATTGATCTCACTGAGGCTTACCTCCACATCCCAATTTGGCCTCATCATCGCCAGTTTCTCCGTTTCTGTTATCAGAATACCCATTACCAGTATCAAGCACTTTCCTTCGGCCTCTCATCGGCTCCAAGTGTCTTCACAAAGGCTCTGGCAGCATTGATGGCATCTCTGCGTTCTATTCTAGTGAGGATCCAATACTACTTGAACGACATTTTGAGTCTTTCCTCTTCCATCCATGCAGCTCATTGGGATCTGCAAATTACCCTGTCATGTCTCCAGAGCCACGGATTTTCCATTAACACCAAAAAGAGCCAGCTCTCTCCTACAACCAAATTGCAACACTTGGGAGCAGTCATCGATACCATGTCGTGCCAGGTTTTCCTGTCCCCAGCTCGTGGCAAGAGCCTTGTAGACATCATCAGCCAGATCCAGCAACATCAACTTGTCCCTCTGTCGCTGCTGTCCAAACTTCTGGGGAAGATGGTCTCCTGTATTGGCATCGTCCCGTGGGCTCGGCTCCACTCCCGATGGTTCCTGCTTCCTCCACTGGTCCCTGCTTCCCTACTAACGAGCAGGAACCAGCCACTCCTCCATCAAGGTCCCACTCCCGCCACAAATCTGGAGATCTCTCAATTGGGACTAAACTATGTTGTACTTGTTAGACAGAATTAAGAGTTCTGATGTTTTTGAGAACATGAAGAGTTTCCAGAAATGCTAAATGCTTCATTTTTTTAAATTGGTGATCTCGAAGGCTCAGAAATATGTTAAATGTTTAAGTAGCTTAGGAATCCTGTTTAGGATATGAATTTGGGACACTGTTCTTTTCCTCTTGGATTCAAGCAGAAAGTACAAGTGGTCATCCATTAATGACCATTTGCTCCTTGACTATTCAAAGTTACAATAGTGTTGAACAAGAAGACTTATCCCTGGTCTTCAAAATTGCAACTGTTGAGCGGCCCTGTGGTCATGTGATCACAATTAGGGTGCTTGGCAACCAGCTAATATCTACAGTGGTCATAACATCTCACAGTTAATTACATGCTCACTATTTGTGACCTTCATTGCCAGTTTCTGACAGTCAATGGACAAGCAAGTAGAGTAAATGACACCTGACATAAATCTTAATAACTCACACAATGAACTTATTCCCAATAGGACTATGGACTACATTTTTTACTGGCTTTTTTTTTTTTACCATGTCACCTCCTGAGTCTACCAAACTCTCAAAAAATGTTTCATATGTGTGTACAAAATGGCTTTGACTCTAGTTTAGTTCTGATTCCTGGCTGCCTACAAGAAGTCCCTGCAGTTTTCTTTGCAACGTTTTTGGAAGTGGTTTGCCATTGCCTTCTTCCTAAGGTTGAGAAAGAGTGACTGTCCCTAAATCACCCAGCTGGTTTTGTGGCTAAGGCAGGGCTAGAACTCAACCTTCTGATTTCTGATCTGATACCATGAAAGACTACATCAAGCTGACTTGTTAGTAATACAATAAATTCAATTGCCTTCATAAGTTTTTTCCTTCCTTCCTTCCTTCCTTTCTTTTTTCTTATTTTATTAATGATTAAAATACAGAAAATTTGAGAGCCTTTGAGGAAAGAAATATACCTTCTCAGATTTTGCACACCTAAAGAATTGTGAAAATGCAACAGCTACGAAATGCAACTGCCAGGAAAAATCATTGTATAACCCTGTTGCTGGACACGCCTCAGCTTTCGACTCAGTCCTCTCGCGAGGAAAAGCCTTACAAGGCATGAAAAGGAAAAAGTTTAAAAATTGCTGCTCCGCTTCACAGCTGATCAGCAGAGCCTCAAAATAGGTGTTTTACCACTTCGGTGGCTCCAGTATTGCCGGCAAAGGCCGCAGAGGCCATTTTTGGGCTCCATGGTGGAGGGAGGCCAATTCAGGACCCTGGATCTCCTAATCCTTCAGTGTAGGCTCCTTCTTCCCTGGCAGGGGAAGGAGATAAAAGAGAGCCTGACCTTTCTGAAGATGAGGGTTTGGCTCCTGATCAGCCAGCCTTTTCCGGTCTGTTCCGCCCTAATCTATTCAAGTCATTGCTATTTAAGGCCAGAAATACTGCCTATCTGGGCCCAGATGCTGATGACAGAGATTGCAGCGGGGACAGTCCTATGGAGTCTGATACTCTGATGAACCAACTGTCTGAACGGAGGTTGTTCCACCTCCTAAGCTCTTCCTTAAGGTGATGCACAAACAACTAGATACACCTGTTTTAGGCTGCAGTCTGTACTACTGAACATAGATTTTTCAACATGGGGCCAGAACTTAACCAAGAGCCTGCAAGTTCCAGTAGTAGATGCTTCTGTGGCAGCATTGTCATCATTGTCATCTGCTCCTTCTGCTCCTGGCTGACAAAAAAAATATTGAGCAGTTGTTGCAGAGGGCCCATCAAGCGGCTACTTGAGCAGTGAAGGCATCCACGGCTGCTTCTTTTTTCACTAGAGCCTCCCTCCAGATGGCTGAGACAACTGCAGGATTGGCTTCCAGTCTCAGATATTAGAGTCCACCAGATATCAATAAGCTGGTTGTGGCTGCAGAATTTACTGCGAATGCCACTCTGCATATTTCAGGCAGTGACAGTGTGCAGGCAGACTGGTTCAGCAGGGCACCCCTTTTTCTCCAACTGACTTGGAGATTCGGTCAACCCTTGGTGAATCTGCTTGCCACACCTGTCAGTGCACAGTTGCCATGATTTTTCACCAGGTTCGTCACCCTGGGGAGCTGAGGAGACCAACAGTCTCCACAGCAGGTGGCCTTCCAGCCTGTTGTATGCCTTTCCTCCTCTGCCACTGTTATTGGCAGTGGTACGGAAATTCCTGGCAGAGAGGGTGGAGGTTATCCTCCTGGCTCCATATTGGCCCCAACGTCCTTGGTTCATGGACCTGGTGAACCTCTAAGTGCTCAACCCTGACAGATTCCTAAGGAAGATATCTCCTCCAGGGGTCCCTGATACATCCAGAGCCCCAGTGGCTACAGCTGACAGCTTGGCACTTGAGTGGAGTGCTTTAAAACATGACTAATTATCCAGCAAAGTAATAAGGACTATTCAGGCTTCCAGGCGACCTTCCACAATTCGCATTTATGATACTACATGACAAGCCTTTTGCCTTTGGTACTCTAAGTAAAAAATTAAGCTTATAGAGGCTTTGATAGCGCAGATTCTGGATTTCTTGCAGGCAGGAGTAGATAGGGGTCTTTCCCTAATACCTTTTGACATTAAGTGGCAGCCCTATCATCGGTGTTGACATGTGGAAGGTTGGAATTGTTGGCACATGACCCAACCATTTGCAGGTTCCTCAGAGGTGCTTCCAACCTACGGCCACCGGTAGTTCACAGTTATCCCACTTGGGACCTGTCAAAGGTATTGCAGTCCCTGACTAAAGCTCAATTTGAACCTCTCAGGTTGACAAGTTTGTACCTTCTGACTGTTAAAGTAGTCTTCTTGGTTGCTATCACATCGGCAAGGAGAGTATCAGAGATGGTGGTTCTCTCAGTGCGTCCAGACCTGTGTATATTTCACCCTCGATTTGGAGTTACACTCAAAATTAAAGTGGGAAAAAACACTACAGGCTGATCCAACTTTGATGTACTATCGTTAAAACAAGTCAAAATGAGGCTCGGTAGTGTGTGTGGCCTCCACGTGCCTGTATGATCTCCCTACAAAGCCTGGGCATGCTCCTGATGAGGCGGATGGTCTTCTGAGGGATCTCTTCCCACACCTGGACTAAAGCATCCCTTAACTCCTGGACAGTCTGTGGTGTAACATGGCATTGGTGAATGGAGCGAGACATGATATCCCTGATGTGCTCAATTGGATTCAGGTCTGGGGAACAGGCGGGCCAGTCCATAGCATCAATGCCTTCGTCTTGCAGGAACTGCTGACACACTCCAGCCACATGAGCTCTAGCTTTGTTGTGCATTAGGAGGAACCCAGGGCCAACGGCACCAGCATATGATCTCACAAGGGGTCTGAGGATCTCATCTCAGTACCTAATGGCAGTTAGGCTACCTCTGGCAAGCACATGGAGGGCTGTGCGGCCTCTTAAAGAAATGCCACCCCACACCATTACTGACCCACTGCCAAACTAGTCATGCTGGAGGATGTTGCAGGCAGCAGAATGTTCTCCACAGTGTCTCCAGAAACTGTCATGTCTGTCACATGTGCTCAGTGTGAATCTGCTTTCATCTGTGAAGAGCACAGGGCGCCAGTGGCGAATTTGCCAATCTTGGTGTTCTCTGGAAAATGCCAAACATCCTGCACGGTGTTGGGCTGTAAGCACAACCCCCACCTGTGGACATCGGGCCCTCATGGAGTCTGTTTCTGACCGTTTGAGCAGCCATGTGCACATTTGTGGCCCGCTGGAGGTCATTTTGCAGGGCTCTGGCAGTGCTCTTCCTGTCCCTCCTTGCACAAAGGCGGAGGTAGCAGTCCTGATGCTGGGTTGTTGCCCTCCTACAGCCTCCTCCACGTCTGCTGATGTCCTGGCCTGTTTCCTGGTAGCGCCTCCATGCTTACATTGTGTTCTTTAAGTGTTCCCTTAATTTTTTTGAGCAGTGTACATCAAATGGACTTTTGACTTCCGCAAGATGGAATCCCTATTTGTTTCTTTTCAGCCTGCCACGTTGGGTTGTAAGGTAACTCCTTCTGCAGTTAGCAGGTGGATCAAGTCCTGTATCTCCAGGGCATACACGAGTTGCTCCCTACTAGTACCAAGAGGGGTCATGGCTCATTCTACTCATAGCGCTGCTATAACAGTTGCTTGGGCTACACAAGCTTCGATTTAAGAAGTCTGGAAGGCAGCCACGTGGACATCCCCTTCTCCATTTATCTGGAATGATCGTTTGGATGCTTTTGCATCAGCGGATGCAGCGTTTGGCAAACGGGTTCTACAGAGAGTCCTCAGGGAGCATGGGGATCAGGACCAGCCGTGGGCCCTGCTGTGGACACTCCAGCTTTGGTATGTCTCTTTGCCTGGACTCTTGTAATCTTCCAAGGGAGAAAAGGCATTGGTCTTACCTGATACGCTTCTTCTCCTTGTAGGTTAGAGAGTCTAGCCCCTCCCTGAGTGGTTTGATCCAGGGCATGGGCCGAGGGGGGGGTGGGGGCTGATAATCTGGGTTCTGTTTTTTCGTTTCAGAGGCAAGTCCTGTCTGTCATGTTGTCTTCGCCGAAAGCTGGGGCATGTCCAGCAACAGGGGCGGAGCTAAACAGCTTTGACAGACTCAATCCAATCGGCTAGGAGACGGAGTTAACCCTTTGCCTGGACTCTCTAACCTATAAGAATAGGCGTATCAGGTAAGACCATTGCCCTCTTTCAGAAGGCGCACATCATCCAAAAAATAAGCTGACTCAATCCAATTTCCTATTTAACTAATGATCAGTTAAATGTGGCTTAAGTCCAGTTCCAAAAACTAGTTTGAGAAAATGTCTTAGACAGACCCCTCCCTAATTCACATAAAGATAAACTGAGGGAGAAGGAAAGTGCAAGATGTTGATCCATCTACCCTATAGAGATGATAATAAATGACAATAAAAGTCAGAATGGAGTATAACCATTTCTTGGATAACTTTTCCTTAATCAGTCAACCTGAGAAACAGCTGCAACTGGCACAACTCTAATTGTGCAAACATGCTGGTTTCCATAGTTGCTGTTTGTGAATCAAATGACAGCTGATCATCAAGGGCATTTCTAGATGGAAAAACCTGCTCTTTCAGTGGAGCTGCAACTCAATTAACAATATAAGATAAATCTCAGTCCAATTTCTTAATCAAGAGTGCTGATTTAATTTCAGCTTTATCCAACTCATTAGAGAAGTTAGTGCATATTTTGGAAAACAGATTATTAGCTCTGTGAAGTTGAATGATAGCTATAGCAGGCTTGAGTATCATTACCTTACAAAGCTTTGAATTATTTCTCCTTTTGATTTTATGTTGGTATTTGCTTCTGGGGAGTCAAGTTGAATTCTATGTGATATCCCAATCAACAGCTTAGTCCCGTGATGGCGAACCTATGGCACAAGTGCCAAAGGTGGCACGCAGAGTCTTTTCTGTGAGCGCATGAGCCACCGCCCCAGCTTGGCTCCACCACATATGCGCATGCACCTCCCACCAGCCAGCTGGTCTTCATGTGTCTGCCACACATGCACGGGGCAGGTGCATGTGGGGATGCATGTGGGGACACACGCATGTGGGGGATGCATGTGCGTGGGGCGGGGTGCATGTGTGGCGCTGCGTGCACGTTGCATTTGGGTGGGTTTGCGCGCGTGTGCATTTGCACATGCTTTGGGCACTTGGTGCCAAAAAGGTTAGCCATCACTGCCTTAAGGGATAGGAACCAGAAAAAGTCTCTTCCTCCAGATTTCAATAGAGGGGGAGTGATATTATGTTGGAGCATTTTGTGCTCTGTAATTTTGAAAATGCAAGCCAAATAAAAATGTTATTCCCATTCTTGTAGATATTAGCATTGCATTGGGTTGAGTAGCCAAGTTTGTAATAAAAAATAATTTGCTG
Organism: Pseudonaja textilis; assembly: GCF_049901715.1. Lineage (NCBI taxonomy): Eukaryota > Metazoa > Chordata > Lepidosauria > Squamata > Elapidae > Pseudonaja > Pseudonaja textilis. The sequence continues at coordinate 77,104,453 of NC_141990.1, read as the reverse complement.
AATGTCTATTCTCATTCTGGGTTAATTGGTAATTCCTTTAGAACGGACATCTTTCTATTCCAGATCAGCCTGTTCCTCGGCTGCAGATATGCTTTGCACTTAGAGATACTTATTACTTCTGATTTTATCATGATGCATGAGATATATTTTTCTCCCTTATTCATTAGTTTGACAGATGGTGACATTACAAATCAGTTCCTTTTACCTCATACATAAAACAACTTGCTCTTTTAGCTGTTTTTCTTGGCTTAGCTTTAACAATATTTCAAATGTCAGTAATGATATTTTACAAGGATTATAGTCATTTACCAGTCACATTAAAGTTGGTTCTTAGGGCAGAGCCCAATATTTTAATTTTAAGAATAAAAGTAAGTGCTTTTAATCATCAAAATTAATTATTTAAAATTCAGAAGAGGTCTAGACAAATTAATAATGCTTGCTCTCTGTCAATCAAAAGATAAATAATTTTAAAAAAATTGTTGCAGTATTTCCTTCAACTCATTAGTTCTTGTTCCTTTCATTTGTTTTTTTTTTTAAATGGGTGTTAGATGAATAATACAGTGTTCCTTATTTTTGTTGAAATTCTGCTTTTGGATAATTTCATTCAGGGGTGGATTTCTACCGGTTCTGTCCACCTCTGTAGAACCGGTAGCTCTGAAGAGCAGCAGACATAGAACCGCTTCTATGTCTGCTGATGTTTTTGCCCACCTGCCCACCCGGGCTCTTACCTGATCTTCATTTCCTGATTTTTCAACTTCAGCTGCCGAACAAGGCACAGCTGCCGTATCCCACCCCTGATTTCATTGGATAAATTGTAAGTTTATTAATTTGAGGTGATTATTTTACTGAAAAATGCAATAATGCCATTTATATTACTAAATGTAAAGACCTTTGTTTGTAACCTATTTTGATTGCATTTTAATCTCGTTTAAAATTCTGCAACTACTCAGTATAATGTACTGAATATTTATAGTTTCATAGCTCTTGTTGTAGTGGGAAAGCCTAGCATTGTGTCTCAAAAATTAACATCTTGTTTTAATTTAAATATATGGGATGTGAAATGTAGGCAAATATGGTTTTTCTTGTCTCATAGCCACAAGAAGTACAGTAGTATACCATTCCATTTGTTTATGAGTTTTTATTTTTACTGCTACTAAGCCAGTGACATCAGCTCTTTTAGTTTCAGTTAGTTGCAATACAACAGGAGTAGCTGTATTTTAGAAATGGATATGTATTAGCACTTTTGCCATTATCTTGAGTTGGCTGTTATTTTAGAAACTATTAAAGACAATATGAGATTTAGACTGAAATGGTATTAATCTTTGTTCTGAGTTGGATTGGTTTAATTTCTGAAATGGCATTAATCTTTGTTCTGAGTTGGATTGGTTTAATTTACACACATATATCACATCACAGAAGTACTAAGGATTTTTCCAAGAAGTCTTCATTATGTCAGGGAGAGCAATCACTATCACATCTGATGTTTTGAATTCTTTAGAAGAAAAGATTGAGCTACTTAGATGTTCACATGTAGCCTTCTTCCAAAGAGTTTTCTGTGCAACCTACTCCAATTCAGAGGCAAAGTATGTACTGTACTACATATTAAGCTGTTTCAGACTGAATCAGTATGTTCTTCAACATAACCCAGTATTATGTGTGCTGACTGCAACTGAACGTAAGTAGGTTTTGTCCCAAGGCTTTTTACCACAAAATCATTTTAATGAGGAAACAGGTTCCATAATTTGAAATCTGGTTTTTCTACACTGAACTACAAGTAATCCTCTGCTTAAAACAGTTCGTTTAGTGGAAGTTACAGCAGCAGTGAAAAAAGTGTCCTGTGACCTTTCTTAAATGACCATTGCAGCATACCCATGGTCACATAATCAGAATTCAGATGCTTGGCAATTGACTCGTATTTATGACAGTTGCAGTGTCTTGGGGTCATGTTATCCACTTTTTGTGACCTTCTAACAAGCAAAATCAATAAGGAAGCCAGATTCACTTAACAACCATGTTACCAATTTAATAACAGCAGTGATTCACTTAACTATGGCAAGAAAGGTCACAAAATGAATAACTGTCTTACTTAGCAACAGAAATTTGGGGCCCAATTGTGGTTGTAAGTCAAGGACTACCTCTACTCTTAACTTTTTTTAAAAAAAAAAAGTTTTTTATTTTTATTTTTTACACATCTCTTCATGTGAGCAACATGATTTAGATTACAATATTTATACATAGTCATACTTACATTTTCAACTTTCTTATTTAATATCACATCAAATTATTATCCACTCCACTAATCTTCAAATAAATTTCCATTTCATATTTCAATTCGTTAATTCAATATCAAAATCATTTCCTCACATATATTTCTAATTCTTTATCCCCTATTATTTCCATTTTCAGCTTACCACCTATTTTATTTTGCCTTATACATTATTGTCTTCATTAATTAACTCAAGATCGATATATAATAAACACTAAAAAGAAGTAAAATTAAAATAAAATTAATGTATTTAGGATCCTCAAGACTTGGCACTTGGCACTTGAGCGGCAGACCTTGAAGGAGGCCAAATTTTCTGATAGGGTGACTGACACCATTCAGGCCTCCCGGAAGCCTTCCACCTTGTGCAGCTACGATGCTACCTGGAAGGTCTTCTGCTCATGGGCAGCCAAGTCTGCTGTTGTGCCTTCCTTGGTGTCCTTTGAAGAGGTGTTAAGTTTCCTCCAGGATGGCCTTGATAAGGGTCTCGCCCCCAATACTCTTCGCCGCCAAGTGGCGGCTCTGTCCTCTGTTTTGGCCTGGGAGAGTTTTGATTCCTTATCTCATCATCCCTCTGTACGCAGGTTTCTGGTGGGGGGGAAGACTAACCTTTGTCCTCCAGTGGTTCACAGATTTCCCACGTGAGATCTCCCTTCCATTCTACAGACCCTTACGGGGCCTCCCTTTGAACCCCTTAAGTCAGTTTCTCTTCAAATGATGACATTTTTGGTGGCCATCACTTAGACCAGGAGGGTGTCGGAGTGTTTTTCCATTAGGCAAGATCTTCGTGTGTTCCACGAGAACCGGGTGTTACTGAGATTAGATCCCACGTTTGTTCCTAAGGTGAATTCCTGGTTTGAGTTGGAGTGTAGGTGGCACAGGCTGGATGTAAGGCGGGTCCTCAAGATTTATATCAAGAGGACAGCAGAATTCTGACAATCGGAGGCCATATTGGTGTCCTTTCATCCCACCTCCTTGGGTACCAAGGTGGCTCCCTCTACGATTGGGAGGTGGATTCGATCTTGCATCGCCAAGGCCTATCAAGCTTTGTGCCTGCCAGTGCCTATGAACATCACGGCCCACTCCACTAGAAGTGCAGCTACTTCAGCTGCCTGGTCTATGCAGGCTTCGCTGGAGGAGATTTGCAGGGCGGCTACCTGGGCGTCGCCATCGCCTTTCATATGTCATTATAGGTTGGATTCCTTTGCTTCGGCGGACGCCTCCTTTGGACAGAGGGTGCTTCAGCAGGTGATTCCACAGTTGGAGTGACCTGCCCAGACGTTGACCCTCCCATGAACAGGCGAGCTTTGGTATATCCCATTTCCTCGACACTCTTAGCAGAGTGTATGAGAATGGGCATTGGTAGAATTACCTGAGAACGCCCTTTCTATATACGCCGCAAGTGTGTCCAGCCCCGACCTAGTTCGTCCGGGGGGGTTTGTTTGGTTCTAATTTGTTTGTTTATCTTTCAGAGACACGTTATGTCTGTCAAGAATCTTTGCCTAAAAGATGGCGAGCAGCTAAGGCTGATTGGTTTTATAGTGGCAGACCAAGCTCTATGACGTCAGTAGGAGGAGTCACACCCATTTCCTGGACACTCTTGCAGTGTATATAGAAAGGGCATTCTCAGGTAATTCTACCAAGGCCCATTTTCCATAAAATTCTGAAGGAAAAAAGTATTTAACCATTAGATGGCGCTATATCACTTTCCACTTTTCAAAGTTCTTTTCTCTTTTCAAGTATATTTACGGTAATTTCCAACCATTTCCACTATTAGCTTCCTTAAAAATAGTCAATTCCAGGCAAGTCCAGCATTTTGTCCAATGCCTAATGCCAAATTATATATATTATTCCAAATTTAGTCTCTAATTTCATTGTGGCTTTTTATGCTCCAATTTTGTTTACCTTATATTTTCCTCTTATTTTCCGTTCACCGCTATGATACTCTTAAGCGAGGGCTCTTTCTTTCTGCTTCTCAGGGTTATTAAGAAAAAATCAAGTTCTTTTATCTGGTTACATCGCTCACCACTTCACCGCTCCAGCGTATGCTTAGGTCCCGGCAGCTTTCCGCCTTCAGGGCAGCCATTAAACTGCCGTTTCTCCTTGTCTTCCAGAGGAGTAATACCTAGCTAGGGAGGGGAGATGTGGCTCCCCTCGACCCAGCTGGTGGTCTCCCCTTCTTCCCCCATACATCTGAGGTGGGTCAGATGGTTCCGGTCCCACAGGAACCCTTCCAACAAGGTAAACATGGATCAAAGCCCCACACGATTGCGGTCTCTGATCCATCTTCAATGGAAACGCCACTGGAAGTCACTCTGTTCTTAACTTTGAAGGTTCCTTGATGTTCATCTCATCCAATACATCTAGAGGTTTTAAATATTATAACATTTGTGCTGAGTAACTGTTCTGCTTCCACTGAAAACATATAAAGGGATTCCAGTGTTTTCTGATATAGGTTATTCCAGTACTAAATAGTATAATGAGGACATTTTTAATGATGTTTAATGAAAATAGTCTTTTTGGTATTGTGAATTTATTGGCTTAGGTTCAGTCTCTTTTTTTTTCCATGTAAAGGATAATCTTTCGAATATTAGAATGTTTACTCCCAATAACTTCTCTCTACACAGCTTCTTCAGTTTATTCACATAGAACCAGGAGAGCCAGATCTGTTATCTTCTTTCTTGGCCCTTTTAGGATACATTAGATTTAAGTAGAGATAGTCCTCGATTTACGACTGTAAGTGAGCCTGCAATTATGTTCCTGTCATAATGCTCGTTAAACAGGTCATTGTGTGATCAGGATAGATTTTAAGACCTTTTATGCAGTGTTTGCTAAATGAATGCAGTAATCATTAAACAAATACGGCAGTTAAGCAATCCATTGTTTGCTATGTGGTGTTTTTTGCCAGAAATGAAATAAATGCTGGTTTGGGGTAAAAACTTCATAAATCATGTGGCCGTGGGATGCCACAAACAACTATAAATGCAGGCTGCTTGCCAAAGTGCTCAAAATGTGGTCACATGATTGCAGGAGGGGGTTTCTGGCCAGAACTTTGAATGAATCTGGGTCATTAAATAACTTTTGAGGGGTCTGGTGTAACTTTAAATGGTTGCTAAGCCACCAGTTTTGAGTACATGGCCTGTAATTCAGTACATGGCCAATTGACATCCTGATACTGCACTGACATAGATATTATATAGTAGCAGGGTTTTATAGAGGAGCATTGATACACATGGAAATTGTAGTTCTCTGATGCTGGAAATTCAAAATTTGTAATGTTTTCATATAAGTAAAATCTGTTTCTTGTTTTTCTATAGAACCTTCCCTCAAAGGTTTTCTATAATATTTTTTTCAGTTGTAAAAGTCATGTATTTTTCTCTGTAGAAACATAACTTAAACATTCTTAAGTTTGTAGAAGATGTTGGTCTTCATATTAGGTGTCTGCTGCCTTTCCCAATGAGATAAGAAGTCTGCATTGCATGTATATAGAAATTAGGTAAAGGTAAAGTTTCCCTTCGCACATACGTGCTAGTCGTTGCCGGCTCTAGGGGCGGTACTCATCTCCGTTACAAAGCCGAAGAGTCAGCGCTATCCAAAGACATCTCTGTGGTCATGTGGCTGGTGTGATTAAACACCGAATGCGCATGGTACGCTGTTAACTTCCCACCAAAGTGGTCCCTATTTTTCTACATGCATTTTTACATGCTTTCAATCTGCTAGGTTGGCAAAAGCTGGGACAAGTAATAGGTGCTCACTCCGTTACGTGGCGCTAGGGATTCGAACCACCGAACTGCCAACCTTTCTGGTTGACAATTTCAGCATCTTAGCCACTGAGCCACCACATCCCTTATAGAAATTAGTAGCCTGTTAATGGTTTGATCGCCAATTTATGTGGCATTGGTGTCCACAGAATTGGTGAAAGAAGGATCAAATGATGAAATGTCCCTCATACTGTAGTCTCAATGCAATTTCCACCCCTTTTATACTCATATAGTTGCAAGCAAATAGATAAGGGATAACACTTCATGACAATGCACATTTGACAAAAAGTTTGCTGCAGAGGCATTAAGTATTTGGCAACATGTATGCACAATTCTTTGTGCTATTGCATATTCATTTTTTAATAGATGCAAATGTAGATATGTCAATTTGTGATGTAATTCTGGAAATTCTACCAATTTGTACATCTCATTTTTGTCCTGTTAACTGATCATAGGGGTTCATTTTAAAAAATTCAATTCAGTCTACAAGATTTTTCCAACCAGACAAAAAAGTGATGCGCTAGGAAAAAAACCTGCTTTGGCAGAGCTGCTATATACATCACTGGAGTGGCAAAGGTGCAGAAAGATCCTGACACTTAGATGAAAGCATTTAAGGTGGGGTGGGGATTGTAAATCTATAATTCCTAATTTCTTTCATTGCATATACTTAGGCAAGAGTGCAGATTTGAAGATGCTACTTGCAAGATATCTGAATCTGATACTGAAGACTTATCAGATGAAGCAAATTCTGAAACTTTCTATGGAACCTCCCCTCCTAGTACACCACGGCAGATGAAACGCCTGTCAACGAAACATCTGAAAAGTAACGTTGGGAAACTTACCAACCGTTCTGCTTTGAAAGGTACGCAAGAATTTTTCTGGATTGCAAAAAGTAAAGCAGTCAGCAGTGAGTGGTATTCTGCCTGAAATCTACTGTCGTTTTCCCAGTATGTTTATATTAGACGGACAAAATGGGAGCTTTCATCCAATGCAGTGAAAATTGAGAAATGAATTGTTTATGTGGGGAGAGAGGAAGGAGAATTGATAGTCTCTCCCTTTCTGCTGAATGTGCAGAAATCTTCCATTCCCCTTTTTCATTGGATGAAGAATGAATAGCCAAGCTTACATGCATGGAGCCTACTGTTCTGCCACTCCTGATACAGAATGGCTAAGTGTTAGTGGGAAGATCAAAGGGCCTCAGATTTCTGTCTCATCACCTGCTCTTTTGCAATACAACTGGCACAGCAGAGCAGCAGGATTAAGAGGGTTAATTCGTTACAAAGTATATTAAAAGCAATTAGAAATAGGAATCAAATAGCATTGTGAATAATCAACTTGTCCCAAGGTTGTCTAGTTGTCTATTTAGCTTGGTATTATGTATTCTGACAGGCAGTGATTGTTCAAAGTTGTCTGATATAGAGAAAAGATATTTCCTGAAACTGTTTAACTGTTTTATATTTATTAAGCAAGGCAGGTGCTCCACAGTTCTGCATGGGCTTATGTAAGCAAGATAGTGCAAATAGAAGTCATATATCTTGAATGCATATACATTATTTTGACAAATATGCATGATTATTCCCATGAAAATAAAATCATCTACTGACTTTTTATTTTGCAAAATGTTGTTTTCACTTTCACTAAATGGTAATAGTAACAGTATGGTAATAGTCTTTTATTGAGAGCTAGTTTGGTGTAGTAGTTAAGCAGTGAACTAGAACCCAGGATACTGGCTGGATGATCTTGGGGGAAGCATACCCCTTTTAGGCAAGGACAAACTACTATTGAAATTTTGTCAAGAAAACTGCAGGGACATATCCACCAGGGATGGTCACCAGGAATCAGCCATGACTTAAAGGCATCTCCTCCCCCCCCCCCCAAAAAAGTAAAATATTATTATGTCAGTCTGTATGTATTATATTAGTATTGGCAATATGCTTTGCAAAATATATGAATATTGTCAAAAACTAGAAATATTCCTCATCCTATTTAGCAGAATTTCAGGTGTAGTAAAATAATTTTATTAAAACTTTTATAAGTTTATTAAATAATTATCTTTTTCTGCTGCTTTTTATTATAGATGAGATGAATAAAAGGATGTAGAACTTCAAAAGTATTCCACATTTTATCTTCCTTAAAATAACTCCTAAAATAGGTCAGTGTTATATTATCCCAAGAGCATGGCTACCTGCTAAGATTTGAACTAGCTTTGTCCATCTAACTATTCATAACACTTAGTACCTTAGTTGTTATATAGAAGGACAAAGTAGTAATAAAAACATATTTTTTTAGATCTAGATATATTTATATGGGTTTACAAGCCATTATGCACATTATTTGTATGTAACTGTTACTCAACTGCTGAAAATTCAAGATATAGGGAAAAATGAGTGTAGGAATGAGTTTATGCTTTTGTATTCAAATTTGGAATAAATTTTAGTAAAATTTCCATCATCTCTGCATCTCAATAATACTGAAAAGACAAATATGTATAGTTGTGTCCCTGCTCCAGATTATATGAAGCTTCTTTAAATACTCTGTTGATAAAACAGCTATTTTTACAATAAGATTAATAAAAAATGCATTTATTAAATTTAGATTGTCACTCAAAACCCAATTTTTCAAGGACAGCACACCATACATTAAGATCATAGTTTAAAATGTTTGGAAGTTGCAAGAAAAGCCATGTTGAAGTAATTAGAAGTTCCTAACCAACATATATTTTGAAATGTTGTATATAGTCATATAATAAAGTAATCTTTCTCTGGTGATGAATAGACAGTAATGTTGGTTCCAGGCTTACTAAGGAGGGCATGCCAGAATCTATAGGCTATTACTAAAAAGTCCAATTCCCAAGGGAACACCTACCACATCTTGCTTCTGCAAAGCACTAACAACCTCTTAGTATGAACAATTTCATACTAAAGAACACAAGAAAAGGGAGGATTTTTTTTCAGATTCATAAGGTCCATAAGTTGATATACCTTACCAACCAATGTTGGCAAAATACACTTACCACAGAGGACACTTGGGTTTTTAGTGACTGAAAGAAAACTCAAACTGTGAAATTTGTATTGTAAGAGTTGCAGATCACTTTCCAGAATAAGGGGACCATTGTTCACCTGGATAAACTTATCTGCTCTCAGCATTTCTCTTGTTCAGAAATGCTGGACAGACAAGCAAAAGTTGTTAGCCTTTATCCAGCCCATTACTGTGGCCAACACTGAATTAATATTTCTGCTTCACCTGGAGCTAATGAAAATAGACAGCTGTGTGTCATGAGCAAAGTGGTGACACTTTATTCTTAATCTCCAAACGATCTCACTCAGCAGCTTCATGTAGATTTTAAACAGCATGGGAGATAAAATGCAACCTTGCAGAATCCTGCAGCATCATTTTCAGGAGATGGCTATGCTGTGCAAGCAGGCCGTGCGTAGAGTTCCTTTTCATCTAACTTGGACAAACCTCTCCAGGAAGACATCACGATCAGTAATTCAAAAGCCCACTCAAGAGGTTCAACAGAATCATCAATCACTTACCCTCCATGTTCTTTCTCTCAGCTAAGAGAGATTAAGATGGTTAAGGGTTATTATGTTAGCGTCAATGGAATGAAATAATGTTTTACAATTAGTTTTACAACCTCATAGTTTTGCCTTTTAGATCTTATGCAATAGTGTAGACATTTTAGAAAGATTTAATCCGGAGTTTTAAGAAAAAAAATGTTATTCCTCTCCATTCCATCAAGGCTTATGCTCTGAAGACTTGTTTAGTCACTGGTTCCAGTTGCTATGTATAGTAAAAGAGATAATTGTAATGAGAGTCACTTCTTAGGATTACAATTAGGGCAACTGAATGTTTCCAATAGCCCTGTTATTTTAGAAACTCCACAATATAATTATGATGCCCTTAGGTACAAAATGACTCAGCGTGCCTTGAATTTTGAGGGAAGTATGTTTCAAAGAGCTCTTTGGTGTGGTTATCAATTATTACTACTTACACATTCATGGACATTTCTAAAATACGTTTTTTTCGTTCTCATGTTAGATTTTTCCTTAAGTTGAATGACTAGGAAGGTATAATAAAAAAGATATAAAAATTAAGTTAACTGAGGTTTATCTCATTGTTTAAAAATAGCAGTAACACAAAAAAAACTGAAGTTTTAAGTAAAAAGTTAATTTGGTATGTGGTTTTGTAATGACAGGAACCTAATAATTCAGAGTTTCAAACCTGGCCACAGATAACTTTAGATGTAATTGCTGAAGGATCAGTGGGTTATAGTTGAATGAGTGGGATATGACTATCCTGTTGCCATTTTCATAACTACTAAGACGTTTTATCATCTTAATTTGTGGGCACAGCTAAGTACCGGGTAATAATCTGCTCTGTGCGGATATCATAGGAAGGCAAATGGAGAGTGATGTCGTATGTCTTACGACATCATTACCTAAATAGTGCACATTCTGTACCGTACACCATCTGCATCATGATTTGACTGAGCCAAATTACATAATTTGCATAATTCACATGTTGCGCTATGTTTGACATCAGTGTGGTTTCTATTGGATGCCTGTGTTCCAGTGTTTGATAAATTTATGACGTTAGACAAAAACATGGGCAGAGTATTTGAGTGGCATTTGAATTATGTGTGATATCTATTAGGTTTTGAACCTCTTACATAACATTAAGGGACTATTTTGAATGTGTCAGGTATATTTAGAATACAACAAAAATGAACACTTATGGAATGGAAGAAGTAAATAAAATTAGTATAAAGTTGGTTTTTTTTTTAAAAGCATGTTTTTCTTTTGACGTGAAAAAAATGTATTTCATGTTATGATTTCAGAGAAAATGAGCTCACCCAACCAGCTGCCTAACAAAGATAATATTAAAATCTCCGAAAACTCAGAAGAGCACAGCTATAAGCAGGGGAAAAAGATCCGAGCCACCCTAAGGACAACTGAGAGGGATCACAAAAAAAACGTACAGTGTTCGTTCATGTTGGATTCGGTTAGTGGGTCCTTACCAAAAAAGTCGATTCCAGATGTTGATCTCAATAAGCCTTACCTCAGCCTTGGCTGCAGCAATGCTAAGCCTCCAGTATCTGTACCCGTGCCTATAGCCAAAACTACACGCCAGACGTCTCGTACCGATTACCCAGCAGACCGCTTGAAATTTTTTGAGACCCTGCGGCTATTGCTAAAGCTTACCTCAGTTTCCAAGAAAAAGGACAAAGAGCAGAAAGGCCAGGAAAGCACTTCCTCTGTTGAATTAAACCGATCCAATGAATTAATCTGGCTTGAACTGCAGGCATGGCATGCAGGGCGGACTATTAAGGACCAAGACTTCTATTTGTACACAGCTCGTCAAGCCATCCCTGATATTATCAATGAAATTTTTACTTTCAAGGTAAACTATCGGAACCTCTCCTGTGTGGGAAATGGAGCTAGTCTTAATGGTACGTCGACAAGACAGTGTAAAGCAGCCCATGGAGCTAATGTAATGGGCTACTCAAGCTATCACGAGCACCTCCATCGCCAGCGGGTCTCTTTTGAACAGGTAAAGCGGATAATGGAGCTGTTAGAATACGTAGAAGCACTTTATCCATCTCTGAAGGCCCTTCAAAGTGACTATGAAAAATATGCTGCAAGGGATTTTCAAGACAGGGTGCAGGCACTTTGTCTTTGGTTAAACATTACAAAAGATTTAAATCAGAAACTAAGGATTATGGGGACTGTTTTGGGCATCAAGGATCTTTCTAACATTGGCTGGCCAGTGTTTGAAATCCCTTCTCCTCGTTCATTCAGGGACAATGATTCAGAGGATGAAGTTTACGATGAAGATGAGGACGATAGGGTAACCTCAGGTGCGTGCACAGAGGAAAGTGAAGGTGAAGAACAAATCTCTGAGGAGAATCTCATAAGACAAGCCATCTGGAAAAATCTTGCCAATGAGACAAATTTTGACTTTGAGGCACAGGATCATTTGTCAAGAAAGCTTGATAGGCTTGAATCTGAAGATGACTCAACCCGCGGGGCAGTTACAGAGTGCAACAGAGACCCAGGCTGCAGTGGAGATTTGACCTCTATTTATAGGCCATTTGTAGATAAAGCACTGAAACAGATGGGGTTGAGGAAACTCATTTTAAGACTGCACAAGTTAATGCATGGTTCCTTGCAGAGGGCCCGAATGGCATTGATAAAGAACGATCAGCAGCTGGAGGTAGGTTTGGGGAGGCGGGTGGAATGGATGATGCTCAAGCAATAGTCCTTTTAAGCAATGTTTTTCTTCAAAAAGTTTTTCTATGTAAAAATGCGCTTATAGTTTGAAACATGCTAAAACATGTTGACTTGCTTTGATAATGGTGACATTATCAGGTGAAACATAATGTTATGTATGTGGTCTTTCCTTGTCAATTCTGTAGTGTCTGGTGCTACAAAAAAGCCACAACACAAAAAGTTATACAGGTAGTCCTTGACTTACAGCCATTCCTTTAGTGACCGCTCAAAATTACGATGACACTTTAAAAAGTGACTTATGTCCACTTTTCACACTTAACAACCGTTGCAGCAGCCTCTTTGGGCGCTTTGCAACAGGAATGTATTTATGACGGTAGTTGCACTGTTGCAGAGTTATGATCACTATTTGTACCTTTCCTAGCCAGTTTCCGACAAGCACCATCAATGGAAGAACCCAGATTCACTTAGTGACTGCATGATTGACTTAACTACTGTTGTGGCAGAAAAGGTTGTAAAATGGGGCAAAACTCACTTAACAACTGCCTTGCTTAAATTTTGGACTCTGTTGTGGTCATAAGTTGAGGACTACCTGTATCCTGACAGTTAAAGGTTAGTGGAAATACACTACATCAAGGGTTCCCAACCCCTGCTTTGTGGACCGACACTGGTCCACAGCATGCCAGGGACCAGTGTGCTCAAAACAAGCAAAGCCTCATCCACAGGATGAAGGCAGCACATGAAACCCCTCCAGTCCATGGAATAAACTCCACAGAATCGGTCCCTAGTGCCCCAAAGATTATGGGCCGCTGCACTAGATACTCAATTTCTCCCATTCTCTTCCTTCTTTCTTAGTGATGATATTAATAACCCTATAATATGGGACAGGCCTTATTGGCGTAATAATGGGCAAGTGCTAGAAATGAAAGTTTCCTCACAGAATATTATCTATGCTAATTTATTGTTTTCTCATATGATTTTGATTGTGGAAGAATGGATATTCATTAGACTGAAATGTAATTTTATACAAAATGAAAAAAAGAATAAATGTTCCAATCCTTCTGAAATTTAGGGAATAAAAATTGCCAGGAAGTGTTGTGAGAGCTAAGCTACAGTAAACTGAATATTTTAAATACACTTAAATTCAAAATAATTGATACAAAAACATTATACGTTATTGTATTTATATTTTGCTCTTCCTCCAAGTAGCTCTAGAAGCCTGCCTGCTTTTTTCCTCTCCTGTTTATTCTTGCAATAATTTTGTCAAGAAGATTATGCTGGATGAGAGTAGCTAACCAAAACCATCCAGTTATTTTAATGATTTACAGGAGAATTGAATTTCTTGTCTTGCATGCTTAACCCCTTCAAAAAACCCCATCCTCATTCATTACATTTCTTTTGGGTTTGCTGCATGCTGGCTGAGTAGAGGGTGCATTCAAATGTTATGTCCGTGTCAGATTCCTGGAATTAATTTTTAAATGGAAGAAGACAATTTTTTTCATGTTATGATACAAACTCAAATATTAATTTCAATTGTGTAATTTGTGTGGTTATCATATAATGATCCATATATATGATAAATGTTTTATTATACCTTGTCTCTCAAATTTGTTTTTTTAATAATCACTGTGTAATTTTAAACCCACAAAAGTAGAATTACGTTACTGAAATTATGAAGCAAATAGTGTCTCGAAGCAGGGTTTTTAACCTCTGAATGTTGTAGGTGGAGAAAAATGCTGCTACCTTTCTATGTAAATTCCTCCATAGACATAGCAATTTGACTGTTTTTCCTGATACCTGATCTGTTTGACTGCAGATTTTGATAATATGGATAAAGATGATGATTGTTTTAACTTGTAAATGGTTTTTATCAACTTTACAGAGTGTTAAATTATTGTCTTGTTTTTATAAAGAATTACAAATATTTAGGAAAATATATAGAATAGAATAGAATAGAATAGAATAGAATAGAATAGAATAGAATAGTTCATTGGCCAAGTGTGATTGGACACACAAGGAATTTGTCTTGGTGTAAATACTCTCAGTATACATAAAGAAAAGGTACATTTGTTAAGAATCAAGAATCATAACGTACAACACTTAATGATAGTCATAGGGTGCAATCAACAATCAAATCATACTAGGAAACAGTCAAGTGGGAGGGGATGGGTGATAAGGAGTGATGAGAAGATTAACAGTAATAGTGTACACTTTGTAAATAGTTGAACAGTGTTGAGGGAAATATATATATATGTATAATATAATATAATATAAATATATTATATTATATTATATTATATTATATTATATTATATTATATTATATTATATTATATTATATTATATATATAAAATATGGGATCTGAAGAAGACCACTGAAAAAGCAAAGATTGGGTTTTTTTTTTTTTAGAAAAGGTTTAAACTGGGTCCATATTGCAGAATAATTTATCCTTAGTTCCTAGGACTGGGGTAAAACCTACTTCTATTTAAATTTTTAGACATGATAGTTGGAGAAGATTCAAAGCCAGGTAAGTCTGCTTCTCTTTTTTATAGCATTCTCTCTCTCTCTATTTTCATTCCCTAAGTGAATGACAGTGCTGGCCAGTGAAAATTAGGTTTGAAGCGAAGCAAAGTTGGGGATGGTTAGGATGAGAGCCCCACCCTCCTCTCAGGCTGTAGGCTCAACTGGGCAGTCAGAAAACATCCCAGAAGAAACCTGAGGGACACCATAGTAGACTATACTTATCAGGCCCAATTCAAGGGAAACATTTCCTTTGCCTGATGTTTTTTGCACATGCTTCAGTTATATGTATAGTGATGAATGCCTGGTACATGAACTTCACATTTGATCAGCAGTTTGGTTACTACTATTATGGAGTAGGTTGTGAAAACTGGCAAGAACTTTCTTCATATTAATCCTTATCATCAACATCTGGCACCCCGGGATGTGTGCTGGACTGTCAATGGCTCAGCTTCCCAGCATTTCCCTATACTATTTCCCTATGTCCAGGTATTCTGATTTAATGGTCTCTTGTTTTAATTTCCCATTGAGCTATATAATGATACCATCCCAAGTCCAGAGTGAAAATAGCAGCTACCAGCTGCCTCTGTGGTTCTCTTATGTAGGCCCAAGAAAGGCAAGCTTAAAGACATTTAAGACATTGTTGGTATTTTAATAATTGATGTATCTATTCCTTTATCTCATTGGCATTTTAGTTTTATGTAGTTTCTGTTAAATACCATTTTCCTTGGGTATTACAAAACGTCTTTTTGTAAATCTAGCAACCATGCTGGTTATGTATCATTGCTACAAGCCTGATTACTCCTATGGTGCTACTTTTCTGGAGCAACCAGTTGTTTAATCCCAATCTAACTCCCATGCTTGCATCAAAAGGGATTTTTTTATTGGGGGAGGAGAGGTAGCATACATCATCCGTGCTGTATAGCATAGAAGACCTTTCTTGAAACATTTATCTGCAAGGATAGGATGCAGTTTAAACAGAAGGTGGTTTTGCTTCATGTATTTTCAGCAGTTGTTTTTAAAGTTAATATCTGATTTATTAAAAAAAATGCTGTTCTAAAGAAGAGAAGAAATTAATCATCAAATTCTCTCTTTCTCTCTTTTATTGCTGTTAGTTTTCTGAATACCCAGATCCCATTTTATGTTCAGATTATGTGCAGTTGTCAAATTCTCCAGCTTCTTCAGATCAAAAATGCAGTACTGTATCATGGGAAGAGTTGAAATCTATGGATTTGCCATCTTTTGAACCTGCCTTTCTGGTTCTTTGCCGAGTTCTTCTCAATGTTATCCATGAGTGTCTCAAATTAAGATTGGAACAGCGGCCTGCTGGGAAGTCATCCCTCCTGAGTATTAAGCAGGTTTGCCTGTCTTATTTTATTTTATTTTCTTCTATAGTATTAGGTAAAAATGTATCTTCTTTTCAATATTGACAATTCTCTCCTATAGCCCAGATGCTGCTCACAAGATAATGAACTAGAACATTGCTTGTGACAAATACTAAAGGCTTACAAATAATGATTTCATCAACCATGAAAAAATGATGTTTTGTGCAACTTCTAAATTGTTTACAAATGATAAGCACTTCAGGAGAATAGCTATGAGATGTTGATTTTTATGTTTTGAAAAGAGGATTCTGTGGAGGGCATAAAAGCAATCTATTTTCCCCCCCAAATTAAATAAAATGGCTTCTTAGTAAAACCATTCACATGTTTTCTAACTTTGGACAATTTATGCTGTAATGCAAAATGAAGATGTGTATGCTGCATAATGTTTACAAATTTCAGTGTAATATATATTTATAAATGATTGACTAATTTGTATATTTATAAGTGGTTGACTAATTAAGTGTCAATCCCCCCTCCCCCTCCACTCCCTCCTCCTCCTCCTCCATCTTGGGATAATGGTTTTATTTTGTCTGCATTGTCATTTTATACTTGATGTTAGTGTTTTTATTCTGTTATTGCTATGTCATTCACTAATCAACAATACTTAGGCTGATAAGAAAAATGGCCTTTTGATATAGATGGTACCAATAATCCACAGTCAGTATCCTCCAAGAAAAAAATAAATAAACATAGTGAATACTGTATTGCTGTGATCCTCAGTAATACGCTGAGTGAATGGCATATATGTGTGTGTGTGTGTGTATGATATATATATATAATATCTATATATATTTATATATTTGTATCTATATATGTATATGTATATCTATATGAAATAACTCAATATTTACCTCTGCATGTTTTAAAGAAGCATATATAATTAGCTGGTTATTGAAAAATTATAAATTTTTGGTCTTAAACGCAAACTACACCTATTCAGTATTCAAGCGAATATGAAAAAATGCAGGCGGTTGAAGGATAATTGTACTTGCAGAATTCCATGAGACAAAACATTACAGCAAGAGGCCATGTGAAGATGGAAAATGGATGACCAAGGATTCATGCTTTGCAGACATCAGCTGTTCTACAAATTGGGGTTTTTTTTGCATCACTCTTTTTGTGAGCTGTTTGTCTCATGTACCAGCTGAACTTAAGAGGACAGATATTTATAGAATTTGCTCTTTAGAAACATCTTTGCATTTTGCAGGATGAAAACACCAGATTGATCAGTGTACTATTTCTGGGCTATTCTCTTGCAGCTAGTGCGCGAGTGTAGAGAGGTTCTAAAAGGTGGCCTCCTGATGAAGCAATATTACCAGTTTATGTTACGTGAGGTTGTGGATGACCTTCAGGACCACTGCAACATCGACTATTTCGAAAATGACTTGCATAAGATGTTAATGGTAACTAACAATTCAGTGTAATAGTTGATAATTCAAGTTTTGTTTGGTTATTTTTAGATTACTTCAATTAACAAATAACTTTCCTGGCCTGCAAAAAACTGGGAATGGGAAATTCTCTGATTATATACTGCCTATTCTTTTATATATATATATTTTCTTTTTAATAAAATCATTCCATATACTGTCTATTCTGTGGGCTACCTGAGCCCATCAATGAGCCAGTGAAGCAGGACTACCAGAAAATAAACCAGTACTACTTATATATTTGAAGCACACCCGTGATATATTATTTTGTACATTATTCAGGCTGCAGATCTGAAGAGACATAGATTTTGGCTTCTTCCCTTTCCCTAAGAGCCTTTAAGGGTTTGCTTGTTTATATTTAGTCAATATATTGATAGCCACCCTGTTGAAAACAGTCAAGGTAAAGACTATTAACATTAGGGAGCAAACAGTCATAAAATGCAATAAATGATGACAGATTATGCCGCAGATATACAACCATTGTAAAATTTGAACCAGACAGGTTGACAAATTTGATCATGTACTTATGAGACTAAGTCTTCCAAGTTTAAAAAAAAATGCAGGCAAGGTCAAGACCATCTGGGGCTCAGAAGGAAATACTGTTTCAAAGGGAGGGAACAGGGACAGAAACCACGGTTAGAATGTCTATGGAGATTCTCAGTCATCCAAGTCATGGCTGTCCCAAAGGTATTTTTTCAAGAGGCAACTGGACTTTCTGGTTTTTCTTTGAGGCCTCTTTTGCTGGTCAAGAGAGCTGAAGAAGCTTCTTGGATGAGAAGTGAAACATCTTCAAAGTAAAACCAGAAAGTCCAGTTGCCTCTTGGAAAACCACCTTTGGGACATGGTTAGAACCATGGATGTTTTCTAGGAAGGATGTTGTGATGAGAAGTTAACATGACCCCATCCAAAAAGAGCAACTGCAGGGAGCTTACTCTTTGTAGATATTCCTGGCTCTGCAGAACACATATTACCTTCTGTCATCTGCCAGGGGAACTAGGCCCACAGAGAAAGAGATGTATTTTTCTCCCAGGTAAAAAACAGTTTTCAAAGTGCAGCTCTTGACAGTAATAAGTCTATTTGTATGAGTCACCAATAGACTCTCTTTTTGGTGTTAAAAGCCACAGGTATGCTGCAGGTCCTTTTAATACATGTTATAGTAGACCTGTGCTGTTGATTGAATTAAGTACAGGAAGTCCTCAACGTATGACCACAATTGAGCCCAAAATTTCTGTTAACTCAGACATTTGTTGAGTTGTACCCCATTTTATGACCTTTTTTCGCCATAGTTGTTAGGCGAATCACTGTAGTTGATAAGTAACATGTTTATTAAGTGAATCTGCATTCCCCTTGATTTTGCTTGTCAAAAGGTTGCAAAAGGGGATGACATAAACCTGGGACATAGCAACAGTCATAAGTATGAACCAGTTGCCAAGCATCTGAATTTTGATCATATGATCTTGGGGCTTCTACAAAGGTTGTAAGTAGGAAAAATGGTCATAAGTCACTTTTTCAGGGCCGTTGTAACTTTGAATGGTCACTAAATGTTGTAACTTGAGGACTACCTGCACACAATTCTTTATGTGAAAGTATCCCTTTTCCAAGCCAATGAAGCCTCTATAGTTTCCAGTAGTTTCTGAGGAATTCTGTCTCTTGATTGGCATGGAGGATGGGGGACTGTAATTCTGCACCAGGAACATGAGAATTGATAAAAGGATTCTATATTGGGAAGAGAATTGTAAGCAGTGTTCAATTTTATAAATCTAACATGATATTATGGATGAGGGATTTGTCTTTGCTCTTTAAATGGCTTTCCCTACTCTTTCTTCCCTCTGGGTTTCAAGGTTTATGTTAATTACATGCAAAACTGGATCGAAATGCTACAGCAGTTACCTCAGGCATCTCATAGCTTAAAAAATCTTTTGGAAGAAGAATGGAATTTCACCAAAGAAATAGCGCCTTATATACAAGGAGGTGAAGCTGAAGCTGGAAAACTATTCTGGTATAATTGCATTATTACTATGAATCTTCTTTTTGTTTATATTGGTTTACTTTTTTCCAGTAAGTGAAAATTCAGATCTTTGAAAAATAGTTCCCATTTAAAATTTCTGGGATTTATTTTAAAGTCCAACTGACTTTTTAATACTACATTTCCATTAACAACTGTAATACATTTTAATAAGTTGCTTATATGTGTCCCAATTTTTATATTCTGACAAATTAAAAGTTCATCTTTTTAATGATAACTAACACTTCTAGTTTGATATTAATAATTTGAATAATTTTAATGGAAGCCAATTATTTGTTCAAAATATGTCTACTTACTGTTTAGCTCTGTTCTTGGTGCTAATATTTTCTTTTTCACACATTGTTCTACATGTCAAATAGACTCCTTAAAGTTTGGCCAAGAAATTTGTCTATCCAGGAGTGTTGAATTTCATTTGCTGCTCTTTTCCAAAACACTTATCCTATGTTTTGGCACAGAAATATCTTACGGAGGAAACACTAGGTTGCCATGTTATTCTTTTACAAATTAAACAAAGTTACAGGGCAGAGTCTAATCTATTGAAGAGGTCTCCAAACTTGGCAATATGCTGTCTGAGGAATTCTGGGAGTTGAAGTCCACAAGTCTTAAAGTTTCCAAGTTTATAGACCCCTGATCTATTGCATCCTGGAATGCAAATGTGGGACATGGCTTTTATATCTGCTTATGTGTGCTCTATTTAGCCATGTACAGAAACTGTTTCTAATTATATATAGCTGTGATGAAAATTCTTAATGCAAAATTAAGTTAATGTACTAAAAGTAGTAGCAATTTTCTTAGCTGTATATTTTTTTTAAAAAAAACTTCAACCCACTTGAAATCAGGATCAGAAATATTTGATTTTATCAGACAGCTTTATTTACATCTTATGTAAATAAATGAAAAAAGGATATTCTTTTTTTGATAAACGTATCTAACTTTTCCTCCCATGTTCAGTCTTTTTTTTAATTGCAAACTATCCCTCCAAATAAGATGGATAAAAAAATAAGACGGGAGGAATTTAAATATCATATGCTTATATCTGAATTACTGCTTGCCTGGTAGTGCAGAGATGCAGAACGTGGCTGTGCAGAACCATAATTTCCAGCGTCTGAGTCAGTCTGGGTTGAGAAATGTTAGGTTTTGCACTGAGCAATGTTTGGAGGGCCAGTATTCCTTTATCTCTATTATGGTTCCAGGAAAGGAACTTTTTGGTGTGTAAACTTTCTCAGAAGTGACTGTTTTATTTTTGTTGCAGTAAGATTGCAGGAATACTATTAAAATCAACAGGAATCTTTCTGGACTCTGGCTTACAAGAGAGCTGTAATGAATTTTGGGCTAGTGCTGATGATAGTGCTGCTTCAGATGAAATCAGGTATTCCTCCTCGGAAAATGTTCATATATGAATAGAGTACCATTGTTGATACTGATTAGAGTTAATGAGGAATATAGCCAAGATGAGGAGAACAATTTTTGTGCAACACACATGGATAATAGGTGACCGCATCATTGGGATATTGTGCTTTCAGTGATCCCAGTTAGGTTCATCCTCAACTGATATTATTTCATTATAAATTGCTGTTGTGTTTTGTTGTAATTCTATGTGTGCCACCTAGAGTCATAATTTTGAGATTGGCAGCTATATCAATAGATATAATCAATGCAGGTAATCCTTGCTTAGCGACTGCCTGACTTAGTGGCTGCTAATACGTCAATAATCTAAAGTAACTCTACAACCTTTTTTGGACTGCAAAGCAAAGCTGAAGTAAGATCATAAGCACAGTTACTGTTTC
The DNA here is from genome assembly GCF_049901715.1 of Pseudonaja textilis. Classification (NCBI taxonomy): domain Eukaryota; kingdom Metazoa; phylum Chordata; class Lepidosauria; order Squamata; family Elapidae; genus Pseudonaja; species Pseudonaja textilis. The sequence goes on along the minus strand of NC_141990.1, from coordinate 77,083,054 downwards.
CCTGATGATTATTTTGTTTCATGAGTGTGTTGCCAGTCCCAGTTGTGATCCCTAACAAGAACTGCTTGTAAATAAAATACATACTTTAGCTATCGCAATTGCATTTTTAGTTTCTTGTTTGCACGTATTTGCTTTCTGATCTTCATTTACATGCTCTTTTCCGAATTGGAATATTGAAATGAAAGGTTTTGTGAATGCATTTTGTTTGATTTTTGTAGGAGGTCTGTTATAGAAACCAGCCGGGCATTGAAAGAGCTATTTCATGAAGCTAGAGAGAGAGCATCGAAAGCTCTTGGCTTTGCCAAGAGATTAAGAAAGGTAAACAAATTAGACCAAATCCAGTTGCAATTACATGCTAAGCCGTTCATTTGTAACAAAATGTACTTTTCTCACCATATTTGTAGGACCTTGAAATAGCAGCGGAGTTCACATTATCTGCCTCTGTGAGGGATTTCCTTGCTGTTCTGAAAGCACAGCAGTACACAAAGGTAAAAATCAGTCCAGGGGCTACGTAGCATGGGAATATTAGTGGAAGGAGTCCTTGAGCTTACTCAGAAATTCAGATACATGGGATGGCAGCTTAAATATACTTAAATGGGAAGACAAATGCCTGCTGTTTCTAGATACTTACTAAGGCTAGACTGCTAGCAACCAGGTAATGATGATATAAATATTTTTTGCAACTGGAATTGTCACAGTTCAGAGGAATTCCCATAATTAAGTCTCCGAAAACTTTTTGCACATCAAAGAAACAAAAGCAGTCTGTATTGGAGGCTGGGGGAAGGGGGGGGTGTTACAAACCTTTTTTATTTTGCATAGATAATCCATTTGTTTTGACCTCTCCACCAAACAGAGAAAATTATGAAAATGGGATATGGATCTCCTTATTAACTGTTTCGACCTTTTTGATTTGTTTTACAGGTACAAATTCCTGGGCTTGAAAATTTACAAATTTTCGTGCCAGATACTTTTGCACAGGAAAAATCTCTTATCTTGCAGTTGCTTAATGCAGCTGCAGGAAAGGATTGCTCGAAAGATTCTGATGAGGTTGCAGGGGAATCGTTTTTACTGATGACAAAATACAGTGAAAAAGACCAAGAATTTGATGATAGCTGGAGCACTTGGGAAGGCCAGCCAATCAAAATAGTTCCTCAAGTGGAAACTATTAATACACTGAAAAATATGAAGGTAAAGTCTTTCTGTGTTAGCTAAAACACTGACCCAAATGCTTAATGTGTTCTAAATTATATCTGAAATATTACTACCATAAGGTCCCGGATATTTAATAATGTGGCTTTCCCTTGTTAGGTATTTTAAACATGTTATCGAGCCAGTCTGATTTAATGCTTAAAAGTGCTGGACTAGGAACCAGGAGACAGTGAGTGCTAGTCCTTCCTTTGGCTCAAAGCCATCTGGGTGACTTTGGGTGAGCCATACACTCTTCACCCTTAGAAAAGAAGTCACAGCAAACCATTTCTGAAAAACATTGGTAATAAATCTGCACGGATTTGTCTAGGAAGTTCCCTGACAATCATGATCTGAAGGCACAAATAAAAGTAGGGTAGTATTTTCATGTTGTAAACAAACCTTTCATCTTTAATTTCCCCAAGAAACAACACACATAAGTGTAATTAAAATTCCAGTGAGAATGACCGCCTTTTGACAAATGGGATAATTAACACTTTTTTTTTTAGCACACAAGATTCTCATTCCTCTATTAACTTCCAGTAAATATTTGGACAAACCCTATGCATAGAAACCTGCTTCTATTTATAAAATTGGTTTTAATTGATTATAATGAGAGAAGCCTTTAGTAAATCCAAAACTGTAACTGATTCTCGTTAAGTTGGTTAATTTTTCTGGGAAGAGAAGTTCCATCCTTGGAATATTTAGAGTGCATCAAATAATTTGAATTCTCTTTTCAGCAACACTGTGTTCCCTTTTGCTCTAGGTTGACAACCTCCTCCTTGTGGTAATGCAGCCGGTTCATCTTGTAAACCAGAGAAAATCCTTTCAGCAGTTACTTGAAGGATTGATCTCTTTGCAGCAGGAGCAAACTTCCAGCCAACCGGAAATTGCCAAAGCTTTGCAAGAGTTGAAGGTACAGTACTTTTTTAATTTATTTTCTCCTAGACCAGGAGCACACTGCTATGGCTCTTCTATGACCTGTGGACTTCAGGTCACAGGTGCTAAAGGGACCATAGTTGTCCTCTCTTGGTGTCAGCTGCTGATTCTACTCCATTTATTGTTTCAAAATATACAATAAACCACTTAGATCTGCTTTCCATAGAAAGTCAGTAAGGCAATATGTGCCCTGAGTTTTACAAATATTTGTCATTTTATAAATTGTCTAGAACTGTTGAGAGCTTATGAATTTGGATTAGCGATTTGCAAATAAGTTGAACGTGACATTTTGTAAGGATTGCATGTACTGTTTAGGCAGCAGAACTGTCTCTGTTTTGATACATATTAAAAACATTTTCATAAGTGCTGCATAATAGGAAGTGGAAACAGAACCTTTAAAAAAACTATATGTATCTTTGAGGAGTTATCAATATATTCCTAACATGACTGAAAATACACTGCTCAAAAAAATAAAGGGAACACAAAACGTCCTGCACGGTATTGGGCTGTAAGCACAAACCCCACCTGTGGATGTCAGGCCCTCATACCACCCTCATGGAGTCTGTTTCTGACCATTTGAGCAGCCACATGCACATTTATAGCCTGCTGGAGGTCATTTTGCAGGGCTCTGGCAGTGCTCGTCCTGTCCCTCCTTGCACAAAGGTGGAGGTAGCAGTCCTGATGCTGGGTTGTTGCCCTCCTACAGCCTCCTCCACGTCTCCTGATGTATTGGCCTGTCTCCTGGTAGCGCCTCCATGCTCTGGACACTACGCTGACAGACACAGCAAACCTTGCCACAGCTCGTATTGATGTGCCATCCTGGATGAGCTGCACTACCTGAGCCACTTGTGTGGGTTATAGACTCCGTCTCATGCTATCACTAGAGTGACAGCACCTCTAGCATTCAAAAGTGACCAAACCATCAGCCAGAAAGCATAGGAACTGAGAAGTGGTCTGTGGTCACCACTTGCAGAACCACTCCTTTATTGGGGATGTCTTGCTAACTGCCTATGCTTTCCACCTGTTGTCTATTCCATTTGCATGTGAAATTGATTGTCAATCAGTGTTGCTACCTAAGTGGACAGTTTGATTTCACTGAAGTGTGATTGACTTGGAGTTACATTGTGTTGTTTAAGTGTTCCCTTTATTTTTTTTGAGCAGTGTATATATAAATATAATTATGAAGTGTGTGTAAGAGACATGTTTTCATGTCCACAACTCATAGTCAAATGTATCTGCCAAAAGAATACATGCCATATTACTGATGACTTTTTTTTAGTTGTTAATATTATATTTCTACACACATTGACAGAAGTAATTCCATTAATTTCAGTGAGGCTAACTCCAGGTACATGTACACAGGTAGTCCCTGACTTACAACCAGAATTGTTACTAGAATTTCAGTCATAAGTTATGACAGTGATAAAATGAGGCACCTAGGTGACTGCATATTCTACAATCATTTTTATAGCGGTTGTTAAGTAAGTAACATGATCATAGGTTCAAATCAGTTGTAAGTGTGAAACCATCATCCTAAATGGACATTTTTTGCCAGAAACTGGCTGCAGGACACTACAACCAATTGTAAATGGAGAGCAGGAGTGACATTTTATAATGGGCTGAAGTACTTTATTGACTGTAAAGCATCCTTTCCTGTCGTAACTCTGAACAGTTGAGATCTACCTGCTTAGGATTGTAATACTACCCCTCAATTCTAGATTAATGCTCTAAATAGCAAGGATGTAGGCATTTATGTTTATTATTAATATTGTTATGTTTATGTAAATTCCAGCAGAATTATGCGTCTTTACATTCCAAACATATCAGCAGAGCTTTTTTCCGTATTTTCCAGAGTGATGCTTTGCACCTGTGCAATAAAATAAGCAGCGCAATCGATAGAGTTGATCATATGTTCACTTCCGAATTTGATGCTGAATTTGATGAATCAGAATTTGCCACCCTGCAGCAATATTATAGAGAAGCCATGATTCAGTGTTACAACTTCGGCTTTGAGGTAGGTCCAAGAGAAAATTCTTTTGCCTTTTCAGAAGAAAAGGAAGTCGTATATTTTAACTAAACATTGGCAAACTGTTACTTCATCTCAACCTATTTCGGACAAATTAATTTGTCCAAAATTAGGTAAACTTTTTACAGCACCGGCCGACCAACACAAGAAAAAAGGAATTGCAATTTATGTAAAACAAGATGTAAAGGCAGAATTAATCTGGTCGGATCCTGAAGGAAGAACTCTGGTTATACAAGTTTGGATAAACCACATCACATTTTTACTTGTAGCAATCTATGCCCCAAATGATGACCAGGGGAAATTTTTTAAACACCTTCACCAAAAAATAGTAGGCTTTGAAAAAAGAAACATTTGCTTGATTGGCGATTTTAACTCCATTGCAGACTACCAGAAAGACCATAGTAATATGGGGAAAAACAAGAAGGGGAAAAGGGAACTCTGCGGCATGTAAGGAAATGTTGAGAGAGTTAAATTTAAAAGATCTATGGAGGGAACGGAATCTTGAAGGAAAACAATTTACATATTATTCTAACCCACATAAGACTTGGACCAGAATAGATATGGCTTGGATGGATTTGGACTTGGCTAATGAAATAAAAGAAATCAAAATTCTACCGAATGAATGGGCTGATCATAACCCAATACAGCTAATTTGGAGGGATAGGAGACGAATAAAAAAAAGATGGACACTAAATAACCAAATTGTAAACAAAGAAGAGTATATTAATAAACTGAAAGAGGAGCTAAACTATTTTCTAAAAGATAATAATAATGAAACAACTTCAAAACAGAACATTTGGGATACTATGAAAGCATTTATAAGAGGCACAACAATTTCCTATAATGCTATGAGAAACAAGAGAATTTATGCCCAACAAAACGCGTTACAACAACAAATCCAAGACTTAGAAACACAATTACAAAAAACCCCTAAGACCCAAGGACTACAAAATCAGTTAATACTAGCCAAACATAAGCTGAATTTAATTGAACAAGATAAAATAGAAGTTAGCTTGAGAAGGTCCAAACAAAATTATTTTGAACACGCCAATAAACCAGGAAGATGGCTATCTTATAAACTTAAAAAAGAAAAAGAAAAGAGATTGATACACCAATTAATAGACGAGAAAGGCATCCCACAACATGAGATTGAGAAGAAAAAGGATATTATATTAAACTATTTCCAAAGATTATATAAAAAGAAGAAATCATTGAGGATAAAATAAGAACTTATCTGGAGAATACGAATGATAAAACAATAGGGGAAGGAGACAAAGAATTACTAAATAAGGATATTACATGGTCTGAGTTAAAATCTGCAATGGAAAATCAATGTAATAATAAATCCCCTGGTCCAGATGGGATTCCAGTAGAATTGTATAAAGCCACAATAGATTTAGTAGGGCCTCTGATGCTGGAAGTGTTTAACGAAGTACTTTCGGCTGCCAAAATGCCAGACTCATGGAGGAGGCGTTGATTGCGTTAATTCCAAGGAGGATGTGGATGCCAGATATATCAACAATTATAGACCAATCTCACTTTTAAACGCCGATTATAAATTATTTACCTCAATTATTGCGAATAGAGTAAAACAAGTTTTAAATTTATACATTCATGAAGACCAAAATGGTTTCCTTCCATTCCGCCAAATTAAAAACAATTTAAGAACCGTTATTGACGTCTTAGAATATTATGAAGCTCATCCAGAGAAACAATTTACACTCTTGTTTCTAGATGCGGAGAAAGCATTCGATAACTTACATTGGCACTTTTAATACAAAAATCTATAACATGAATCTGGGCACTAAATTCGAGAATATTATCACAACAATTTACAATACCCAACAAGCCAATATACTAATTAATGGTGAACAAACAGGCCCACTAAGCATTGAAAAGGGCGTTAGACAGGGTTGCCCTCTCTCACCCCTCTTATTTATATTTGCTTTAGAATCATTGTTAACGCGGATAAGACAAAATCCTGAAATCCAAGGGGTTAGGGTCAAGGCAGAGGAATATAAATTACAGGCGTTTGCAGACGATATGGTTTTCTTCCTAGAGGATCCCATGGAAAAAGGACATAATCTAATAAAAGAACTAGAACAATATGGTTCAGTAGCAGGATTAAAGATCAACAGAAATAAGACGAAATTACTGACTAAAAATCTAACAGAGAACCAGAGGAAAGAATTAGAAAAACCATGGGGATACAGGCAACAAAAAAGGTCAAATATTTAGGCATATGGTTAACACCACATAGTAAATCACTCAAAGAGAATAATTATGATAAACTGTTACAGCAAATTAAGAAAGATCTAGAATCTTGGAATAAGTTGCAGCTTTCTTTACTGGGCAGGATTGCCACAATCAAAATGAACATTTTACCAAAACTCCTTTACTTATTCCAGACAATCCCAATAAAATTATCAAAAATTTTTTTGATGATATAAATAAGGTAACTCTTAAATTTATTTGGCAAGGGAAAAAGCTAGAATCAGTATTAAGGCCTTACAAGATGCAAAAAGTAGAGGTGGGCTAGCGCCCAAACTGGGAATTATATTATTGGGCAGCCAACTTACTATGGTTAAAAGACTGGGTCAATTTACGGAATAAAAGAACTCTAGCCTTGGAAGGGCACGACCTTCAGAGAGGATGGCACGCATTTCTATGGGATGTGGGGAAAACTAAACAGGCGTATTTTCATAGACATCTTATTAGAGATTCACTATTAACTAATTGGAAAAAATATGTAAAAACATTATTTAAAAATTCGATTTGGCTTTCAACAATGGAGGCAATGGTTCATCCCAACAATTTGGATATAACAAAAACGACTAAATATAAAGATTTATTAGATTCTTTAGGAAAATTAAGAACTCGACAGGACTTACAGGAACAGGGATTTAAAATTGATCAGTGGTTATATATACAAATCCATAGTAGATACAAACAAGATATCAAAGAGTTTGGAATCTATAGCAAATTACAACACTTAGATAAAATCTTATTAGGATCAAATAAAAAGAATATCTCTAAATTTTATAAATATTTATTGGAGGTAGAATTAGAGCAAGAGATAGTGAAAGGGAACATGATAATGTGGAGTAGGAATATTGGAAGAAGCATTACATTAACAGAATGGGAAAAGATCTGGAATAGAATCATTAAGATTACGAAATCTGCGGCGTACAAAGAAAATATGTATAAAATGTTATATAGATGGCACTTACCCCTTTGAGGTTAGCGAAAATGAACCCAAACTCTAGTCCAAAATGTTGGAAATGTAAAAACATAGAGGGAACCTACTTTCATATGTGGTGGACCTGTAAAGAAGCCCAGAAATACTGGCAAAAAATTAGAAAATGGCTGGAGGAGATAACCAAAGATCAAATTGAATATAAACCAGAGTTCTTCCTACTAGGGATTTCTGATAAACATTTTCCTAAAAGACGAAATATATAATAATTCATATTCTAACTGCGGCCAGATTAGCATTTGCTCAGTGCTGGAAATCATCCCGTTTACCTACAGATCAATTGGTCATTCAGAAAATATGTGACTGCGCAGAAATGGACAATTTAACCATAGCTCTTAAAAATAAAGAGTCTTCAGCATTTGATAATAATTGGAATGCATGGTATAATTGGTTATATCAGAGATAAACTGTTCAATGAGCATAAATAAGCATAAATATCCATAAATAGCGATAAGATGTGTATATTTAAAGTAAGAGAAGAATTGGAGAATTGGATCTTGTAGACTGTCAAAAAGAATATTTGTCTGGTTTTAACGTATTTTCTTTTTTCTTCCGTTTCTTTGGTGTTTTTTTTTGTTTTTTTTTTCTCTCTTTTATACTCCTTTTTCTCCTTTTTCGGTCGCAAGACCGAGCGTTTTTTTTTTTTTTTCTCTTTCTCTTCTTTCTTTCTTCTTTTTCTCTCTCTGTTTCTTATGTAATGTTGTTATGTTATTTTTTTAATTGTAAATTCAATAAAATTTATATGCAATCATCTCAACCTATTTCATAGCTATTACATGTAAATCAACATACAGGAAAATTAGAGCTAAGATAATATCATAGTTAAGGTGACAGACTGGAAATGAGAAATCTCAGGTTCTAGCTGGATGATCGGAGCTGATTACTCTTTCTCAGCCACAGAGGGTGAGTGAGGTGAGGGAAAATAAGCATGAATTGCAGAGTTCCAGTTTTGTCTAGTGGTTAAGGCACCAGGCTAGCAGTCAGTAAGACCGTGAGTTCAAATCCTGCCTTAGTCATGAAAGCCAGCTGAGTGATCTTGGACTAGTCAGTCGCTGTCAGCCCAACTCACCTCACAGGGTTGTTGTTATTATGGGGAAAATTAAGAGGAGGAAGATGTTCACTACCTTGAATTATTTGTTTAAAAAGTACAAATTAAATAAACAAATACTATGCACATTACCCTGATCTCCACAAAAGGCGGAATAAAAATCTAATGTATTAAACCCAATATTTATCATGATCAGAATACATGCTTTTTTGAAAACCAAAAATGGGTTTTTTGATGTTGTTGACAATTCTGTGTTGTATCTTATGTGCATGACAAAAAGGACCAAGCTTGCCTGCTTTGACAGAGATTGCTGCATTTTGAAATAAACTCTTGATCTTTCTGTTTTAAAACATACATGATATTCTTCCGACTAAAATCGGAATTCCAATTTTTTTTCTTTTCCGAACATCATCATCATCATCATCATTATTATGCCTTTTTTGCAAAGTTGCCACTGGTCGGTGGAAAAAAGCCAGCCGGTTGTCTCCGCTTGCAAGCGTGGGAAGCGCCGGAAGTCCGCGTTTTTAAGTGGTGGGGAGGAAGACCTGAACCAAGCCGAGCCGCGCAGCTGGGCTGTTTTGAGTTCCGTGTTTCCTTTGCAACTTGTAAGCATGGGGGTAATCGGAAGCAGAAAAATTCTTGCCTGGTTTCCAAGGCGTCTCCTCTCCTGTTCCTCACCCCCTCTGTCCCCTCTCCCCCTAATTCCTACCTCCCCCCACACCTCCGACTCAATAAGCAGCGCTGTTAGTTTGGACTACCGGTAGCAGGTTGCTGGCTGGCTGCTCTTCTTTGCTCGCGCTGCTCTTTCTGTGGTTTTTGCATTTGCAAGGTGCAAAGCAGTGGCGGCGGATCGCGCGTGCTGGAAAGGGCTTGACTGTATTCCGGTAAGAGAGAGAGAGAGAGATCGTAAAAATGGCTCTTGCTTTTTTCGCCAGCTCCGGGCGCTGGGGGGCTTGCAAGGGAGAGAGTGACTCCTGCCTCCCGCTGTCATCATCATCTTCTTTTGGGTGGGTGGGAGAAGGAAGTTGTGTTTCTCAAGGCATGCAAAAAAAGAAAGAAAGAAAGAAAAATAAAATAAAATGCATGGCCGAATTGTTGGGAGGGAGCTAGAAAGAAGCATAGAGAAGCAATGCTGATCAAAGGAAAGGGAACAAAGAGAAAGTCCAATTAGATTTGAAGCATTGTGGCTGTTTTTCTGTCTGTTAAGCAGGGTTTGTTTGTTGTTTTTGTTTGTTTTATTTTTTAAATGTGAAATCCTTTGCCCGAGAGCATTCTCATGGTGCTTTCTATTATTATTTTTTGTCAAACAATAAAACTTAATCATGTAGACTCACCTTGAAAAATCACTTTTGATTACTTTACTCTGCTAAAGCTTCAAGGGGGCGTTGCCAATTTAATTCCCACGGGGCGCTACGCAGACCGCGGCGGGTGCTTAGGCAACCCCTGCACCCCTGGCTACTTTTCAGATTTTTTTTTTCAGAGGGGAATATCATGCCTGTTAAAAGCAATCTGTTCCAGTGGTGCTTATAGTGTGGAATGTGTGCTTTCAAACTTATTTGTTGTTTGCTTGTTAGCTAAAGGTATGTCCCATCTTAATTCTTTAGCAGCTCAGGACAGTCTTCAAAGCACTCCTCCCTCCCATTTTTCCCCAAAACAAGGACTCTGTGAGGAAGGTTGGGCTGAGAGAAAGAATGCCTAGCCCAAAGTCACCCTTCCATGGCTGAGGGAGGACTTAGAATTTGAGTCTCTCTACTTCACTTCCCACCTCCAATCTAAACCCTTAAGCATGGCACCATGTTGGCTATCTCTTTTGTTAGTGGTTTATCAGAAGGTTTCAGAAGTAGGACAGAGGTCCCAGTAGTCCCCAGTTTCTCTAGTAAGATCCAGACATGCAAAACATTTGTGTTGCATCTTATTTCAGTTGCAGTAGATCAGTTCTAGGTAGCAGGATGAGACTTCTTTCAGGTAAAAAAAAAAGGGGGTGGGTGGGAGGTATGTCCTAACCACATTTGGATGCTACCGCCAATCTTTTTCTTTTCTGGGAGATGCCATTACCTGTCAATCATAGAGGTCTTCCTCTGCCTTTAGAGCAAGGTCAAAGATGGGCACAAAGTCCACCCATCACCATTGTAAGTGAGTCCATCCATCTTACTGCTGGTCACCAACGTCTTCTCTTTCCTTCCACCTTTCCTAGAATTTTCCAAAGAGCTGGATCTTTGGATAATGTGTCCAAAGTACTGTAGGATAATTTGTGTCTGATTGTTCTTTAGCCTGTTCTAACCATTTGAATGCTCATTATCTGGACTGATCATTGAAATCTATTACAGTATCACAAAGAAGTCATCCGACTAATGTCTGGAGAATTTAGACAGAAAATTGGAGACCAGTATATCAGTTTTGCAAGAAAATGGATGAATTATGTCCTCACTAAATGTGAGAGTGGACGTGGCACCAGGCCCAGGTAATGACAAAGTAGATGCTTTTTACATGTTTTCTATCCCTTTCATTTCCGTGAAGTGTGTATCTTAAACACAGAAGAGAATTGCTGTCTAGCAATTGATTTAATTAGCACTGATTAAATTATTAAATAATAATTAATGCAGTGTCCATGCATTAAATCATCACTGCAGTTTCGATAGAATATAGTCACTATTGCCTCAGTTAAGAGTACACTTGAACTTCATGAATTCCGTGGGAAGTGACAGTATAGTTGAAAGTATATTGTGGCATTGAACTTCCTTTCTAATATACTTATTTTAAAAAATAATTGTTATGGCTCGAGATATTGTGGAATTGGTGGGGCGGGGCTAATAAGTCTGGAGGAAGAAGAATATCAGTATCTCCTTGCCTGATCCTAATCAAGTTTGTGGTTTCCAACTGCAACAGTGTGTTCCAAGCCATTCAGCACCTTACATGGGATAAAGAACATACTTTGCTTGCTTGCTTGCTTTGTACGCTGTCTGTTCCCAAAGTGGCTAACAATTTCAATCATTACATAGATTACAATAACCTTGAAAATAATGGATAAGTTGACATACAATATAAACAAAATTAATAACAAACATGTCAAAAAAAAAAATACACAAAATTATGTGCCTACCAATTTCTCACTACATGCCCCCTCCTGCCTGTATGAAATACCTAGGTAGAAGTTGCTCTCCTCAAACCAAGGACAGAATGAGCAAACCAGATCTCTGTGGGGCGGAGTTCCAATGCATGGAGGTAGAAAGCCAAAATGCCACTTTCCAAAATCCCATCAGGTCGCATTTTGCATTTGGCCTGATTGGATGGGCAGATGAACCTGGGTGGTTTTCCCACAGATAACCCGTTCATTGTCATGTGGGGATTTAAGGGTCATATCAACACTTTTGAATTGTACCCAGAAGCCCACTGGCAACCAGTGCAGTTTTCCAAACAGCAGGGTCGCCTGAGCATAAATGGGATATACCCATTACTGTTCAGGCTGCCACATATACCAGTTGCTGCTTCCAAATGCTTTCCCAGGGCAGCCCCACATAAAGCATATTGCAGTACAGCAGGCATATTGCAGTACACCTCCTAGCAGGAGGTGATTAAGTCATGAATAACTCAGTATATTTAAAGCAAAAATGCCAAGTTGACTTCTATCCAAGGCCTACCGTGTTTTCAGCTTTATTCTGATTTTATATTTTCTCAGTCCAGATTCAGCAGTTTTTCCCAATTTGTTTGGAGGGGTTTTTGATAATTTTTGCTGAATCTTATTTTTTATCTAAAAAAGCGACCTTAGAAAAACTTGAAGGATCACCTGATTTCTTTTTGTAAAGTATCTTTAATTAAACATGTGGAGATTACTGCACTGTTTCTGATTAATAGTTTTAAAGTAGCTTTAGGTATGCAACCTTGAATTAATCCGATTACTTAAATTATAAATACTTGAAAGGCCAGACTTAGGTAGTATAACAGAGTATTATTTTAGGTGGTCCTCAACTTTTAACTGGTTGCTTAATGATCATTCAAAGTTATGATGGCTTCGTAATGGGTGCTTTACAGTGCCATGGGCATATTTCATGGGTTTTTCAACCAGTTCAATTTATGACTCATTGTAGCACCCTGTGGTGATGTAATTTGCTGGCTTCTGATAAAAAAAAAATCCCATTTGGGAGAATGGTTTCATTTAATGATATGCGATTTCCTTAATGACCATGTGATTTGCTTAATGACCATGTGATTCAGATGTACAGCTGTGGTTTGCTTAAAAACTGCCGTAAAATCAGTAGGGAAAAAAGAAACCTGGTACAGTCATATAAGTGCCTTGACTTATGACCACAATAACTTATGACTAAAGTTCTGGTCCCAGTTGTGGTCAAAAGTTGAGGATTACCTGTGTTCTCAATGAATAGAATTTTTGGTATAAACATCAACAAATAATTTTTTTCTGTTGGACAGGTGGGCAACACAGGGGTTTGATTTTCTTCAAGCCATTGAACCAGCCTTTATTTCTGCTCTGCCTGAAGATGATTTCTTGGTATGCTGTTAATTAATCATACATTTCAAATGGATAAACATTGCCAACTATATATGAAACCAGTAATTGTCCTACTAAAACATGATTTAATAGTTTATCCTTATTAATGGCTTAATCTTCATTAAGTTAACGTAATGGGTTCCCAATCTATTCGTTTTTCATGATTTGAAGATACAGCAGTATAACTTTCAATGGGCTTTTTTCTGTGTTTTTCCCCCCAGAGTTTGCAGTCATTGATGAATGAATGCATTGGCCATGTTATAGGAAAGCCTCACAGTCCTGTTACAGGTTTGTACCTTGGTAAGGCAGCAGTTGTAGTCTCTTCTATGGAATTTTGAAGCTAATAGCTTATAAAAATGGGATGGGATCTAAGTTATTTGGAAATTAAATAAGCACTGGTTTAATCACAGTTACAAGAATGATTACGTTAGCATTTTTAAATATGAGAAGCCCCAGGTAATATGTTTTAAGATAGAAGCAAGAAAGAGAAGACAAAATAGCAAAGACGCAGAGTTTTTTCCGAAATAGAGATTGTATTAGAATGACATTAGGCAAGGAGCCATATTGCTTTTCCAGAGAACAGACATTCCAGGCATAGCAGCTGAGAAGGCCCTCTTGCACATTCCTCTTGTCAAATGAGTCTTGGAAATCAGGATATGCAGCTGGGTCTTTCCAGATGATGTCAAAGAGTGGGCAGCTTCACATGGGAGGGAGTGGCATTTTAGGAATCCTGGCCCCAAATTGTTCAAAGCTCTAATGGTAATGAACAGTTTTTACAATGAGCTCTGAAACTAGAGGCCCAGAGGATAACAATGGAGTTGCATGTTTTGGATAACTTCTTGTAGCCCATAGCTTTGCCACTGTATTTTTCTACTGATTGAAGTTTTTGGATCCTCTTCAAAGGCTTCCGCCAGTGGGCACATTATTGCAGTCTTCTATTCATCTTAACGTGGATCTAAGGCCTTTGTAATCAAGAGAAACAGACTACAATGTAATTTCTTACAGTTGTCATTGCAAGTGCCAAAAACCAGATATTTAGCTATCTCTATGCATTTCTTTCACAGGGTCCTATCTGAGATTCCTTAATTTTGAGTTGTGTACCTTATACCTTGCAACTTAAAATATAGTTCACTGACTGTCTATTACAACATTCCAAGAGACTGGCAAACTATCCATCATTCTCCTGTTATAGTTGACGAGGAGAAAAAAATTTGATACTATTCTGCTGATTGATTTCATTGGATACAAGCCTATATGGTTAAATGCGGAATCTCATCTGCAAACTGCAACATGTATTTCTCAACTGGGTGTAGCTTTCTCTGAAGGAAATGAGTTGCTTATGTTAAACATGACAGCACGGCTGCATCTATATGGCTATAGAAAAGAACTATTCCATTACAAGTAGTCCTTGTTTAGTGACTACCTCATTTAACAACTGTTCAAAGCTACAACAGTGATTAAAAAGGCAACTTTGCAACCAAACCTTCCATTTCCGTAAAGGAAAAGAAAAGATGAATTAAGATTGTAAGCACAGTCACAGTTTCACTTAGCAACCACTTTGCTTAATGACTGAATAGCCAGTCCCATGAGGATTACCTCTGACATTAAAAATGCATTTGTTCATCAAAGATGGGCCTGAAAAGTGAGTCGTTCAAACCAATCCAGGTTAATTGTGAAAATTATGCCTACAGGCAAGTTAAACAGCTGGTAGCAACAGCTGGACACTTTGTCTGGGCTTGTAACCATGTAAGCAAACCACTTCTGGGTTGTTGCCTTGGTTATGTCTCTGTAGCCCTGAAGACATGTTAACCAACTCATCAAGGTTGGAATTGGCTTATGACTTAGGTAACTTTTTACTTTTACCTGCTTCTTGTGAATTCTGATGCCAAATGACTTCAACATAAATTACTCTGGTTTTGCTGCTCAGTTTACTAGCCTATTTATTTTGAACTGATTAGATAATTAAAGTTCATTTTAGTAGTTTGGTAGACACGTTTGAAGACAAAACCATGAACTGTTTAAAAACAGTTACAAAATCAGTGAATTCCAGTGCATCCTCTCATTTTTGACAGTTATTATAATTCAACGAGCATACAATCTGGGGTGTGATGTGATGCTGCCTGTTCCCACACAAGTGTTCTTCTCTTTTTTTTTGCTTGTAGCTATTAATCGGAATAGTCCTCGTCCCGTGAAAGTACCTAGATGCCACAGTGATCCCCCAAATCCTCACCTCATCATCCCAACACCTGAAGGGTTCAGGTATGTAAAGCCTTGTCCCACGTTTTTATTAACTTACCGAAAACAAAAATGAGGTTTTTAAAGCAGTTCCAGCAATATCATCCTCTAGCTATCCTTCCTCCCCTTCTACATTGAAGCACAGTCTTTGTACTCCTGGGGAAAACACAACTTTCTGTCCAACCTTGGTAAGGACTTGCTCTTCTGTGTGGTGTGTGCAGCATGCCTGTCTGTAGTGGAATTGCATCTTTGACGATTGCTGAATGACAAGCCGAGGCGTAATTTAGTTCTTCCTCTCCCTCTGCTGATTTTTAAATTAAAGAACACTTTACGTTGCCTTTTTCGTTTCTCCGTGGCCTGCAAGACAATCAGAATGAAGCAAGTCTTCCTTTTTCTACTCTTATACATATAACCTAGCTCTGTGCTACATTTCCTTTCTGAATGCTCAGTCTTGAGGTGATCAAGAAAAGGAGGCTGTCCCTCAGATCAGTCTACCAGTCTACATTTTTAATGAGGCCTTGAGAATCTGCTTCTGATGGTGTTTACTAACATTTACTAAAAATGCCCACTTTTAAGAGATTGCCAAGGAACTGAGATGCAGAAGATAAACTTTGGTGGTATCGCATTATCTTCTGTTTCTTAAAAATAAATGTACGTGGATTCGTCTATAGCATGGCGGCTTCCATGTTTTGTTGTTGATGAAACTTAGTTGAACGCAACTAAGAACCATGTTTTGTTAGTTGAATACACGTCCATAAATTAAAACCCCAAGTGACTTCTGAAGTGGTCCATGATCTTCATTACCTTTTTTCTTTCTTTCTTTCTTTCTAATTTTGCCTTCAGCACTTCATGTTCAGAAATCCTTCCCGTGAGTTAGAAGCCAAGTTTTAATGTTTTACAAGATTTTGGTTTCCAGGCTGCTGTTTTGAGTCATCTTACTTTTTTTAAAAAAAAATCCATTTTAAAGTGGAGGCAGAGCTTTTTCTTTTTTTTCCTGAAGCTTTTCTTCTCACTGCAGCACAAGGAATATCCCATGTGATGTACGGAACCATTGCAGCCCTGCTTTCAGTCGCCCCACTCCTGTTGGGAGTGACTCAACTCAGCCAAAACCCGTCAGCAGTGCAAATGACCTCAGGTAGCTCCACTCCCCAGTGTGGCAGACTCATGCTTGTTCATGCCACTCATACAAACCATGTGTGCACTTAGACCTCAGTAGTTCCTCTTGATTCCATTGTGTGTTCCCCATGACTGACTTGTTTCCATTCAGGGTGTCAAATTCTTAAAGACATTTCCACGAAGTGCATGTTTGACTACATTTTTGAATAATGCATGTTTTATTTTTATTTTTAAAACAGTTTGAATTATTTCATTCTCTTTAATGCATGCCGTTCCTTTTGTCTACCCTTTCTACATTTCTGTAGTACCACCTGTGATTCAAGTCATGAAATTAGACCAATGATACAGCCAGTACAAATGCATAGATATAAACACATTTGAGATATGACCAGGACCACAGATACACGATGTTATATAAGTGCATTTGCAAACTGGTGGTGAAACCAGTGCTTTACCATTCCATTTCCTAAAACTGCAATTTGTGTATCTGTCAATTAAAACTCTTTTCAAAAAGCTGGCCTATGGTAATGCCAAAGATTTCAGTTATTAATTTATTAGGAGATTATTGGGGTTTTTAAAATCACTCATATATGCAGCTTAAGGTTTACATTGGTATATGCCGGCTATTTTCACATTTAATTTCACTGACTCTTAACATTAAAAACAATATTTGTTTTTTAAAAATTTTTTTTTTTAAAAAAAGGTCCTTTATTAAGAATAATGGATACAGTTATGTGGCTATATATTATACATATTTAGCTTGGTTTTTTTTTAACTATAGCTTTGGTTAACACAACCAGTCACAGCTGTGTTCTTATTTGCATTTTCATTCTTTTGCCACTTTAGAAATGAGGGGAGTAAAAGTCCTGATCAATAAAACAACTGTGTTTTTTTTATTGTTTCATTTAAAAAAAACAGAGGCTCCAGTGTTCCTGAAAATGATCGCCTGGCTTCAATTGCTGCTGAACTACAGTTTAGATCACTAAGCCGACATTCAAGTCCCACAGAAGAAAGAGAAGGTGCTATTTTAATGATGATTGTATATGAATGCTATTTCCCCTAAAATATATTTATCATATCCTGGCAAAGCTTCTGCTTAACTTTCAGTTTGGTATCCTCACTCTGATATAATTATGGGGATTTTGATAATATAGGGTCAGGTTTTTTTTTTTAAATAGAATGGCTTTTTAAAAAATTAATTCCATTCTTGAAATTTATTTGTATGGCACTTTCATTTGAAGTTGCCTAAACTTCAACAAGCTATGACAACAACTATAACAACTATCTGAGCACAAATAAAATCAGGATCCATATGTTTGAGGGCGGAAGAGCTGGCAGAAAAGAAGGTCTTAAATAGGTTTCCCTAGGAGATAGTCTTTCTGGGATATGTGTGGGCTGGGGTTGAGAAGACTGCTGCAAACTTGTTGGTAAACACATTAAATTAAATATCTATGGGGATTCTCAGATGTCAAGGTCCTGGTTGTTCCAAAGGTGTTTTCTTTCAAAAGCCAGTGGACTTTCTTGTTTGCCTCATGAGACTCAAAAAGACAACATGACTGCAAGGAATTCTCCACCATTCAGTCAGAACTGAAGAAGCTTCTTGGATAAAAAGCAAAACATCTTCAAGCAAAAGAAGAAAGTCCAGTTGCCTTTCGAAAGAAAGCACCTTTGAGACATTAAAGAAAAATTCCCAAAGAAAGCATTCACTAGGAATCCATCACTCAAAGAGCATCCTCTTTAGGCAATAAGTAGTAAAAGGAAGTTACTTTTGTCCCAAAGATGCTTTTTTAAGAGGCAACTGGACTGTCTGGTTTTTCTTTGAAGACATTGAAGATGTTTCACTTCTTATTCAAGAAGCTTCTTAGCTCTGACTGGATGGTGGGGAATAGAAGCTTCCATATCCCCACCATCCAGTCAGAGCTGAAGAAGCTTCTTGGATGAGAAGTGAAACATCTTCAGATAAAAACCAGGAAGTCTAGTTGTCTCTTGAAAAAGCACCTTTGAGACAACCACGACTTGGATGCCTGAGAATCTCCATTAAGCTACCTTTGTTTCACCTGTTGCATCGTTTCCCTTTCTGCACATAAATATACAGGTGAAACATGTTTATAAAGCAAATTGCAGTCATGGACTCTAAAGGAATGAAAGCGCCTTTCCTGCAATTTACTGCATACATAAATTCCAATAAGGTGCAGATTTGGAAGAGCTCAAACACATATTTTTGGAGTGGAAGACAATAATACTAACACCTTTTCTAAAAGCTTGGCATATTTACATCGTCTCCAGGAAGGGAGAAAAAGAGATGCTTGGTTACTATCTTTGGCTTTCCTTTTTCACAGGTTTACAGAAAACAGGGTAACTGGGTACAATATAGTGGAGAAATAGGTTGAAAGGTGTGCCCTCACCTTTCTTACATATGTGATTTCTTACATAATAATTTCCTGTTTTCCTTTAAAGGAATTAATATGAACCAACAGTATTCATATGCTTTTGGAGCTGCCAGAATTGCATATATGAATCTCGTTCATCTGACATTTCTTTGTGCTAACTCTTCATAACTTCATGGCCTCCAGCTGTTTTTAAATACTACATTCCCATCTACTGTGCTGATGGATGTACTACATATTTATGTACTATATAGGTATCATAGAAATTATAGTCCAGTACAGCTAGAAGGCTCAGTTCTGGCGGAACCATACAAATATAGGAAAACGATAACCTATAATGTATAAAAAATTATCTGACTTAAATATAATCTAGAGAATTGCCTGTCGTTGGATAACTTGTATTTTTGTATGACCCTTCAAGTAATTTGGTATGACTATTCAAGCACGAGATGTAAACCAATTTTTTTTATTTCTTATGTAAATCAAGATTCAGTTATTCAAAACAAGACAGTTTGTTTTGATGAACCGTTTGAATTCTGTATGGTATAATTAGGCACAGTTGCTTGAATTTCTTAGTGGCTATGGATGCATTAGCTATAAATATCCAATTGAGCCTAATAGCAATAGCATTTAGACTTATATACCATTTTACAGTGCTTTACAGCCCTCTAACTGGTTTACAGAATCAACATATTGCCCCCAACAATCTGGGTCCTCATTTTACCCACCTCGGAAGGATGGAAGGCTAAGTCAACCTTGAGCCTAGTGGGATTTGAACTGCCAAATTGTAGGCAACCGGCTGCAGCAGAAGTAGCTTGCAGTATTGCACTCTAACCACAGCGCCACAGAGGCTCCAAATAGCTTCAAATAAATAAATAAAGGCATTTTTAACATTGGGTAAAGGTCCATAGTTTACCACATATCACCAAATTGGTTTTTAAAATCTATTTTGCTTCCTTTAGGGCTGCTCTCTCAGATTTTTAAGTAAGCAGATGAGCTCCTGGCCCAGGCAGAGATAGTAGACATTTTTTTTTTCCTGGAAGTGAAGTAGTGAAAGTACTTGAAGTAGTTTCTTGTTGGAAAAATTAGCATTCGTTTCCTTTCAGCAGTTTTTAATTTAAAGAAAGCAGCTTCTTTGTTAAGATGCCCTTCGGGTTTTAGCTTGAATACAGATAGTCCTCCACTTACAACACTTTGTTTAATGACAGGTCAAAGTTACAGTGGCACTGAAAAAAGTGAGCTATGAACAATTTACACACTGAACGACTGTTGCAGTGTCCCTCACCAGCTCGAGGTTGACTCAGCCTTCCATCCTTCCGGAGGACCCAGATTGTTGGGGGGCAATATGCTGACTCAGAAAACCCCTTAGAGAGGGCTCTAAAAGCACTATGAAGTGGTATATAAGTGCTATTTCTGTTGCTGTGGTCTCATGAACAAAATTTGGCTGCTTGACAACTGATTCAGATAACAGATAACCAGAATTGGAAGGGACCTTGTAGGTCATCTAGTCCAACCCCCCGCCCAAGTGGGAGACCCTACACCATTTCTGACAAATGGCAGTCCAATCTCTTCTTGAAAGTCTCAAGTGATGGTGCTCCCACAACTTCCAAGAGCAAGCTATTCATATTTATGCTGGTTGCAGTGTCCTGGGGTCATGGGATCACCTTTTGTGACCTTGTGTCAACCAAAGTCAATAGATTCACTTAACAACAACCGTGTTCCTAACTTAACAACTGCAGTGATTCATTTAACAAGTGTGGCAAGAAAAGTTGTAAAATGGGGAGAAACGAATGTCTTGCTTAGCAACAGAAATTTGGGCTCAAATGTGGTTATAAGTCAAGGACCACCTATATTCTTTAGTCAGGACATAAACATTCAAACTCCATTTCTTATACAAAGAACAAGAGTACTTCGTATATTTAAGGTAACCTTCGCTGGTCTTTATGGCTTTTTCTTATTTAATGTGCTCCATTGAATACAACATTTCCAAGGTCCACTCTATTACACTTAGTGAAGAGAATGGGCTTCATTTATTTCAGTTACTTTGCTGTTCACTTTCCTTTTTGAATAGAAATTCTACTT
This sequence comes from Pseudonaja textilis, assembly GCF_049901715.1. Taxonomy (NCBI): domain Eukaryota; kingdom Metazoa; phylum Chordata; class Lepidosauria; order Squamata; family Elapidae; genus Pseudonaja; species Pseudonaja textilis. Next base: position 77,062,276 of record NC_141990.1, on the reverse strand, counting down.
CTTCACTTCATTGTTTTCTTCTGCACAGGTCTATTTTTACATAACCTTCAATGTTTCCATTTTTTTTTCCAGAGTATTCATTTTAAACTATTGCCATGGAGTCAGAAATGCCCTGTTTGAGCTGTAGCATGCTTCCACTATAAAATTCAAATAACTGCCCTCCATCCCCAGGACGTGATGCAGTCTGCAGTCTATAACTGAGGATCTGCTGATCCTTGAGAAGTTATTTTTTCACGGGGGGAGGAATTGGTTGTAGTATGTAGGAGTAGGGATGCTTGTTCCTTGACTGGTTCTTCACATTTAGCTACTGTCTTTAGAATAGAGGTGGGGAACTATGGCCCTTTTATGACTTGTGGACTGAGCATGGCTGGCTCAGGAATTCTGGGAGTTGAAGTCCACAAGTCACAAAAGAGCCACAGTTCCCCACCTCTGACTCTAGGATAAAGAATAGGAGATGAGGGGCCCAATGTTTATCATAACTGTAAGTGCTTGATATGTGAATAGTGTCTCTTGTTAGGGAGCCCTGTTCATACACTCACAATAGCTTTTCATCTCATCTTCATACAAACAGGAATTCTTAAAAGCTGCTGATCAAAGGGTAAGAAATCTGTTCTTGGCTCTTTGTGCGTGTGTATGTGTGTGCCATACATTTCTTAACAGCATCTTTTTTTCACAGAGCCATCTTATCCAAAAGGGGATACAAGTGGAACAGCCCGAAAAAGTTGGGAGCTTCGGACGCTTATCAGTCAGACCAAAGGTTAAAAAAAAAGTGTTTGTTATTTTGGCAAGCAATGTATTTCAAACTGCCCTTTCATAGTAGTTATAATTTAGTATTTCTCTCAAAGGTTATTTTTCGTACAGTTGCATCCAACTGTAATCATATTTTTGGTTCCTAAACAAATCAAGCTTGTTCTTTTATTTCCCCCTTCAAGCATATCCTTATATTTATCCATATTCTAGATAGTTTCAGTAGAAACTAGGAAGCCTTTTGCCCTCAGATAATAACAATAGTAATATGGCCAGTGATGACAGATACAAGTTCAAAATCATCCGGGTGGCCCTGTCCCTTTTGTATGGGATATAAAAGGTGGATTAAATAAGTGTCAGTTCCTACATTCTTCTTGCTAGTAACGGCCCATGGAGCTTGTCACCTTTGTTCAGTACAAATATATCCACATAATTTGGAAACAGGTGTGGTATAGTAGTTAAGGTGAAGGACTAGGAACAGAGAGAATCACTCCTTAAGCATAAAATGGCCGGATGACTTTACTCACTCACTTACCCATCCAATCACCTACCTGGATTAGGAAGTTGAATCAACCATCCTGCATTGGACCGGTGTGTTAGATTGTAGTCTGGTGTGGGGAAAAATAGTCCCTGAATGCATATAGGAGGCACAATCACCAGACAATGTTGGTTGTGCTTAAAGTGGGATTATGCAACCTACCTGTGTTTCCCAGTGCAGACATAGACACAAACTTGCAGAGATATAAAAACACCCAGATGCAATCCATGGCAAAGAAGAACAGTTGTAGGAATTAGGTATGGCTAGTCTAATGAAAAGAAGGACTAGGGATAGTCTGATAGCTAGGTTCCAATATTTAAGGGGCTGCCACAAAGAAGATGGGGTTGACTTATTTTTCAAAGCATCAGAAGGCAGGAAAAGAAAAAATGGATGAAAACTAATCAAGGAGAGAAGCAACCTGGAATTAAGGCGAAACTTTCTAACAGTGAGAGCATCAACCAGTGGAACAAAGGCAACAATCACTGGATGCTTTTAAGAAGAGACAGCCATTTGTCTGAAATAATATAAGGTCTCCTGCTTAAGCAGTGGATTATACCAAATTCCCTTCCAGAGCTGCAGTGGTTAGAATACAGTATTGCAGGCTACTTCTGCTGGCTGCTGCAATTTGGCAGTTCGAATTTCACCAGGCTCAAGGTTGACTCAGCCTTACATCCTTCCGAGGTCGGTAGGACCCAGATTGTTGGGAGCAATAGGCTGACTCTGTAAATCACTTAGAGAGGGTTGTAGAGCACTGTGAAGCGGTACATAAGTCTAAGTGCTATTGCTCTTCCAGTTATGATGAAGATGACGTAGTAAATCAAACTGCTTCTGTGCTGCTAAGTGGGGGTGAAAGTAATCTAGGAACCATGGCTGCATGCCCAATTTTTACAGCTGAATATATATATGAATTTGAATCATGGGGGAGGGAGGAGAGGGAGGAATGAGAAGCAATTATCTTGTAAATAAATATTCCCTTCATAAAAATAAAAGTCTAAAAGACTGTCATTTTTATTCTAAACCTTTAGAATATTTAGACCATTCATTAGTCTTGCCTCTCTAATAGTTTTCATGCTGCTTTAATGGTTTCGGTAAATAAGTGCAGTTCATTCATGATCAATGCTTTTGCCTATTCTGTTCGTTTCTAGACACTGCTTCCAGACAGGGACCCATGGAAGCAGTTCAAAAATCTGTCCAGCTGTTTGAAGAAAAGAGGTATCGGGAAATGAGACGGAAAAACATCATTGGCCAAGTTTGTGACACGCCCAAATCCTGTGATAATGTTATGCATGTAGGCTTAAGAAAGGTCACTTTTAAGTGGCAAAGAGGAAACAAAATTGGTAGGTTTCTAGGGAACTATCGTTTGATATTTCAGTTAATGGAGAGAGTTACATTTATGCTTTTAACCCAGAAATGACATCCATGTGTCTTCCTGCATGTTTTATTTTTACCCGGCTCAAGGACTTTGCTTTTGTCAACCTGTGTCTTTATAATTGCTGGTTTGTTTAAAAGCCATGATGGATTAAAGCATGCTAAGTCCAAAATATTCTGTAAGTTACTGTAGGTGATTTAGAAGTAAAATCTGCCCTGTAATGCAACTGTGTAAAGAGAGGTACTTAGGGTAAAATGACATACATTTTAGATAGAAATCATTAGCTTTGGGATTAGATGAAATAAGTCAGGAGCTAGGTGATGGTGTTAATATGCACTTTTCATAACGGCATATTCTCGTCTGTGTATGTGTGTATTTAAAACACTTTCTGTTTAAATGCTTGTGCATTAGTTAGATTATTCATTCCTAGAGCATTCAAGGCACCTAACAAAAGAATCCACACATATATTTGTGTAAATATTCTGCAGAAGTCAGTTATATGACTTATACTGAGAAGACATTAAAAATATTTTCAGAGTGCTTAGATCTTTTTTTTTTAAATTGCAATTCTGCAGGAGAAGGCCAATATGGGAAAGTTTATACCTGTATCAGCGTGGACACTGGTGAATTGATGGCAATGAAAGAAGTAAGCAGTGTGCTTGTAAAAGCAATTTTATATGTTTATATTTTTTGTTCGTACAATTTATTTAATTATTCAAATGACAGCTTTTTAAACTAAGTCATTTACTGTGAGAGAACGCGTTTTTCCTACCAACATATCTACTTTTTAGTATCAGAAGGAGAGGCTTCCCATCCTATTCAACATAGAATGAAAGCATGGGGAAATGACAAGATAGGGCCTTCTCATTAGTTCTAGTAGCATTATTTAATAACTTGTTGTATGAAGAAATATGGACCCTTAGCTCGTTTGCTGACTGGTAAATATTCTGCCATTCTTTTCTCTGTAGCCCGTGTTTGATTATATTTTTGACAGATTTTAAACTTTTGTTTCTTGCCCTAGATATAGTATATTAAGAATAGAACAGAAGTGAAGAGACCTCTATATTATCTGTACAGATCTGTGATTGCTCTTACTCATTCAGTGTGATAGAATAAACAGATCTGGGTGTGGTTTCAGTATTGCTTTTTTCTAGTCATTTTTCCTGTTAGCTTGGTTTGCAACACTCATGAAACAGAATGTCTTTTTGCAGATAAGATTTCAACCCAACGATCACAAAACGATCAAAGAAACTGCAGATGAACTGAAAATTTTTGAAGGCATTAAGCATCCTAATCTGGTCCGCTACTTTGGTGTAGAACTTCACAGGGTAAGGAGGCGGTGGTCACTGACTTTTGCAGTCAGTATAGAGTATAAATTAAAATTGATTTTGTTAATAAGGGTATATGGGAATGTTGGTCTTGCTTTGTGTTTTTAAGCTATGTACTTAATCTGTGTTTCATTTTGTTTGTGGAAGTAAGTATCTGTAGATTGTTCCAGGATTACATTCGGTGATTTAGGGAGCAAATTGAACGTGTGAGAAGCATGGTCCAATTTCCCAACAAAAGCAGTGGATTTAGTTAAAGGATTCATAAGGGTTGATATCTCTTAACCTTCATCTATTATAATTTCTCTATTCCAAAAGGTATTACTAGTTGAAGAGAGGGAAAATCCAGAGGTAGTTTATATATTCATGTTACTTTTCTTCCTTTCAAAATTATTAGAAATTGAAATGATTGGCAATTAAAACTGGAGAACAATTAAGACAAAAAAGGATTCTGTTTCACCTTTCTATAATTGGTTTTTGCACTGGGACTTCGAGGGAAGAAATGGCAAAATGAAGATTCCTTTGATAAAAATGTAGCCTACAACCACAGTGGAATGAAGAGCCGGCAAATAGACCGACTCTTTGTAATCCTTCTTTGGACAGGAGCGAGCTTGAAATTGCTCCTAAATTCTCCAGACAGTTGTTCATTGGGAGGAATCCACAAGACTGTCTCTGGCAGGTTTCAAGGAGATGAGGGAATAGCTACCATAGCCCACGACTCAAGATTGTGAATCTGAAACAGCTCTTCCAAATGAATCCATGGAATGGGATTCAGGAGACGCCAGGCCAGGAATTACATGAGGCTGATTGACAAAAAAGCACCACCTGGATAGCTGGAGCAGTCAAATGAGGATAATGTATAAAGCCTTCCATCCCTTGCACCTCGTGAAGATAGGAGAGTAGAGTAAAAACATTCTATGAGGCTTCTTGTCAAGCAAGGGAGTAAAAATCTTCAAGTACCTGCAGTCTGATTTAAGAGGCAGCCCTGACCCATGTTCCTGTCCTGGAAACAAACCACTGATCTCTGGGTCTTGCATGGCAATTTGGTTGGATTCTGCTTGTAAAATTCTGTGCTCTGGACTGGCTGACAATCCTAACCTGGCTTTTCAAATCTTGGACTGATTTTGGACTGTTCTTCTGCACACTGCTGTTAAAAAGCTTCAGGCAAGCCTCTTTCAGAGACTTTGTTGTTTGTTTGCATGCTTTGACTGTTATTATCTCTTTGATCATGAATAAACATTGAATTACCATGGAATCTTATGTTTTGAGGGTATTTGAGATTAAAAGCAGGACAGTAGCCATCATGTTGAAGCGGCAGTCAGCTAACCTGAAATTAATGTGAAAATGGATTTTTAAATGATGGGCTATATAAGAATATATGTAAAAAGATGCTGTATCGATATACAAATGAAACCAGCTAATGTTTAATTAAAAGAGAAATACAAAAAGCAAAGAAGTGATTTGGATTATTTTCCTATATTGTATTTACAAAAGAGACTTGTTTAAGCTTTGAAAACAAATTGTGATGTGAAGGGACAAAAAAAAAATTGAAAACAAATCAAATTCTAGGACATTTGAAGAGATTAAAAATCAAGATTGTTAAAAGTAAAAGGAAAGAATATAAAGTTGATAAATTCGATCAAGGTTGAATAGATGTAGCGTCATCTCTTGTAACCCTTAATGAATTTTAGCTGTTCAGGACTGAAATGATGAAGTTTTAGATAAAAAGATGGGATATTGTTTATTGTATTTTAAGAGAAGATGACAAATTACTAAAATTGTTTTTGCTTGTGGTGAAGGGAGAAGTCATTTCTTTATGTATTGCTTTTTTTTCTTTATTATATTCTTATAATAAAGAAAAATAATGATCTTTTCTGCACTTTCTATTTTATTTTTCTTTTATTTTTTTTAGTTTTTATTGTAATTGCTTTGCAGTTTGTGATACAGAGAAAATCTACCTTATTATGAATATCAATTCATAAGGTGCAATAAAATACTTGGCTGCTGCTAGTGGTCTTTAATAGTACAATAAAATTATGTTCAACAAAAAGGAGACGAGGTGGAAAAAGAAAAAAAAATACCTTAGACATTGTTCCCTCTTTTAATTATATCAAATATAAAAAAGAACTTGCGTAGCCTGAAAAATTAGCTTTGTTTCAAGTAGAAGAGAGGCCTCTTTTCTTAGGATAGCTGATGAAATAGACTTGATTCTCTTTTCTACCTTTGACTGAATTTTGTTTGTGGGGAAGGCTGCTAATTTGAGAAAGAACAACGTACAGCACTAAAAAGCATGTAATATCCCACCTATAGTTAGACATTATATAAGTAATTTGCTGCAAACATGTTTGTTGTCCATCACAGCAAAGATTTGTTCTCTTTCCTACTATATGCTACTGTATAGACATTGGACTGTTAGTTAAAAATGCATTTGGACTCTGTCACACACGCTAATACAGGAGTGTCAAACTCAATTTCATTGAGGGAGGTATCGGGACTGTGGTTGACCTTGGGGGGTGGGCTGGGGGGCCGTGACCAAGTGGTTGGACGTGGCCAGGTTTACGCCACTCCCCAAACTGCTGGCATGTTTCCTTTTTGCACTGGGTAGACTGGACCAAAGCCATGCTGGCCCGATGTTTCCTCTTTGCATTGGGTAGACTGGGCCCAAGCGACGTGGGCCGGTCCCTTTTCCAAGACTGCCCCATGGGCCAGATCTGGCCAGCAGGTCTTGGGTTTGACATGCTCTAATACAGAGGTGGGCAATTATGGCCCCTTTATGACTTGTGGACTAGCATGGCTTGCTCAGGAATTCTGGGAGTTGAAGTCCATAATTCATAAAAGGGCCATAGTTGCCCACCCCTGCTCTAATATAATCAGTCCATTGCAAGATGAAGCCTTCTTTATTGAAGGTTATGGAGTGTAACCTGCCAAGTATGTATTGGCAGAGCACAGTTTTTCCTTGTCTAGGCTTGCAAGTGAGCAACTGGGAAGTTCTGTGTGTAAGGGAGAACTCCTGGTCACCTGGCTTCTAGTCCAGTGTCTTTAACCACAACACCAAAGTAGCTCTCATGTTTCACATTCAGAGCTTATTGGAGCTGCTTTCTACCTAGTGAGGACATCCAAATAAACCTCTTTGCACCCCAATTACAGGAAGAAATGTACATCTTTATGGAGTATTGTGACGAGGGGACTCTGGAAGAAGTGTCAAGGCTGGGCCTCCAGGAGCATGTTATTAGACTCTACACAAAGCAGATCACAACTGCCATCAATGTGCTGCACGAACATGGTATAGTGCATCGAGATATTAAAGGTAGAGATTTATTTAGATTTCTCTTTTACTTTGGACTGCTCAACAGACTTTTGTTTAAAGCCAAACGTAGGTAATAGACATTTTAGAAACCAATCGCTTTGAATAACATGCTGTATGATTTTCAGCCTTTCCCAGTTCCACTTCTCTGCAAATGGATGCTTTAAGAGAGATTTGCTTGCTTGCCAGCCAGAATTTATGGCTCATTGTGCCTTTGACAGTTGTGATCGATATTTATAGATGAAGATAACAGAAGGTTATTAGGAAATAACAGAAAAATTTTGACACTTCCCACTGAAACTGAAGGGTGCCTTTGGACTACGACCGTGCTTTGCTGATAAATGAAACCACTTATCAAGACACAAATGGGGATATACTACAACAATAATTACATCAGCATACACAAAAGAAAATCTTACACATTGACATTTAGGGGATTGTTTAGGGAATAGAAGCAGCAGGCAGTTATGCTTAGCTACATGATGTTCATGATTGTTTTTCACCATTAGCTGAAGCAGTGAGATAGACCTGCTCAGTGTCTGCTTCTCCTTCTCTTGAGGACCATTTTCAGTTTCCATAGCAATGCACCTAGGAAGCATCCTGCAGATGGATGCTCTTCCTCCCTTTCAGAGCTTCAGCTGGAGTAGAAAAATAGGAGCAACTGCTATCAGTCTTGTAGGACCAGGAATTATGCAAACAAATGAGAGGTTTTCTTCTTGACTCTTCCTTGTGCTTAGAGATCATGAAAGGGATATAAAATGAAAGTCCCCATCTTTTATTTGGAGAATGCAGGAATGCTGAGTCAGAAATAAGATTCAGATAAATGAATCAAAGGAAACGTGTGATTTCCCCCAGCCTTGGTTGCATGCAATATATATATGTGTATGTGTGTGTATGTGGTAAGTTTTCGCGGGTACTTACATGTATGGTATTCAGCTTTGTTCGGGTATTTTCCCATGTCATTGTAGTTGTGCTTTTAAAGTTGTAGCAACATTTCAGCAGAATCTCATCTGCCATCATCAAGCTTCTGTACTGTGTTCGTCTGTGAATCAGACTTTCACAGCTGTTTCTGTTTTAAATTTGGTGCTAGCCTACGCGATGCCAGAATGGTTTTTTTTTTTTTCATCCTGATTGGTTGGGAGTCTTGGTCTGTGTTTATTGGTCTTGGAGTTTGCTGTGTTCTGCTTGATTGGTGTTTCTAATATCTTCTCTCTGTTTTGCAGCTTTTTTTGTCTTGATTGGCTGGCAACATTGTGTTTCCTGTATTGGAGGCTTTTAGTGCAGCTTGGCTCCGAGTAAATGGATGGCTATAATTTATTAGGAAGCTAGGTTTCATCTGGGTGCCTGGTTGGGGTGTGCTTGAGCTGGAGATATCAGGGGGGATCTGTTGGTGCCCAGGTGTTTGCCTGGCTGGTGGTGTGGAGATTTTTTCATTTGAGAGTGCAGGCTTCCAGATAATTGACAATCTGGTGGAGTCATCTCTTCTATTTATGCTTTCAGGTCTTTTTTCAATCTCTATGGCTTCTCTGATAATTCTGTGGCTGGGGTTTTCTATAGTGGCTAGGGTTTTGGTGCCAATGAAGTTAATGCTATGACCTGTGGCTTTCATGTGTTGGACTAGTGAGGAAGTGTATTCCAGCTTTTTTACTGCATTTTGTGTTCATCTAGGCGGGTACTTATTCTTCTATTGATCTGTCCAATGTATGTGGCAGGGCATGATGCACAGGGGACTTCATATATGCCTTGGTTTTCCAGGTCAATTTTATCTTTGGGGTTTCTTAGGATGACTGCTATTTTTCTGTCTCTTTTGAAGGCGGTCTTGATGTGATGCCTGTGTAGTATCTTACTGATTTTGTCTGTAGTACCTCTTATGTAGGGCAGGACAGCTGTTCCATAGGTCTGTTCATCTTCTAGGTCTCCATTATGTCTCAGTGTGTTTTTGTGGATCAGGCCTGTGATTTTGCTTTTGTGGAACCCGTTGGCTGTCAGTACTTTAGTCAGGGTGCATAGTTCAGTCTTTATGTGTGTCTTGTCTGCCAGGCGTTTGGTTCTGGCAATTAGTGTTTTGGCCACGGAGTTTATCTGTGCTGGGTGGTGGTGGGATTGGGCGTTGAGGTAGCGGTTGGTGTGTGTTTTCTTCTGGTATATGGTGTGTCCTAGTGTGCCATCTGTTTTTTTTGTAGATTAGTACATCTAGGAATGGTAGTTGTTTGTTTGTTTCCGTTTCCATGGTGAATTTGATTTTGGGGTGTGTGCTGTTTAGGTGTGTTAGGAAATTGTTTAGGTTTTCTTTACCACGGGGCCAAATAACAAATGTGTCATCGATGTATCTTAACCATAGTTTGGGTTTGTGGGTGGCATTGGCTAGGGCTCTGGATTCGAATTCTTTCATGAATAGGTTTGCAATGATGGGTGATAGTGGTGATCCCATAGGGGATCCCATAAGCTTGCACTGGCACGAAGCCGAAAGCACCAGCCTGAGGATGGTGAGTGGGACCTCGTCGAAACGTCGCCAAGATACTCTCAATCTTACATGGGAAAAGACCCGAACACACCTAGACCTACATACCTGTACCCGTGAAAATCTACAAAAACAAACATATGTATGTATGCACGTATGTATGTATGAATTTGTAAGGAAGAATACAGGTAGGTCCTCAACTTACGATCACAGTTGTGCCCGAAATGTATGTTGCTAAGTGAGAAATTTGTTAAGTGAGCTTTGCCCCATTTTCTTGCAGTTGTTCCTGCAATCATTGCAGTTGTTAAATAAATAAAATGGTTGTTAAGTGAAACTGATTTCTGTCCTGACTCTGCTTGTCAGAAGGTTGGATCACATGACCCTGGGACATGGCAACCGTCATAAATGTGAGTCAGTTGCCAAGTGTCTGAATTTTGGTCATGTGACCATGGGGATCAGTGGTGGCATTCTACCGGTTCGGCCCTGTTCTGAAGAGCCGGTAACAGCAATGAGCAGCAGAGACTGAAACAATTCTCTCCACTGCTCTGCTGTTGGGCCTACCCGCCTGCCCGCCCGCCCGGGCTCTCCTACTCACCTTTGTCCTCTGAATTTGAAGCACAGCTGCTTTGTGCGGCACAGAAGAGCACCGTGCGGCAGCTGCTGTAGCGACTGGGATCGTGCAGGCTTGCAGGAGGTGAGTTAGAACGCCTCTGCGCCTGCGCAAAATGCACGTTTGGCATGTGTGCAAAGCCCGCCTACCAAGCTACGCCCACTGAACTGGTGGTAAAAATATTTGAATCCCACCCCTGATGGATCCCACCCCTATGGATGCTTCAACTATCCATAAGTGAAAAATGGTCATAAGTCACTTTTTTCAGTGCCGTTGTAACTTCAAAGGGTCACTAAACGAACTGTTGTAAGTTGAGGACTATTTGTGTTAACCGTCCAGATATTTATAATGCATGTGCGTTTATAGTTGAGCCCGATCGTTCTGAAGCACCTGGGAACTAAAATCTTCTGTAATGTTTAACTATGAAATCTTGCTCATTCATTTCATTCGTTCATTCATTTTGGCTTTTAGGAGCAAACATATTTCTTACATCATCAGGATTGATAAAGCTGGGAGATTTTGGCTGCTCGGTAAAATTAAAGAATAATATGCAGACAATGCCTGGAGAGGTGAATAGTACCCTGGGAACTGCCGGTAAGGAAGAACATACAATGAAATCTCTGTATATAACAGCCATTGAGATTCTCTAGTTATACTGTTGACTTCGTGCCTGATTTTATTAGGAGAATGTTAAGGTCTGATCTACAACAAGTATCCATCCTCCATTCCAAGTACTGGCTTAGCTACTGTTTAGGTTTTCAAGATTGATCCACATTGCTTAAATCCTGCCACCTTCTGGAATATCCATGTCATTACACAGCTGTAAATCTAAATCAAAAAAACCCAAAATCTTCAGATTGCATGTCCAGGATTGTCCAAACTGCATATCAGTAAAGTGCTCATCAGTATTACCCGTTGTTGTTATTATCTTTGCTGTTACGCAAAGAGATTTTATAGGGATGTGCAACTGTTTGGATGCAGAACAGAAAAGATGTTTTGGAAGAGATATGCACCTACTTGGTGCCACCTGCAAGCCAATTCTTAAACCCCCAACTTTTCCTTGCTCTCACTAAAGCTGTGCAGCATTAGAAAAATAGGCTTATGCGTTATGGAGATGGTAATTGGGTATGATGGCCGTTTTGCACCTTGTTGAGGGTTCAGATCAAATGTGCATTTTCCTGGGACCACATGATCGCTGTGCATGGGGGGGGGGGGATTGTCAAAGAAAGCCCTGACTTGGATAGTGAACCATATCCACATCACACTCCAAAACTGCTTTTCTGCATTATGATCCAAGTAGCCGTGCACTACTAAGGCTTTACGATATTAACTTCTAGCTTTGTACTAGAGACCTTATAATTGTGCGAAGATATTTCCCTTGCACTGGAGAGAGTGGGACACCTGTAGCTTCCAAGAGAAGGTATCTTGGAAAGGCATAATAAGATTGGTGAAAATGCTTCTAAAGCAGGGGTCTCAAACTCACGTCGTCACGGCCGTGTCACGTGACGTATCGGGACTTCCCCCCCCCTTCTCTAAACCGGGTGTGGGCATGGCCAGCATGTGACGCATCTGGTCCACCGGCCGTGACTTTGACAGCACTGTTCTAAAGTCAGCAACAATGTCTATGTTAAGTTCGCGTAGAATAAGTGAAAGTTGTACTTTGTACTTAGTGACTTGGCAGCACATATAGGTAGATTACGATTGATCTTGGCTTTGGTTTCTGGGACAAATCCTTTTGTTGAGAAACCTCCTGTTCCTTTTGTTGCATAAACTAATGTGACCCTTTGTGTTTTTTCAAAGCATACATGGCTCCTGAAGTGATTACCAGAGCGAAAGGAGAAGGCCACGGGCGAGCAGCAGACATCTGGAGCCTTGGATGTGTTGTGATCGAAATGGTCACAGGGAAGGTAAGTCTCCTATATGACATTCAATCAGTTTAGTTACTGAGAATGATCTAAATTCTAAAGCATGCCATTATTGGATTTCTGGGGAATTAAGTCACTTGAACTTTGCTCGGTTAAAAGCCCCTGGCAAGAGAAGAATTAATTTTGACTGAAATGCTGACTGTACTCTCCTCCGCTTAATAGAAAGAACTGATTCAACTGTGTATAACCTATTTATTAAAGCTGAAGTATGAATATATCTTGTCCTCGCAACTTCATTTAGTTCAATTATCTTGTTGAGCATAAAGACCTCAGGAAGTCTGCAAAGACTTCTGCTATCTCCATATAGGGAGTAAATTAGTTTCCAGATTTCAGATAAGCCAACCTTATAAACAAAGCCCCATTGGTGTAAAGAATTGCTCGGGAACATTGATGCGTTGCTTGCTTCTTAAATATATTAATGGAATAGAGAAATAGCTAAAGGTTGCCCACTGATTGGAATTGGCACCCACCCCATGTGCATATTTGTGGAGCTTTATACTCAGGGTTATTTGTTATGCTTATCAGAGCTTATTGTTATCAAAGAAGAAATGCACCAACTAACGCAATGTATACATTGTCTAGTTCGTGAGAAAATTCAGTTTCTTAACCTAGATATTCCTGCTTTGTTATAGAGACCCTGGCATGAATTCGAACACAACTTTCAGATCATGTACAGGGTAGGGATGGGTCATAAGCCTCCGATTCCTGAAAGGATAAGTCCAGAAGGAAAAGGTTTCCTTTCTCATTGCCTGGAAAGTGATCCAAAGATGAGATGGACAGCTAGCCAGCTCCTCGATCATTCGTTTGTCAAGGTTAGTTAAGCGTGACTATTCTTATTAGTAACTATCAGGGTCTTATTACACAAGAGTAACTGTTTAAATTTTAAAAAGCTTGTGGATTTGAGTTCTAGTCTTCATAAGCAATTACTACACGTTTTTCTTCTTTTAGAGTCACCAGAAGAATTGAAACAGCATCAATAATTCAGTAGTACAGAACCCCTAGCTAACTGGGAGATAAAGACATTGCTTTCATTTGCAGAGCTTTCTCCTATTGGCCACTTCCAAATGATTAGGCTTTGTGTGCCATTGGGACAAGGCACAAGGCACAAAATGGAGGTAGGGGTACATTTGGGAGAGCCTACTGTTTTGCTGCTGGGCTAAGCATCTTTCAAGCAAAATTATCCTAACCCTAACCAGATACGCTCAGCGGCCATAAGATGCTGGAGGTGGATGGATGAGAGGTGTGAAGGGTGAAATCCAGATCAGCATAATTCCAAAGTGCAACATTTGGCTTAGTCCAGGGGTATCCAACCGTGGCAACTTCAATACCTGTTGACTTCAACTGCCCGTTTCCTTATCGGTGGCCATGCTGGCAGTGGAATTCTGAGAGTTGAAATCCTTACACCTAGAAATGGCCAAGTTTGGGAAACACTATCCAATGGCATCCTTCAGGCGGTTTTCACACTTTGGAGGATCACATCACTTCTCTTGAAAAGAATGATATAATTTTGTCTACATAGTAATTACCGTAGATCTTAGTTGAACTGCAGTGTAAGATGTTACATCTGAGGAGTCCCTGTCAGGGAAGCAGAAGCATACCTTTAAAAGAAAAGCTCAGTTTGGGTTAATTATCTGCTCTCTCCTTGTTACCAACCAGGTGTGCACAGATGAAGAATGAAGCTATGCACATGGTTGCCTGTACTCGGGTGAAGTATTTTTGAATCACTACTATATGTAATATTTACATTTGGACTGTGTTAAGGCACAGGATATGACTCAAGGCCTAACATGACTGAAGACTGCACAAGTGACAGGCGTCACTTTTACTGCTGCTGCTGTTTGTTTCCCTTGGCACCTGTTGTTCCCTTGGCAGCCCCCCTGAGTTTAAAGAAGCTGCATGTTTCAGTGAAAGTGCCATTACTACTGTATAATGGACCATGAACTTATTTTTGTCCTTTCTCTGTTTCTCAGATGACTGAGAACTGTAATGTTAATATGTAGGATTTTTGAGCTTTTAGGTTCAAAAACAAAGTTAGTGTTATATCAGGCAGTCTGAACTTTATTTTTAATCTCCTGTTTGTTGAGTGCACTGACTGTGAACTTCTACTTTTCTGTTTTTGTTTTTGTTTTTTATTGGCCAGCTTGATTTGTTATGCGGACGTTGATTGAAGAATAAATTTAAAAGCTTTTTCTCAATAAATGGTTTATTTTAGGAAGTCTTTTGTTTCCTATTTTGTTTGAAGCTGATACTTAAAATGGCTTTATCATCCTCGGGAGTCTTATGTGAGGGTTGCCCTTGTGTTTCAAACGGTGTAGCTATTTGAGCTATAGTTTGGATAGGCTTTTAATAATTTGGGTGAAGTAACACCTTTACTCTTGCTCACAGTTATGCTTATGTCTGGCCACTAAAGAGCTACTGAAATGTGAATCCAGCTCTTCAGATGTAACTGATGTAGGAATCAGTTATGTTGCTCACCTGCAGTTATAGTCTTCAGCGACATATTGGGCTGTGGGTTTAACTCACTACTACTACGCTAGCTCTTTCTCCCCAAATCAAAATTCAGAGTTGCAAGTGAAATGAAGCTTCTATAAATAATTCCTTTAAACAATTCAGGGGTTCATTTCCTTGACCAAATACCAAGTACCAAATTCATCTCATAGAGAAAGGTAGTTATCAGCTAAGACTAGCTAAGTTGCATATGATTATCAAAGCAAAAGTCTAGCAAAGAAAGAGTGATTCAATTTATGCACATTTGGCTACCGTTATAAGGGCTTAAAGTTAATGTTCATGGTTCTCTCACACAGACTTAATCACTAAATTTTAATCTTTGCTTTTTAACTCCTATACTTGTTTAAATCAGATGTGGCTTCTTCCTGTACAATATCCATATTTACAGTTCTTTTAAAGACGCGTGCATCACTCTTAATATCGTATGCTTATATTTAGCTCTGATTTCTCAGCACCCTTCTATTTTGTTAATGATGTGTTGAAAAACACATTTACTTCATATCTAAGTATACTGCTATTTTAGCAACAATTAAGCTATATGGAGGTATTCGTAACAGAATCCTCCAATCCAGAACAATTTGTCCCATTAAAACACATAAGTTAGTTGAGGTTTACAGTGGGATATAATCTTGTTTGGCATTTGTATATTACGGTGACATGGCATCTAGGGTCACTTTGGTTTTTTTAGACTGAGAAAAAATGCTCGTTCAATGAAGCACTAAATATTTAATTTTGCATTTCATTTGGTTCTGGAACTTGAAAGAAACTAAGCAGGAACAAGGCAGCCTTGTAAAATAAAGTAATCCTGCTGTACATGGAATAAATTTTGTTTCCAAGAAATACATCAAAAACAACACTGGGCAGGAAGATCCAGTTGGTATTCTGATCAATATTATCCATTGAAAACAAAAGTTCAAGAAGAGATTCGTTCTTCAAGTAAACTTTGAAAAGTGGTAAATAAAAGATTGGGGAATCATAAGTCCATTAGAGTAATAAATAGATTTGGTAAGTAATGGATTAAGTGCAGCAGTAAAGTGAAGTGTTTTGGAAATCTCTAGTTTAGCATAGTGGAAAACGGAAACCGAACAAGGGAATTTTAATACATTATCTTAAATGCCTCCATACTACAAGTAGTCCTTACGACTAGAGGTGAACGTAAAATTTCTTTTGCTAAGAGAGACAACTGTTGAGTTTTATGACCTTTCTTGCCAGTTAAATGAATCATTAGTTAAGTTAGTACTACAGCTGTTTAGTGAATCTAGCTTCCTCACTGACTGCTCTTCAGAGGATTGCAAAAGTGATCCCATGACCCTGGGACACTGCAACCATCATAAATATGAGTCAATTGCCAAACATTTTGATACCATAGCCACAGAGAAGCTGCAGTGGTCGTAAGTGTAAAAAAGAGCTATAAGTCTTTTTTTTTTCAGCGCCGTTGTATGTTCAAATGGTCAAGTGAACTATTGTAAGTTGAGGACTACTTGTATGTCGGGAATGAACTTATCTGCATACAGGTCTACTGGATTAATGGTAACAGACCTGTTGAAAGCAACTGGGCTAAAATAAAAAGGCAAGCTAATCCAAAGAATCTGTTGCTTGGAGTTTGCTATAAATCATCAAAGCTGTCAGAAGAGAAAAAAGCAGGATTGATGTCTCAAAAAAAATGAAATGGTTTTGACGAAAGATTTCAACTGTCCAGGTATCTGCTAACAAGGCTCATTCTGCCAAATGTACCGGCTAAATTACTGTGTTGCTGATAATTTTCTCTTTCAAAAGTATGAGGATGGCTCTGTTATGTTGGATTTGGTCTTTGCGTAAGGTTCACTGAGTATTTTTAAATAGTTGGGACATTGGGTCACTAACTACTAAAAATAGTCTACCTCAAGCAATGGATTTTAGAATGCTAAACAAACCATTGTAGTATAAAAGTTGGTTTGTTCCTTAAGCCACAGAACTATAAACTTTTGTTTCCAAATGAAAATCGCAATAATTTTCAGGTTTATTTGGTCTAAATCAAACAATCTACATTACAGTCTAGAGCCGTAATGGCGAACCTATGGCTTATGTCAGGGGTGGGATCTGACAGGGTTAACTACTCGTTTGTTGATTTACGATGTGCTTCCCTCATCAGCCTGGTGCCTGGACAGCTGCGTGCCGAGAAGCAGCCTTTGAAAAAGCCCTTTTTTTCCTGCTTTTTTAACTGCGGCCATGCCTCGCACAGCAGCTGAAGTTGAAAAAAATCAGGAAATAAAAGTCAGGAAAGAGCCCAGGTGGGCGGGTGGGCAAAAACATCAGCAGACATAGAAGCGGTTCTATGTCTGCTGCTCTTCAGAGCTACTGGTTCTACAGAGGTGGACAGAACCAGTAGAAACCTCCCTGGCTCATGTGCCAGAAGCGGCATGCAGAGCCACTTCTGCCAGCGAGAGATCGCCCGGAAGAGCCCCACCACTTGCCAGACAGCTAATTGTCAGGTATCTGCTGCGCATGTGTATGGGGAGACGTGCACACATGGGCAGAGGCATGCAACATGCAGGGGGTTGCGTGTGCATGCATAGAGCGTGCAGTGCAGGGTTGCATGCACATGTGCAGGGGGGACAGGAGTCACATGGGTGCAGGCACACGAACGCCAGCGCACTTTTGGGACAATGTGGAAAAGGTTAGCCATCACTGATCTAGGGTAATTAGACTATGATAAACTCCACAAGGAGACATTATAGCAGCAGTGCAGATCTATATATTAAAGGGGCCATAGTACTATCCAAGCTGAGATAAATATTGTCAATATCTTAATATAATTTTCATGATCAATATTTATATACTAGGAATACAGCCAATGTAACACCTGTGTTTAAAGTTGAAATGTGATTCTAGAAAAGTCAGGCCAATTTACTGTCCAATTTGGAAAGTAGTATTAAAGATAATATTGTGCATATAGAAAATAAATTTTAGTGTATAAGTTTCTAAAGAAATAACTTCTCTCACTAATGTTTTGAGTTCCTTGAGAATGTTGATGTATGAATAACTGCATTGTGCTGGATATTTATATGAATGGATTTTCAAACAGCTTTTTCTTTCAGTTATTCGTACATCAAAATCTTGGGATTTAAGAGGCAGTCTCATATTCATAATGATTAAAGAACAAGAAGCAAAAAAAAGTAAAATTGTTTTTTACAGTAGAAGAATGCAAGAAATAGATTTTTTTTAGGATATGTAAATATGACTGGAAATGTTAAACCTTTCCGAATATAATAAAAGATTTAGAATGAATACTTGTAGCGAAGTCTGCAAAGAAATTAAACAAGTGCAAATTAAAAAATGGGATTGCAAAATAAAAGGGAAGTGCATTTCACTTCACTTTCTGAAGTGAATTGAAAACAAACTGGTAATAAAAGTGTCTTGGCAAACTGAAAACAACTGTTAGGAGGAAAGTCTTCCTATTTTTATCAGGCTGGCCAAAGGATAAATATTTGGATAGTGCTAAGTAGTTCAGTGAAAGTACTACTCAAGAATCACTCATTGGTTAAAACAATTACTTTCACAAAAATAAAGAGATTAGAAGTGAAACTAAATAAAATGCATTTGGAATACAAGGTTAATAACAAGTCTCTGGGCTTTCCAGAAGCCGCTTGTTGGTCACAATTGGGAAATCGGCTACCAGACTAAAAAGAACAAAGTAAAATAGTTCTTAGTTAATTATATAAAATACTCATTTTGTTGTCATCTTATAGGAAAGTAAATTTTATTTCATATTTTAATCCATTAAAGATTTATTCAGAAAAAAAAATATTCATTCATTCGCTTCCTTCCTAATACTATGTCTGCATACTTTCTCTTCGTTAATTAAAAAAAAAAAGAATGGTTTCTCTGGAAAATCTGAATTAAAGAAAAGTATAGAAAAATAAAATAAAATAAATTGCGGAATATTGACTTTTGTTGCCAGCTGGAGAATTGGAGGAGATGGATAGAGAAGAGATGAAGAGATGTAACTTCAGTGGAGGCATCAGCTTTCTCTAACAGATTCCTGGTCTTCATGACTGAAGACTGTTCACAGTAGTTCACAAGCTTGTTCCCTTTGGGTATGAAGCAGTCTCTGGAGATTTTCACTTTTGCTTCTCCTTGTGTCCCTGGTGGCCGTAAGTTGAGCCTTTGTTAATTTCTGTTACTCCTATCATCCATCGAACACCAACTGAAACTGAATTTTTTTTTTTAAAAAAAGAGGATATCTGGTGTTAAACAACTACAATTCGAAAACTAAGAGCAAATTTGCTCTCATATATCAAAGCATATACAAACTTTATATTGCAGTATTAGAAGTCTACCATGTTATGCAAAGAAAGATAATTTATTTGGGATATCATGCTAGAAATAAATGTTTTTTGTCTGTAGTTTTAAAAATATTCCAGGAGAAAAGATAGGGACAAAAACACACAAGATGATTGTCAGATACTTTGTTCAACTAGATGGACTGCTGTACAGTACTGTCCACTTTATTTCATTAAAGCAGCTATATCACTAATTTGAAATCATTTACATATCCCTTACTGGAAATGGTTTTTGTGTGTTAATTGGTTAAAACAATATAGCAATTTCTCCAATGAAGAGTTATTTTTAAAAAAACAACACCTGATGTCAAACCTGATTGGTGGTGTCAGGAAACTAGAAGCCAGGACAGAGTTCAGAAAGTACTGCAAGTTTATTCCATGCAACCTACTGTATATACAAAAATCTGATCCACTAATGGTCAAGGTAAATTGGTACCAGATGAGAGTCAATGGACTTGGGGCGGGGGGGGGGAGGCTACATGTACAGTTCAAAGGTCTCCTGAACATCAAAGGCCGGTCACTAGCCTGTAACCTTTTGATATTTAATGATGACTTCTAAAAGCATGATCCTTCCACAACCTAGTCAATTTTGCATCCTATAGTTGCAAGGGTATTATAAGTTAACTTCTAAAACTCTTCTCCCTTAGTAGCAGCAATGTCTCTTACAGCATAAATTATTGCCAAGCATTTTGACAGCGTTTAAATTCATCAGCCATTCATAAATACAATAAAACATTATTTGCAGAGAGCACAAATGCTGTCGTCATATTCACTTGTTACAGAATAGCATGGACTATGTACAGAAAATTCATTGTGGTATTAGAAAGACTAATTCATCTAAGCTTAACAGCTTTACAACAGGCTATTAAATAATCATAAACACACTTCCAAAGCAGAATAATCAACCACCAAATACATCAGGAGTCTCCAACCTTGGCAACTTTAAGACTTGTGGACTTCAACTCCCAGAATTGTCCAGCCAGCATGACTAGCTGAGGAATTCTGGGAGTTGAAGTCCACAAATCTTGAAAGACATCATTTGGTGAACACACTCACCAGCTCCAGCTAGGGAAATCCAAGAATCTGACAAATATAAAATATATGATTCCCATTATATCAAAATAGTTTTGAATGAGCACAGTTAAAGCTACATTGATCATAAAAACAAAAACTCAAAGCACAAACTAGTTTACAAATGACAATGCTTTTTGCATTAACTATATTATTTCAAGTCAATTTGTTGTGGAAAATACAGCTATGGTAATATAAGGAAATTACTGTTTTCTTCTTAACTGGAACTTCAGTAATAACCAAGAGAGAGAGAATAGCACTAGAAGTTCAGTTTTCACAATATCTCATCCCATCTCTGTTGTTCTAATGGACCTGAGTGAGATACTCAGTCCTGGGTCAGCTCAAACAATTTCACTTACTGCTGTCTAGCCTTCTTCAAGATTCTTAACCATTAGACTCCTAGCAGAGGCCTAGAAAGGAGGAGAAAGTAAGAGAGAGAGAGAGAGAGAGAGAAAGAGAAAGGAAACAGATGCACAGGAATGCATGCACCACCGTTCAATTGAAACTGCATGCTCATGCACTTATATAAAAGACATTGTGTTGAGCTGACTGTTGCAGAAATTATTGAAAAGAATCCATACTCTAGTATAAGGTACAGGCTCGTTTTTGAAAGGGTATGGGACCGGTCATTTACTGTCTGCCTTGTTTAATAGCCATTTCAAGTTACAATGGTTGGGGAAAAACCTGCTTTGTGACCACTCCTTCCATTTAGTCACTACAACATCCTGCAGTCATGTGATCGCCATTTGGATCCTTGCCCATTTACAACAATCGCAGCATCCTGCTGTCACCTAATGGTCATTTGTGAGCCTCACAACTGGCTTCCAACAAGCAGAATTAAGGGAAAACACAGAAGTGAAATCACAAGCCATTAATTGAAATGTGATGTCTCGCTTGATGTCCGCGGTGATTTCTTAATGATGGAAGTGTGAGTCACAAGATTATTTTGCTTAGAGACCAGGACACTCAGTAACAAGTTTCCAGTCCCAACTACTGTTAATAAGCAAGGCCTATTCGTACTTTCTATTCAATTATGTTACTAATCCAGAATCCATTTTAATTCTTGCTGCAAACAGATAAGAAGGAAGGGACTAGTTTAGAGAACTGTGCGTGAGAGACAGGTGTGCAAGGTAAAGAACTAATCTCAAAATGTCTTAAATATATGACCAACTTCTGTGCAGTGTGGTCATAATGCTTCTAATAATTAGCCCATTTCCTGTTTAGCTGAAACTGAACTAGATGAATTAGGTATTAATAAAGGAGAATATCTGGTGCTCAGGTTGAAAGGAGGGGTCTTTGCTATTCTCTCAGCTGGGGGTTTTGTTTTGTTTTCTGGGCAGACATTTCATTCATCACTGATGATATTACCTAGGGTGGGCAATTGAAATCTCTGCAAGAAAACAACCAAGCTCAGAATTCTATATTTTTGAACAGCAGCTATCAGAAGGCTAATATACTGGCAGTTACCTGGAAAATGAAAACTATGGAAAATAAACATCAAGAGGAAACAAATATACTTGAGATTGTGATAGCAGCCACTAGCACCGCATCATTCAGAGACTTCATCAATCAATTATATATGGGACTTCCCTGTAGAGCAGGGATGTCAAACTCTGTATTTCATTGAGGGCCGCATCGGGGTTGTGTTGACCACAGGGGGCCATGGGGTGGGCATGGCTGGGATGGGCATCACTGGTCGAGGTTCCATTTTTAGCCATGACTGCTTCCTGCAGCCCTCTGCCAGTGAAAATGAAGCTTGGAAAGGCCACAAACAGCCCGGGCGGCCAAAAACCGAACCCGGGCAGGCTGCATGCGGCTTCCCCAAGCTTCCTTTTCGCTGGGAGAGGCACTGTGAGCCAGTCCTTCCCTGTTTCCAGAGTGGCCTCATGAGCCAGATCTAAGCACCTTGTGGGCCTTGAGTTTTGACACCCCTGCTGTAGAGGATACTTTGTCTGAACATGCAGAAGAACAATCCTTTCACATATGGTGCATATGATATCCATCATCATGTACAGAAGAAAACTTCATGCTGGTGAGAGAAAATGCTGTTGATGTGGTCAGCATTCATCCAATCAACTGTTGATTGGATGAATGTCCTTTAGTTTTAATCCTATTTATTTTACATACTTTTATATGCACTATATTTCTATGACCTATGTTATACTTATTTTACATGCTCAAATGTTGAACATTATATGTCTATAAAGGTGCCTCTGACACAAATAAAGAAAAAAAAAATCAATTATTATCTTAACTCTTCCAGTTGATGAAGTTCTCCCTCTGCTGCATGGTTTCTTGTAAATTATTTTGAAACACTCATGTTTACCACAATTGTGCAACACTCCGGGTTTAAAGGGAAGAAGACGCTTTACAGTGCATGAGACGGTAGCAACTTTATCAGGATTGCAATGTTGCCCTGTAGCATGACCCCAGGCAGAGACATATTCTTTTTTAAGAAGTTGCAGGTAAGTACTACGTATGCACCCCTGTGTGTTCCAAAGAACCTTTCTACAACGTACTATTATTTTGAACATCCCAAGCTCATCCTTTGCCTTTCTTGTCTCTTTTTATGTCACATTTTTTTTAAGAAATCAAACTGTAGGCAAGGACTCCCCACCCCACCCCTTGTAGCTGAAGAGTGGAATCATTTCTATGAATGTACAAAAAGCAACTTTCTAACCTCCCTCATCTACCTAGCACATCATCTAGAAGAGCTCAAATTGAAAATCTACTGACACAATAGCAAATAAGGCCCTAAGAAACCAAAGCACTTGTTGGTCACAGAAGCCATGGAAGTGTGTTAAGATTTATATCCTGTCTTTCTTTCAGGAGCTCAACTGGACATGCATTCTCCTCATTCTTTACACAATGAGTGGGGTAGGATCGTACAAGAGCGAAAGATTGTTGAACTGCTGTGGCTAAGGAAAATCTCAGATCTAATCTTTGTCAACATCTTAACTGCACCATACCAGATCTCTCAAAGGGCCACTATTCTGCTAGGTACTATTAAGGGGACTGATGCAAATTAGCTAAAAGCAGAAACAGAAGATAATATTTATCTATGCAGGACTTTAAGATCAGTGTAACCACAAATGTCCTTTATATGTCCTCAAACCAAATACCTCCTTATCAAAATGACAAATGCCCTTCATTAAGGCAGCAAGTTGCATATCCCGCTGTCACAAGAAAGCAATACTTAGAGACCATAATGAGGCCAAGTCCAGCTTTATTCAACTCCTGGCTATCCAAAGCAAGGTGATTTTTTAAAACTGAATCTCTGGAATTCAAATAGATATTCAAATTATTCTTCCGGAAGAACCAGATGAAATATAAGTCTCAGATTATACTTTAACCCATCTACCATGCTATCATTCAACACCTGGACTTCAATGCTACTTTGAGATGCATGTGCATTAAAGATGCTTTCCTTATACTGAAGGAAGAAAAATGTAATAATGTGTGCGCACATTGCTGTTTCAAGAGAGTGTATAGTATTTTGCACCCGTTAAAAACATTCTTTCAATAGCTTCTTTCACACTGCTAACAATTTTAACTAAGTGGTCATCTTAATATTTTCAAAAAATAATTTAGGTTGCAGAGTTGAAATAATGCTATATATAAGTGAAAAAGTTCACTTCTTAAAATTACTTCTATCATCAAATTATTTCCAATCTTAAAAGATTCACCAGACATTCTATTGGATAGTAATTGACAGCGATAACATTTAACAGGTTTATTAATAATCGGTGGAATGTATTCAGTATTTATTTATTATATAATATTAATAGCTTATGTTAAAATACTCCTATCCATCATGGCTAAAGCTGTCTTATGCTTAGTTTAGCAAATAATGTCTCCATTTTGGGGACAAGGAGTCTGGTGATAATATTTGCTATTATCCTTTTTTAATTGTTTTTATCATATGATGAATGCTTAGTATTTTAAGCATTCAAGATCATAAAAATTATGGAACATTAGGAACATTAAAAATGTAATATCAAAATCAATTAACCTGGAGTAGTGTTTAAGATGATAAAACATTTTTCAAAGGCTTCTTTGAATTAAATAAGGAAAGCCAGCAGAAATTTGTAATAAATGTGTTTGACAATTCTAGATTATGGTAACCAGATTTACTATAATCAGACACATTTCTTCGTAGTATGATATGAGTAAGTAATTTGATGTTTCCAGCTCTCCAAACTAATAATGTCTATTGAAATTAAGGTATTTGTTAACTGGGTGTGACATTTCTGTGTTTATTTTGCAGCAGACTTGGCTGGGTCACATAAATAGCTTTTATATTTATTATGAAATTTGTGCTATGTGCAAAGATTCAGTGATTAAAATCTCCACTTGCTTGAAAGTTTAAAGTCAACATTTTTATAATGGTTTCAAAAAAACTGCATGCAAAAACATGCAGCCATGCGTGCAACCAGAGTAACCCACCAACGATTTTCCTCTTAAAGGTTGGGTTTTCTCTTTTAGGAAATCAATCTTAAAATCTAGCCTGGATGATTACAAAATGAATAATATTCTTAATATCCTTTCCATCACAAAAATTGGTGGGTACATACTCTCCCATTACATTACCTATATATACAGTAATTGTGGTCATGCAGTTCTAATCTCTCATTATTATCTGTTTATTTTTTTACGATCAGCTCATTCTCTTGGATGTTAAATGTTTACATTGGAAACATTTTGTACCAGTTTAAGTTCCTCTTACTATTAAATATTCAAAACCAACATCATCATTTCCTTTAAAAAGGGGCAAAGCTCTTTCTGACAGATAGTTCAGGAAGCAATCAAAGTTTCGCTGCTGATGCAACACTGCATCAAAAATGTAAGAATTTCTGCTTCATCTCTTAATGGAAGGGGGTGAAGAAGAGGACAGGATGTAAACCTTTGGAGAGATACAATAATAATCACAAAACCTCTGTGCCATGGAATAAATATGGTGCAAAACTACTTTTCTCTTATTTCCATATACAAAGGCTGATTCATTTCATTTAGTCAGAATGAAGCTGACTAATAGTGCACCTGTTTTGATGAAAGTATCCTCCAAATTCCATCTGGGTCAAGACCCTAGTTATGTAGTAGGATGAGTAGACAATCCTTAAGAGTTGTGGCATATGCTTGTTGCAACTGAGTTGGCTAATCCAATTTAACATATCCACAATACAATTTTTGGGGGGGAGACAAATAATTATATATACCGTTTTTTTTTGCTCCATAAGACACATTCCCTCCCCCCACAAAGTGGGTGGAAATGTCTGTGTTGGTGCCAGTCCTTTGGTGAATAGCAACCAAGCCATGGTGGTGGGGTCCTTTTACAGTGCTGAACCCCGCCTCTTCTGTCTTAGTCATTGCCTGCCTCTCTGTCTCTTTTCCGCAGTGCAGGTGTCAATAGGCAGAGCTGGCACATGAGAGGACACCTATCTGTGGTCCTCTCAGGCTCCTCCTGATATTTTTTTTTCTTGTTTTCCTCCCCTAAACCTGGGTGTCTTATGGTCAGGTGCATCTTATGGAGTGAAAAATATGGTAAATAAGCTCTGCCTGATGCAAGTATTCCTCTGTACTATCTATCACACACCAATCTTTGCCATTTCTTATTCCAAACATCTTAAATGGTGAATACCCGGTTCAATTTTCAGGAACTGCCTGTAGGGAGGAAACATATTTATTCTACACTCTACATATGAACATAGTGATAGGTATTTTGCAGAAATGAAAGATCCGATACTGGTTCCACTTATCCTTAAAAATCATGTTAGATTGATGGGATTAGACAGAAACTTTATTATTGAAAATATAAAAACTAATACAACTAAAAAAAGTAAATAAAAAAATAAAAAGCGCAGAAAAGAAAAATAAGAATATAGTAAAGAAAAAGAAAATATGTATAGAATTTACTTCCCGGCATCACAAGTATAAATAATTTTAATAATTTATCACCGTTTCAACTTCTCTTAAATGTAACAAACTATCTGCTTCCCATGTCCCATCTCTTATCTATAAACAATTTATTAAAGCCGCCTTGTTTAATCCTGGACAGCAAAAGTCCATTTAGGGTTACCAGAGATAACAATTATATATTTTAACCTTGATCAAATAAGCCAATGGAAAAAAAACAACAACAGACAGCTAACACTATCTCCTGCATTCTAAATACATAGACATAAATTGGTCAGTGTGCAAAATTGGTGCAGAATGTAGGTTACTTCAACACAGTCCTTTCTGTCTTTGAGTCAGGGGTGAAACTATATACAAAAATCACAGTAGAGATTATAAGCTATAAAGAGAATCACCCTTATATCTTTTTTTCTCTGACAACCCCAAATTATTATGCAGAGACATGCAGCCCACAGGGGGCTGTGTCTTGCATGCATGCACAGAGGTGCAGCGTGGGGTGATAATGCATGCGCAGATGCATGGCACGTGGGCGGATCGTGCACGCAGGTGCAGAGATGCGCAGTGCTTGAGGGGCACATGCATTGCCTTCTGGGTGCTGGCATATGAGTGTGCGCGCACACAATTTTCAGCACAGGAGCCCCAAAAGGTCAGCCACTACTGACATACAGCATTCAAGTTTTAAATGCCTTAATAAGTGCATTATTTGGAAGAACTGCTGGGGACCCGGCAGAAGCACAGAACCGTACTAATTAAAGCAGCCAACTCTTTATTTCAGACTTTGACATGAGTCTCAATAGACGTGTTTGCTTTAATTAGTAGCACTATCCCAAATTCAGGCATAGCTCCAATGATCAACAAGGAATTCCACGCACAATAAAAGAACAAACAATCTATTTTGCTGCAGTTTCAGGGTGTCCATCATTTGTTCCTAACTCAATACTCTGTAGAATTTCCTAAAGTGCACATTTGATCATTAAGCTCAGTGAGAAGTATTGAAATAAAAGGCACGCCTTACTATGGAAGGATTTTGCCTTCCATAATGATAGCCCTCCTACTATAGGTGAAGAGGCTGTGAGAAACAGATAGCTTATATATAAGCAACGTTTCCCAGTCTTAATAACTTTAAAGATGTGTGGATCTCAATTCCCAAAATTCTCGCAATAGCAGGGTTGAGAAACCCTGCTCTTTCTAGAGGGAAAGGCAATAAAGAGAAAATGCAAAGTGGAGGATTTCAAGACCATATTCCAGATAATTTGGAAATGGGAACTTGCCCTCATACACTTGCTGCTTTTCTACCCATATAGCCCAACCATTTCTTATTCAACGTTGCTTGGAAACAGGTGCTACTTGATGGGAAACGAGCATCATCAGAATCAATTGCCCATCTATGATCATTCATGCTCCATCCAGAATTTCATGAGAACAATAATAAAACAACATATACTCTTGCTAGACAATGGCTGATGCCATTTCTATTTATAACAATTTGGCTACAAAATAAAAGTAGAATGTTGAGCAAGATGAGTTCTTAAGCATAATTAATCAATCAATCAAATATGTATAGCTGCCCATCTCATCAGACTGGACAGTGCACAACAATCGTATTTAAAAAACACATTAAAAAAACCCACAGATGTGGTTGGGGGAACTATATTAAGAAATAAATAGCATAAAAAAACCAAATATACCATACCCCTAGGCAAAGAGAGAATAAAAATGCCCATCTTAACTATGGAGTCATCCAAGCATAGCTCAGATTCCCTGCGAGGCTGCGAGCCATAGGCCTTATAATATAACCAGGTGTTGAGAGCCTTCAGGAATGTCAAAAAGGATGGAGCTAATTAATTTTGAGGAAAGAATGTTCCAGAAGGTGTAGGGGCCAGGGCATAGAAGGAATGTCTCCTGGGATTTACCACATGTAGTTTCATTACAGAAGGGACTAGCAGCATGCGTCTTCTGCCGGATGATGGGACAGGCAGATGTAATTTTGGAGAGCCCTCAAGCAACCCAACCCCATACCATGAATGGCTTTCAAGCTCAAAATCAGAACTTTAAATTGGATCCAGAAGAAAGCTGACAACCAATGCAGCTCACATAACACAGATATAACATGTGGTCTTGTAGAGGTAAATATAACTGCCTCTACCATTGCATTTTCTCCCAGCTGAAGCTTCTGGATAGTTTTCATGGGCAGCCCCAGATAGAACACAGGACAGTAAGAGATGATTAAGGCATGAGTGACTCAGCAGAGAATTGATTAAACTGTTAAAAGTGGCAGTGGGAAGTTTGCAGCTCCAGACTTGCAAGATTGATGACAGCCCTCCCTGGTAAATATACCGGAAACACAATTAGATGAGCTAATTCTACTTCATTGTAAGGCTACATTAACAGCATCTTGTAAGTCTAAACGTGTATCTTTCCCGCTGCCACCTAAGCAACTGAGCAAGTAGGGTAGGTTCTTCCAAAGTTTCCTTCTCTGACCATTATGCCACTGGGACTCCTCCCTCTCACTTGGTTGTTTTCCAAACAGCACCTCTTCATCCCGCCCCCAGAGCCATCCACACATTCAGGGAACAGGAACATGAAACTGGAATAAGGAAATGGACCTACAAACTCCAAGTGCAGCCTGTTTCCTGCCTGGCACCATACATAACGGTGCCCCATTTGGGGATGTGGGGCGGGGGATGATTCCCCTCCACATCCCCAAAGGCCACATCCATCCTGGCTCCTCAGCTCCAGAAGCAGTGGTCCTCCCATTGTCCTTTATGAATGGCATAATGCATCCCAGGGAGGGAAAGCCAGATAACTTGAGGTGCCATAAGGGTGATTTTAAGAAAGAAAGAAAATGTCAGAAAGAGAAATGTTAGATGGATCTGAGAAACAATAAGCCACACATTGGAAAATTTGCTAGCTATAAACGTTCTTTTCTGCCTTTTTTCTTCAGTATTTCCTAGTGCAGTTCCAATGCAATTATGTAAATTTCTAAAAAAACCAAGTCATTTGTAGGACAACAGCTGAGTGAAATTTTAGATCACCAAATTCTCCTCTGTCTTCAGAGTTAAACTGAGGTTACCAAAGCCCAAATTTACTCCTCCCACTCAGATTCATCTATCCACATTAGATGCTGAGGGCGGAGTTTTTGGTAGGGTTAGTAAAGAAGGCCTTTCTCGTGGGGGCTGGAAACAACTCACCTGCAATCAAGACAGAGGCTACAGTGGCAAGTGTCAGGTATGAGCCACTGCTAATCATGTTGATGAGCAGCTTGAATAAAGGGTAGAGTAGCAACAAGGCCCAGAAAAGCCAATTCAAGAGAGGCCATGGCCGCCGAGGAAGCACAGTAGAGTTCTCTGGATATCTTCCTGTCCTGTAATATTCTTCTTGGATGATATCCTAGTCAGAACAATATGGGAACGAGCTGGTTATCTGCTAAATTCATCACTGCAAGCAGAAAGTGTGATTTCTCTCCCTATTTCTGGTGTTTCTGTTCCTCTAGGGAACGGAAGACATAAACCTGATGGCTATTGAGTGCATTATTCCTCCACCCAGCCAATTGCCATTTTCTCATTTGCAAAACCTACAGGTTCAATCAGCTCTTCTTTTTAAGAAAACTAAGCAATCACTTTCAGATTTCAGGAATGGAAATGTATGACAACTGAACAGCGAGAGCAGGGTTGGGCAATTACTTTTTCCAAGGGGCCACCTGAGAGATTGGGATTGTTGTAGAGGGCCGTCTCAAATCTTAATCATCATAAGAACGGTTAAATAATGAACCAACCTTTTCTTGATAGAGTTTGTAAAGCCAATCAGAACACTCCTGGTCACCTTCTGGAACTTCCTCTAATGGAATCCGCCTAGAAATATTGAAAAAGAGAGCACAGGATGAAGAGAAGATTTAAAAACAAACCATATAACCACCCTGCTTACTTTCAGGTACAGGAGAACGTAAGCAACAAGATTTGGGTGGAAAAAAATTACAAGTTATTAGTGTTTCAATATAAAGCTTTTTTTTTTCTTCTTCTTCTATCCTATCATGTCCAATCCTTTCAGACAGCTTGGATTAGTCCCTGCAGTTTTCTTGGCAAGCGTTTTCAGAAGTGGCTTGCCATTGCTTTTTTCCTAGGGCTAAGAGGACTACAACTGACAGCCTCCCAGTTTCTAGCCAGAAGCCTTCATTACTATACCAAAATGGCTCTCCTAATATAAAGATATAATTGTGGCAGACAGAGAGGTGTGGAAGCAGTACTCAAGGACATTAGCGGACCTCGCCCGAGCGCGAGACAAACGCTGAAGAAAAAGAAGAAGAAGAAGAATATAAAGATATAATTATAAGCTCTATTATTATAAAGAATTTTATATTCAAAATGCCTTAGAGGCATTTTCACCACAGTTCCTTTTGGATTGCAATTACACTATGCCTTTTAAAGCTGTTAAGAAAAAGGTACTTGCCTTACATATAAATCTGCATGGTATTTCTTCCCATGTAAAATTCCAAGTAGTGTTGGATTTTCATTATTTCTGAAGTTCAGCGTAGAATCATATACAGCTGAAACTGTAGAATAGGGTACATTAAAACATGGTGACAACTGTCAGAGGTTTCAAAACATGATCCTGTAAACATCATGTAAGCTCAGGTTATCAAAACGAGGAGCTTTGGCAGTTGAGGAAAAATAATTGTTATAGTTTAGTACCAAATATAAATAGGGTTACAAAAAGTCTGTCAAGGCATAGCCAGATTTTGTTGTGTTCCAAGAAAATCGAGCAGAAGTTCAAAGTCCAATCCAGCCATAAAAAGACAACTTCATGTTTTTTTTTAATAGACTGGTTCAAATGTCAGCCCAACCATCTCTGGTGCACTTTATGGGAGTAATTCAGCTGAAGAGGGTTTTCAAACCGAACTTTTGAATTCTAGTGGGTCCCAAAGTTGCTAATCACAACATATTGAATGAACAAAGCAGCAAATTGTAATTGTTAAGAGGCACTGACATAGTTTTCTCCTGCTGCAATGGAGGGCATTAAGGAATTAGAGCTATATCTGGCTAAATCTCACACCTCCATTAAATCAAGGTATGACTATCTATACAGTAAATATGATTATTGAGACTTAAAGAAAGACTTAAAGGAAGATAATGTTTAGATATCATCCCTCAACAGGGCTATTTTTCAGAACATGGCAATCAAAAGTTGATGTCAGCTTGCTATCTGATTACAAACATTTAAAATGGTGAATTAGATGTGTTGGGTATGTTATTCCTTACCTACATTTCTCAAACATTGGACGGTGAGTGCAAATCCTTTGGTTCGCGGGAGGAGGTGATGTTTGAGCTTTGGCAAGCCTTTCGCTTCAGCCACCTGCATGCTGATTTCATGTTTTTGCTCAGTAAATCTTGTGCCTTCACAGTGAATCAAAAACTGAAGAGAAGAAGAAGAAAGGAAACTGAAGAGATGTATTGGGGGTGTGGAAGGAAGAAGTACATTTCTTTATGGAATACTGCATCCCAATGGATGGGTCACAGGGGAAAACAAAAGACCACTTCTATACATTAATCACAACACTGTGATAAATCTCAAATACACACCTTTTTCTTAAGACCTAAACATAATTCAGGAAGAGCAATCTGCAAGGCCCTTCATGATAATGCCTTTTTGCAAGAACAATTAACATGCAATGTTCTTTTTTGAGTACCAGTAGCTGCTTTCTCTCTTGTCCAAAGACACAACCATTTCCTGTTTGAACTATTTTAAAAACACAAAGACTGTATTGCTATCAGCACTATTTTGAGCACGAGTAGTTGGAACAGAGTAAAGTTATGCTTTAAGGAGCATTTCACCAGAAACATTTATCAATTCCTATTTAGACTCTCCTATCTGATTCAGCAGCAATCACAAAAAGCAGCATCCTATCAGAAATTGCAGACATGTTCCCCGAAAGATGGTTGAAAGCAACATTGGTTGCATTCTGAAGATCAAGTTACATGTTATATTTGGAGGGGAAGTAAAACTTGTCTTATCATCAGTGAGATGGGCGGCATATAAAATTATTAACAAATAAATAAAGATGTTTGAATTGTGGTGGCACTATTCAACCTTCACTGGATGCCAATACAGCAAGGGCTGAATTAGATGGATTAAATGTGCAGAGCAAGGGTGGGCAATTGATTTTCCCAAAGAAAAAACTGGGACTGTTGTGGAGGGCTAAACCAAAAGGGCTGTGAAGCTGTGTAGGTGTGCAAGGATGCACATACATAAATTGAAAATAAAACAATAGTCGTCTTCAAAATAAAAGTAATTCATGGAGGCTGGACAGGGACATTCAAAGGGCCAGATGTGGCTTGAGGGCTATATAATGCCCAAGTCTGGTATAGAGGTTTCTTTTTTAAAGCAAAAAATGGCAACAACTGGGGGAGGGAAAGGGAAAGGGAGGGAGGAAAGAGAATGAAATAGATATATAGATAGAGAATTGTCACTTTTCCCTTCATCAAATACACACACACACAAACCATACACACACACACAAACCATACACACACACGCACACTAGCTTGATACTTGTATGGTCGGGCTTAGTTTTGGGGGAGGAAAATAAGGGTGGGACATCCTGCCTCTACCTACCAGCATCCATCGGTATTCATCTGGCTAGCATCCTGTCAGTGTGTGAGAGAGTTGAGGGCTGTTTGGAAACTGAAACAGTATTTGCTGTGTGAGCAAGGAGACAGCAAGGAGCCTGGGCGTGGCTTAGCTCAACTGTTCTGTACTAAAGCTACTTGGTGCTGTGAAACTTAACCGAAACCGCAACTCCTCTCCTCTGCTTGTGTTTTGCATTTGGAACAGATTTCTTTTCAGGTGGGGAGGGGGAGTAGAACTCCTTAGCATCAGAGCATGTTAATAATAATATAAGAAATACTAATGCTCTGATAGTCATTTCGAAAAACCCTTTCTTAGTGAGCACCTAGAAGCCAAGAGGAACATACATGCCAAATTTCAAGTTTGTAAGCTTTATGGTTTTGGAGATTTCGTGATGCGTGAGTGGTATTTTGTGTGTGTGTGTGTGTGTGTGTGTGTGTGTGTGTGTGTGTATACACACATACAATCTTAGAAAATGAAACTATTCTCTAAAGCACACAAGTTCCTAGGCAGACGCACCCAGATCCTCAATGCAGTATCTAATGTGTAAAAGACAAATGCAGGTTTAACAGCAAATTCAGGTTTAATAGCAGACTGAATGCAGTCCATATTGCATTCTAGATTAGAGCAGTAGTCCGTCTTTGCAAAGCTGGATCTGTTTACATACATACATACATACATACATACGCATTTAGACTCACTTGTTCTTATATAGGTAGCCCTTAACGTATCACCACAATTGAGCCTACAATTTATGTTGCTAAGTGAGAAATGTGTTCGGTGAGTTTGTCCCATTTATGCTTTTCTTGCTACATTTTGTTAAATGAACCTCTGCAGTAGTTAAATTGGTAAGACTGTTGTTAAGTGAATCTGGCTTCCCCACTGACTTTGCTTGCCAGAAGGTCGCAAAAGGGGATCACAAGACCACAGGACACTGCAACCGTCATAAATATGAACAGGTTGTCAAGCATCCAAATGTAAATCACGTGACCATGGGGGTGCTGCAATGGTCATCACTGTGAAAAATGGTCATAACTCCCTTTTTTTCAGTGACATTGTAATTTTGAACTGTCAATAAATGAACTGTTGTATGTTAAAGCCACTTGTATTTGTACGGTAGCCTTGGCCAACTGGACAGGGAAACATATATCTTTATTGTTATTGTCATTTTAAATCAAATCATAATTCCTGAACACCTGAAGAGTGGGCAGTACAGGAAGCCTTCCGCTTACAACAGTTCATTTAGTGACCTTTTGAAGTGACAATGACATTGAAAAGGTTGAGTTGTCAGGGCTCCAACACATTCCCCTCATTCCAAGCAAAAGTCTCTAGCCGCATCTCAGAAACAGCAGATTGGTTTATTAGAAGTTGCCATGTTGGTGCGTGTCTGGGTGCAGCTGGTACTAAATCACATCATACATTTCCCCCTTGACCCTGGATGTGATTTCTCCAATAGGACACATCCGTCTCCAAGAGTCGTCCATCATGCTCTCCAATAACCTTCTTATGCTCCGACAACTTTGGGTTGCTGAAGTGATTATCTAGGCATTTCAAGAATGCCTTGTTTTCCCCCACGCCCTTTTTCTGGGAGCTCAAAAGACCAAAGGAGCATCTTTTTAGTTGCCATGAGTTATAGCTGTTTTTCACACTTATGACCATTGCAGGACCCCATGATCACATGATCAGATACTTCATAACCGGCTCCCATTTATGGTGCAGTATCCTGGGGTCACACGATCATTTCTTGCGATTTTCTGATAACCAAAGTCAACGGGGAAGCCACGTTCACTTAACAACTGTGTTACTAACTTAACAACTGCAGTGTTTCACTTATCAACTGTAGCAAACAAGGCCGTAAAATGAAGCAAAACTCACTTAACGACTGACTCATTTAGCAACAGAAACGTTGGGCTCAATTGTGGTCATAAGTGGAGGACTGCCTATAAGTGCTTTTCAAGCAGCAATCTAAACCTCTACAGTCCTCCACTTATGATCACAATTGACCACAACATTTCTGTTACTGAGTCAGTTGTTAAGTGAGTTTTGCTCTGTTTTACGGCATTTCTTGTCACAGTTGCTAAGTGAATTGTTGCATTTAAGCTAGTAACATGCTTGTTACGTGAATCTGGCTTCCCCGTTTATTTTGCTTGTCAGAAGGGGATCACATGAGCCTGGAATACTGAATTGTCATAAATATGAATCTTGATCAAATGACCAAAGGGATGATGCAAAGGTCATAACAGTAAAAAATGGTCATAAGTCACTTTTTTCAGTGTTGTAACATTGAACAGTCACTAAATGAGCTGTTATAAATTGAGGACTACCTGTACTCCATGGGAGGAAAAACTCCTTTCACCTGACAAAACAATATAAAAATGCAACCCTATAAATTCTTACAAAATATGCAAGCTGCCCTGAATTTAACCAGGTTTTTGAAGAGATATATGCACAATAAAACCTACCTGGGTCAATTTCAGTTTGAAAAAGCAGTACTAAAATAACATCAAACCAATCTTCCAGAAAGTCAACAGAAATAAATCATGAGCCCAAAATAGAAATAAATCATGAATCCTGCGACAAAATCAATCTAGATGTATTGCTTTGAATGTTTTTGTTTTCAGCCTATGCAGGTTTTTGCCTCTCCCCTCCCTTATGCCTATGTGTAGAGTCTGGGCTCTGAGGGAAAGGAGGAACAGCCAGACAGGGAGTGGTGGTGTAGCTCCGGAGGTTGTGGAGGAGGCTGGGGAAGGGCAGAGGCCAGCTGGGCAGTCAGAGGAGGACCCAGGCCCATCCCCTCTGCATCCTAGGAAATGCAGGGAGGAATGGAGAAGGCAACAACTTGGCTTATGAGAGAGGAAGCGGCCATGATCCCCTCATTGGTTGCAGCTAGGGAGACTAGTATATAAGAGAGACGATTACAACACAGTGTTGCCAGAAGCAAAGCGTGGTGGTTTTTTTTGG
Source organism: Pseudonaja textilis (assembly GCF_049901715.1). Taxonomy (NCBI): domain Eukaryota; kingdom Metazoa; phylum Chordata; class Lepidosauria; order Squamata; family Elapidae; genus Pseudonaja; species Pseudonaja textilis. The sequence goes on along the minus strand of NC_141990.1, from coordinate 77,026,601 downwards.
GGGCTGAAGTTATCTTCCAACAGACTGTGCCTTGTTATCTCCTTGAATTTGGTAATTACTTATCCTGGTCCATTGTGAAATTTTTGTCATTGTAATTTGTTTGGTTTTTAATCTGTTCATTAAGTTTGGACTGCATTGCTTTCTTTTGAAGACTATTTTTGTGTACGTTTTTCCTCCAACTGAGAATTATTGAACAGCGGGGCCAAGTTGGAGGCATTAAAGGACATTTATTTACATTTTTGGATTTTGTTATGTTTGTGTTACACTCCTGGTCATCACACTGAGTTCCTAGTAGTCAGGCCCAATTTCCCCCCTTCTCATTTTTCAGTGATTCTCCCACTTATAACTCCACCTTCACTCTCTCTTAATGGAAAAACATGAAACTGAAATGACGATCTCATCTCCCTTTCTTGATTTGTAACATTAATAGAACCTATGTTATTCAGGTTCAGAGAGTATTTTGCCTTTATGCCGGCCAGACTTTCTAAAAATGCAATTGTGATGAAGGTGCTACTTTACAGTAATGTTTCATACCCAGAAGTATTCAGGATAATCTCGGAGATTGAGCAGGCTGCGCATGACAGTCTTCCGATCCTCTCCCCATTTTCGCTTGCAGAACACCATCTCTAGGAAGTACCACATCCAGCCAATGATCGGCATGTAGGAAAGTTCTTTCTTGGCAAAGACTTTGGAGCTCTATAAAACATACAGAAAAGAGGCGGAGGCACAAATCCAAATTATTTGGGTAGATATTGGTACGATATGGCAAAAAGGGTTGCAATTGGATGAAGTACAACAGGCTCCCATGGCTTTGGAAAATAACATATACTGTAAGAATGTATGCTACTTAAAAGCATACACACACACACACACACACATACATACATACATACATATATACATATATTGCTTATAACCTTATAAGCAGGAGTGGGATTCTACCAGTTCACACCTATTTGCTTAGAAGAAATTACTGGCCTAATCCTGTAAGGAAGGCTGGAAGGAAACATTCTGGTGTTGCTTACAGAAACTGCCTCTCCATTAACTCTTATTACATTCTTGGCAGGACTAGACTTCCTGTCTCAGGAATGTCTCTGGAGTTTTTTTTTTCACTCCTTTGCTGGTATTTTGCTTGTGTGGAGTGACCATTCAGTTATAATGGTACTGAAAAAAATGACTTATGACCATTTTTCACACTTATGCACTGTTGCAGCATCCCCACAGTCATGAGAGGCCAGGCGAGGAGATGCGTACCTCAATGTGAGTGATATTGAGTTGGCCACGCCCAGCCAACATGACCACCAAGCCATGTCCACCCAGTCACATGATCACCAAGCCACGCCCATCACCTAAGCCATGCCCACAGAACCAGTTGTTAAAAATTTGAATCCCACCCCTGAGGATAAAGTAGCCTAGTAGCATATGACTTTTTCAGGACAGCAAAATCTACTGGGTGATCAATCAAAATTCCAGTTCCTGAGTTATTTCTTTACATGGCAGCCATACTGAAAAGTTTTCCCTTGGGTTGTCTGGTATTGGTGTGGTGGAGGAATCATAAAGAAAGCTAGAATCGAACCAGAGGGAGGAAAGAATAAGAAACATTAGCATACACTCAGTAATGCTTACTTCTTCTGTCTTTCCGTCAGCTTTTAAGAATGAGTTGCAAACAATTTAACAACACGTAAACAACCAATTTAATATCCCTGCTGTTTTAATACAAGTTCTAGCACAAATGTTGCTTTATCACCTTCTGAGATTTCATGCTTCATTACATATTCATTTTTTATGAAACCAATATTCCAGCATTTAATTCTTGCTACTCGTAGCAAATTTACTCTCAATTCTACTTTTACATAAGGCAAATACTGTCCTTTCATAGAGAAGTAAATGATTATATTATATAATATATTTTCTATAATATAAAACATATATTATATACATTATGAATAAATTTAAAAATGCCTAATGTGAACATAATGATCTCCAAATAAAGGGAGTGAAACTTTTAAAAAAGGTTTTGACTTGAGCTTTAGGACAGTCAAGAATATGTTTAGGAAAAAAAAATTGTATTAGAGAACCGGGTGCAAAATTTGGGAACTTTTCAGCATCAACACCATCACTAAAGGTGATCAACTTTCCTGATGGATGTTAAAAACAAGTTTAAGGTAGGCTGAAGTTTATCAGGACAATTAGGCATTATCCTTGCAGCAGCTTGCATCATGCTGATCTAAGATCTTTTATTCAGCAGCAGAATACCATGTCAACATTGTACCAACTGCTGTTCGGTTGAAAAACAGTGTCTTTATTATAGCACTCAAAACTGTGATTCAAGGTACTCTTTGTTCTATTTTCATTCTGGGTATTTGGTTTCTATTTTGTTATTAGAAAGCTTTATGCTGATCTGTCAAATGAAAATCAAAACTAAGAACAAACGCAGCCAGGGAAAAATAAACATTTTAAGTGGCGGGGTGGTGATCAGTATCCAGGCAATTGGTTCTTTTGGATCCAGGGACAGTGAACAGTCCAGTAAATGAAGAGATTTTAAACTTTGTTATTAACCCAAAAAACAAATAAATAAATACACACACACACACACACACACACAGTAGGAAATAATTCTTCAAATTACACCTAACTATTGGTATACTAAAAGAGTTCAGTGATGAAAAAAGAATCTAAATTCTGCCTCTTGAAAAGAAAATCAGAAACACAAGTTGTGGATGCCTATTTCAAAATCAATGCATACTACAGGAGAAGTAATAGGACTTAATTCCTTTAGCCTTTGGCTGTATATGCATTCAAGGGCACCGAATGTCTCTGCTGATGCATCACCCGGATTCTAGTTACTCTCACAATTGGTTGCCTTGGCAAGACCCAAATCCACCCAACTTCCAGGAAAGTGACACATACGGGTTTTGACACTATCTCTGATGTTATGAATGCTGGTACCCTTTAATACTATTACACTGGCATTTCAAAGCATTTCTTTTCAAAGCATTTCTTTTGTTGGGTCAACACTTTTCTAATGCTAAGGACAACACTTCCTTAGCTGCTTTTATTTTTCAAGCTTAAAAGGTTATACAACAAAATGTGTTATTTTGCACTATTATCACAATGCAGGTATTTCAGGATGATTCACATGCGGATTAAAGCTGAGCAATAAATTCAGGTTGAAATAAAATATTAAGAACACAAGAATAAAAAGGAGAGTAAGTACAAAAACCATCAAGGCCAATCCTTTACCTAGTGTGTGAATTTAAATTAAAGCAAATTAAAGATGTCCTTTGCGTGAACTTGTCTAATGAAGAGGAGGTGACTATCTCTCTGGATAGGTGGTTTCACTTGTGAACTCTTCTTACTTTTAAGGAATGTTTTCTAACATTCAATCAGAATCTGTGATTCTGGAATTTATACCCATTACTCCATTACCTGTGTTCTACAATGAGCAAGAACATATTTTAACCATGTGATATCCTTCCAAGTATTTAAACATTGCTATCATTCCTTTCATTCAGTCACCTTTTCTTTAAGGTGTTTTCTCTAAACATACCCAACTCCCCTTCACAGGGGAGGTTTCCTTTCCACAGGTCCTCGTTTATAAGTATCCTAGTTGTTCTTTGAAGTTGTTACATTTTGGTCTGAATATTTAAACTGTGATCCCAAAATGCAAACAGTACTCCAGATGGGCTTTGACCAATGAAGAAAGTCATTTAACAATTATTTCTCATAGTTTGGATAATTTAGTTCATGCAACCTAAAGTTTTGTTTATATTTTTTGACAGCACAGTTTGGCTTATTCTTAAGTTGCAAATGCTTGCTAATCAAGCATATTTTTCAGAAATACGATTGCCAAGGTGTGTATCTCCCATTCTACACTTCATCTTATTTTTATTTCTATTAATTCAGCCCACTTCTCTAAATTATTATGTCGTTCATTTTATTTCTGTTTTCTATGATAATAGACACTTTTGTGTTATATACACATTCAATAAGCATTCCCTAAACCTCCATCAAAATAATAAAAAGGAACAACAGCAGAGAACCAAGGAGATAAATGTTTTTAATACCTTTCTCCGATTCTTTATCCTCCAAATTGCTTCAGTGTTTTAAAGCTAACAGAATAAAAAAATGGAAATATTGAAGAAAATACGTAAATAAATACCAAATTGGCCATGAAAGCAGTTGTGTTGCATCACATTGGAGAGGAAAAAATGGAATCTGCTAACATGTTAAGAAAAACTCACCCCCAGAACCCCAAATTTTTCACAACAGCTCCAACCACAGATAAAATCGATTTCAAAGTTGTGATTAAGGATGACAATGGCATTCTCTTTCCCAACGTTGTGCTTTGATTGTTCATCCATGTGGACGCTACAGGTAGTGCCTGACCACCATTCCAGCAACACCACCAACTCTGGAACAAATAATAACAAATGATTAAATAGACATAGTACCTATAGGCTTAAATAAACAGTTGCTTTGCTACTGCAAAGAGGCAAAAAGTGTGCCATTTCAATATTGACCCCACAAATCACTCTACTCATTCAAGTATAAGATTAAAATTCAAGATTAAGGTGAACAGACGAGAACAGATGAACATTCATTTGGTATCCTCTCCATTTTCGCTTGGCTACTCTAATTTACAAAATATTAAATGATAGCAATAGAAAACTTACTCTGAATCTATACATTTATTTACACATTATGAAAGATTCAAACATATGTTTGCATTTTTAAAAACAGAGGACAGAATAATAACTCCCTATTTTGTGAAAGATTATAGTAAGTTGCCACATAAACATTTAAAAAGTTGTACCGAAGCAGATGGATTATGTTAGTATTTATCTGGATTTCAGTCCATTCACACACACACACACACACACGTGAGAAATCTTAATTAGATGCTCCTTTACAGCAGAACCTGAGGATTTGTGGCTCACCGGATGTTGATAAATCACAATTCCCAGCAGTTCTAGGGTAAATAATTATGGGAACTTCATTTCAGTAAAAGCTAAAGGACTACAGGTTTCTTGCTTCTGTTTTCTATGACTCACCTTTCCTCCTATACATTGTTTTCTTCAAACTGGTGCCCTCCAGTTTTATTAGTTCTATTGCTAGATACATCACATTTGTGGAGAATGCAAAGCTGCGGTCTCAGTATACCTCGAGGGTACAAGATTATAGAAATATGCCATAATGCAGGGGTGTCAAACCCATGTGGTCATGGCATTGTCATGTAAACATCTCATGACTTTTCTCCCCCTTTGCTAACTGGACATGCGTGTGGCCAGCACATGATGCATCTGGCCTGCAGGCTGTGAGTTTGACAGCCCTGCTGTAATGTAAGTAGCAGCAGATTAATCATACAGATAGTCCTCGACTTAGTTCATTTAGTCACTATGCGAAGCTACAATGGCACTGAAAAAAGTGACTTATGACTGTTTTCCCACACTTGCAATTGTTGCAGCATCCCCATCATTATGTAATCAAAATTCAGGTGCTTGGCAACTGAATCACATTTGTAATGGTTGCATTGCCAGTGACCTAGTAGAATGCTGAATTATAAAGTTGTGTTACAGCTATAAATCTCAAAAAAATAAAATAAAGAAATGATAAAAGTATTTGCAGTCTTAATTCCCCTCCTACATTTAAGAAAACACTATCTAGTTCTATTTATATCTTCTTCCTTTTGTTCACAAAATGGGGACATTTAGTTTTTCTATTTCTAATATGGATGTTTTAAAAGAAAAAAATGGCACCCATGTCATCTCTGTCAAGTATATATTTGCATCCTGCTAATAGAGGCACAATAATGTAAAAAGGACAAGATGGTTTAAAGGTAAAATCTTATCAATTGTTATGTAACATATCCACCATTGAGCTGCTTTAGAAATTAGATTCAGGCATCTGCATAATCCTCCCATATGTTGAATGAATTATTGAGCTGAAATCTTGTTATCAGTTCATTTGCTCATAGCACATTTACGAAAAGCTGAAAACAGAACAAAGTATCCTGCAAAAGATGCCATTTCCTTTATTAATGATGAACTGGGTGCACGGTAAGACTAAAACAAAACAGTTCAATCAGAACACATAGCAGTCCTTACAGCAGGAGCAAAATTAAAACATAAGATTTCATGATTTGTTCAGCCAAATGCACATTAAGCTAAAAAAGAATCAAAATAATTAGATTTGAGACCATCAACTATGAAAATCAAGAACAGTGACCAGGCAGGTTCGAAACAACCTTAAAACACCAAGCCAACTGAAGCACAAAATCCAGTGCTCAAGGGGATATTTAAAATGGTTTTGAAATCATGCATTGCGAGGCTTCAGACTGAGATGGATAGAGGTGTCACGTCTCTCTTTGTCTGTGATTTGTATTGTATAGAATGACTAAATCCCCATTTGTTCTGTTTTGCATTGGGTTTTTTAAAAAAATGTTTATTATGTTTATTTTAGCATTTTTGGTTGAAGAATTCTGTGTCAGGCACAAAGAATCACGATCAATCGTAAGGTTGCAGCATAGAACATTTATTCAAGTCTATACACAGGAATCTGGTCAACCAAAATTCAAGATTAAATTGGCATCAGGTAGGGTCAACGGAATTTAGGAGGGGTTAGACTCAGAGCACTTGTGGGAATTTAAAGATTCTAAACTAAAGGCAAGCTTAACACCTTCCCCCAGCTCTGGCTGCTCTTCTCCTACACTGTGTGTGTTGAAGTCCACACAACTTTACCACCGTCGAGTTTGAAAAACTCTGTTCTAATAGAATGTTCTCTAAGAGCAATTCATTAACTGAAGCAGTTGCTATTGTTCTTAAACCTGCATATCCATTTAACTTTTATACTCTTTCAGACCTCTCTGCTGCATTGACACTTCATTTTCTTCTACTTTGGAATTCAAACTGGCTCAGCTTTTAAATTCTGAACTGGCCTACCGGACATTTTTCTGTGACTGCTTTTAGATCTCAGGTTAAGTATGCTTTTTATCTTTCCCAGTGCCTAACTCCACCCAGAACAGAGGAAAGAGGAGAGTTAAGTATGTTGTCAATGTTGCAAATTATATTCATTATATTATAGGCAGGCAGGCAGGCAGGCAGGCAGGCAGGCAGGCAAAGAGATTCATCCAGCCAAGGTCTAAAATATGCCCGAGCATCAGCATTTTTCTAAGTAAAATTACCACTTTGTGCTACAAATATTTATAATTTGGTGTTTTGTTTTTAAGCATCCAGTGAGAGTTTAATAATCTATTTGGCATTCTGTCTAAAGCAAAACTAGCAAAACAAATATTGAATCATGCAATGTTTCTATTCAAGGTGTCAGACAACCATTCATACCTTCCTCCACAATATCCCAATTCATATTCTTCCCATCTGTTTTTCCAGGGTTTTCCCCAAGTCAGTCAACATTCTGTACCATCCTTCCCACTTTAGCTTTCTTTTCTTAAGCATTTTTGTATGATGACATCATGTCTTAGGCATGAAAGACATCTGGTGACTTTGGGCCAGTCACTCTCTCTCAGCCATATCCACCTCACAGGGATGCTAGAGTATTAGACATGTTTGTCTCCTTGAGTTATTTATAAAAATAAAAAAGGCAAGATATAATTACTGTAAATAAATCTTGAGGTTCCCCAATACCTCTGTTTTGTGTGCGTGTATACCATTCATGATATAAAAGTAAGAGCCTGAATCTTGGAAAAATGACAGGTGCTGCTTTTGCATCTAGGAATTCAAACTGTGATGGTCTGACTTTTTTTTATCATAAACACCATTTGACAATTTTAATTGAAGGATAACATATATAGCAATTCTCCTTGCACTCCCTGAGTCTTAATATTCTCTTTCAGTCTTGGAAGGACAAATATAGAGGAAAAAATATCAGGGTCCATCTCAATTTCTTTCTCAACCATGGAAAGCAAGGGGCAAGAGACAAGTTTCCACCCATTCCTACAGTGTTCGCTGGAATATCAAAGCTATATCTACTACTGCTTTCCTCCTGAGCTGTCTCTAGCACAGGGGTGTCAAACTCAAGGCCTGCGGGCCAGACCTGGCCCATGGAGTGTTTAAATCTGGTCCGCGGGGCTGGCCTGGAAATATCAAAAGGACTGGCCCGCAGTGCCTCTGTCGGCCAAAAAATTTATACGTGGCTTTTCTTTCACAATTTTACCATTTGTTTCATTAACCATTCTGTGCTGAACTGTTTACATTCTTTAGTGGTGTGTTACATTTTGATATTGTTTCACTGAACTTGCCACAACACAGATGCTCTTTCCCTTTCCTTATCAAGTAGGTTTGACTGTTTTATTTGACCCCCCGCTAATCAGGAATATGAGAAGGGTAGTGATGGTTCAGCCATTAAAGAAACTGAGCTTGTCATTGATTCGAGACCCAAGCTTTGTGCAATGGGATAAGCTCCAGTAACTTGCCCCAACTGCTGGCCACCTAGCAGTTCGAAAGCATGCAAGTGTGAGTAGATAAATAGGTACCATCTCTGTGAGACGATAAGAACATTCCAAGCACCTTGGTGTATAGTCATGTTAGCCACATGACTACGGAAGCATTTTCAGACAACACTGACTCCCTAAGAAATAGAGATGAACATCACTTCCTGGATTTGGACATAACTGGACAGGGGAAACCTTTACCAGGGAACATGTAATCATACTTTATGTATTTTAAGCAGAATTGGGTATTTAAAAAAAGAAAACCTGTACACATCTGAGAAATGAACTTGTTTGAAGTGGCAAAGGAACTGACAATCAAAACAGATAACGTCGTTTCAATTTGGAGGCGTTCAAATAACTTCAAAAGTATTTACAGCATCAGAGCCTCTTTCCCCAAAACATATTCCAAGTAACAATACAACTTAAAATGCTGCATGGATGGCACATCTTCACAATTTTACAAGTTGTGTAAAATCTGCACAGTTCATGGGGATGGGAAACTATGTGTAACCTGACTAGCTATGGGCTAAAATATGCAGCCAGTACTTTCAACAGCGAGGTTCTTTATAGTAAAAGACAGTGAAATTCATGTGTGCCACAATGTTCTTGTCAATCAGCAATAAATGTTTAAGGGACTGCTACAACAGAACAAAAGGAGCTTTAAATTTCTCTCATAAATCGTAATGGAAGAAGAAATTAAATTGTATCAGCAAGGCACTGAAACTTGCACAACCACTGCTTCCTTATTTATTTATTTTAATTTACTGATTCTATTCACTCTATTGATTACCAATAAAATGCAAATCAATGAAAGGAGCAGATGAAAAAAAGAACTCAATTAGTCAGTGAAACGTAAGATTAGTAGGTTCAGATTACTCAGTAATCTTAGAGCCATAATTAATTGCAAATCTCTTGGGCTCATGTCTACTTACAATTGTTTATGCCAAGTACCTTCACTGTTATCCAGGAAGAAAACAGCATACAGCAGAGCTTCCACAAACAGTATCTATTGGAGTGGGCAGCCATAACAAATTTAAGTAAATAAATAACAATAAAAGTGTCACATTGTAGTTAAAAAAATACAACTGGGAAATTTGGATAGCTTTGTCTTTTTTCTTCTTGTACCCTAGATGTATATTTCAATCATCATCTCAATGTATCTCCAGAGCTCTTCCACAGCTGAATCAATACCAACAACAAGAGCAATGCTGGGCCTGTGAATAGGGCAATTTTCTACAGTGAAAATTTTCACCCCATGGCTTTGCCTCCCACACCTTCATCATTTCCTTTCTCTGAAGTCAAGGTGGTTTTGCCACCTTTTGATTTTATTTTTATTTGAACAGAGAAGAAGCACTGAAGCTCTCACTTTAGGGAGTGTCTCCACAAAAACAAAAACAAACGGGGGGAAGGGAAGCACTGACTGGATGCTTCTTCTACTGGTCAGTTATTGTCAACACTGCTCAGTTCGAAGAGAGTACTAGAAAGTCGCAAAAATAGCATCATTGATGGCACTCACAGGTCTTCTGAACTTGAGTGATTATGCAACTGTGTGCTTCGTTGGTGGCTATGTGTCTGTGTCCTTAGACTCTATTATTGCAACCACATTGACTCTTTGTACTGTTATTGCATTCAGAAACTTTACAAAATGACTGAGAAAAGTCAAGACAATTTATTATAGCATCTTTCCTAAACATTTATACTTCGGCAACAAATCAAAATACCTGCTTGTAATCAAAGACAAAACTTTGAAAACTATACATGAACTTAATCCCAAACTCTTGGCTAGGTAGTTCACATGCTTGTCATATACAATTAAGTATCGGTGTTTGGTTCCCTATCAATATGCAAGGTTATAAATATTGGCTTGTTTTAGAGCAAGCCATATATCTACTTCTGAACTAGTCTAGAGAGGATGATTCCTTACAATATAAATAATCATATTTGCAACAACAAGAGAATTTTCCAGAAACTTGGATCATTATGTTCAAAATAATCCATACAAATGAGAAAAGACTAGAGATTCAGTCATAAAATGCTTCTTAAAATATAAACTGACAGCACAACACTATGTATGTTTAATCAGAATTAAAGCTCAGTGAATTCATCTTCTAGGATAGCAAATGTGGGATTATAGCTTAAACATTCTTGATTCAGATACATTTTATACTAGATAATTTGAAAGGGTTATAAAGTATTTTAATCAAATAAAAATGACTCATTTTCTTTAAAAATGATTTGTTCTGATATTTGTTAGGGGAAGAAGGATTTATGATTCTTGCCCTAATTTCTGTACTTGTTCAAAAACAACAAAATCAAACAAAAAAGCCAAACTTGAAGCACAGCAGAAATGGTTTGGTATTCTCTCAGGGGACAGAGTTAACAAAAAATCTATCTCCTCTAAACAATTTCTGTTCATTAGTGATTACTCCTTCTTATTAACAGAGTCTTTATTAATAAGTATGCATTTCTCGGGAGGCTCACCAGCCTCATGTTCTGGCTTGACAAGCAAAGGGGAATAAGAAGTTCATTAAAAAAAAGATGGATTTAAGGAAAAGCATATTGCCATAATACCCAGTCACTTCTTGCATTTCAGTTGAGTACTGGTTTTGGGGAGGGGGCGGGGGAAGAGGAGATGATGTGACAAGTAGCCTTTTTAGGGGAGTTTAGGGGAACTCAATTCCCCTAAAATATGCTGAAGATGTTACCTAGCCTGATAACAAAATGTTTGGAAACCAACCCACAAGCTTGAAGAACAAACCTTCACCCTCACAAATATATATTTAAGTCCTAATTTTTTAAAAAACAAAAACAGACCAAAAAGAAACCAGAGTCTGTAAAACAGAAGGAATGTCCAAAGGGAAAATACACCAAGACCATGGTAGATCTTAGAGACTTGTTCTATGTTCTTAAATAATACTCTACCGGTAATCCTCGACTTACAGCTACAAGTGGGATGTGAACTGCCATCACTAAGCAAAGTAATCATTAAGTGAGTTGCATTTGATTTTACAATGTTTCTGCCAGTGATATTTGTTCAGTGAATCACTATGGTCATTAAGTGAATCCAGTTTCCCACACTGAGTTTGTTTGTCAGAAGCCCCTGGATGTTAATACATGATAATTATGTGACCTTGGGACATTTCAACTATGGTAAATATATGTTGATTGCCAAGCGCCTGAATTTTGATCATGTGAATACAGGGACACTGCAATGTGAAGACTAGTCGTAAATGTGTGGATCAGTCTTAAATCACCTTTTTGATGCCTTTGGAACTTCGATGAGTTGTTAAGTCAAAAGTTGAGGGCTATCTGTATTTACTATCATTAATACTGCTTCTAAGCAGATATGGGAGGATTTATATCCTGAAAGCAGGATGCAAATAATTGCAATATATGTATATCATTAAAAAAAAGAAGGGAGAGGAAAAAATACTATTTTGGCCAACTGAAACTAATGTTTATGGAGAAAGGGGATTACATGCCTTAAGAACAATGTATTTTATTCATTCTGTATTTAAAGGACTACACGCTCCCTATGTTCAATGAGAAGAAATGGATATAGCGAGTGAGAGCTGTTCCATTAATGAAATTCTACTCATCCTGTTCAAGCAAACAGAGAAGAATTATCAGCAGGAAGAACAGTCAAGATTGACTGAATAGCAAGGACAAGCTATCACTTTGGGGGTAGACACACATTGGGAAGTTTGAGAATTTGTGGTGGGGTATGTTACCTTAGGATGCTCTCCACATTTTTAATGGGACTTTTGTGAATCCCCCAAACATTGCTAGAAATAAATAGGATGGTAGAGGCTGAATTTTGCTTGAAGCAGACCTCTCTCTCTTTCAAGGGGAAAGCAGTGAGTTAGGTAATTTAATAAGGAAAATTCCGGGGACACATAGTTGCTTGTCGGAAAGACTAAGGGACTGTGAGAAATCTAGCATGAACTAAGTTTTTAGGGAGAAGCTGTGATAAAGTCAAGGAACAATAACTGTTAGGTACATCAAGAGAAACTCTGCAACAAAGAGTACTTCAATAAAAGAATGCCTATACAAGGAGTCCTCAACCTATAACCATTCATTTAATAACCATTCAAAGTTAAGCCAGTGCTAAAGAAAGTGATTTACAACCAATCCTTGCCCTTGCGACCACAGCAGTGTTTCCAGGAACGCATGATCAAAATTTGGGTGGTTGACAACCAGCATGTATTTACAATGATTGCAGTATTCTGGGGTCACATGATCACCATTTGTAATCTTTCCAGGGAGCGTCTGACAATCAAAATCAATGGGGGAAATCGGATTCATTTAACAACAATGATCTGCTAAATGAATGCAGCAGAAAGGCCATAAACACAGGCATATTTCTTAACATCGTTTAGTAATGAATGTTCTAGTCCCCATTGTATTCTTAAGTTAAGGATTACTGCATTGCAAAGGAAGGAATAAAAAACACTTGACTGCACTTTTGAATGTTGGTTATTCTTGCATTTTTTAAGAAAAAAAAACATGGATTTGGAGGTCCCCCTCAATGAAAAACACTGTTCTGCAGAATCCTTACTACTCTCCTAGTGCACCATCTATCTGTGTAGCTACCTTTTAGTTGTATTTCTCAATAATTAACTTTAGAGCAGCTGAACTCACATTAGTATATAAAGTATATATCCAAAGAAGGAAAGAGAATTTGCAGAAAGGAAAAAATGAAAAAAAAACCCAAGTTCCTTATTAATACGTGTTCTTCCAGGGCAGCATTTCTAAAAGTATTTCAGTAAAACATCTTTTTTCACATTTAAAATCTGCCTGTCCTAAATAATACTATTTGTTAAAACAAAGGTAAGAATATAAAAACATCTTACGGCTTGAAAGAGAATATGACAGCTTGCAGTTGATTTTTCTGAAAAGTTGCTTGTTGAATGGCCAGAGAATTAGCGTGAAGAGTTGAATGAGGTTGATTATCAACCCTGACATTATAAATACATAACTGAGAATAAGATGACAAATGAATTGAGACTTCAGAAATCCCATGATGTCCATGGTTTAAGGCAGCAAGGCAAATCCTCCAGAAAAGGAGAGAACAGTGCTCAAATTTGGAACGGTAACTGTGGAAAGACAATAGAACCATAACATTAGAAATAATCCACATGGAGTCTCTGCATTGCTTTCATTATCTTTTTACTTTATATTGCCCTCCCCTAAATACACTATTACTTCCAACTTAAAGTAGTTTAAAGAAACATATGAAAATAGATACCCTGAAACAAACACCTGTGTGTAAAGACAATATGACAATGTGTGCAAAAAGCAGGACTATACTATAACTGCTTGCTCAAACTCCTCGCCTTTCTATAGAACTAAACATTTCAGTTTAAAAATATGATATTTGTTTACAGTTCAAAAAAAAAAAAAGAAGTGTCTTATTCACAGCGGTAATAAGTACAGGGCCTGTAAAAGCTTGGAAAGCATGATTTGATAATAATAATCATAATAAAAAACCCTTTCAGAATGGGCTTCTTTGCTGCCAAGATCATACCAAACACGTTAAGCCTCAGTGTTACTTGGAAAATTATGGGTCACTTTTGACCGATTTTTAAAAAATGACAAATCATTTAATGTTTACTGACTTCAGATTCTAAAAATTCTAGTTTAGATATTTCTAAATGCTTCTATTAGTCTTTCCAAGCAATAAAAAAGAAATATTTTGTATTCTTTTTCCACTTTAACCCAAGGAATTTTTTCAAGAATTTACATATGCTATTTAAGCAAAGCATCAGATCCTATTATTGCTATTATCAACCCTACACCTCTATTGCAAAGTCAATTATTATTCATGGTGTCCAGTTTGTGTTCTCTCTCTGTCTGTCTGTCTGTCTGTCTCTCTCTCTCCCTCCCTCCCTCCCTCCACCTATCTATCTATCTCTCAGAGGTGGTATTCAGCAGGTTCTGACCAGTTCTGGAGAAACGGAAATTTTGAGTAGTTTGGAGAACTGGCAAATACCACCTCTGACTGGAGATTTTACAGTATCCTTCCCCTGCCACACCCACCAACCACATCCACAAAACTGGTAGTAAAAACATTTGAACTGTTGCTACATGTATAAATCAGCAGAAAAGCTTCTGAGAAAAACTTCTGAATGCCTGTTGTTATGTCAATCCTTAGTGATTACTGAAATAAGACCATGCAGTTTTCTTGGCAACATTTTCAAAAATGGCTTACCAATCAGAGTGGATTTGATTTAAATCAAGTCGATTTAAATCACGATTTAAATCACTAATAAAAAGGCTTGATTTAAATCATAATTTTTAAACAGCAACTGTCATCTCTTTCCCACAGCTGCTCTTCCTTTGACCTGCTGTTGTCTCACCAACAGTCTCAATATTACAGTATAGCCTCATGCTACAAAACGAAGCTCATTTCATGCTGAATAAACTAAATTATTAATGTATCTTAAATAGAAAACTATTTTACACAGATTTTTTACTCCAGTGGCATTTGATTAAAATACATTTGATAAAAATAAATATATATCTGATTTGAATTTAAGAAAGCATTTTAATTTTTTTTCAAATCAACAATTTTTACCCACCCTGTTACCAATACTTTATTCCTAAAGTTAAGAGAGAATAATTGGCAAAGTCACCTAGATGACTTTCACGCCTAAGAACAATCTCCCAGCTTCTAATCCAGTGCCTTGGATGACTATTCACAATTCCACTCTTGTGAAAGCTGTGTCTATCTAATCTGTGAGTCCAGCACTAGCATTCAAACTTCAAACAAACTTACTTAGTTGCATAAATTCAAGTCTATATGACTTTATGATACCTATAGAAACGGAATAAATAAACATCATAATGCCAGAAAATCATCACATATTTAAAAGAAAATTGGACTGTCTGAACTGAATTGAATTAAAGTAATGTATTAGTTTAATAATGGCTCCAGCCTAACTAAGAACTATCAGAGAAACTGCTCTTTCGGGATATTCCAAGTTTACTTTCTCAGGCACCTCTAAGAAATCTTTGAAATTGTGAAATAGATTTACTTTCTGAAGCAAAACACAGTAATTGTCCAAATTATGAGGCTGCATGGTAAGGATTAGGGAGGAATCTGATAAACCTACCTGTAAGGGACTGACATTTTGCTAAAGTAGTAAAAAGAAATGCATCGGAGTGAAAAGGGATATACTGTAACAAAAACTATTGAAATAGGAATACTATTTATTCATTTATTATATTCAGTATTTGGTATTGAATATGCTCTTTGGACAGACTACCTCAGATTATTATTAAGCAATTATTATTTGCAGAAATCAGTCTTCCTGTTTATTTAGTTTTCTAAGTTAAAAGGAGGAATAAAGATGCAAGTTCAGGAACCACAAACAAGAGAAGCATTTGGCATAGTTCTCAATAACTTTAAAAAAAATAGCTAAGCATCCAATTAGCCATCCCCGTCTTTTTACTTTTTTCATACTTTATTTCAGCTTTGTTTACAATCCTCATTGCTGAGCCAAACTTTTCTAGAACCGATATAATGAATATGTTCTCTTCCTATATTATATATATACTATGTTACAATATATCGGATACATACTATTTTTCATATAATATTGACATCCTAAGAATAAATCAGACAGGGTAGGGATGCTCTGGAACAGGGGTGTCAAACTCGATTTCATTGAGGGCTGCATAATGGTTGTATTTGACCTTGGGGAGGCTGAGGTTGCTGGGCATAGCTGGGGTAGGCATGGCCAGAGTGGGTGTGGCCATCTCAACATCACTCATATTGGGGGCACCTGGGGGGCCAAGTGCTAAGGCGGGACTTCCCTCAGGCTCTCCCTCTCATTATAATCTCCTTACTTCCTGTTGTGGTTCGCCGGCAGCAGGTGTGGACAGTTGAGGTCTTGGGAGACTCAGATGAGGGGCCTGAGTGTGATGCAGGGATGGGGTCAGGACTATCAGGGAGTGGAATGCTGCCTTTGGAGATTGTGGAGGCTGGCAGCAGTCATGAAGAGGTCCCCAAGGAGCCTGTGCCCAATGCACGTGCACTCAGAGCTGTTTGAAGGAAAGAACAGCTGCAGCAGCACGGACAATTCAGGAGTAAGGCTGTAAGGTAATGGCCCCTCCGTTAAGAGATAAAAGCCAGCTGAGAAACCGGACTTCTTTGGAGGAAGCAAAGAAGTTTTTGCACTCAAGCCTTGTGGATGTTCGGAATCTCTTAGTTGGTGTTTGGAGACTCTTTCTGTTTCAAATATTGCTTGGTAACTTTATCTTGTGTTCTCGGCAGCCTTGCACAACCTTGGCAAGACTCGTTCTTATCAGAGACAATTAGTTTGAAACAGCCTTTTAATCGGGAAGGAACGGAATTCATAAAGAATCATTAAAAGGTTTTGCTGTTACTTCCGTTTCGTGTTTGTTTCCTTGGAACAAGGTTTGGGTCAGAACACTTCCTTCCTTCCTTCCTTCTTCTTCTTCCTTCCCTCTTCCTTCTCCTTTCTTCTTCCTTCCCTTCTTTCCTTATTTTTCCTTCCTTGCTCTCTTCCCACCTTTTTCTGTCTTTCCACTTTCCTTTCCTGTCCCTTCTTGCATGATCAAATGCAAAAGGGGAAATATTGCTCCTTTTGTTTTGTTTTTAGTTTGTTTTGCTAGCCCTCTGCCAGCGAAAATGGAGCTATGGGCCAATCCTTTGTGGTTTCCAGGGTAGTCCCGCAGGCCAGATCTAAGTAACCCATGGGCTGGATCTGGCCCGAGGGCCTTGAGTTGACACCCCTGTTCTCAACCCCTTTCCTGAAATCTTGCCATTTCGTGGGACCTCACAAGTGTGTCTTTTCTGTGGCTGCTCCTACAATGTGGACTATTCCCCCCTCCCAATGATTTGGCAAGGCCCCACCCTCATTAAGACCTGGTTCTTTAACCAAAGATAAGATTCTATAGATAGAAATATGGAATGAGAACAATTGAAGCTTGCTGCAGGGTATATCTCAGAGGCACGACTAAAGCACAGGCTTTTTGTTTTTATCACTTTATCGGTTTACTGTTTTATGACTGTTTTATAGCCATTGGTTTTATTGATGCTGTGAGCAGTCCAGAGTTGCTTAAGATGGGCAGCCATATCAATCCTTTAAATAAATAAACAATACAGTATTAGAAAAACCTAGTTGCTAAAATGATGAGAATATCATTTTCTAATATAACCAGGGATGCTGTAGGGTGGCACTTCTGGTAAGTATGAAGTCAAGAGTTTCCCAAAACAGGAAGGCATCAAGTCAAGTGAAGTATTGGTGGAAATCCAATTTCAGAGTTGTACATGGTTGGGCAGGAATTGGCAGAGATTTAAAGTTATAAGCATGCAATAGGAACAAAAATGCCCGAAGCACTTAACTATCATCTGCACTTTGAAGAGTCTGAAGCAGAAGATAAAGTTTGAAAAAAGAAAGATAACGGAGACCAGGCACTGTACTTTTTCCTACTCAACTTATTTTCTTCTACTGATTGTACTAGTAAGAAAAATAGTTCCATCATTCATTGCTAACATTTTAGGGATTTGAGTGCATCTTGTGCATGAATGCCAGAAGTCAGATTTGGATTGATGGAGCACAATCTCTGGGTAAAACTACTTGTTTATTCAATAGCATGACAGAAAAAAAAATCGGATCTGGAAAAACATAATTCACAAAAAGTTCCCTAAATGACATGGTATTGCACGTAAATCAAGTTTAATAGAAAATTAAACTAGCCAAGCAATGATTTTAAACACTCCCAACTTATATTATAGGAATGTAACTCATACAGGTAGTCCTCAACTTACGACCACAATTGAGCCCCAAATTTCTGTTGCTAAGTGAGAAAATTGTTGGGTGAGTTTTCTTCCCACTTTACCTCCTTTCTTGCCACATTTGTTAAGTGAATCACTGCAGTTGATAAGTGAGTAACAAAAATTGTTAAAATGAATCTGGCTTCTCCATTGATTTTGCTTATCAGGAAGTCGCAAAAAGGGATCCCGTGACTCTGAGACTCTGCCTCTGTCATAAATATGAGTCAGTTGCCAAGCATCCAGATATAAATCATGATACCATAGGGATGTTGCAACAATCATAAGTGTGAAAAATGGACGAAAATCCCTTTTTCCAGTGCCATTGTGACTTCAAATAGTCACTAAATGAACTGTTGTAAATCGAGGACTATCTGTAATTTATTCTACAGGAAGGTATGTGATCATTCTGTTAGACATTTTTCCAACATTTGAGAGGCTGCCACAGGGAGGAAGGAGTCAAGCTATTTTCTAAAGCGGCTGTAGGCCAGACAAGGAATAATGGATGGAAACTGAACAAGGAGAGATTTAACCTGGAAATAAGGAGAAACTTTCTGACAGTGAGAACAATCAACCAATGGAACAGCTTGCCCGCGGAAGTTGTGGGAGCGCCATCACTTGAGACCTTCAAGAAGAGATTGGACTGCCATTTGTCAAATATGGTGTAGGGTCTCTTGCTTGGGCGGGGGGTTGGACTAGATGACCTATAAGGTCCCTTCCAACTCTGATTATCTGTTATCTGTTTAACATAAACATATGTTTTTCTTTAGAAGAAGAGTGGGTATGCTTTCTGATAGTAGAGCAGGTTGGAAATATAACTGCACCATTCAGAATAAATTACCAGCAAAAAGATTACATATCCCAAACAAGTGGACAGTAAAGTGGTAAATACATATTTGAAAAGCTTAATTTAGCAGATCAGGAAGGAATTGCCTGTTACAGCAAAGAATGAAGAGCTTTAGTTTTCTTTAAAAACTCACATATTGCAAAAGCTTCCAGAGACTGTAAACTATCATAGTGAAGGGGATGGAAGATTACAATACAATCATTTTAAGAAAGCTTGACAATAAATATTTGGGCACATCAAATATTTGCTGTTTCAAAACAACGAAGGATAAAAAGGAAATTAACTGGAAAGAGCACTGAAAGTAATATTATCTTATTTTTGGCAGCCATTCACACTGTGCCCAAATATTTATTGTAAAGTTTTCTTATAATGGTTCCATGCTAAAAATATTATTGATACAGCGCTCCTGACCTATTTCTTTCATACTTAGGGGAGGAGGTTGCACAGGTGGTTCTAGAATTATAACCACAAGAGCCCAGCAATTATGCTTATAACCCATAACAGTTGTAAATCAGGACATCATGTGACTGGACCTGAATTTGTAACCTTTTTTTGTGGCAATCATTACATTTGTGACCTTTTTTGTGGCATTTATTGTTTACTACGGAAACGGAAATTTGCTGAAAATTGGAAATTGCAAGGTGTGGTCACGTGACTGCAGGGTTCTGCAAATGGCCATAAATGCAGACTGGTTGCGGAATGCCCAAAATGTGGTCATTTGTGAACTGCAAAACCAGCTTGTAAGTAGCTTCTGTCATAACTTCGAACACTTGCTAAGCAAGCAATCATAAGTTAAGGACTGTCTATATTTAGTTACCAGTCTGCATCATTTGATGGAAACAACTAAAGCTTATTTTTCCCTATATCACTAGAGGGTACAAATCGTCCTGTATGAGGTTCCTTAAATAAGCAGGATCTATAACATGACCTCTCTGTACTTACAGCAGATTTATTTTTATATCTACTCAAAAGCCCATCATTGCAAGCTATAAAACTGCAGGCTCAGTTATTTAAATTGTGATGGCTGAATCACCAAAAATGAAATGACCTTCATTTATCTTGTCTACTGTGCTGGTCACACCAAAAAGCCGAACCTCGTAAGTAATGAGACATTATTTGAGATGTCATTTTGTGACAGCTACTGTGGAATTTATAAAGAAGACAAAGCTCCATAGTATGTAGTGCAGATTTCAAATTGGTTCATTACAGATTCCTGGCCAATAGATTTGTTGGGTGCATGTAGATAGAGCAGGACCAGGATTTCTTCAGCCTATCACAAGTGTTGCTACACGTAAGTAAAGATGACTCCTGTTTGAGTCATGGGAAAATTCCCATCATGAGTTGTATTCTCATTAAAGTCTGCATAATGAATGTAAAAGCTCCCTTCAAACTGGTTTAGACATGTACACAATAGGGACAAATTGTTCCTATTACCTGTCTGCTAGGGATTATCACAACATATATGAATGAATAAAACAAACCACAGCATCAGTCATTGTAATTGCAGATCAACCACATCCACCTTCAAACAATCAGAACAGTCAATCAATCAGAATAGAGCTGGAAGGGACCTTAGAGGTCATTTAGACCAATCCCCTGGTCAAATAGGAGAACCTATACCATCTCAGATAAGTGACTGTCCAGTTTCTTCTTAAAAATCTCCAGTAATGAAGCACCTACAACTTCTGACAGCACGCTGTTCCAAGCTGCTTAATTATTCTCACCATTAATTGTTCTCACTCACATTGTTAACTATCATTCCAGGGGAAGGAAAAATTAATACGAGAGAGAATAATCTGTGTAGTTGTCAAGTTCTTGATTGCTCCACCTCCACAAAAAATACAATTCTTTCATAGTTGTTGTACAGCAGAGGTTAGGATAAAGTAAAAAAAAAAAATCTCAGCACACAGATTACAAGTAATCCTTGACTTACTACTATTCATTTAGTGACTGTTCAAAGTTACAACGGCACTGAAAAGGTGACTTGTGATCATTTTTCATACTTACAACCGTTGCAGTATTCCCCTGGGCACATGGTCAAAATTTGGATGTTTGGCAACCAGCATGCATTTGAGTGTCCCAGGGTGATGTGATCACATTTGCAACCTTATGACAAGCCAAGTCAAGAAGGAAGAACTGTGGCAAGAACGGTCGTAAAATGGGGCAAAACTCACCTAACAACTGTCTTGTTTAGCAACAGAAATGTTGGGCTCATTTGTGTTCATAAGTTGAAGCCTACATTCCATTACAATGGAACTGATTTCCCATATTCCCAGGGTGGGGTCTTTCTCAGTTTCTTTCACAGAACTCCTGCATGAGCTGGTGGGAATCTGTTCTTTTCATTGATTAAAAAAAGAGAAATATTACACTGATTAAAATAATTTTCTTTTGTGTGCTAAGTGTACCTTTAAAGTAGCAAAGATCAGAACTCTAGAATTGGTCCTCATAAAATGTAAGCCAGCTTGCTACCTCTTCTCAAAGACAAGAGCATTTGAAAGAGGAGGAATGTCAGTCCACTAAACCAGATGATCATCAATGAGGTGTTTCTTAAGATAATGACACATTCTTCCTCTAACTTCTTTAAAAAAAAATTAAAGTTGTCTTGGTAAATGTTTATCCCAAAAGTGGATAAAAAGACTAAAAAACCTAGAGAGATAAAAGTTGACATTCTTTCAAATTTATTTGGATTTTTTTTTAAAAAAGTAATGACCTAATTGTCATTTTTTTCCCTTCATTGCAAAAGCTTGTTCTCAGAAACGTACGAAATTAAGTAACTGTGTCTTTCATACTTATATATTTAAATTACACTGAACATTCAGCAATTGCTAATCTCATCTCAGTTACAAATATAATATCTTCAGAAATGTTGACTCAAATGCAGTTATTAATTGAAAAGGGAAGAAACAAAAGTATCTATACGCACAGGCAACATTTTAGCAGGTTTTAAAGATACATAATTATGTATTCACTTTATAAAAAATAGTACATAAATGTTGGTTTGTCCATAAAAGTACACCTAGGTTATATAATTGAACAGTATAATTCAAACAATAATGATTCATTTATACACTGATTTTACAATTGTCTGGGTCTTCCAATCAGTGGACTTCAGATGCACTAGAAAACATTTTTGTTTAGATTTTACTTGAACAACGAACGGCCACTGTTAAAGCAATCCAGATATTACATTTAATCAATATTTGCATAATTGTATAACTGATATTTCGACACTGTTCACATCAGTTTCAATAATTTTGTAATACAAAAGAAGTGATTTCAAAATTAGCTGCCATTGAGAATTCAAGGATACTCATTCCCCCAACAGTTCATTAAACTAAGGTTTTATAGTACTATTATTCTGTTGATGTGATTTGAAACACAGATATAAACTACTGAATTCTGAGAATGATAGGATCATTTAATTTTTGCCCGCTTGGGAGAAAGATAAACATTGAAAACAGAAGAAATAATCATTTCTGTAATAAACTAACTTGGTTTTAAAATAATTATTGCAAAACATTTCTCAATTACATTAAGTTAAATACCAATTTAACTGACACACATCCTCCACGATTAAATCAGAAATATGAGAAAATTATATGTTTACCATTATTCTTTCAATGTATAGTATAGATAGGTTTATCATCGTCTAAAAGTGCTGCCATATCATAACATGGTTTCCTATTCAAACATGATACTGACAAACCAGGTTTTTCTCTATGACACATCTGTGCCTGATTTTTATTTGAAGCCCATTAAATATTAGCTTATCTAATTTATACCTTTAAAAGTACAGATCCCATAAACTCACAAAGTCTAAAAGTAGTTCCTAACCCTCAAATCTGATGAAGCACATCCTTATGAAGCACAAGAACACACCTTCAGGAATTAGTATAACAAAGAAAATGAGCGCAATTCTATTTAATCCTAATTTTAGGATTTTGCAAGGAAGTAGTAGGTGAGAATAAAGACATCTAGATAAAAACAACAGAAGAGAACAGAAGAGAAGCTCAGGGTTGAACTGCGGAGTCTTAAATGTCTGCAAGCAAGCAACAAAGCACAGAGAACACCAAGCCACACCTAGATAAATTCTGGAAGTTGTGGAACGTAAATCTGCTCACAAAAAGAGCATATTAGATTTCTCCATTGGTAGTATATTGCAGTGACACTCATTATTTCAAAATTATCCCATGAGATGCCAATTAGCATGCACTAAAACACTCCAAATTAACCAAAAGTATGGTCTAATCAAAGTATATCCTACTATGCTGCAGGTTAAATATATCTCCGTCAGACATAGGAAGCTAAAATGGAAATAGAAATTGGGTATCTGTATGATGCAGAGAGATTTTTTTTAAAGCATTGTAAGTAGAATGGATAGAGTATAATTTGGAATCTAACTGACAAAAGAAATGATTTGGGCCAGCAGATTATGCTACCTCTTTGGATGCATACATAAAATTATATAAATGCACTCCTTTCCCCTCTGATGTTAATATCAGTCTGCATTGAATGTCAAAAAAACCCCTATAAATATAATACTACACACTCTCTCCATATCAGTTAGGCACAGTAAAACTCTTCCATAAACTACTGAGAGTTAGTTTGCACTGTAGTGCTGTTTTGTCCATAACTCAGGATGAACTGCTTTTAACAACAAAGTACAAAAGAGACTGCTTTATGCATGCTTGTAGCAGAAAGGAAAGCATTTCTATATGCTAGGTTAGACAGTATTTTTCTACTAATATGTTCTTTCCTAAAAAAATTACTATTTTTTTTCCAGCTGATTCGAATCTTCTCCTCTCAAACTAAGAACTTACCTCCTTTCGCAAGGGCCACAGCGTCATCATTTAGACTTCTGCGTATAAATGAATATTACATTTATCATCTCATTTCTTAGATGTCACTAATTATTTATTCACCACCAGAACACAAACAATGAAAGTCAAAGACTAAAATCTGATAAAAGAAGGAAGGAAGGAATGCAAAGCAAAGAGAAGCCATAAGTCAACATTCAAACTCAGTATTTCTTAATGGTGGAAGGAAGGGCAGACAAAAATGTCGTTCAAGTATAATTCATTCCTAGATGACAATACACAAAGGTGGACATTGTTATTTTCTTGGTAACAATACTACTTCTGAAACATTTGACTTCGCAGCCTAGACTTAAGAGCCCTGGGTTTCCTGATAGTCTTTCATTTAAATACTAATCAGACCTGAACTTCAGTTTCTTCCAGATTAGCAGTAGACAAACCTTTTTAGAAGCTACCCTTATGCAATTAAGTCACTCACAGGTCAGGATGTTCTGGAGGGCTGGCGCTTAAGGGCCATAGAAACAATTGTTTCAGAGTTGCTTTCATCCATTGTTAAAAATTAAAAATCAATAACCGATTCTTCTCAATCCTAAAGGGCAACTTAAGGCATTTGAGTCCTAACCTAAAAGCATCTAAAAGCTTCGCAAATTATTTACATGAGCATAATTGCACTTTAGGCTTCATACACATTGGTCATCATAGGAGGGGTTAACCTTACATAGGATAAGAAAATCATCCCATAAGTTCAGCCTTATTGGAATATAAATGGCCTTGTTCCTCCAAAATTTGGCTCCAAGGAGATAAGCAAATCTTTTGAATCCTCAAACTCAAAGAATTAGAAGTGAAAACCCTTCAAGTTCATGGGCTTTAATATAGAAGTCTTTCAGCAAGAATGATCTTAGCAAGAAGGAAAGGACACTATAGAGCACTGCACACCAGAACAACTAGACACAAGGAAAAAATTTTCCCGAACGCCATCACTCTGCTAAACAAATAATTCCCTCAACATTGTCCAACTATTTACAAAGTCTGCATTACTACTACTAATCTTCTCATCACTCCTTATCACCCCCCTTTCCACTTCTGACTGTATGACTGTATCTTTGTCACTTGTATCCTTACGATTTACATTGACTGTTTTGTAGTATGACTAGATTGCTTATTGTACCTTATGACTATTAAGTGTTGTACCTTATAATTCTTGACTCTATTCTATTACCTATACACAAAGAGAGAGGGAAAGAGAGACTCACAAATGAAAAAGTCCTCTGATAATTTAGCTACTTTTGCCTTTGCAAGCAAGATAGTCAAGGCTGGAGAAAGCTATCTCCAGATGAGTGGATCTGAACTTCTAGAATTATTGCTGAAAACTCTGAAAATTTAAGTATGCGCATCTCAAAGCTATCTGGTTTAAGAAAAGTTGCTCAAACATTTCAGATTTTTAAGTGAAACAGAGTCAGTTCAGAAGACTCAAACAATCACATATTCGTTATGTTTAACTATCCACTGGTGCATAGGAATAGTACACCCGAAGAGTGTTATTTAAATATCTAGTTGTCAGTAGGGTATGAAGCATACCACAGGAATTTAGTGATATTATAACATCTTATAAGACTAAAGCCTATTGAGAAAGCTACTCTTATTATCTATTTAGTTTCCATTCTATTTTTCAATATAACACATTCAAAGTAATCACACCCTATTGCATTCATATTTCAACACCATCACTATGCAACATGCATTACATTCAGCTATTTGTTATTCTTGTTAGGTTTACATCAGAATCTGGAATGTACAATCCAGACAAACCACCTAGGTAACTGATTCCAAGAAAGCCCTCCAAGAATACACTTTGCACATCGATGCACAGTATGCTGTCAAGCACAATACGAATCCAGGGTAATTGCTTTCCTTCATCTCCACCCCAGTGCAGGTAGCTGTTTCCTGCTTGCCTGAGTTACGTGTTTCTGATCAAAAGCATTTTCCAAAACTGAGGAGCAAATACAGCTTTTCCTACAGACGCTTTCTTGAATCACAAGGGGCAGATTCCACCTGCAAGCAGAAACATACTCAAAAAAAGAGCGTTAGAAGAGGGCACAGCTCTTCCATCCATTAATTTCTTCCCATAGAAGAATCAAATGTTTTGCACACCTAGGAAGCCAAATGTCCCAGTTGCAACATCTGAGCGAATAGATGTGGAATTTCATCCAAGCATCTGCCAGCAGCCTTAAAGTAAGATGCAAGAGACACAAACGTCTTCATCAAGGCACAACTTCTGATAGTTAAACTAGCAGTCAGGGCACTTAATTTTTCGCACCTTCGCTAATATCCTCATACCTTCCCTAGCGACCACTCATTACTTAAGGCAACCTCCGTGTCCTCCTTGGAAAGTGAAGCATATTCAGGAGAGCATCTGCGACCTAAAATGTCACAAACGTCTGTTTCCTAGGCAACCCCTCCCCTCCCCCACCTTCTCCTTGTGCTTGGGGAAACAGGCCAGAAAGGAAGCAACGCGCGAAACACGCTGGAAACCTTGCACAAATTATATGCATCCCAATACCCCACGGGCCTCGCTTAAGGGCCGTATGAGGTTTCCTACCCCCCCACCCAAAAAAAACCCAACTCTTCTTTTTTCGGCGGTGTCCATGGAAACGGTGACGGGGGAGAAATCTGTTGCACGACCCGAGAGAGAGAGAGAGAGAAGCAGCCGGTACCCCGGACATTGCTCGTTCGGCTTCGACTCCCTTTCCTCAGAAAGAGAGGGTTTTTTTCTTTGTTTTGTTTTTGCAAAACCGGAATCGAAGGGCTTCTCTATTGAGGGAGTGGGGGAGAGGAAAACCGAAAATCACGACCACGTCCTTCCCCCCGACCCCAAAAAATCAAGGTCCTCCTCCCGACCCCCCACCTCATCTTTCTTCCTTCCCCCACCTCTCCACCCTTCCCTCCACTCTCAAACAACTAGACACTTCCGTGCTTTTCAAAGGCGACATCCCAAGCCGAGGGAAGAGGGGGCGAAGGGATGTGGTTTTTGTGTGTGTGTGTGTCGGGGAAGGGAGGAGCGGGAAACCCCCGAAACAAATGTTAGGCATGCAAAGGGGAAGGTTCCCTGCAACTCACAGCAACAAAATCCACGCGTGCCTCGGGCTCACCCGCCGCTAACATCGATGTTCCGAAGAAGTGGGGCGCCAGCCGGCTCGTCGCCGCTTCTTCGCCCCAGCCTGGAATCAACCGACGGGGGGCGGGGAGGGAGGGAGGAGAAGGGAAAGCGAGACTCCACCTACGGGGCGGCTCCTTCAAAATAAATTTTAATTTTTAAAAATATATTAATTTAATGGGTGTGTGTATGTATATGTATATATTGTTAATGTTATATTCGTTTATATATATAGAGAGAGGCATTAGCTGAATATATATATATATATATATATATATATATATATATATATATATATATATATATATATATATATATATATTATAATCTATATCTATATCTCTATCTATCTCTATCTATCTATCTATCTCTATCCATCCATCCATCCATCCATCCATCTATCTTCAGCTACAACTTTAAAAGCACAACTATAATGACGTGGGAAAATACCCGAACAAAGCTGAATACCATATATATATAGATATATAGATATATTGATAGATAGATAGATAGATAGATAGATAGATAGATATAGATAGATAGATACAGATATATAGATATATAAATAATAGAATTCTTTATCGGCCAAGGAATTTGTCTTGGTGCAAATACTCTCAGAATCCATAAAAGAAAAGATACATTCGTCAAGAGTGGAGAATCATAAGGTATAACACTTAATAATACTCATAGGGTACAATAAGTAATCAATATATATATCGACATATATATTGATATATGTGTGTGTGTGTACGTGGTGTGTATATATAATGTTATATACATTTATATGGAGAGAGATATTAGCTATTTCAAATTTATATATGAATGTTATATATAAATATAAAAATGTAAAAACTAAAAACCACCTCTGACGTCTCTGTCCCCACCGCTTGTCACTTCCTTCGGAACATTGGCCGGGGGCGGGGTGGGGAGGAAGAGAGCCGTATGACTCGACATCTCGTCCAGCAACGCCCAGTTATTTCAGAAGACGCCGCCCTCACCTCGGGGCCCCCCACCCGGCCTTTTGCTTTCCCCGAAGACCGAAACCGACGGCCGAACAAAAGCTCTCGGGAGAGCAGCGTTTTCCTCCCCGCGCCCATCTTTCCCGCTTTTTCTTTGGGCGAAAAGAGATGAGGAAAAAGCTCTTTCCGCAACACGCAATCACACCCCTTTCGGGCTTTTGCCGAGCCGAGACGGGAGCGCGCGCTTCCCCGTTAGGGCTCCATTTAAAAAAAAACCCGAGCGTGAAAAGGCCAAGGGGCCCCGGGAGCGCTGCTTCTGTTTTTTGGGTCGCTTTTATTACGGTAGGAAACAGGTTGCGATTTCCATACCGTTTCTCCTGATTGTAAATGAAGGGGAGCTGGTAGTGGTTAGTTGGCTGCTGGCGAACCTTCCCCCCCACCCACACACACACTTTTGTCCGAGCAAGGGAGCTGGCTGGAGCCCGAGTCTGTTTATCTGGGAATGAATGAACTTTTGTGGCTCTCGCTCAAGTAAGAAGGGAGGATGGGTTGGACCTAGAAGAGCCTCAAGTTGGAAGGTCTTTTCCAGCTCTGTTATTTTGTATCACCTTAAGAAAAAGAGCCTGCACCGATTTTCATCCTTCTGCTTAAAAGTTGAGGATGTGTACTTCTAGGTACTGCAGGTAGTCCTCGAATTATGACCACAATCGAGCCCAAAAGTTACATTGAGAAATTTGTTAAGTGAGTTTTGACCCATTTTACGATTTCCCCCAACACATTTGTTAAGCTGATCCCTGCAACTCTTATATTAGTTACATGGTTTGTTAAGTGAATCTGGCATCTTCGATTGACTTTGCTTATGAGAAGGTTGCAAAATGGGATCCAGGATACTGCAACCGTCACAAACATGAATCAATTGTCAAGCATCACGTGACCATGAGGATGCTGCAACGGTCATAAACTGTAAAAATTGGTCTTGGGTCAACTTTTTTTGAAGTTGCTTTGTAACATCAAACCACCACTAAATGAGGACTACCTGTACAGGCTGCAGAAATTTGAAGGAGGGGGAGAATCATTTAAAGGAGGAGGAGGCTTTGACAGCAGCAAGACACAAAGTCTAATGGCATTTACCTGGGTGAAGCCAACTCTCAGATACGTAATTCACACTTGATCCTGCTTTCCCCCCCACCCCACCCCTCTGGGAGTATCATTCAACAAAAAAAGTCCATAGCCAAGAGTCATCAGTCATGCTCTCCAATTAGATTTTTGTGGGACAGAAGCTTCAGTCATCCATCCTTTGGATACTCAGGCATTGGGATGAGGTTCCATGCCGCTCACTACCTTGAAGGGGTTAGTCCTGTGTTACTGTGAACAACATTATTGCACATGACCTCTGCGAAAGGCAGGAGGTCCGCCCAATTGGACTGCTGATAATTCACATAGCACCTCAGATACTGCTCTACAATGGTGTTCAATTTCTCTGCCTCCCCATTGGTGCTTGGATGAAAGGCCGAGCTAAGACCCTTGGACAATCCAAGGAACTCCCTCCAAAATTTGGCTGTGAATTGGACCTCTCTGTCTGAGATCATTCTCCGTGGTACTCCATGCAGCTGGTAGATGTGCTTCAGGAACAGCTTAGCTAGCTGGCGGGCTGAGGGTAGCCCACGGCAAGGTATGAAATGTGTCTGTTTGGAAAATAAATCTATTACAGTCCAGATCATCGTGTTTCCTCCACTTTTCGGCAACTCCACTATGAAGTCAGGATCTGTCAGGATTCCGGCAGTTACTCCAATTAAATCATGAGCCTTGAGCCACGCTCCCTAAACTAAAAAATATTTATTTGAAGTTAACATTCTATGTCCGGCATTTACCTGGGCATAGCCAACTCTGAGATATGTAATTCACTGACACCCTTGATCCTGCTTCCCCCACCAACCCCTCTGGGTATATCATCCAACAAAAAACATCTATAGCCAAGAGTCATCAATCATGCTCTCCAATTAGTTTTTTGCACGGCAGAAGCAAAAGTCATCTAATCAGTCTTTGAAGAAAATATGAATGGAATGTACTTTCAGTTCCACACTGCCACCTGCTCTTTGAAACTCTCCCCCCCCTCCGTTCTTTCTGTTGTCCATGTATACAAAATGTTTTATGAGTTGACATTTATTCTCAGTTTATACCCTAGTGGCTTGCCCTGTCAGTGTTGGTGGGAGTGAACAGAAATGTATATAATTTTGTAAGCTGTATGTGAATACTACATTGCTTAACTTTTTTATTTGCACTCAAATCAGTATCAGCATAGTTTACTGAACTAATTTGACTGATCAAATTTGACCAAAATCTGATGGAATTATGAGACACATTTACTTGAACAGATCTACTATTTGAGCATTTATAAAAAAAAATCAGTAATCTTTTAAAAAGTCACATCTTCCCCTCCTTTCCAGTTCTAGAAAAAGTGAACAGCCCAGATCCATTAACGTAAGAAATGTGATACAGTGATTACAAGACCTTTTTACTTATATCTCATTAATATTAATCTATCTTGCTGAATGCGGACATGTTTAGAAATCCTGTAAATACACGCAAATATAGTGTTATTTACAGTTTCCATTATGCCCCACTTCAACTTTTCCACCTTATAAGCAATTCTAAACTGTGTGGTTAATCTAATTTAGTGCTAAAAGCAACTTGGCAGCTCAGAGACTGCATGTGGACAAAATTTTTATTTATTTTACTCAGAGATAGCCTTCCTAGTGACATTAAGTCGGGATTTGTCTAAACATTCCATACAGTAAGTCATAGACTCTGACAATAATACAAACCACGATGGATAGTTTCTAAAATATGCAATGGCACAACAAGAGTCGCCTTGTAGTGAGATGGGTGGGAAATAAATTTAATAAAATAAATAAAAAATAAAACATGTTAAGCCTTATCAATGAGCCCAGTCATATATTAAATTAAACTATTTTGTTACCCCTCATTAATGCCTTTTGCCCATATCTGATTTTATTTTTACCTGTTGCTTTTTTCTGTTAATTATTTATTATGCTGTATACCAGGTATGCTCAACCCACAGACCACATGCAGTCCTGGACAGCTGGTAATGTGCACCCACAAAAACATGAACTTTTAACATGTGACTTATATACTGTACATTAACTATATTATATGTTTTATATAATTCCTCTTCACGCAGTGCAGCCCAGGCAAGCCAAAAGGTTGGATACCCATGTTTTAAACCTTGCTTTAAACAAACATTTACTTGGCATAGTTTGGGCAATTACTCTGTTAGGTGATCTTTGATCATTAGCATTTATATTGGAATGCATACATTTTATTTGAATTCGCTGTATAAATGTTCAATTCTACAAGAAATATTATAGCCATTTTTTTAAAAAAAGTGCCATTTGTATAGCACATCTGTTCCTTCTACATAGAATCTCAGCCCATTCATTATAATTTCTAACAGTAATCTTTCTCTAACATGTGAAATATTGAATTTTTCCTATGTAAGTATGAAGAGTTTCTGCAACCAGAAATGAATTCTCTTTAAAAACAGGATAAAACAGGATATTGCTTGGTGCATAGATAAAGCAGATTCACTACTGGAATCATTGTCTTTTTGACCTTTATTAATATATCTAGCAAAGAATGGGGCAGAAACTCTGATTCTTCTAGAACATACCTCCTCTTCCTTTCCTCCTCCTGGTGTAGACGGAGTTTTTTAAAATGTTTTCAGGTGATAGAAATTGTTAGCTTAAAAAGGATAGTCACAGAACCATCTCTCAAACCCACCAGATGCCCCCTTGGTCTGGTGCTTTTCAATGTCAGCTATTCCACCTATTCCACTGTGCTTTAGGAAAATTGCTAAGATCATCCCTTGTTGCATCTCAGTGGTTTTGTTTTCCCTTAATTTGTTTAAAAAGTTTTTAAGTGAATCACTGCAGTTGTTAAATTAGTGACACAGTTGTTCAGTGAATCTGGTTTCCCCATTAGCTTTGCTGGTCAGAAAGTTGCAAAAGGTGATCACATGACCCCAGGACGCTGCAACTGTCCTAAATGCCAGTTGCCAAACTTCCAAATTTTGATCACGTGACCAGGGGATGCTGCAATGGTTGTGTGAAAAACCACTTTTTTTCAATGACGTTTTAAGTTTGAATGATCACTGAACAAATGGTTGTAAGTCAAGGATTAACTGTAAATCAGAAAGATTGAATAAAGCCCCCTTGAAGTGCCAAAAGCTGTATTCTCCTTTTTAAAGAAATAATTTTGTAAGCTTCACTTTAAAATGCCTTCCAGTGTCGGTGCTTTTCTGAGCATCAACAGTTAGTTTTCTGTGAAACAGCTGTGGTCTTTTGCTTTGTGGGGACCAATATACAGTATAATTGAGCATTTTGAGCTCAAGCATCATCGCTTGTTTAGTTTCTTGTGAACTCAATATTATGGCAGAAAACTGTTCAGCCCAGTACATTTTTATTTGTTCTTGTTTTTTTAATCTTCAGTTTGTGTTTGGGGAAATTTGCTTTTGTGATTGATCTTGTTGCCATGGCAGCGGAGATAGAAAGTTGTCAACCAATTGGTGAGATGCTCAGATGTGCCCACCAACCCCAAATGATTGGGACATTTGATTTATCTGTGGAGTGCTGGAATTTTATAATAATTACTAGATATCTGATAAGGGAAGCTATAAAACCTCTTTCTTTGGCTAAATATGCAGGCTTGAATTCTGTAGGGTGTAAATGCTTGAAGATTTCTCCTTTTACCTCTTTATGTTTTTTCTTGTTTTGAAAGAAAACAGTCAGTAAACATCCAGTGGAGGATCTGAGTCTTCACCCTTTTAAATTCATGGGCATTCTGCCATTCATTTACACAGAGATAAGATTTCATTCATCAATAATAATTGGAAGACACTATTCCTTAAATAATTTATCTACTATGAATTGCCAGTATAGCTTCTCTGTAGTTTGTAGCTTAAGGTCGTAGCATAAATTGTTCAAATCATACTTTAAGGTTGACTAATGTGATGAGAGTGTTGAAAAAAAAACTTTGAAATAACAACTGCTAGTACATAAATGTGCAAAGAATGGAAAACAGGCAGAACTATATTCTTTAGTAGAGTTGTCACAACCACAAGAAAACAATACTTTTAATGAAATGAAAGCAGATGGTTGAAGTATAGCAGCTATGCCAGCTGCTGACAAGAGGAATGAAAACCCGATCTAATTGGATTTATATGGAGGGAGGGAAAAGAGCAATTGCCTCAAGAAATATGTTTTATCTTTTGAATTATTCAGAATTAGAAGCATAAGGGATCAGCTTTGTTGATCACCTCACTCTTCTATATCAATACAAATTAATTTTTTTCCTCTTATATAACTGTATGGATAATCATCCAAACTAAGTGGAAAAGGTTTTTTTTATCTGATTTATAGCATTGAAACAAATATATTAGGGACCAATGCAGCTGATCTATAGCATAAATATAGAGGGCAATCAACTGTAGTGTCCATGGGGCAGTCTCAATGCTTCTTAAATTTTGGCAGAATTGTTATAGGTTAAATTCACTAAGATATATGACCCAACAATGCACTTCATCTACAGTCAGTCTTTATAAGGCATAGTTTCTACACACACAGTTTTTCTGATGTTTGAATAGTCCACTTCGAATCACTCTGGAATGCTGGGAATGAGACTGACCATAGGGTGAAATTTTAATCCTAAATAGTACAATCAGCATCACTAATCGATTTTGCTGGATAAAAGAAAATCTGGGAAAGGAATGATAAATTGAAGACGGATGACCATAGCGAAATGAAGAGCCAGCAACTAGACCAGCTCTTCATAATTCTTCTCTGAACAAGGAGAAGACTTTAGAATCACCCACAAATATAAATTATGTGTGTAACTACATTTTTACAACCATAATTATAAGTTCAAAACAGGTTCCAATGAGAATTTTAATTGTGGATTCTTTGCATAGCTCCAAGTTCTTCATATTTACATGGCCTTACATTACAGTATTCACTCCACAGCCAGCTCTGCATGAGGAGACTACAAGACAATAGTTTTGGACAGATTTGAAACTGGGAGACAAGGCAGAGGCCATCTTGCTAGAACTGCAGTCTGTGCCTGCCCACCCCTTTTTTTACTTCATATTAGTTTTTATCTTTTTAATTCTAAATTAAAATATTACTATATCAAAAAGATTTCGCTGAACAAACACCTTCCAAGAAACATCCCTAGGCTACAAATATAAATATAAATCATGCATGTAACTACATTTTTACAATCATAATTGTAAGTTCAAAACAGGTTCCAATGAGAATTTTAATTGTGGATTCTTTGCGTAGCTCCAAGTTCTTCATATTTACATGGCCTTACATTGCAGTATTCACTCCACAGCCAGTGTGGTTTATTTGTGCCTCAGTTACTGTATTCTAGAGCATGTTTGGTGTAGTGGTTAAAGGCACCTGGCCTTAACCACTACACCACAAGCAAAGACCACAAGCGTATGTGAGCATGAATTTGGGACTCATTTTCTTTCAGGATTGCAGATCTGCTGTCTACGATTGCTGTGTGATCCCTGAAAACAATGCAGTGACTTTACGGTATTGCAGACAAATGCTATGTTTAGGATAAGATGATACAAATATGCTAGCACACTATCTTTTTGCCATCAGCATGGTACAGTTACTCCTCATTTAGTGACTACAATTTGGACTGGCAGCTCTGTCTTTAGGGGAAGCCGTCATTAAGTGGTAAATGACGGTGACTGTTTTTTTCCAATCCCCCACTCTTTGGAAAACTCACCTGCCCCACCTGCTCAAAAACCAATTAGACTAATCAGGTATACCTTCTGCTTTTGTTTGCCTCCTAACCACTTTGGAAAGTTCACCCTGGCACTGTATAATTAACAAGAAGGGAATAAATGTTTGTACACTGCTCAAAAAAATAAAGGGAACACTTAAAGAACACAATGTAACTCCAAGTCAATAACACTTCAGTGAAATCAAACTGTCCACTTAGGTAGCAACACTGATTGACAATCAATTTCACATGCTGTTGTGCAAATGGAACAGACAACAGGTGGAAAGCATAGGCAGTTAGCAAGACATCCCCAATAAAGGAGTGGTCCTGCAGGTGGTGACCACAGATCACTTCTCAGTTCCTATGCTTTCTGGCTGATGGTTTGGTCACTTTTGAATGCTGGCGGTGCTTTCACTCTAGTGGTAGCATGAGACGGAGTCTACAAGCCACACAAGTGGCTCAGGTAGTGCAGCTCATCCAGGATGGCACATCAATGCGAGCTGTGGCAAGAAGGTTTGCTGTGTCTGTCAGCATAGTGTCCAGAGCATGGAGGCTCTACTAGGAGACAGGCCAGTACATCAGGAGACGTGGAGGAGGCTCTAGGAGGGCAACAACCCAGCATCAGGTCCGCTACCTCTGCCTTTGTACAAGGAGGGACAGGAGCACTGCCAGAGCCCTGCAAAATGACCTCCAGCGGGCCACAAATGTGCATGTGGCTGCTCAAACGGTCAGAAACAGACTCCATGAGGGTGGTATGAGGGCCCGACATCCACAGGTGGGGATTGTGCTTACAGCCCAACACCATGCAGGACGTTTGGCATTTGCCAGAGAACACCAAGATTGGTAAATTCATCACTGGAGCCCTGTGCTCTTCACAGATGAAAGCAGGTTCACACTGAGCACATGTGACAGATGTGATAGGGTCTGGAGATGCCTTGGAGAACGTTCTGCCTGCAACATCCACCAGCATGTCCGGTTTTGCAGTGGGTCAGTAATGGAGTGGGGTGGCAATTCTTTAGGGGGCCGCACAGCCCTCCATGTAGCCTGACTAGGCCAGAGGTAGCCTGACTGCTATTAGGTACCCAGATAAGATTCTCAGACCCCTTGTGAGACCATATGCTGGTGTGGTTGGCCCTGGGTTCCTCCTAATGCACAACAATGCTAGAGCTCATGTGGCTGGAGTGTGTCAGCAGTTCCTGCAAGACGAAGGCATTGATGCTATGGACTGGCCCACCCGTTCCCCAGACCTGAATCCAATTGAGCATATCTGGGATATCATGGCTCGCTCCATCCACCAACACCACCTTGCACCACAGACTGTCCAGGAGTTGGGGGATGCTTTAGTCCAGGTGTGGGAGGAGATCCCTCAGGAGACCGTCCGCCACCTCATCAGGAGCATACCCAGGCATTGTAGGGAGGTCATACAGGCACATGGAGGCCACACACGCTACTGAGCCTCATTTTGACTTGTTTTAAGGACATTACATCAAAGTTGGATCAGTCTGTAATGTTTTTTTCCACTTTAATTTTGAGTGTAAGTCCAAATCCAGACCTCCATGGGTTGCTAAATTTGATTTCCATTGATAATTTTTGTGTGATTTGGTTGTCGGCACATTCAACTATGTAATGAACATACTTAATAAGAATATTTCATTCATTCAGATCTAGGATGTCTTATTTTTGTGTTCCCTTTATTTTTTTGAGCAGTGTATTTGCAATTGGAGAGGAAGGGATTCATAGAGGGTAAAATAGGCACGTAATGAAGAATGCACATCAAAAGGAAAGCTCTGTGCTGGCAAGAATGGGCATGCCACACAAATAACTCAGGATTGTTCTTAATGTGCCTGCCTACTTTTATTTCATTGCTTCCTCTTTAATGTCTTCACCCTGCAAGGTCAGGTGCAGAGCCGTGTGTACTGATTGTGATCTCAGGTGACTGAAGGAAATGGCAGAAGTTGTGAATGTAGTCAATGGTTATTTTTTTCAGCACCCTTGTAACTTTGAATAGTCACTAACCAAGGATTTAAATGCAACAAGTGAACCATCTATTTACAACCAGGAACATTAATATAATAACGATTGCTTCTTTCACTGAAAAATGAAACAATAAAATTGCTGAAAATATGGGTTGCTAGCATTTTATTGTCTCCTATGATCAAAGGGGAGATGAAAATATCCATCAATTTTATTTATGGCTAAAAAGGCCAAAAGCAAGTTACAAACATAATCTAAACTTGACAGTAGATAAAACAATTTAACTAGTACAATATTTAATAAATATTATATAATAGCCTTAAAACCCCAGCTCATTTAATTATTATTAAAAACCTTGTGTGTGTGTGTGCATATACATACACTCACATACACACATATATCGAGAGACTGTTTCCTAGTATGACTTGATTGCTTATTGTGCCCTATGACTATTAAGCGTTGTACCTTATGATTCTTGACTCTTGACGAATGTATCTTTTATGTACACTGAAAGCTTATGCACCAGGACAAATTCCTTGTGTGTCCAATCACACTTGGTCAATAAAGAATTCTATTCCATTCTATATCCATAGTTAAAAAACTGACTGTTGCCATTGTAATTTTAGTATTTTTATGTGCAAGTAAAATTTTTACATATTCAGAAATATCTCTTCCTGATTTGGAGTTTATAATTGGCCAGATAACTTCTTGCTGAAAACTCTGGTAAAATGTTAAATAATAAAAAGTCAAACAATACTTTGGCAATTAATTCCTGTACTGAATTATCCTATAGTCTTTGCTTGATAAAATTAATTGCTTCTGACACACCGCTGGAGAATAAACAATCAGAATCAATGCCAATCTGATGAATATTTTGAGTCACGCGTTTAAGCCCTAACCCCCAAAAGAACTCCGTCTCTCTTTCTCTGTCTCCAAACTTAATAATGCTTAACCAAGTCTTTGTTACCAAAGAAGATTGTTGAATTTCCAGGAGAATAACAATATTTGGAACACAGTTTGGGACACTTAAAAGAGGTCTTTAAAATTTCATCTGTTCATATGTTATTAGCGAGTATGATCCAAACTGGAGCTCCATATTGTTGCGATATCACCCAATGATCCAATGATACCATACCTGCCAGGTAACATATGTAAAGCTATGATTGGTCAACATAGTGAGGCAGGTAACAAAACAACCAACAACATGTGTAAAGCTATGATTGGTCAACATAGGTATTACCTTATATGGTCAGTATGCCTTATATGGTCAGTTTCCTTATATGGTCAAATATGCAAATACATAGCCTTATATGGTCAAATGTACCCAAAAGGAATGTTTCCTCACACACCCCTAAACCCCACCCTAAACTTGCACAATAAAAGAGAGGGGCAAAGTTTGCTCTGGGCTTCTCCCCCAAGAACATGCCTTTGTGTCCTTGTCTTCATTGCCTCTGCGAGAGAAGCCCGTCCGGGCAGTCGGTCCGGGCGTGGGCTACCAGCTGACCCCTCATCCCGGCACTGGGACCAGCAACTCATCATCAACTGGTGACCCCGGCGTGATCGCTTCTACGATCACGTCCACTTCACAACGTGCTCCTTTTCTAGGGAGGCGTCGCCCTGACTCCCGTACTACCCACTGGACAACAGCAAAGCGCATTCGTAAAGTATGGGCTCCCACTTTCCAAAGTTCTGTCCAAGCATGTGGATGAACTTCATTTTTAGTCAGGAAGGCCAATGCTCTGCAAAGAACTAATGGCATGACAGTCTTTCCTCTTTCAAGGAAAGCTATAATATCTTTTCTCCTCTATCTTCAAAAACATTGCCCAGCTTATTCCGAGGATGGCACTCTTAAACGCTCCACATGGGAGAAAATTGGGAAATGGATCCATCAACCTCCTCGGGCAGCGCCACATATTCTCTGTACCTGGAGAGCGCTCATGGCTGCGATTGATATTTTTTATCCTTCTCCTGATTCAACTTCGAATCAACAAGATTCCCTGCCTCCTTCTTCAAATCCCCCCACTGCTCTTTCGGCAGCTCCTTTGCCTAATCCCCCTGCTCTTTCAGCAGCTCCTTTGTCTAATCCCCCACCTCCCTTCCAGCAGAAACTTCACCCATCTCCTCTTTGTCTTCAAACACCCCCGCTCCCCCTCCCTCTTCCCCTTCAACAAAAGCCTTACATTCCTCGCATTCCTCTCCCCCTTCCCCCCTCCCCCTCCCTACAGCATTTCAGCCTCAAAATCTTCCTTTACAAAACCTGACTCCTTCCCCTCTAATACCCCTCCCCTTGCTTAAGTAACACCTTTCAGGAAGCTTTAGCTAATGGGAAGATTAATGCAGAAGATCTTTCTTGCTTCCCCATGATCCTTCAAGCCCCAGTGGCAGGAGGCAATCCAGTTGCTCAGTATGCCCCCATGGAATGGAATCTTATGAAAGATCTTAAATCTGCCACCACCAACTACGGTCTAAAGTCACCCTATGTGCGTGCCATGCTGGAGAATATCTCTAACAACCATAATATTCTCTTTTCTGAATGGCAAACGATGGCTTCAATGCTTTTAACATCTTCCCAACTTGCCGCCCGCTCCACACAAACAGCTTTTCCTGTTCTGCTTTCAACTGCTACCACCCCAAACTCCTCTTTGATCATGGAAGGGGTGGTCGCTGCCCCTTTCTTTATGACTCATCCACTCTTAATTGCCTCTCTCTTACAGCAGTAGGTGATAGACCTTTCTCATTGCCTGCTAACACTACAGTAGCCACTCTTGTTATTGCAACCCTTTCCTCTATTCCATGCCCTCAAGGGCTTGATCGCATCATTCCTAACTGTCTGCTATCTTTGGCTATCTTGCCCACAGCTATTCTCTTCCAAACAGCCCCCAAAACAAAAAGCTGTACATCATCGAATGGCTTCACCTCCCTCACACTCCTAGCCATCACAGTTTTCACTGATGGCTCTAAAACAATTAAGATGCCTCAACCTTCCCCTCTATTAGCAGGGGAAAGTCATAGTTATTTTCATCAAAACAAAAAGGCTCTGGTTAAACAATTTGGCATTTCTCTGCAGTTTGCAAGCAAAAACTTTTCCTCAAGGGATTAATCCCAGGGGCATAGAGGCTTGTGAGACATGGAAAATGGATGTCACTCAATTCTCACCTTTTGCCCCTTGGAAATACCTTCATGTGTCTATTGACACCTATTCAGGTTTCATCATGGCAACCCCTCAAAGGGGAGAAAAGTCAAAGCATGTTATTAATCATTGTATTCGGACCTTCGTAGTACTGGGACTGCCAAAAATCTAAAACAGATAATGCACCAGCCTATATCAGCTCTCAATTCTCTGAGTTCTGCTATCACTGGTCCATTATCCACAAGTTTGGGATTGCCTACAATAGCCAGGGGCAAGCTATTGTTGAAAGGGCTCATCAAACCTTAAATTGGCATTGCAACCATACATGGGGTCAAAAGGCCTTAAAGGCCCCCCTAGCCTCCCAGTATTACAAAATGTGTTAAATGTTTGTCTGTATACGCTTAACTTCCTCAATCTCACTGGCACCCCCTGTCTGCTGCGTCTCGACACTTTACTAAACCACCTGTTCCCACTTCGAGACCACTTTCCTGCATGGAAAGGACCTGCTGAATTGATCACCTGAGGTCAAGGCTACGCAGCAGTCCAGCTTCCTGACAGAACTCTTTGGGTTCCTGCAAGGTGTGTCCGCCCATATCACCGCCCACAACCAGCGGAGCCATCATCCGAAAAAGATGACAGCACTCCTCTTCTTCCTGCTTGGCTGTTCGTTTCGCTGGACTGATGGGACATCCACCAGCCTTAACACCCACAAACCACACAACATCACATGGGTCATCAAGGCGCTTATGGACAAATACTCAACTCTACAACTAATTACACCATGATTTCTTCCTATTTCCCCAAATTACATTTTGACTTTGCTGAAATGATTATGTATTATTGACAAAAAAATCATTTTGTATTCAGGTACAATTGTTTCCCAAAATTGATGTATATAACTCAGAAGATTTTGTTTCTTTACTAGAACCTAGACAATGTAACCTTAGGGCAAAAAGAGAAGTAGTAACTGCTTTGATGCTAACTGTACTGCTGGGATTGGGGCTTCTGGGACGGCCACAGGTATAGCTGGCCTTGTTACTTCTGGATCAGCATCTTCGCCAGTTAAGTGCCACCATAGATGAAGATCTTAGAAGGGTCGAAAAATCCATTCTTGCCTTGCAAACTTCTCTTACCTCTTTATCTGAGGTGGTCTTACAAAACCGCAGAGGCCTAGACCTCTTGTTTTTGAAACAAGGGGGACTATGTGCTGCTCTTAAAGAAGAGTGTTGTTTCTATGCTGATAGCTCAGGAGTTGTCCTAGATTCCATGAAAGAACTAGACACCAGATTAAAATTAAGAGAAAGGGAACGAGCTTCACAACATACTTGGTATCAAGGACTATTTAACCTTTCCCCATGGTTAACAACATTGTTATCTGCTATAGCTGGTCCACTTATCCTTCTCTTGTTGGCATGTACCATTGGACCATGTGTGATAGGTAAATTCTTAGAAATCCTTAAAAGAAAATTTGGCCAAATTGATTCGGATTTATACTCAAAACAAAAACAAATTAATGCGCTAATAGAGAAAAAGGTCCTCTTGCAATTCTCCTCGGATTCCGATAACTCTGATAACGAGTTCACCAAAGATGCTGCCAA
The DNA here is from genome assembly GCF_049901715.1 of Pseudonaja textilis. Taxonomy (NCBI): domain Eukaryota; kingdom Metazoa; phylum Chordata; class Lepidosauria; order Squamata; family Elapidae; genus Pseudonaja; species Pseudonaja textilis. Next base: position 76,985,061 of record NC_141990.1, on the reverse strand, counting down.
AGGGGAACCACGAATTCTCATGAACCTATGACAGGATGAGTCGGAGGACCTAGACTGGACATAACAGTGAGGATAGTGAGTAAATAGCCCTAAAAACAAAATAAAAACAGGGGAGATGTTGCGATATCACCCAATGATCCAATGATACCATACCTGCCAGGTAACATATGTAAAGCTATGATTGGTCAACATAGTGAGGCAGGTAACAAAACAACCAACAACATGTGTAAAGCTATGATTGGTCAACATAGGTATTACCTTATATGGTCAGTATGCCTTATATGGTCAGTTTCTTATATGGTCAAATATGCAAATACATAGCCTTATATGGTCAAATGTACCCAAAAGGAATGTTTCCTCACACACCCTAAACCCCACCCTAAACTTGCACAATAAAAGAGAGGGGCAAAGTTTGCTCTGGGCTTCCTCCCCAAGAACATGCCTTTGTGTCCTTGTCTTCATTGCCTCTGCGAGAGAAGCCCGTCCGGGCAGTCGGTCCGGGCGTGGGCTACCAGCTGACCCCTCATCCCGGCACTGGGACCAGCAACTCATCACATATAAAATTTGAAATGCAATTTTGGTATTAAAATGTTTATTGCCATAGGAACAAATCTTCCTTCTTTTCTGTTTTCCTGAAAGATAGTTTTTGCTACTTTAGTGATTTTAAAGTGGCTTTTGACTCTGTTATCGGAGCTAAGTTAGAGAATTTGGTTCCCAACAGGCATCTTACATAAATCAGGTACTATATCAAGATAATATAAATTACAGGTAGTCCTCAACTTATGACCACAATTGAGCCCAAAATGTTTGTTACTGAGAAATTTGTTAAGTGAGTTTTGTCCCATTTTACAACTTTTCTTGCTCCATTGCAGTTGTTAAATTAGTGGTTAAATGAATTGGTGGTTAAATGAATCTGGCTTCCCCATTGACCTTGCTTGTCAGAAGGTAACAAAAGGGGATCACATGACCCCAGGACACTGCAACCGTCATAAATATGAAGCAGTTGTCAAGCATTGGAATCACATGACCAAGGGGACTGCTGCAACAATCATGTGAAAAATGTTGTGCAAATGGAATAGACAACAGGTGGAAAGCATAGGCAGTTAGCAAGACATCCCCCGATAAAGGAGTGGTTCTGCAGGTGGTGACCACAGACCACTTCTCAGTTCCTATGCTTTCTGGCTGATGGTTTGGTCACTTTTGAATGCTGGCGGTGCTTTCACTCTAGTGGTAGCATGAGACGGAGTCTACAACCCACATAAGTGGCTCAGGTAGTGCAGCTCATCCAGGATGGCACATCAATACGAGCTGTGGCAAGAAGGTTTGCTGTGTCTGTCAGCATAGTGTCCAGAGCATGGAGGCTCTGCTAGGAGACAGGCCAGTACTTCAGGAGACGTGGAGGAAGCCATAGGAGGGCAACAACCCAGCATCAGGATTTAGGGCTCTGATGAACATGGATTTTAACATAGTCTATTCAAGGAAGACCATCTTTTGGGATTGGGCCATTTGGAAAGTCGAGTATTATTAATACTCAAACATGATCTTCAAAGTTGGTATTAGCAACAAAATTGTGAGACAGCTCCTTTCTGGGATTCCCTACCAGAAGCTTTCAAACTTTAAAGAGGGATCCTCACACTAACTTCCATAAAGCATCTTTTTCAGTGGTTTGCCAACTCCAGTTTACTTTCTTCTACTAAAAACCTGAATGCATTTCTTCAGTGGCATGTTCACAATTACACCCATTGCCTCAAATCACAGTATACTGGCAAGGCGGAAGACCATTATTATTTCAAGGAGCTTAGTGACATATTTTGATTTCTTCTTCATATTAAGAAAAGTCTAGACATTTGGAGCTCACTCTGAGCTAGCCTGCTTGGTTTTTTTTCATCCTTATTGAATAGAGAGAATAAAGGGAAATTTTCATGTAGTTTCAAAGCTATTCTGATTGTGAAAGTCTGACTTTCAATTCTCATCTCAAGAATCATGGACATCAACTTACTTTTAGCAGTAATGCAATATATTCTTGGAGTAATAGGTCAAGGTTATAGAAAAACACACGGCTCCTTAAATTCTTAACGCTGAGAGATTATCACAATCCCTAACTCATTTAACTTTTGAAGTATAAGATTGGCAGATACAGTTGCAAAACAATGTGTCAACTCTGATTTAGTAATGTGTAAGATACCCACTCAGTGTATATTTGCTTTCAAGTACTTTCACACTGTCTTTACCATAATAAATCTGAAGTAATCATATACCATCAAAAACATGAAACACCAGAACTTTTATTGAGGATGAAACATATAGCAAGATCTTTTTTTAAAATACTGGCAAAGCTTCAACCAAAAACTTCTAAAAATATAATGCTAAAAATCAAATCCACCCTGCCCCCCAAATAAATCAAAATCAATCTGCTTTATAACCATTTGGGGTAATTCTAGTAGAACTGTAAATATTTCTATCATGTCAGACAATAAGATCATAGAACTCAAATTAATGTTGACTTAGAAAAACTTCGCCCAAGTCTCCAATGTATATATTGTAGCCAATCTCCTTTAGCTCTACTAGGAATGTACATACCAAGGGGGTCAAAAGAAGAAAACAAACATCTATATTTTTATTTGTGACTTAGGCCTGGAAATCAATCCAGTAAAAATCGTGTCACTATAAAAAATTGTACTATAAAAGTTTTGGTTTTGGAAGGCAAGTTGTGTAATATATCTGAAAATGCACTTGTGATTATACCTATGTAATTTAAAAATTAACATTTCTAAATCTTCAAACACAAAGTCACAAACTGAATTGCTGATAAATACAAACCATGATAGTTTGAACTATTTGAGAGGCCCAGTTTGTATAGTTCTTTATTTTGCCAATAATAGATAACAAATCAAAGATGAAATCAATTAAAAACAGAAACTAGCTGTTTCTCATGACATGACATAGTTTTCAAGGGAGGAGGCACCATTACAGAGTTGTCCTGATGTAAGCAGAATATATCTAACAAATGATAGTCTGGTCCTTCTGGTTGTTATTATTTAATTCTGAGTATACATACTGATGTGTGGTGCTGAAAAATGCATACACAAATGCCAAATGTCCTAATTAATCCCACAATTAATAGTTGTAAGAAATTCAAAGCTGAAACAAGATCTTTGGAATCTGATATAGTGTGAAGAAACTGTGAAGGTCACTGTGACTTTGCAGCAATTTGTTGTTTCTAGGATTACTTAAGGATCAGTCAAACCAGTGATCTCCCATGCACGTTCTGTTCCATTCTAGGCTACATTTCCAACACCATTCAAATTTACACTGAGATTGAGGACATTTCATATGCATACATCCACCTAGGAGAAAATCAATAATATGTATAAGAAAATCATACAGGACAGACAACCATTAGTACAAATGCAAACATAAGCAGATAATAAGTTGGCATGTCTGTGGGTATCACAATAATTACCTATGGGTTTCACTCCAGATCCTACTGTTAATTTATATGTGAAAGAGACAGTGGAGCTCTTAATATTGCAAACTCTTCATTGCTCAGGATAGCGGCTCAGTGTCTTCTAGGTGGCACGGGTAGTATAGAAATGTGATGAATATATAAATAAAATAAACAACCATTTGTAGATTAATTTATTGAATTATGTTTTCAAGAATCATTAATTGAAGGGAGGAAAGAATGTGGTTTATGAAATGTTGCACTTATCCATTCTAAATTCCTTTTCAATTGATGGAAATTGAGCTCAGATGAAATTCTGATTCTGAAGTGAGCCCAAAGGAGACACTCAATGTGAAATGCAATTTTCTCTGCATTTATAGTTTCTCTAAAGTCCAGAATGATGTTTGGTCATCCCTGAATCTGTAGTGTTCATATACTGTATATATGAGAGAGTTATTAGTTGAGGATTAAAGTAGACTCAACAGGATTATAAATTTCAGAATGTAGTAGCTGAGAATTAGATTAGACTAAACAAGATTAGAAATTTACAGCTACCAGCAGTATCCTTACATTTTGCTGTCAGCTGAATGACTTGTACAAGTTAGAAGCTCAGAGTGATTTGAAAGGCTTTATCCTCAGGCACTAAATACATATTTCTTCATTATTTCAAATATTTAAATGTGGTTAGAAGGACCATACATCTTCCATATATTAACAAAAATGTCTAAAACACACTGAATGGAAGGTTCATTCATGTGGGGGACACCATTTACTGATAGATCACAAGCCAGTTTAAAACTTTTGATGAAGTGGCAATCCATCTATATCAAGACTCTTCAACCTACACCTAGATTTTAAATGATGGTTTGGGAAAGTGACAATCCATATAGATCAAGACTGTGCAACCTACACTTACATCTTGAATAATGATTTTACAGAGCGGCAATTCATATATATCAAAGTTGTGCAAGCTACCCTTAGATTTTGAATGATGGAGTTTTGGGCTTACCCTCCTAAGACGGAAATAGTGGCTAGATAAATGCTACATATGATTTGATTTATATTAAAAAGGCTTCAAATTATATAAGTGTAACTAATATGAATCTTCTCCTACAATTTAATTATACTGTATTTTCTTCCAGTCACATTTATAATCATAATATGAAAGTAGTACTTGGGAATTATGCTCAAAGTTTTGAGGGGTCATAAATAAATCTCAGGCTATGGACCATTGAATAAATCTGTTATAAGAAGCCATGGAAATATGCGTTGGCAACTCTTGAAATGTGTAATCAATGGAGATGGATCAGATGCACTCTGCAAAGGGTAAAGAGGAAGTTTTCTAGTGATTAATGTTATTGAGAAAGCTTATTGATCATGTGGATCACTAACATAAGGCTTCCTCAATACACGGACAAAATCAAAATGTTGCTCAATGCATATAAATAAGAACTTTGTTTTAGGAAATTACTAATTGCATAAGTTTAGATCCCAATCCAAGATCCTGGCATTTAACTGGTTGAACTTTTTATAGCAGCTATGTAATTCCCAAGATACATTATAAGCTTTCTTCATGGAAGTCCTTTTTGTATTCAGAGAATTTCAGATGTTGAGAAAGGACCTGTCATTTTTCAGTCAGTACAGTGCAAAAGTATTGGACAGCCTCTGCTCCCTGGTTGGATACTCTATTTGGAGCATGGCTGTTTTGTGAAGCCATGAAGCAAGATAATATTAAGACATCGTGGAACCAACCATTAGCCATTGTTTCGAAATAAAATATCCTAAGAAAACTAAGTATAAATGTGCACCCAGTTTCTTTTCATAAAATGCTTATGAAATTGCATTAAGTAATTTAAGGCAGCAGTCCCCAATCTTTTGGGCACCAGGGATCGGTTCTGTGCAGAGAGGTTTTTCTGCGAACCGGAGAGGGTATAGTTTTGCGTGCTGCCTGCATTCCATGGATGGAGCTTTGCTTCTTTGCGTGGCCTGGCTTCTGGCATGTTGAGGACCAGTGTCAGTCCATAGACTAGGGGCTGGGGCTGGAGTGGGATTCTACTGGTTCTCACCTTTTCATTAGATCCTGTTATTAACTTTCTAAGCAGTTCGGAAAACCAGTTGTTGGAAGAAATCTCCTTTTATTTTTTTCCACTTTACAGGTCTAGTCCTGTAAGGAAGGCAGGAAACATTTTGGTGATGTTTCTAACCTAATCTTTATTGCGCTGCTTACACAAACTGCCTCTTCATTTCTCCGTTAACCCTTATTCTTGGTAGTACGCCTAGACTTTCTGTCGCCTGAGCTTCTCCAGAGTTTTTTTTTTTCTTTGCTGGTTCTTTGCTGGGGCTTGACTTTCTTAAAGGGGAAGTGTTGTTTGAAGCTTTTTACACTGCTGGTGGGAGGAAATACTCCCCTGTTGAAGTTTTTCCAGCCAGGATGCAACGATCAGGACTTTGAAGAAATAATTGAATAACGAAGCAGAACTGCCGGAAACTTATTTTCTAGAAAGTTAATAGTTTTATTCATGCCCTAAATGTGCCCTTTCAAGAAGCAACTGAGCCTTTTTGTTTTTCTTTGAAGACATTTCACCTCTCATCCAAGAAGCTTCTTGGACGAGAAGCGAAGAGTCTTCAAAGAAAAACAAGAAAGTCCAGCTGTCTCTTGAAAAACATCTTTGGGATAATCATGACCTAGATGACTGAGACTCTCCATAGACACTTATATGTTAAATCATAGAACACT